>NW_024070189.1:8385744-9065996 GCF_014754425.2 Oryx dammah
GGGGCGGCTGAGGGGGCGTCCTCACACCCCCTGCCCCGTCCAGACCCGGCCCGAGGATGCAAGAGCTCCCCCCTCGCAGGCCTGGCGAGGCGCAAGTCGCCCCACTTTAGGCGGTGTTCGTCCCGAGTCTCAGCCTTGAGGACGCGGCCCTGAGCAGAGCTCGAGAATCAGGAGAAACCCATGGAACGACAGACTATAGGGTCAACCTGGGGAAAATGCTGACTATCTGGTGAATGTGGGGAGGAGGGGCAAGTTCAGATTCTCATTTGATGAGCCGCTCGTCACATCTTCAGGCTTGATGTGCTCCATGCTTGTAATAAATGCTCTCCTGTGATCCTTCTGTCCTGTTCCCGAGGCATGAGCATCTCCTCTATCAAACTGGTTAATAGACTCAGAGATAAGAGTAGTTGCTGACATTCATTTGGCTCTCACTACGTGCCAGGCCTTTTTGCATGCATTTTCTGATTGAGAGTCCACAACAATTCTGTAAGAGAAGTGACCAATTATGAGCTGTATTTTAAAGATGTAGAAAATGTAAGTAACTTTCTCAAGGTCACACACACAAGAGTTCGTTGCAGAGCTGGGTTTGAACCCAAGCCGTGGAACCCCAGAATTGTTTGTAAGTGGTGCTAATTTGCGTTTCGATCTCAATCCAAGAGAGCTTGTTGTCGTTTTTGTTTTCTTCCCCCCCCCCAACAAAATGTCTTATCTGAACATAAAAAGCATAATCTTGGTGTAAATTAATACAAATTTAAACAAATGTTGATTCAAACTTGTTCCAAAATCTGTATGTGCCCCTGGAATGATAAAGATAAATCTGAAAACCCTTATTTCAACAGTGATGCCTGCAATTAGAGCCCGCCAGCTCTAGCTGGCTCCACAGCTAGAAGACGTTTTATACTACCTTGGCTGAGCTGGTGCTAAGTCACTTCAGCTGGGTCCGACTCTGTGCGACCCTACAGACTGTAACCTGCCAGGCTCCTCTGTCCGTGAGATCCTCCAGGCAAGAATACTGGAGGGGGTTGCCATGCCCTCCTCCAGGGGATCTTCTGGACCCAAGGATCGAACCCTGGCCGCTTTCATTTCCTGCATTGGGAGGTGGGATCTTTACCCCTAGTGCCACCTCGGAAATCCTTATACTAGTTTATGTGCCCTCAAATACGTATGGGAAGATCATAGAACAATTTTAGGAAAACAAAAATTTCTTTCTTTCTGGTACAAATTATGTATAATTTCTCAAATGCAGAACCTGGCACGACATAACATGCACTGAATAAACAAACGAATGGACATTTCTTTCATCAGTACTTTAGGAGAATGCCAAAAGATATTTTGGATTGTAATATTTGACACAATTGTGTATTGTTTCCATGATCATTCTCATAAAATCACCTCCAAAACATAGTATATTTTATATTCAGAAACTTGCTTTCATTTTGTTCTGTCTGAAATCTTGTAACCTTTTCAGAAGAATGCCTTGTTCTTGCCCTTTGCTCTGAAAGATTGGCAACGTTCTTTGGCCAGAGTGGTAAAGTTCTGATTTGCCCTTAAATTTATTAGGCTCAAGGCCAGCCCACATGAGAGGGCGTTGTGTCCACATTGCCTCGCTTCCTGGCGGCACTTCATTCTCCCACCCTAGCCCTGACTCTTCACTCAATCGAAACTCCAGTCAGCTCTTGAGTGTCACACACCCAGTAGACCAATGTACTAGGCAGTTAAAGGCTGATCATAGCTTTCTGTGTGGCTCCTTGTGGATGCGGGCTTCCCAGGTGGCGCAGTGGTAAAGAATCCGCCTGCCAATGCTGCAGACGCAGGATCCCTGAGTTGGGAAGATCCTCTCCAGTATTCTTGCCTGGAAAATTCCATCGACAAAGGAGTCTGGCAGGCTACAGCCCATAAGGTCACAAAGAGTCAGATAGAACTGAGCACGCAGGCATGCACTCGTTGATGTATCTGTGGCACCTAAGACTGGCTGGGTGCTGTCTTAAATTCAGACCAATTGTGGCTTGCAAGGGCTGTGGCTGAAGCGGGGATCTGGGGTGGGGGTAATGCTCAGAACAGAGCTTTTCTATGTTCTGTGATGATCTATTCAAGCTACAAAGAAAAATGAGATGCTAATAAAAAATTAGGTGCAAATGAAAATCGACCTTGTGTTCTGAAAGGCCTTCTGAACCTGTGGGGTCAGACACTCCATCTCGAATGCCCCTTTTGTAAGTTGTATCTTTGCCTCAAGGC
The DNA here is from genome assembly GCF_014754425.2 of Oryx dammah. Classification (NCBI taxonomy): domain Eukaryota; kingdom Metazoa; phylum Chordata; class Mammalia; order Artiodactyla; family Bovidae; genus Oryx; species Oryx dammah. Next base: position 8,387,980 of record NW_024070189.1, read on the forward strand.
TCCTTCTCAAAAAATTACTTTAAAATGATGGTTGTCAGGAATTCCCTGGCTGGTCCAGTGGTTAGGACTCCCTAGGTTCGATCCCTGATCCAGGAACTAAGATTCTACAAGATGCAGGGTGAGACTGGAAAAAAAAAAAATGATAGTTATCTAGGAAGGAGTATACATTGGTGTAAATAGCATTGCCTAGCAAACAATCAGTGTGAGAGATCAGGAGAGGTAGATTTGATAACAGCACAGTGGATATAAAGCAGAAACTACAAAGCCAGGTGCGCAAGAAATGCCACATCACCACCTTGTTTCAGGCAGAAGCTAGCCGGGAAAATAGAGACGACTTCAGATTTTTACAAAGACCACTGATGCAAGAACTCATGGCGCTAAAGGTGGTTAATGAGGTAGTTCAGAAATTAGCAACTGCAGCCCTTAATTGGAGAAACAAAGGGAGAGGCAGGGTTATGGAGCCCAGAGGTCACCCTGGTGGACAGTCAATGTTCTGTATCCCGGATGTGCTATTGAGCTACAATACAGTACTATCTAGTACTCTACTGTAAATTACAGTACTATCTAGTACTCTACTGTAAATTACCAGTGGGGAAAACGGGGTAAGGGGCATATGGATCTCTCTGTATCCTCTCCTATAGCTGCATGTGAACACATAATCATCTCAATGTGTTTTTAAAACCTAAAGGAGTTTAAAAGCAACACATCTGCATATTTAGAACATATCTCTAGAAGCATAGCCAGGAAGTGAAAAACATTAGTTGCCCCTAGGAAGGAAAAGCTGATGGCTGGGGAACAGAGGTAGGAAGTCAGCTTTTTACTATATATATATATATTTGTATATTTTGAATTTTGAACCATGCAAAATTAATGCCTAGTCAAAACGTGAAATTTCAGATATCAGTTTTTAAATTCCTACATCAAAACTTGACGCTTTTGAATTGTTAACAGACATTACACTGTTACTTTCTATTCAGAAATTACATAAAGGGTTTTTTTTTTTTCAACCTTTCTAATCATTAACCTCCTATATTATTCAAGGACCTACTATATAACACATGGAACTCTGATCAGTGTTATGTGGTAGTCTGGATGGGAGAGGAGTTTGGGGGAGGACGGATATATGTAAGGCTAAGTCTCTTCACTGTTCACCTGGCACTATTACAACATTGTTAACTGGCTATATCCCAATGCAAAATAAAAAGTTTTTTTAAAAAGCCCACAATATTACTGCAATTTCTCATTATTCCCAAATAGCCAAAATCCTTCTTTTTTAATTATAAAGATTCACTTTTGTATAGGCAATCTTTTCCAGAATAAAAAGAATTTATGGAAAAATCTTTTTCCTATTTGTTATAACAGCTGTGAACTATTTTTACATTTATGGGTCAATTGACATCCTACCTTACCAACGAATTACTTTACAAGATTCAATGTGATAAAATCAAGATAGCCTGGAGTTTGAAATCATATAGTCCAGGATTTCTAGTCATGTGACCTTGTTAAAATTATTTAACCTGTATTTGTTCCCTCAGCTAGAAAATAAGCATAATAATATCCATTTTTTCCAGGTTGCTTTTGAGTATTTTGGGTATTCATATAATCTATATACAGTACCTAATATAGGGTAGTGACTCAGGGCTACAATTCCTGAAAGCAAAAAGCTTAGTTGCAAAGAAACAGAGGCCCACCAAAATAACTAAGGGTGGGAACATTTTATGGACACATATCTCAGAAGATAAGGCCAGGAAACAAGTACAGCCAACCTTGTGGAAGCTTAAAAGTTAGCAGGAGCTTAGAAGTCTTGTCTTTCTATCAGAGGCTTCATTATCTGTGTCTTTGTTACATTCAGCTTCTCCTCCAAGAACAATATTGGGGGTGAGGGTCTCCTTCAGTAAGGAAGTAGCAGGTACTACGGAAGTCTGTGGAAGGGGCACCTAACCTCACCTTGTTGAAGCCACTGTTTCAGTAACAACGTAATGGTGCTCAGCTTACAGTGAAAGGACGTCTTTAGAATAGAGACAGGAGGTAAGGTCAAATTTTTCTCTTATGTGACAGATTCATATTGTTTTCTGTAGATCCCCATGCTTCTGTTTATAGTCATTTCTGACTCTTACAGAAAAATTTTCACCGGTATCTACAAACATACAGTTTCCTTGAGCACAAGATGTAAAGCCACTGTTCTCTGACATCTCCAGCAAGTCCATCTCCCCCTTTTTGGTTTGGTTTGCCTTGAAAGTATTTATGGCATTCAACCCATTCATTTAATTATCATCTTTAGCTTCTGTTTCCACCTCTAAAATGTAAGCTCCATGAAGGTGAAAGTGTTAGTCTCTCAGTTGTGTCTGACTCTTTGTGACCCCATGGAATGTAACCCACCAGGCTCCTCTGTTCATGGAATTCTCCAGGCAAGAATACTGGAGTGGGCTGCATGCTCTTCTCCAGGGGATTTTCAGGAGACTGAACCCGGGTCTCCTGTATTGCAGGCAGATTCTTTAGCGTCTGAGCCATAGATTTTTTTTTTTCTTTTATTTACTGCTCTATTTCCTAGCACTTTAAATGTTCCTGGCACATATTAAGCACCTGATAAATATTAGTTGAGTGGAAAAACGAATCCCTCCGTTTCTCATTGTAAAACAGAGACTTCCTTGTTGTTGTTTTAGAGATACCTCAGTCTTTCAAATATCTTACAATGTATTACATTAACTCTAGATTTCATTCTCAAATTTCCTTTCAGAGATGTTCCTCTGAAGTCTTCAGCCTTTCATTTAGTCATTAACTCAGGTTGTCCAGTGAAAAAAAAATCACCTCTACATCTTTGGATTACAAATTACTCCTTTTTCCAGTTTAATGACCATGCAGTGATTAGGCCTTGGAGTCTCGGTTCCAAATCCAGCCTTCACTCTTCCCTGTGGTGCCTCTGCAGACATTTCTGCTTTGCCAGTGAGCTCAGCCAGGACGCTCTGCTGAAGTCCCCTTGATACTGTTCCAGATCAAATATGTCATTGAGAATATATCATTGAAGATGACTTCATTTTCTGGATTACTCTCCTAGAGGAGGGAGATGGAAACCAGAGTCAAACAAATCCCTGTGGGGGTGGGCAATAAGAGTTTTACTAAAAAGGAGAGGGGGTGCTTGCTGAAGGTAAAGAAAAAGAAGGCAAGAGAGCAAGACAGGACTGGTTTGTGCCCTGAAGTGACCCCTTGTGAGGGGCTGAATTTGTCTTTTTCCTTCCCTTACACTAAGGAAACAGACATATGTAGGATACCATATTAAAAGGTTTTTTCCTCTGTTGTAATTACTTTTCTTTAATTACCCCCAATTCTTCAGGGAAAACTGTTTCACCCATACAGCCTTGACTGCTGGTGCTCTGGGAGAATTAGGCTATTTGGTACTAAGACAAGGTGTGGAATATAAAAATCGGAGGAGATTTCCATGTAGATCACACTGGGTAGACACAAAGTACCCCTATTCACAACAGGAAAATCACCCCTGGGACATCCCTGGTGGTCCAGTGACTACGACTCTGTTTCCACTGCAGGGGACACAGGTTTGATCCCTGGCCAGGGAACTAAGATCACGCAAGTCCCAAGGCACAGCCAAAAAATAACAACAACAACCAAAAACCTTAATAAAAGAAACCTGAGTTCCCACACCTTGCCCCTCCACTTTTTAAACTTGGGGGCTTTCTTTCATTACAAGTAAACTTCTAATGTCAGAGAATTGTCAGATGTGTAGTCAGGTAACCAAATAAGACAGCAAATCAGTCTGAGCTCATTTTATTTATTTATTTTTTTAAATTTATTATTTTTTTTAATTAATTTATTTTTTATTTTACTTTACAATTCTGTATTGGTTTAACAGGTTAATTCCTATTAAATCGGCAGAGTAGCACTGGTAATGAGTTGCATCTACGCAAGGGTCCACCTTAACTGAGAATGGCACCCACAGAGTTGCAATTCCATAAGACATTAAGCTGGTGTGCATTGAATCAAATTTGTGAATATATAAGTGACAATTTCTTTATGTTTCTGTATTTCCATATTGTTTCCATAGGCACATGTGTTAGATGAGTTTCTGAAATGTTGGAGGTAAAGAATACATTTTAAAGACGTACCTTTTACAATAAGTTTGCAGTTGCCATTTTGAAGTTTGCACTTAAGATCCCTGGTGGCTCAGAGAGTAAAGAATCTGCCTGCAATGTGGGAGACCCAGGTTCATCCCCTAGGGGAAGATCCCCTGGAGAAGGGAATGGCTACCCACTCTAGTATGTCTTGCCTGGGGAATCCCATGCACAGAGGAAACTGAAAGACTACAGTCCATGGCGTTGCAAAGAGTCTGACACAACTGAGCGATTTTCACTTTCACTAACATTCACTACCCAAAGTATTTGGCCCCAACTGATAATACAATTTGCATGTACTGAGTTCTTAGGTCAACCTATGGTCAAAAGGACAGTCAAATCACGGAACTTTCATATACTCATTTCAATAATAGTACAGATTTGTTGAGATGGTGCAGATGGTGACTGCAGCCATGAAATTAAACCACGCGTCCTCCTTGGAAGGAAAGTTATGACCAACCTAGAAAGCATGTTAAAAAACAGAGATATTACTTTACCAACAAAGGTCCGTCTAGTCAAAGGTATGGTTTTTCCAGTAGTCATGTATGGATGTGAGAGTTGGACTATAAAGAGAGCTGAGCACTGAAGATTTGATGCTTTTGAACTGTGGTGTTGGAGAAGACTCTTGAGAGTCCCTTGGACTGCAAGGAGACCCAACCAGTCCATCCTAAAGGAAATCAGTCTTGGGTGTTCATTGGAAGGACTGATGCTGAAGCTGAAACTCCAATACTTTGGCCACCTCATGCAAAGAACTGACTCATTGGAAAAGACTCTGATGCTAGGAAAGATTGAAGGCAGGGGGAGAAGGGGATGACAGAGGACGAGATGGTTGGATGGCATCACCAACTCAGTGGATTTGAATTTGGGTAAACTCCGGGAGTTGGTGATAGACAGGGAGGCCTGGTGTGCTGCAGTCCGTGGGGTCACAAAGAGTCAGACATGACTGAGCGACGGAACTGAACTGAAGTGAACAGATGGGTTAATGTGTGCCAAACAAGTCATTATCATTTCTTAGACTTCTTTTAACTCTGAGGAGATTTTAGTATTGAAGTTATCATTCTGCCTAAGTATTCAGCAGAATTCAGGAATAGAAGACTCCCAGAGACAGAGCAGTATAGACCTAAATGTTCACAATCTCAGTGACACTACTTTTTCCATTTCTAAAAAAAGATTGGCTTATTACAAGACTGGGCTCCCCTTCAGTTGTGTGTGACACAGGCTTTGAAAGGTTATTGCAAGGTATATAGCTATGGAGGATAAACTGGGACTCAAAAAGTATTGTGCAGTTTCTTTTTCTCTCAGACTATGCTGCTGTTGGTGATTTTCCAACTATCAAGATCAACTTACCCACTTCCTGGAAAAAATCACTACCCATAGTCACACGAGATGAATTTGGAGTAGAAAGTCTACTTAATCACTTTTGAAGGGAAATATTTTTTCCTAGCAGAGAAAACCAATTTGAGATTAGAAACCTGCTTATTTAGGATTGGAGTAAGAAGTGCACATACCATCATAGGTTTAGACAGGTATCAAGGTACTCTTGTTGGCCTGTTTAGACCTCTGTCTGGGGAAACCCTGAAGATAAGAGCCTTAGAGTCCATTTCTTCAAGCTACCTTTTCTATTCTTTGAACATCTAACTACTTACTGGAAAAAGACCCCTGGCTGTCTTACAGAGATTCTCCTGTATCACCTCTTCTACAACATATGACAGCTTCTAGTCTTTCAAGGAAGTGGTACATACACTGCAATCAATTCAGTGAATTTAATCAACTTGTTACCACATTAAGTACCATTAGCAAATGGTAGCATGACCGTGACTTCCTTATAAGGCACTGTGATTTCTGTACTATCACTTTATTGATTATTTTTGAAACGTAAACCCATCCTTGTGACTCATCAGCCAGAAATCATAAATCTGCACTTTGGTTCCTGTGCTACTTAGCAACCTGGCCATCTCAGAGACACTACACTTTTAACTGTATCATAGTCATCAGCCAAATGAAGGCCTTTGTTTCTCAGTGCTAAATCGTCAGAGTCGGAAAGAGCTGGTTTTTAAAATCACAGTGTGTGTGCTGAAGGTTGGTCCTTAGCTCAGACCTGGGGTGTGTTTGTGTATGTCTGTGAAGTCTGTGAGAAAATCAGGGAGAAACATTTCTACATTCCTGGAGGAGTTGCTGATCATTCTTTATTCCCTAAAATCCAGCTTACCTTCATCATATCTCTGTAGTAACATTTTCTCCCCTTGCTTTTCCATGGCTGCGTATCCTGGACTAGCAATGTTCTCTTTTCCCACACCCTGAGAACATATCTGTGACACATAGTCAATATCTTCATGGTCCAGAATTTCTGCTTTCTCAAATCCTCCAGCTCCCAGGACATTCAGCAAAGGACAACCCAGTGTGTAACAACTGCTCACCAATCCTTGAGGTCTTGCAACAGTCAGGGGCCATAGCTTTTTTTTTTCCCTCTTTTATCACCAACATCATTCAGTACTGGTACATAGTGAGCACTCAATAAATGCTGAGGAAAGGAAAGAAGGAAGAAAGGAAGGATGGAACATTTTGCCAGTGATTTAGCAAAATCAAACACACAAAAAACTGGACACTTATGTTTTAAGGCATGGTATAAGGAGATGAATGGCGAGGAAATGCCAATGCTCATACAATCTGAAACAAGCCATTGCTGGTTTGTATCTGTTTGAGGATAAGGAGAGGGCTGGGAATACTCACATCCACGAGGGTGACGATGATAAAGACAATGGTGGTAATGATGACGACAATGATGGCAATTCTTACCTAAAATACTGATTTTTAGCTGGAGGATCAAAAAATGAGAAGAGAACAAAAATTTTGATTGTAAAATGTTGCTTACACTCATTTACAGGAACTGCTACCTATCTAAGCAAGGTTACTTTGCAATACAATGATGGTAAACACTATTAAATGGATATGATTATGTTTATTCTAATTTTCTCCCATTAGGATATTAATCTGTACATAATTCTTCATAGTTATCAGATAGCATAATATGTTCACTCAGAATGTTATATGCTTAGGACTTTAAAATAATAAAAAATATGGCATCTATCCAAGCAAAAGATACATTTTCCCTAATCTTGCTGAATAAGTGGTTTTGGTCTTATATTAGTTATTCATGTCCTCAAACCAGATTGGATTATCTTTATGATCAGCCTTTTTAAACAAGGCCAATTTGGTTCAATTAACAGGCAAATTGATAGCTTAGAAAAGTAACAATTTCTTATGAACAATATATCACCTTCATATTGCATAACTTTTCTATTTTCTATGTCATTATCTTTTCCTGATTCCTTCTAGGAGAGTGCCTCAATCAAAATTTCCAACCTATTAATAGATTCCTCAGCTGTATTAATTCTACATTTTACCTCATCTATTGTGCTCTGTGGTCTGTATAGTCAATGCTATGGTTTTTCCAGTAGTCATGCATGGATGTGAGAGTTGAACCATAAAGAAAGCTGAGCACTGAAGAACTGATGCTTTCAAATTGCGGTGTTGGAAAAGACTCTTGAGAGTCCCTTGGACTGCAAGGAGATCCAACCAGTCCATCCTAAAGGAAATCCACCCTGAATACCCATTGATGATGCTGAAGCTGAAGCTCCAAAACTTTGACCACCTGATGCGAAGAGCAAACTCATTGGAAAAGACCCTGATGCTGGGAAAGATTGAAGGCAAAAGGAGAAGAGGGTGGCAGAGGATAAGATGGTTAGGTAGCATCACCAACTCAATGGACAAGAATCTGAGCAAACCCCGGGAGATAGTGAAGGACAGGGAAGCCTGGTGTGCTGCAGTCCGCGGGGTTGCAGAGTTGGACATGAGTTAGCAACTGAGCAACAGTAACAGCAACATTGTGTCCTGTATTTCAGCTATTGCTTTTTTTTTTTTAACACATTATATTTCTACTTGGTTCTTTTCTTTTACACTTCCTTATTGTTTCATGTTGTTAACGTCTTTCCTTACCTTTTTTGCTATATTTTAAATGCTGATTTTTTATCTTTGCACCATCAGTTTTAAAGCTTGTTTCTTTTTTGATGGACTCAACCATCCACTCTGCTGTTTGCCTTGGAAAGAACTATGCTTCCAGCTATCTTCCTCTTTTAGCCTGTCAGTTAGTATTCCTCTTGAGGTATTCATTGCTCTGTCCAGTAACATAGATGGGGGAAAGTCAAGGGTCAGACTTCAATCTGTCTCAGACCTGATGCTTGTGGGGGCAGAACGGAGTGGGGAGCCTAAAGGTGAAGCAGGTTGGGTACCAGAAAACCATCCTAGTACGCATCACCCATCCTGGAGGTTTCGATGAGGGGACGGGGAAGAGACGTGACTATCCAAGGTTTATCAGTCATCGCAAGCTTTTTGATGCTCCTAATGAGAACCTGTGCTGCCAAGATTTTATGCCTGAGGACAGTTGCATTTACGTGGATTCTGGCACAACTGACGGCCTCAAGGCAAGGTAGAGAATACTGAAGTCCAGAGCAAAATGCCTTAGACTAGGACTGTTAACCCCTCACACAACAGTTCAAAACAGCGCTGCATTCCCCCAGGAATTTCTGACAGCTTCATGTCTCTCTTGATGCTTCTATTTCTGCTGGAGTTAATCTTGGAGGAATGACTTTGTGATACTTAAGAGGTGATTAAAGCCTACCTTAGTAAAACTCTGTAGAAAATAATCTTTTAGTGTTCCAAATACTTCATGGAAATTGTTAAAATTTTATGTAGCCCACAGTGATAAGATGTGTACTTCAATATGCCGATAATTGCCACGTGGAATCTTTACGTATGTAAACTGTGTTCCATGATTAAATATACTAAGGATATGAAATTGGACAGGGCAGATTAGTACATACCACCAAAGAATGCTGCTATTTATTTGCTTTATCTAGTCTCTCTGAGCTACAAGATTATGTTGGTTTTCCAGTTTACACAGAGAAAGCCCCTTAAGATATCATCATACCTATTTTTAAGCCACCTCAGGTTCTTGCGCATCTGGCTGGCAAAAATCAGCTTTGACGTCTCTGACACAAAGCAATGTTAACCCCTTGGTTCCTTTTTAGTCAAGACAACTAAACATATACTTTTAAAAACAAACAGCCTCAAATCTCAGTCCTTTCACATCACACGAGTTAATTTCTCCCTTACTTTACATGTGGAAGGAAAGTGCTCTGCTTCCGTTAGTCCTCCGAGGACACAAGGTGATGGACATTTCACCCCCCGGACACCAGGCAGAGAAAGAGGGGCAAAGGACATCTATCCACCCTTCCTGTGCCCTGCACAGATGCCTGCCGCTGCTGCTCAAAGCTCATTGGCCACAACCAGTCAGACTTCCACGTCTGCCTACCAGGGGGCTGGAAAAAGTGCTCTCTCCCGGAAAGGAGAGGAGAACAGGAGGCAAGTGGCCACCAGTAGTATCTCACGTGTCCTAAATGCCCTGCCAGTTATATAACTCTCAATAATAATATAAGCTCAATTTCCTAGATGACATGCTGCTCAGATTCTCCACTTCTCTTTCTTATTCTCTCTTTTCTCTTTTTTTCACTGGATTTACTTCTTCCCTATCCCTTATAAATGTGTTTCCCCAGGCTCAGTTTCCACCCTTGGGCTGCCTTTCTTATATGTGCTAGCTTTCTTGTAGATTTAGGGATCATGCATCATCGTGTCTCTCATAGTTCCTTAACTACGGAAGTTTAATAAGTTTTGAATGATTGATGAATCCGTGAAACACCGGCTCAAGGCTCAACAGTGATTTTGGAAACTGCATATTTGGTATGCATGTTTACTCATCTTGCACACTGAAGAGCAGAAATCTTAACTTCCCACCTTCTTTTTCTCATATTTCTTCCCTCTTCATCACCTTTTTTCACCTTCACAATTTAGCTTTACTGTTTTTTTTTTAAAGTATTAACTCTACAATGAGCTCTCTCCTTTAATAAACCAGAGATCATAAGACAACAAGCAGATATTCAAATTATGAAAAACTAGATACAAAGATATTATAGTATTGCTTTTTATTTCCTGATATTAAACCATTGCATGACTCTCTTCATTTTTAGTTATTTCCAATTAGTGTTACACAAATAATGCTAACTTCAATGCCAAAACAATTTTGGAAACAGCATTTATTTTCTTTAGCATCTTGGACTAGGAACTATTTAAAACTGGTGTTTTTCATAAATAGCACCAACTTTTAGGGCTATAGGACCAAAACTAACTTGCTTTTTAAATACTGGAAGTCATTTTCACTAAAAGACTTTTATATGAATATGAAAGTAATTTGAGAAACAAGACTGTACATTGATTCATTTTTAAAAAGTATTCATTGAATACCAACTATGCTTTAGGCAATTTATTACTAAATTGACTTTGTAATCTCTGACATCCAGATACCAATGAATAGATTCCAAAGAATCTATTTAATCCCTGGATGAATTAAAATTTTTACATCTCTGTGTATTACATGTCTGTATGAATATATATATTTACATGCATATATACATATATATATGTATGTTATATCTATTTTTAGAGCCTAAGGCAGATGACTGTTGCTCTGTTCATGCTGTTTTCTCATTGGGTGTCGCAGGCTAGAAAATGTTTATCCTTATATTTATGTTGTTTGTCTGTTTAGTCTAAAAAATGTATCTAAAAAACTATGAGTCTACACGAAATTAGAGATAACATTTTTACTCTATGCCAAACATTTTCACAGAAAAAATTTACATAAATCAGATTTATTTTCAAGTAACATATTGAGTGTCTACTTTAAGTGCCTACTATAGCACTAAATGCTTTTATATGTCTTTTATATGGTTTATAAAGAGCCAAAAAACAGTACTTGATATACAACAAATACTTTGTGTCTGCTATTATACATTTTTACAGATTTATTCAAGTATAATTAAAATACAAGAAACTGCACTGACTTGAAAAGTACCATTTGGGAAGTATTCATCCATATACATACTTGTGAAGCCATCCCAACGATCAGGATGATGGAGACACCCACCAACTGCAAAAGTTGCCTCGTGCTTCTGTCGTCTTCTCTCCCACCCCAGGCGACCACTGATCTGTCATTAGATTTGGTTTTTATATTCTAAAGTGTTATTTACATGAACTGAAACTATGTTGTTTCTGGGGGGCTTGGTTTCTTACCAGGGCTTCCCTGGTAGCTCAACTGGTAAATAATCTGCCTGAAATGCAGAAGACCTGGCTTTGATCCCTGGGTTGGGAAGATCCCCTGGAGAAGGGAATGGCTACCCACTCCAGTATCCTGGCCTGGAGAACCCCATGGACAGAGGAGCCTGGCAGGCTACAGTCCGTGGGGTTGCAGAGTCAGAGATGACTGAGCCACTTTCACTTTTCTTACTCTTATAATGATCATATTTATGTGGAGACTCATTCATACAGCTGCATGTATCTATACTGCTGCTGCTGCTGCTAAGTCGCTTCAGTCATGTCCGACTCTGTGCTACCCCCATAGATGGCAGCCCACCAGGCTCCCCCATCCCTGGGATTCTCCAGGCAAAAACACTGGAGTGGGTTGCCATTTCCTTCTCCAATGCATGAAAGTGAAAAGTGAAAGTGAAGTCGCTCAGTTGTGTCAGACTCTGAGCGACCCCATGGACTGCAGCCCACCAGGCTCCTCCATCCATGGGATTTTCCAGGCAAGAGTACTGGAGTGGGGTGCCATTGCCTTCTCTGGCATGTATCTATAGTGGGTTCTATTTTAATACTGTATCATATTCTGTACCATGGGTATATCACAAGCTATGTATTCACCTATATACAGATATTACAAATAAAGCTGCTATGAACATTCATGTTCAAGTACTCATTGCACATGCTTTCATTCATCTAGTGTGGATATCTAGAAGTACAATGACCAGGTCATGCAATAGACATATGTTTAATTTTTAAGGAAGTTGTCAAACCCTTTCCCCCAAGTGGCCACGCCATCTTACATTTCCACCAGCAGTGTATGAGGGTTCAAGTGTCTGCTTCCTTGACAGCTTAGTGTAATCAGTGTCTTTACTCTCACTCATTTTAGGAGAGGTATAGTGATTTAACCGACAATCTAATGACGAGTGATGTTACATTTTTCACATGCTTATTTAATATCTACATATCTCTTTGGTGAAGTATGTATTAACTATATTGAAATATTTTGTAAATCTGAGTGGAGGCTATGCGAGTGTTCTTTACCCTACTTTTGGTTTTGCAATATTTTAAAAGTCTGAAATTGTCTGAATAAAAAGGTAAAAAGAAAAAGTTTATAAATATGGTTATAATAACTATTGTAAATGCTAACAAGTCACCTTTATTTATATAAGTGGTGGTGGTTTAGTCGTTCAATGGTATCCAACTCTTATGATTCCATGGACTGTAGCTAGCCAGGCTCCTCTGTCCATGGAATTGTCCAGGCAAGAATATGGGAAGGGGTTGCCATTTTCTTCTCTAAGAGATCTTCCCAACCCAGGAATCGAAACTGGGTCTCCTGAATTGCAGGCAGATTCTTTATCAACTGAGCTATGAAGGAAGCTTCTTATATATATAGATATATAAAATATTAAATAATAGTTTAAATCCCAAAATGACATATGTAGAAATAGAAACTCAAGAAAACTTCTCATCCATATGCATGGGCTGAGTCAAAAAAGTCAATTTTACTCTTGACTTGCAAAGAGTCCTACCTATTCAATGCCAATACAGACAAGAAGTGAAAACCATACAAATCGCTGTAGAAGAGAAAAGCCAATATATATTTCTTATATTAAAAGACAAAGATGGCACCAAAACAAAAATAAGCAACTCAAGATAACAGACAGAACAAACACTACAATTCTACAAAGTTTTTCTGAGATATGGGAAAACATACATACAACATACAATGTCTGTAACATAATGTTAAGTAAAATGTGTAAGATGTAAAATATATTCAGACTTCAATCACATTAAACCCACACACATATATTCAAAATAGAAAAAAAAAAGAATGGAAGTAAATACATCAAAGTAATTGTTTTGGGGTGGTAGAATTATGTATAATTTTTATTTTCTTAACTATAATTTGTGTTTTTCCAAAATTGTCTGTAGTGAGCATGAATTACTTTTATACCAAAAACATGAGCTATATTTTTTAAAAGGAAAAGTATAGCTTTCCAAATCCTTCTGTCTCTTGAGCGAAATCTGATTAAATGGTGCATGAAATGACATCAAGACCTTCTGCCTAACATTTTTCATGAAAAATGTAAGTCTGCCCCTCGGGCAACATTGCTGAAGTAACAAGTTTTATCACTGAAGTTGTTTTACCTGGAATGCTATCCCTGACATCAATTTTAGTTTCATCTTGGGTATGTAAAAGGTCATATCAAGAAGTTACGGGAATAAACATTAATATCAGTCAGTTTTGATTAAAGTGGAGAACTTTCCCTATGTTAGAGGGCCTGGAAGAGGGCGAGGTTTTCCTTAACACATGCAACTGTTGCTTGTAGTAGTAAATGATTTGGGGGGGTCACCTCCAGCCACATCTCGTTCTACCTGATGGATTCACGAAGGCCGCCCAAGCCCAGATTCAGAGCTTGGAGTCTGGAGACAGCTGATCTGGACCCTGAGCGAGTTAGCAAACATCTTTGTGTCCTAGTCCCCTCGTCTTTGAAACGGAGGTGAAAGTAATGGTACCTACCTTGCAGTTATGGGGAGAAGTCAATGAAGCGATGTTTGTAATCTGCTCTGAACAGTGCCTGGTACACAGCGAGTGCTGTTTCTACCGCTGCTATTACACAGATAACATTTACTGCAACTAAATTATAGGCTATGGCACTTTGATCATCCTCCAGCCTTTTGTTCCCTATAGCAACATGAAATAACGCTTCTGTATCTTGTCACACACAGAATTGTGAAACACACTGCATCTCCCCACGGGGCCGCTGCGCCCTTTGACCTCCTAATCTTCCAGGTATAGTGCTCCGCAGTCTCCTCTTGCTCCTCCGTCACCTCATCAAACGGTACCTTTTGTGTCACGGTGGCTCCTTCGTCCTTGCAGGGCTCTCTGCTTCCCGGAACTGAGCCTGGGGAGTATCTCCACACGGTCTTACATGTTGCTCCTTTGCACAGGGCCCTTCTGGAGATGACGCCTTCATCCTCTGTAACCAGAATGGTGTGACACAGAACACTGGTCAGAGGAATGTCAGCAGTGTGCTGTCTGAGCTCCTACAGGGTCAGTGAACACGCTGAGTTTAGCAAAATTAACGTAGGCCATTCCATTGGCATATGCCTACGACCTATGTGTTGTCCTAGTAGTGATGACAACATGGGCGAAATTCCCCAAATGCTTGCATGATAAAGGCTTTTATTTTCTCTCTGTATCCCTCTTAATTCCTGGTAGAGCTGGCGGGACACCATTCGGGAAAATGCCACTGAAAAGAGGGATGCTCTGCTGTGAAAGTAGTGGTGGGGAAAGACATGATTCAGAAGGCACCATTCACACGCTGCTGCTGCGTCACTTCAGTCGTGTCTGGCTCTGTGCGACCCCATAGACGGCAGCCCACCAGGCTCCTCCATCCCTGGGATTCTCCAGGCAAGAACACTGGAGTGCATTGCCATTTCCTTCGCCAATGAATGAAAGTGAAAAGGGAAAGTGAAGTCGCTCAGTCGTGCCAGACTCTCAGCGACCCCATGGACTGCAGCCCGCCAGGCTCCTCCGTCCATGGGATTTTTCCAGGCAAGAGTACTGGAGTGGGGTGCCATTGCCTCCTCATGACATTACGTTAATCTGGGGGCCAGAACTGGTACATCACCAAAATCCCAGGAGTGATTCAATTCCCCTCATCCTGCCAGGACCTCCACACAAATCCTCAGTCTAAAAAAGCTTCTGGAGGACCTACTCCATTCCAGGGCATCCATGTGAGTCATGAATCTACAAATGCTTCCGGAGGCCCCTCTATTCCGGGGCCTCCACGTGACTCAAGAATCTACAAACACTTCCAGACGGCCTGTGCCAGGAATGGACCTCCACCCTAGACCTCAGTTTACAAACGCTTCCAGAGGGCCTGCTCAATGCCAGGACCTGCACACAAATTCTCAGTCTAGAAACATTTACGGAGGGTTTGCATCAGGCCGGGGCCTCCACTTGAGTCCTCAGTCTACAAATGCTCACGAGGGTCTGCTCCATGCCACAGCTTCCACGCAAGTCTTGAATCTACAAACCCTTCCCGAGGGTCCACTCCATGCCAGGACCTCCACGTGAGTCCTCAATCTACAAACGCTTCTGGAGGACCCACTCCAGGCCAGGACCTCCACGCGATCCCTCGATCTTCAAATGGTTACGGAGGGCCCGCTCCTTGCTGTGACCTCCCTGCGAGTCCTTAATCTGCAAACCTTTCTGGAGGGCCCACTGTAGGCTTGGACTTTCAAGGTAATCCTCAGTCTACAAAACCTTCTGGAGGGCCTGCTCCAGGCACGGACCTGCATTCGAGTCCTCAATCTACAAATGCTTCTGGAGGGCCCACTCCAGGTTGGGAGATGTTCCGTCTGTGCACTCCTGTGTCTGTTTCCTTGGCTGTGACCACACATCTCACCCAACTGCTCACAAGGACTACATACCAAAGAACAGAAAATATGAATCAGACATGAGGTAAGAGACTTGCCCCTCCTTTGGGACCCTAAAGAGCAGAGCCAGCCCTTGGGTGTGGATGGATGTTGAAGGAAGGAAAGAATGGTTGCATTCTACTTGGTCCTTTCTCCATTGTGTGCTATTTTAGCATCCTTGGCAAAACCTTTTAACCTTCAGTATAAGAGCTGTAAATTGGGATTCAGATAATGTATAAGGTCTGATCATAAGGACAATGGTGAAAATAGAAAATATTTCCCATATGAAACACTTTATATATGTTGCATCTATTTTCACTGTACTTGAAGGGCTAAGTATTTTCCTGTCCCTGGTTGAAATCCCGGGGAGTACCATAATAACTTTTGAAAGCGAAAATCACTCAGTTGTGTCCTACTCTTTGTGACCCCACAGACTATGCAGTCCATGGAATTCTCCAGGCCACAATACTGGAGTGTGTAGTCTATCCCTTCTCCAGGGGATCTTCCCAACCCAGAAATTGAACCTGGGTCTCCTGCATTGCAGGCATATTCTTTACCAACTGAGCTATGAGGAAAGCAATAATAACTTTTCAGTTCAGTTCAGTTGCTCAGTCGTGTCCAAATCTTTGTGACCCCATGGCCTGCAGCACGCCAGGCCTCCCTGTCCATCACCAACTCCCAGAGTTTACCGAAACTCTTACAATCACGATCTGCAGTGATTTTGGAGCCCCCCCCAAAATAAAGTCTGACACCGTTTCCACTGTTTCCCCATCTATTTCCCATGAAGTGATGGGACTGGATGCCATGATCTTCGTTTTCTGAATGTTGAGCTTTAAGTCAACTTTTTCACTCTCCTCTTTTACTTTCATCAAGAGGCTTTTTAGTTCTTCTTCACTTTCTGCCATAAGGGTGGTGTCATCTGCATATCTGTGGTTATTGATATTTCTCCCAGCAATCTTGATTCCAGCTTGTGTTTCTTCTAGTCCAGCATTTCTCATGATGTACTCTGCATATAAGTTAAATAAGCAGGGTGACAATATACAGCCTTGATGTACTCCTCTTCCTATTTGGAACCAGTCTGTTGTTCCATGTTCAGTTCTAACTGTTGCTTCCTGACCTGCATACAGATTTCTCAAGAGGCAGGTCAGGTGGTCTGGTATTCCCATCTCTTTCAGAATTTTCCATAGTTTATTGTGATCCACACAGTCAAAGGCTTTGGCATAGTCAATAAAGCAGAAATAGATGTTTTTCTGAAACTCTCTTGCTTTTTCCATGATCCAGGGGATGTTGGCAATTTGATCTCTGGTTCCTCTGCCTTTTCTAAAACCAGCTTGAACATCAGGGAGTTCACGGTTCACCTATTGCTGAAGCCTGGCTTGGAGAATTTTGAGCATTACTTTAGTAGCGTGTGAGATGAGTGCAATTGTGCGGTAGTTTGAGCATTCTTTGGCATTGCCTTTCTTTGGGATTGGAATGAAAACTGACCTTTTCCAGTCCTGTGGCCACTGCTGAGTTTTCCAAATGTGCTGGCATATTGAGTGCAGCACTTTCACAGCATCATCTTTCAGGATTTGAAATAGCTCCACTGGAATTTCATCACCTCCACTAGCGTTGTTTGTAGTGATGCTGTCTAAGGCCCACTTGGCTTCACATTCCAGGATGTCTGGCTTTAGATGAGTGATCACACCATCATGATTATCTGGGTCTTGAAGATCTTTTTTGTCCAGTTCTTCCGTGTATTCTTGCCACCTCTTCTTAATATCTTCTGCTTCTGTTAGGTCCATACCATTTCTGTCCTTTATCAAGCCCATCTTTGCATGAAATGTTCCCTTGGTATCTCTAATTTTCTTGAAGAGATCTCTAGTCTTTCCCATTCTATTGTTTCCCATTCAATCGCTGAAGAAGGCTTTCTTATCTCTGCTTGCTATTCTTTGGAACTCTGCATTCAGATGCTTATATCTTTCCTTTTCTCCTTGGCTTTTCACTTCTCTTCTTTTCACAGCTATTTGTAAGGCTTCCCCAGACAGCCATTTTGCTTTTTTGCATTTCTTTTCCATGGGGATGGTCTTGATCCCTGTCTCCTGTACAATGTCACGAACCTCATTCCATAGTTCATCAGGCACTCTATCTATCAGATCTAGGCCCTTAAATCTATTTCTCACTTCCACTGTATAATCATAAGGGATTTGATTTAGGTCTAGCGGTTTTCCCTCCTTTCTTCAATTTAAGTCTGAATTTGGTAATAAGGAGTTCATGACCTGAGCCACAGTCAGCTCCTGGTCTTGTTTTTGTTGACTGTTAGAG
Source organism: Oryx dammah (assembly GCF_014754425.2). Lineage (NCBI taxonomy): Eukaryota > Metazoa > Chordata > Mammalia > Artiodactyla > Bovidae > Oryx > Oryx dammah. The sequence goes on from NW_024070189.1 coordinate 8,406,024, forward strand.
CTTCTCCATCTTTTGCTGCAAAGAATATAATCAATCTGATTTTGGTGTTGACCATCTGGTGATGTCCATGTGTAGAGTCTTCTCTTGTGTTGTTGGAAGAAGGTGTTTGCTATGACCAGTGCATTTTCTTGGCAGAACTCTATTAGTCTTTGCCCTGCTTCATTCTGCATTCCAAGGCCAAATTTACCTGTTAGTCCAGGTGTTTCTTGACTCCCTACTTTTGCATTCCAGTCCCCTAGAATGAAAAGGACATCTTTTTTGGGTGTTAGTTCTAAAAGGTCTTGTAGGTCTTCATAGAACCATTCAACTTTAGCTTCTTCATTGTTACTGGTTGGGGCATAGACTTGGATAACTGTGATATTGAATGGTTTGCCTTGGAAACGAACAGAGATCATTCTGTCGTTTTTGAGGTTGCATCCAAGTACTGCATTTCAGACTCTTCTGTTGACCATGATGGCTACTCTGTTTCTTCTGAGGGATTCCTGCCCGCAGTAGTAGATATAATGGTCATCTGAGTTAAATTCACCCTTTCCGGTCCATTTTAGTTCGCTGATTCCTAGAATGTCCACGTTCACTCTTGCCATCTCCTGTTTGACCACTTCCAATTTGCCTTGATTCATGGACCTGACATTCCAGGTTCTTATGCAATATTGCTCTTTACAGCATTGGACCTTGCTTCTATCACCAGTCACATCCACAGCTGGGTATTGTTTTTGCTTTGGCTCCATCCCTTCATTCTTTCTGGAGTAATTTCTCCACTGACTTCCAGTAGCATATTGGCACCTACTGACCTTGGGAGTTCCTCTTTCAGTATCCTATCATTTTGCCTTTTCTTACTGTTCATGGGGTTCTCAGGGCAAGAATACTGAAGTGGTTTGCCATTCCCTTCTCCAGTGTCGTGTCCAACTCTTTGCGACCCCATGGACTGCAGCACGTCAGGCCTCCCTGTCCATCACCAACTCCCGGAGTTTACTCTATCTCAGGTCCATTGAGTCAGTGATGCCATCCAACCATCTTATCCTCTGTCATCCCCTTCTCCTCCTGCCTTCAATCTTTTCCACCATCAGGGTCTTTTCCAAGGAGTCAGTTCTTCACATCAGATGGCCAGAGTATTGGAGTTTATTAGTTTTTTACAACTTCCAGTTTGGCACTGCCTGATTCCCATTGATGTTTGCTTAACTATTGAAAATTTTAATGTGCCTCACTTTATCTTTCAACAGAGGATATCACATTGTCCAAGCTTCTTGGGTGAGTCAGCGGTAAAAAAAGAAAAAAACAAAAACAAAAAACACCTGCCTACCATTGCAAGAGATGCAAGAGATGTGATTTCAATCCTGGGTCAGGAAGATTCCCCTGGAGGAGGAAATGGCAACCCACGCCCATATCCTTACCTGCAAAATCCCATGGGCAGAGGAGCCTGGTGGGCTACAGTCCACAGGCTTGCAGAGAGTCAGACACGACTGAGTGACTGAGCACGCACATCACACTGCCCTTCCAGACAGGGATCCCTCCTAGCACACATGTGGCCTGGGAGACACATGCCTGTGTTTTTTTGCCTGTCGGCTACAGCAGTGCACTTTGCTTCCAGAGCAGCTCTCTTCTCTCAGCTCTGTCACTGCAGCCTGGAGCAGCTGCAGACTCTCTCACCAAGGTTTTATGTGCCTTAACTCCAGAGGACTCATGTCAGCCCTTCTCCTGACTCTCTTGAAGATCCTTTCTCATTTAGGTGAGAAAGAACGTGACCCTCTCCTCACTACACTGAGGTGATGGAGATGCACAGTCCTCCAAAACTCTCTCCAAGTAAATTACCTTTTAAAAATAATCCTCTCTTTCAACCTATCCAAGCTTTCTTATATGCTTGAGGTAGGCACTCAGCTGAGGTTTGCAGTTGTTGACCATCCCCTTTCCAGGTTCTTCATCAATGGCTATAAAATGTAGAGCCACTTTCAACCCATTGTGTTGGTCTGTGCCCTTGGGAATTCGGCACACACTGAGGCAGAGTCTCACTGTAACATCCAGGTATGTGATTGGTATCTGATATTAAACAATAACGGTTCTGTCCATTCACTATGGCCTAGTGACTAGAGTGAAGGCATCACACAGGCAAGGATTGCTGTTCTTTTTTCAGTGCTATATCCCTAGCACCTGGAACAATGCTTGACATGTGTAGGAGCCCAACAACATTTTGTTAAATGAAATATTATTTTACAGATAACAAACCTGACTTAAACGCTTACTCCTTCAAAGGAAAGTTATGACCAACCAAGACAGCATATTAAAAAGCAGAGACATTACTTTGCCAACAAAGGTCCATCTAGTTAAGGCTATGGTTTTTCCAGTGGTCATGTATGGATGTGAGAGTTGGACTATAAAGAAAGCTGAGCGCTGAAGAATTGATGCTTTTGAACTGTGGTGTTGGAGAAGACTCTTGAGAGTCCCTTGGATTGCAAGGAGATCCAACCAGTCCATTCTAAAGGAGATCAGCCCAAAATATTCATTGGAAGGACTGATGCTGAAGCTGAAATTCCAATCCTTTGGCCACCTGATGGGAAGAGCTGACTCATTGGAAAAGACCCTGATGCTGGGAAAGATTGAGGGCAGGAGGAGAAGGGGACAACAGAGGATGAAATGGTTGGATGGCATCACTGACTCTATGGACGTGAGTTTGGGTAAACTCCGGGAGTTGGTGATGGACAGGGAGGCGGTTCATGGGGTCATAAAGAGTCGGACACGACTGAGTGACTGAACTGAACTGAACTGAGAAAAAGGTAAGTATCTTGTTCATGATTATTCAGCTAGGAAACAATAGAGGGCTTCCCTGGTGGCTCAGTGCTAAACAGTCCGCCTGCCCAGTGCAGGAGACATGGGTTTGATCCCCGGTCTAGGAAGATCCCCATGCCAAGGAGTAACTAAGCCCCATGCACCATAACTCCTGAAGCCCACACGCCCTAGAGCCTGACGCCCACAACAAGAGAAGCCACAGCGATGAGTAGCCCCTGCCTGCCACAATGAGAGAAAGCCCGGAGAGCGATGAAGACCCCGGCACAGGCAAAGATAAACAAATGAATAAATCATTTTAAAAAGGGAAACAATGTAGCTATGATTTGCATAAACTTGGAGAAGGCAATGGCACCCCACTCCAGTACTCTTGGCTGGAAAATCCCATGGATAGAGGTGCCTGGTGGGCTGTAGTCCATGGGGTCGCTAAGAGTCGGACACGACTGAGCAACTTCACTTTCACTTTTCACTTTCATGCATTGGAGAAGGAAATGGCAACCCACTCCAGTGTTCTTGCCTGGAGAATCCCAGGGACGGATGAGCCTGGTGGGCTGCCGTCTATGGGGTCGCACAGAGTCGGACAAGACTGAAGCGACGCCGCCGCCGCAGCAGCAGCAGCAGCAGGGAAGGAAAGCCACTAATGGTAATCAGACGCATTTTACTTAAGCCTCTCCTTTCTAAAAAAGCTTTTATTTTGTGTATATTCTGTGACCTTATATATAGTTTTCTGCACAGAGGTTTTAAATGTGCCTCAATTTCACAGGAAATCTTACAGAATTTGGTCGCCTTGTGTTTCAGATCAGTTGGTGCCGGCTCCATCAGCCTGACTGCGTGGCTACCTAACCTGGGATGGCCACACTGCCATCTGGTGTTGGATATATGAATTGCAAGTTCAATGTCTACAGTAAACCTTGACGTCAAACTGGTTTAATTTTCCGCTGTGGTTTAATGTTCATAGGGTTGCTGTACCCTATGAAACAGGTACTACTTGCATACCCATGATATGGATGATTTGAACAGTGGCAGGACTAGGTCTTGATCTCAGGCTGTCTAGCTCCAAACCTTATTCCTTATTGCAGTCTACTGTTTCCCTAATATACAGCCTTCAAGGCTTTCAGATTTAGGAACCCATCCATGAGTAAGCCACATAAAGTTTCATTAGATAACAATTGTATGTAATAGCACAGATTTGATTTAAGCAGGAACCATGTATAAGCCTACATTAGAGTCATCAATATCTATTTTCATTTGTCCTTCCAAGATCAAGGCATTGGCAGGTCTGGTTCCCTCTAAAGCCTCTGTCCTTGGTGTATAGAGGGCCATCTTCTCACTGTGTCCACATGGGATTTCCAGGTCTGTGTCTTAATCTCCTTTCCTGTAAGCACCTCTGTCATACTGGATTAGCACCCACCCATAGGACCTCATTTTATCTTTTTACCTGTTGAAGACCCTGTCTCCAGATATAGTCCCATTCTGAGGCAGGTTAGGACTTCAACATATGAATTTGAGGGGGACACAACTCAGCCCACTACAATTATATTCTATCATAAGGGAACTTTATCAGCCAACTCACTCTATCTCTGTAATGCAAAATGTCTTAGATCCTCTGCTGCCTCGCTTTTCTACAACCTGCTTATTGTCAGTTTATGGGGTTATTAATATCTCCACTAGCCACCCAGTTGGTACTAGGAGGATGAAACTCAAGATCATTTTATTATTTATTCACACAATTCTTCCTCCTCATTTCTAAGTATTTTAATAGTAATTCAAGTGAGAAAAATTTTAGTCTGGTATTTCACCAACTGTATGAAGCCTACTCTTTAACATTTATCATCTCTAGCTCAATAAGTACTATGCAAGATTTCACATGTGATAGTGTTATACTATAATGAGCCACATAGAAACCTTTGCCTCATTACTTTATGGTTATTTCCCCTAAAGTTAATACTTCACTATCTGAATGACCTGAAAGAGAACAAATCTCCTTTGCTGAATAAGGGAATCTGACTATTATACATTCATTAATCTAATGTCAAAGCACATGTTAAAAAAAATGAGTAGGTCAAACATTCTTAGTGAGATCAATTTTTAATACTGTAACCATATTTTTCATTAATTCTTATGCCTTGACATTTATAAGATTGCTGCATAGTTTTTTTAATCCTCATAATTACAATTTAAAGTATTCTCATTTTCATTTACAGATGGGAAAACAGGTTCAGAAAGGCATTTGTGACTTGTTTAGGGACTCAGTTAATAAACAGCAAAGATCCAACTATGAGTCTGATTCTAGTCAGACTATTTAAAAGGCTTTCCTAATATTTACACCAATGCCAGTTTCTAAATGGTCTTACTTTCCCAAGAGTTGCCTTCATGAGAAAAGGACGTCGTGATCAAATATATTTGGGGAACATTGTCTGTTAAATTCCACACTGGAAGAATCACAGATTTATTTTTAAGGGTATGAGGACTCCTGTATTAATGAAGCCCATTTAACTTTGTTTAATGTAAGCTTATTTCCAGATTGAATTAATCACTTAACTTTTTCCCCCAAGCAGTTGCTGCTAACATCCAGAGTACCCGCATTAATAACTGTTCTAAATGAACAGTTTTTTATCAACCATTCATTAAGGCCTGGGTGCTCCCAATACTATTATATGTGAGCAGGCTGGATTCCAGATGAAGGTTTAGTAAAATCAGAGGCATGAAGTGGCCTGGAAAGAACAAAATGAAGCCTTTACTTTTGTTATTTGGTTCTCGGTCAAAAGACTTTGCTATACTATCAATGAAGAACCATCTCTGAACTTTTTTTGTGTGTTTAAACACAAAAATATGTGTTTAAAGGAACAGAAAGTTTAAGCCTAAACCTTTTCAGTGTGTTGTGTCAGATGAGTAGTCCATGCTGGGCATTAGATTGTATTCTAAGCTTCGTTAATCTTCCATGAGTGATAAAAGGTCAAAAACAATTTTGAACAATTCAGTTTTTCTCTAAAGATTTAGTTCTTGCCTGCATGAGTGCCCACATGTATACACACACACACACACACACACACACACAGAATTTATTAAATTATTTTTCTTTTTTTTAAATGATATTTTCATTGGAATTTGAAAACCCAGCAGCCAGAGAGAAAATCTGATAACAACTAGTAGACTCCCAAATTATAATGAACTTGAGTTTAATCCTAGAGCTTACTCCCAGCACTCTCATCTGTGAAGATTAGGAATTTCACCTTGCTCTGCCTGGTGTTAAGCAGCCTTAGATTGTTTTCATAGTAGAAATTTTTGCTAAAGGTCAACTTCTATCATTCAAGCAAACGAATCCCAACAACAGCTCAGGCTGAAATGTCTTAAATGGCCTTTCACTTTCATCCTTATATTAGCCTAAGAGGTATCTCTTCACCTGTTCTGCGATACTGAGGAAATAATACTATCTTACCTTGGTGGTGTGATTTACAATTTACAAAGAACGTTCCCATATGCCATCTTATTGGTGCTCATCACAAAAAAGCCCAGTAACGCAGGAAAAGTAGATGTTATTTTCAGTTTTGCCTATGACAAAACCAAGGCTAGGGGAACGTGACCAACTTGCCCAGGGTTGTGTACCGGCAGAGGACAGGGCTAAAACAGACATGCCTCCTAGATTTTTGTCCAGTTCTCTCCCTGTAACTACATCACAAAGAGTGGAAATGGAGCCTAGATAAATAAAAGACAACACTGAGCTATGGTTCTTGAATGAAGAAGATTTAGAACCCAGTCAAGCTACCTGAATTTCTAACTAAAATACTTCTTCTAATTTAGAAATTTCATTTTTATTTTTATTTATTTTAATTGGAGGCTATGGCAGAAAGTGAAGAGGAACTAAAAAGTCTCTTGATGAAAGAGAAAGAGGAGAGTGAAAAAGTTGTCTTAAAGCTCAACATTCAGAAAACTAAGATCATGGCATCTGGTCCCATCACTTCATGGCAAATAGATGGGGAAACAGTGTCAGACTTTAGTTTTTGGGACTCCAAAATCACTGCAGATGGTGACTGCAGCCATGAAATTACAAGACGCTTACTCGTTGGAAGGAAAGTTGTTACCGACTTAGATAGCACATTAAAAAGCAGAGACATTACTTTGCCAACAAAGGTCCGTCTGGTCAAGGCTATGGTTTTTCCAGTGGTCAGGTATGGATGTGACAGTTGGACCGTGAAAAAAGCTGAGTGCCAAGGAACTGATGCTTTTCAAGTGTGGTGTTGGAGAAGACTCTTGCAAGTCCCTTGGACTGCAAGGAGATCCAACCAGTCCATCCTAAAGGAGACAAGTCCTGGGTGTTAACTGGAAGGACTGATGCTGAGGCTGAAACTCTAATACTTTGGCCACCTCATGTGAAGAGTTGACTCATTGGAAAAGACTGATGTTGGGAGGGATTGGGGGCAGGAAGAGAAGGGGATGACAGAGGATGAGATGGCTGGTTGGCATCACCAACTCGATGCACATGAGTTTGGGTGAACTCTGGGAGTTGGTGATGGACAGGGAAGCGTGGCGTGCTGCGATTCATGGGGTTGGAAAGAGTCGGACATGACTGATTGACTGAACTGAACTGAATTACTTTACAATATTGTGGTGGTTTTTGCTGTACATTCACATGAAGCAGCCATGGGTGTACATGAAAATTCATTTTTAATCATTGCATCATGAATTACAGAAGCAGAAAGATATTCCCTGAGAACTACAGCCACTCAGCAAGGTTAGAAAGTTGAAGTGTTGCATAATAAGCAGTGAGAGAGCTAAAATCACTGAGAGATGATTCTGTGAGACAAAAATGTACCATTGTAGCACCTGAATGCATTTTCTAGCTTTGTCACTGACTCACTACGTTTCCTCTGGCAAACTCTCTGGAGGTCAGTTTCCTTATCTGTCAAGTAAGAACACACGCTGTGCTTACCTCCCAGGGATCTTTGAAGAACTCGGCGTAACAATCTATGATGAAGTTAAAAAGAATGTCTCTAAACAAATGAAAGTCCTGTGGTTGAATCGCTTCAGCTCTTTAAGCCATGGGAATAATAAGCAGGCTTAGCATTGTTAATTGCATATATTATTTATGGTAAAATGCATGAACAGTCAGAAAAATGTCAATAAACAATTTTATGTTCCTTTCTGATGTTCTAATGACTACCCCCATAGACTGTGTTTGCTTGAAATTTTCTTTTAAAAAAGTGCCATTGAAGGTGAGATGTATGTTCAAGGAAATATTTAATGGCTCATCTGTAGCTTGAGGAGAGTGAATAAAAAATTGGGCAGGTTTCAACTCAAACACATTTTGTAGTAAACTAGTCTCCTTAAAGTGAAAACCAAAACAGAAAAGCTAGGAATCTGTTCTGTGCAGTTTTGGCAATCAGCTTTTCGGTAATACAAGTAGGACAATGAGGCAAGGAAAACATCCTCCCATTCATACTAGTTTAATGTAATTACCTGAAAGCTGGCAAGATTCTAGAAAGGTATAATAACTTGGCATGCGGGTTACAAAAGACAGTGAAAGAACTTGTTTCTGTTATAATTCCACTTGCTAAACCCTAATTAGGTGCAAAAAGCATTGTTTAACCTTCAGATGCCTACCCTAGGAAGCCTTGAGGGTATGGACATTTAGGTAAAACTTAGAATTGATTTGATACATAGAAAGTTTCAAAATGAGAGACATTTTAAGGGTGGAATATGGTAAATAATGGAATTAAATTTATTAAGGTGGTTATGGAAAAGGATATTAACACCAAAGGGTCTACTTGGTACTTTTTTAAGCCAGACTTTTACTTTAAATTTTACTTATTTACTTTGCAGAGTATTTTGATTTTTGGAAGAAATATTATTCCTTAATGGAAAAGCCTGGTAGGCTACAGTCCATGGGGTCGCAAAAAGTCAGACACGACTGAGTGATTTCACTTTCACTTTAATCTAAATTAGGGTACTGAAACTTGGGTAGATTAAAAGATAAATTGCAATTCTTAGAAAAGTACAATTTTCCAAAACTGAACCAGGAAGAAATAGACAATCTTAACAGACCCATCACAAGCACGGAAATTGAAATTGTAATCAGAAATCTTCCAGCAAACAAAAGCCCAGGTCCAGACGGCTTCACAGCTAAATTCTACCAAAAATTTAGAGAAGAGTTAACACCTATCCTACTCAAACTCTTCCAGAAAATTGCAGAGGAAGGTAAACTTCCAAACTCATTCTATGAGGCCACCATCACCCTAATACCAAAGCCTGACAAAGATACTACAAAAAAAGAAAACTACAGGCCAATATCACTGATGAACATAGATGCAAAAATCCTCAACAAAATTCTAGCAATCAGAATCCAACAACACATTAAAAAGATCGTACACCATGACCAAGTGGGCTTTATCCCAGGGATGCAAGGATTCTTCAATATCCGCAAATAAATCAATGTAATTCACCACATTAACAAATTGAAAAATAAAAGCCATATGATTATCTCAATAGATGCAGAGAAGGCCTTTGACAAAATTCAACATCCATTTCTGATAAAAACTCTCCAGAAAGCAGGAATAGAAGGAACATACCTCAACATAATAAAAGCTATATATGACAAACCCACAGCAAACATTATCCTCAATGGTGAAAAATTGAAAGCATTTCCCCTAAAGTCAGGAACAAGACAAGGATGCCCACTTTCACCACTACTATTCAACATAGTTCTGGAAGTTTTAGCTACAGCAATCAGAGCAGAAAAAGAAATAAAAGGAATCCAAATTGGAAAAGAAGAAGTAAAACTCTCACTGTTTGCAGATGACATGATCCTCTACATTGAAAACCCTAAAGACTCTACCAGAAAATTACTAGAGCTAATTAATGAATATAGTAAAGTTGCAGGATATAAAATCAACACACAGAAATCCCTTGCATTCCTATACACTAATAATGAGAAAGTAGAAAAAGAAATTAAGGAAACAATTCCATTCACCATTGCAACAAAAAGAATAAAATACTTAGGAATATATCTACCTAAAGAAACTAAAGAACTATATATAGAAAACTGAAAGAAATCAAAGAGGACATTAATAGATGGAGAAATATACCATGTTCATGGACCGGAAGAATCAATATAGTGAAAATGAGTATACTACCCAAAGCAATTTACAAATTCAATGCAATCCCTATCAAGCTACCAGCGATATTTTTCACAGAACTAGAACAAATAATTTCAAGATTTGTATGGAAATACAAAAAACCTCGAATAGCCAAAGCAATCTTGAGAAAGAAGAATGGAACTGGAGGAATCAACTTGCCTGACTTCAGGCTCTACTACAAAGCCACAGTCATCAAGACAGTATGGTATTGGCACAAAGACAGAAATATAGATCAATGGAACAAAATAGAAAGCCCAGAGATAAATCCACACACATATGGACACCTTATCTTTGACAAAGGAGGCAAGAATATACAATGGAGTAAAGACAATCTCTTTAACAAGTGGTGCTGGGAAAACTGGTCAACCACTTGTAAAAGAATGAAACTAGATCACTTTCTAACACTGCACACAAAGATAAACTCAAAATGGATTAAAGATCTAAATGTAAGACCAGAAACTATAAAACTCCTAGAGGAGAACATAGGCAAAACACTCTCCAACATAAACCACAGCAGGATCCTCTATGATCCACCTCCCAGAATTCTGGAAATAAAAGCAAAAATAAACAAATGGGACTTAATTAAAATTAAAAGCTTCTGCACAACAAAGGGAAATATAAGCAAAGTGAAAAGACAGCCTTCCGAATGGGAGAAAATAATAGCAAATGAAGCAACTGAAAAACAACTAATCTCAAAAATATACAAGCAACTCCTGCAGCTCAATTCCAGAAAAATAAAAGACCCAATTAAAAAATGGGCCAAAAAACTAAATAGACATTTCTCCAAAGAAGACATACGGATGGCTAACAAACACATGAAAAGATGCTCAACATCACTCATTATTAGAGAAATGCAAATCAAAACCACAATGAGGTACCACTTCACACCAGTGAGAATGTCTGTGATCCAAAAATCTGCAAGCAATAAATGCTGGAGAGGGTGTGGAGAGAAGGGAACCCTCCTACACTGTTGGTGGGAATGCAAACTAGTACAGCCACTATGGAGAACAGTGTGGAGATTCCTTAAAAAATTGCAAATAGAACTGCCTTATGACCCAGCAATCCCACTGCTGGGCATACACACGGAGGAAACCAGAATTGAAAGAGACACATGTACCCCAATGTTCATCGCAGCACTGTTTCTAATAGCCAGGACATGGAAACAACCTAGATGTCCATCAGCAGATGAATGGATAAGAAAGCAGTGGTACATATACACAATGGAGTATTACTCAGCCGTTAAAAAGAATACATTTGAATCAGTTGTGATGAGATGGATGAAACTGGAGCCGATTATACAGAGTGAAGTAAGCCAGAAAGACAAACACCAATACAGTATACTAACACATATATATGGAATTTAGAAAGATGGCAATGATGACCCTGTATGCAGGACAGCAAAAAAGACACAGATGTGTATAGCAGACTTTTGGACTCAGAGGGAGAGGGAGAGGGTGAGATGATTTGGAAGAATGGCATCGAAACATGTATAATATCATGTAAGAATCGAATTGCCAGTCTATGTCCAATGCAGGATACGGCATGCTTGGGGCTGGTACACGGGGATGACCCAGAGAGATGTTGTGGGGAGGGAGGTGGGAGAGGGGTTCATGTTTGGGAATGCATGAACAACCGTGATGGATTCATGTCAATGTATGGCAAAACCAATATAGAATTGTAAAGTAAAATAAAAATAAATAAATAAATAAATATATATATATATATATATTGATATGCAAAAAAAAAAAAAAAAAAGATAAATTGCCTATCACACTGATGGCAATATACAAAATTAAGGGTCGAACCATACCAAGACCAAACCAGAAGAAAACAAGCCGACAGGAAAGAAAAAGAAATTTAAGTGCTCTTCAATTGGGACTTTAAACAAATTATGGTAGTTCAACTAGTAGAATGTTAATGCCTACCATAAAAATGATGGGCAAAGCCAATAATGAAAGCTGAACTCATACAATTTAACTATAACTCCTTCTCAAACCATTTTAAAATGACAAGAAAGGAACAATAACAAATCATAAAGAGTATGAATGAAGGGAATATCAGGGTATCAACAGGTTTTGGAAAGTAGAAGGCACACATCGTGTTACTGGATTTAGAGAGCAGAGGCAATTGCATCCGAAGGCATCGCAGATGGAGACAACAAGAAAAGCAAACCAGCTGCTCCAAGAAACCAAGAAACACTGAGGGGCAGGGGCATAGAGTGCTATGGGAGGCAAGGACAGGACGGGGCTTGGAGGAAAGGCTGTTTGGCAGACAGCCTTTGAAATAGATTTCAAGATTTCCGGAAAACCAATGGCTTTCTATTTGACATCTACTTCTTACCCAGCCCCTGACATGTTTGCCCTTCCTCCTTCCTGAAAGAATGCTGAATCCTTTTAGTGTGATGGTGTGGCCTTGAGACTCAGAGGAACACATGTGTACAGAGTCTGGGTAACATGAAGCCAACACAGGTGAGTAGGGGCAGCAGGCTTAGAGAGCAATCAGTCCAGACTGGAACATAAGGGCAGAAGATTCTGTTAATGTGAGTTCTGTAATACTGTCAAGGGCAGCCTGGGGATACAGAGAGATCATTCAGAGAACACTTTGGTTTTTAAAATGTTTCACTTAGTACAGTTAGAAATCCAAAATTCCTAAGCACTTAAGTTGACTTTAAGACATTATTTGTAAGTCTAACAAATTTTAGGGAAAGGCAATGGCACCCCACTCCAGTGCTCTTGCCTGGAAAATCCCATGGACAGAGAAGCCTGGTGGGCTGCAGTCCATGAGGTCGCTAAGAGTCAGACAAGACTGAGCGACTTCACTTTTCCCTTTCATGCATTGGAGAAGGAAATGGCAACTCACTCCAGTGTTCTTGCCTGGAGAATCCCAGGGATGGGGGAGCCTGGTGGGCTGCCATCTAAGGGGTCGCACAGAGTCAGACACAATTGAAGTGACTCAGCAACAGCAGCAGCAAATTTTAATCAATTTTTAAAGGATCTGTTTATTAATATTCAGTCCCATTAACTAGCTTGGTTCATGACACTTGTTTAAGCATTTAAAAAAGTATTTTAAATATTTAAAGTTCTGACAAATAATCCAAGGTGCTCATATAATTCTTGTACATCTAAAAATTAAGTTTGATTTCAGGTTAAAATCAAATTAAATCAGTTAGAAATCTTACAATTGCTGACTCAATTGACCATGTTTTCTTAAATATTTAATGCAGAGATTTTCTAACAAGATCAGTTCAGTTCAGTCACTCAGTCATGTCTGACTCTTTGCAACCCCATGGACTGCAGCATGCCAGGCTTCCCTGTCTATCATCAACTGGAGTTGACTCAAACTCCTGTCCATGGAGTTGGTGATGCCATCCAGCCATCTCATGCTCTGTCCTCCCCTTCTCCTCCTGCCTTCAATCTTTTCCAGCATCCGGGTCTTTTCCAGTGAGTCAGTCCTTTGCATCAGGTGGCCAAAGTATTGGACTTTCAGCTTCAGCATCAGTCCTTCCATGAATATTCAGGACTGATCTCCTTTAGAATGGACTGGTTGGATCTCCTTGCAGTCCAAGGGACTCTCAAGAGTCTTCTCCAATGCCACACTTCAAAAGCATTAGTTCTTCAGTGCTCAGCTTTCTTTATAGTCCAATTCTCACATCCATACATGACCACTGGAAAAACCATAGCCTTTACTAGACAGACCTATGTTGGCAAAGTAATGTCTCTGCTTTTTAATATGCTATCTAGGTTGGTCATAGCTTTTCTTCCAAGGAGCAAGCATCTTTTCATTGCATGGCTGCAGTTACCATCTGCAGTGATTTTGGAGCCCCCCAAAACAAAGTCTCTCATTATTTCCCCATCTATTTGCCATGAGGGCTTCCCTGGTGGCCCAGAGGGTAAAGCGTCTGCCTGCAGTGCAGGAGACCTGGTTTGATCCCTGGGTTGGGAAGATCCCCTGAAGAAGGAAGGGAAACCCACTCGAGTACTCTTGCCTGGAAAATTCCATGGACAGAGGAGCCTGGTAGGCTACAGTCCATGGGGTTGCAAAGAGTCGGACACAACTGAGCGACTTCACTTTCTTTCTTTCTTTCATTTGCCATGAAGTAATGGGACTGGATGCCATGATCTTAGTTTTTTGAATGTTGAGTTTTAAGCCAACTTTTTCACTCTCCTTTTTCACTTTCATCAAGAGGCTTTTTAGTTCCTCTTTGCTTTCTCCCATAAGGGTAGGTGTCATCTGCATATCTGAGGTTATTGATATTTCTCCTGGCAATCTTGATTCCTGCTTGTGCTTCATCCAGCCTGGCATTTCACATGATGTACTCTGCATGTAAGTTAAATAAGCAGGGTAACAATATACAGCCTTGACGTACTCCTTTCCCGATTTGGAAATATCTAAAAAAATAGTGTTACTTTGAGTCTCTTAAATATTCCTCCATTGTTCAGTCACTCAGTCGTGTCTGACTCTTTGCAACCCCATGGACTGCAGCACAACAGATGTCCCTGTTCCTCACCAGCTCCCAAAGTTTGCCCAAGTTCATGTCCATTGCATCGATGATACCATCCAGCCATATCATTCTCTGATACCCCCTTCTCCTTATGCCCTCAATCTTTCCCAGCATCAGGGACTTTTCCAATGAGTCGGCTGTTTGCATTGACCAAAATACTGGAGCTTCATCTTCAGCATCAGTCCTTCCTAGTATTCAGGGTTGATTTCCCTTAAGATTGACTGGTTTGATCTCCTAAATATTCCTCTCAGTTCGGTTCAGTTCAGTCACTCAGTCGTGTCCGACTCTGCGACCTCATGAATCGCAGCACGCCAGGCCTCCCTGTCCATCACCACCTCTCGGAGTTCACTCAAACTAATGTCCATTGAGTCCGTGATGCCATCCAGCCATCTCATCCTCTGTCATCCCCTTCTCCTCCTACCCCTAATCCCTCCCAGCATCAGAGTCTTTTCCAATGAGTCAACTCTTCATATGAGGTGGCCAAAGTATTGGAGTTTCAGCTTTAGCATCAGTCCTTCCAATGAACACCTAGGGCTGATCTCCTTTAGAATGGACTGGTGGGATCTCCTTGCAGTCCAAGGGACTCTCAAGAGTCTTCTCCAACACCACACTTCAAAAGCATCAATTCTTCAGCACTCAGTTTTCTTCACAGTCCAACTCTCACATCCATACAGGACCACTGGACAAACTATAGCCTTGACGAGATGGACTTTTGTTGGCTAAGTAATGTCTCTGCTTTTCATTATGCTGTCTAGGTTTGTCATAATTTTCTTTCCAAGGAGTAAGCGTCTTTAATTTCATGGCTGTAATCACCATCTGCAGTGATTTTGGAGACCAAAAAATAAACTCTGACACTGTTTCCACATCTATTTCCCATGAAGTGATGGGACCAGATGCCATGATCTTCGTTTTCTGAATGTTGAGCTTTAAGCCAACTTTTTCACTCTCCTCTTTCACTTTCATCAAGAGGCTTTTTAGTTCCTCTTCACTTTCTGCCCTAAGGGTGGTGTCATCTGCATATCTGAGGTTATTGATATTTCTCCTGGCAATCTTGATTCCAGCTTGTGCTTCTTCCAGCCCAGTGTTTCTCATGATGTACTCTGCATAGAAGTTAAATAAGCAGGGTGACAATATACAGCCTTGACGTACTCCTTTTCCTATTTGGAACCAGTCTGTTGTTCCATGTCCAGTTCTAACTGTTGCTTCCTGACCTGCATATAGGTTTCTCAAGAGGCAGGTCAGGTGGTCTGGCATTCCCATCTCTCTCAGAATTTTCCACAGTTTATTGTGATCCACACAGTCAAAGGCTTTGGCATAGTCAATAAAGCAGAAATAGATGTTTTTCTGGAACTCTCTTGCTTTTTCGATGATCCAGCAGATGTTGGCAATTTGATCTCTGTTTCCTCTGCCTTTTCTAAAACCAGCTTGAACATCTGGAATTTCATGGTTCACATATTGCTGAAGCCTGGCTTGGAGAATTTTGAGCATTATTTTACTAGCGTGTGAGATGAGTGCAACTGTGTGGTAGGTAGTTTGAGCTAGTTATTTCTAAACCCTTCCAAAGTTAAAAGTTGATTCTTTGCCATTTAGAAAAAAATTGTTACCCACCACCAGAATATTGAAGTTACCATTCCACATCATTTTTGTGACCACCCTTTCAGCTTGTTCAAAGTTTCTTTATGTAAAACAAAACAAAACAATCCCAAAGTGTCTTCACGTTCAGAGAAGACTGGCCTGGGCAAGGATTGGATTCTTGCCTTTGACACTGATGGGATTTACTGAACATCGTTTTATAGTTGCTGCATTAAGCACTTGATGCCTAAAGAACTAGGTTTTTAAGTAGTTTGCCATCTGTTAGACTGGAAATGTACATACCTAATTTTTCTGTCGACTCATAGACAAAGTCTGCCACCTCCATCTAATTGACCATATGACTTGACTGGAGTTTGTATTTCTCTGGCTCTTTTTAAGGTATAAATATCTCCCTGCCTAACTTTAACTAAACTTTATACATCATTCATTCATTCATTTCAAATTTTTCCTGACTGGTGGGACCACTATTCTTAGGAATAGTATGATAACATTGGATTGATTTCTGCATATCTGCCACTGCTTTTTACTAGCTTTGTGGGCCCAACTTCTAAAGTTATTCTACTGACAAGATACAGGAAGCACGTATCCAGGGGAGGAAAATGGAACTAATTTGTTATCTAGTATATTGAAAATAATACTGAAATGTGCTTTGCATATCCACTGGAGAAATTGAGGGACATGCAATATATGAACTGAATGAAAACCGATGAAACAATTCCAGAAGCAGCCAAAATTGTACAAGAAAGGAAACAATTATATTACTTGGCTCAGCAATAAGCAATGTTTACATAGCCATGAATAATGTAAATACTGACTAATGATTTTAAAATATTGTAATTTTAGAGGGTAGAAAGGAAAAAGAGTTTAGGAAGTTAGTTCTTGTCATAACAAGTCAGTTGTTGTTCTTGTTGCTGTTTAATTGCTAAGTCGTGTCCAACTCTTTTGTGACCCCATGGACTGTAGCCCGCCAGACTCCTCTATCCATGGAATTTTCCAATACTGGAGTGGGTTGCCCTTTCCTTTTCCAGGGTATCTTCCCGACCCAGGGATCAAATCTGCGTCTCCTACATGGCCAGCAGATTCTTTACCACTGAGCCACCTAGGAAGTCCAAGAAGTCAATATAGTAACTAAAACTGGTAAATCAAAACACTGATGTATAAGATTATTACATAGAAATATGGAGGCAAATATATGAGAAAAAGCTAGAAAATTTGAAAGGAGAAAATAAAACTTAAGAAAATGAGAGTAGGGGTAGGGATGGATAAAGGTCAAGGAAAAGAAAAGGCAGGGAACTCAAGTCTTTTGCTACATTTTAAATGACCTAACGTGTCATTTAATAATTATTTTTTTAAAATTTAAGTAAAATGCCAGAATTTTAAAATTATAATTAAGAATACAGTCATCCCCATCATCTGCAGTTTTACCTTCTGTGGTTTCAGTTATCTGCAGTCAACCAAGGTCTGAAAATATTAGATGGAAAATTCCAGAAACAATTCATAAATTTTAAACCGCAAGCCATTCTGAGCATGATGAAATCTCTCGGTGTCCCACTCCATCCTACTCAGGGTATGACTCATCCCTTTGTCCACCATATCCTCCCTGTATGTACCACCCCTCAAACCTGTGAGTCACTTAGCAGCTGTCTTGGTTATCATATCAAGTGTCATGGTATCGCACTGTTGAGTTCAAGTGACCTTTATTCTACTTAATAATGGCCCCAAAGTGCAACAGTAGTGATGTTGGAAAAAAACAATATGCACAGACTGACAGTATCATGGTTTCGGGCATCCACTGGAGGTCTTAGAATGTACCCCTCTTGGATAAGGTGGGGGGGAGAAGTACTGTAATATTAATGTGGGAAAATGTCATCTAATATGAAATAAAGAACCTAGGGAAAAACAAAATTGTATGTTTATGGCACAGTGATTAAAACTACATAAAATGCAATAACTGGAAGAGATGATGGAAAAATGAAAAGCTTTCTTAGGGTAACGGGATAATAAATGACTTCAAAGATTCTTAGTGTTATATTAGCTTGATATAGTTTTATTTTGAAAAGCTTGCAGAAAAACATTTAGAGTATATTTTTTATTGGGGATTCTATTAGGACGAAAACCAGCCCTGCCTCCAGTAGTTTATACTCCAGCATTCTGAAATTCTTGAAGCCTCCCACTAAAGACCAGCCCAGGCACATCTATGAAGTTGCCGTCCGCCTTTCCGGGCTTCCCCTGAAGGCCTCTTCCCGCTCCAGCTTTATTCTACGCCTGATGCCACGATCACACCACCAGGTAGTTCCTCAGGTGAGAAGTCTCTTCTCCAAGGATGCCAACTGTCTCTTGTGGTTTTCTCATGGTATTTTCAAGTTGTTTTTTAACTGAGAGATTCCTTGGAGTTTGATTTTCTGTTGTTAGTGCCCTGTGTGTGCTCTGGATTGTGAAAGTGTCCTCCTGGTATGTTTTGGCGTTTGCTTCTTTATGGTCCAGTAGGACTTAATCAAGATAATAAATGAGTTTCTAACAGTTCTGATTCTCAACAGTGAAGAGTGTTTCCTGCTTTCTCCTTTATGAATGGAGCCCAATTCCAGCAACTTCCATGCATATAGTTTGCAACCACAACCCCTATTATATCTTCTCAAGTGTACCTTTAGCTATAGCTCATATTGACTAAATAAATTAGCCCTGAAAAATCAGAGATCAAGGTACTCTTTGAATCCCTTGGATAAAAAGACTTCAAGTTTATCTACTGTTTGTGTATCTTGGATAGCTTCTGGCTTTCATTTCTTGTTTTTGAACTGTCATATGTATTTTCAAAATAAATGATTTGTCCAGAAGTTTTAAGTGTTTGGAATGGAAGAGCTAATTACTCATTTTACCAAAGGATTCTGATTAGAGAACTTGGTCCTCAGTAAATTCCTTGAAGAAAGAAAACACCTTTGTTATTATCTGGGCTCAGCACAGTAACTGATTTATAATCAGCAAACATTTGGTGAAAAAATGACTATTCTCAGATGACTGAGAAAAGTATTTGATTAATGATGAGGTTAATGGCCAGATTAATGGGGTTAACCTTCCAAGGATATTTGCATTTTAAACGGGGCTATCTATGTGTTCACAGGGGAGTTCATTGAGCTTTCTTAATGTTTTTTTTCCCCCTCAAAGGGTCTCCAATGTTGACATTTCAGACACCAAATCTAGCAAGTAGATATTTTGAACAGATAAATTCCTTCCAAATTCCCACAACTTACTCTTCACTTATGTAGTAGCCTCTTGGCCGAACCTAGTAAGATGAGGTCACCCAATTCCTAAGGAGTCACTCTAGCTTTTTAGGGATAATTTGGTGTGTCAAAATGAGTTATACCTATTTATAAACAAGTGTTATGATGAAAGGATACCAGGTACTTATATGTGATTGCCACATTGGTCAGAATATAGAAAACAGAAGATAATAAGGAAAGAACTTCCTTATTAGAATCATTGCATCATAAACTGTGAGAGGTCAGGATCTACATGATTGTTTTACAGATTAATCTTATGCACGCTGGTTTAAAGAACCAGTAGTTGATAATTCTCAAAATTATTATTATAAATATTGTAGCATTAACTGTATTAACAGTAAATTCCTCAAAAGAGCATCTGGGGAACAAGACTGAATAGTAATGGGAATTAGTACCACTAACTGTTTTTTAAGTTATGCTATCTAACTAAATAAGGGTTCACAAAAACACTTGTTGACTATGATAAAAGAAGAGGGAGCCAGTGATATTAGAGGGAATAGTTAAGGTACTAAAGTTGAAGGGAAGGTAAAGCAAGTTCATACAAAGTTTTGGAAGAAAGGGCATCAGGCAAGCCCTCTGGATGCAGAGATGAGGAACCTGAGGTTCAGTGAAGTATGGCGCATTGCAGTCTCCCAGTCAGTAGCAGACACAGGAGGCCAAACCTGGTCTCCTTCCTCCCGTCTCTTTACTTTTTGGAGCGGAGACTTTGCTTTGTTCCTGAAGAGGCTTTGACAGTGCTGGAAAAAGCCTTCTAACCAGGCAGTTCGACATGCATGTTTCACATGCACAGACTTCATTGCTAAAAATGGAATTAAAGCATCTAGCTATTCGGCACTCTATCCTCTTGCCCAGCCTGTGGAAAGATCACACGAGGGCATTTCAGTCACCGGATTCCAATCTGGACATTTAACATTTCATACAGGATTTCTGAATGGACCCGTGCTTTCCTTGAGCTGTGATTCTTTCAATCTTCACATTTTTGAAGTGACTGCATTTCCCATGGGTGGAGCAGACACTGTTTTCTTCCAACATGGGTACTACTGTTTGGCTTATTCTCTTTGTGGCTTTTCCATCTATTCCATTGGGATGGCATAAGGGACTTTCAAAACGATTTCTTAATGACCAATGAAGAATTGGTAATAGAAAGTTGTGGTGTTATAACATTTGAGACTCTTGGGTCTCATTTATTGTCATGACTCCTGTGCTAGACATTACAGGACAAACTAGCATTTCGGTGTTTTAATAAAAAAGTTTTTAATTAGTTGGTTTCCAATTTACATCAGCAATTATGCTTTTTAATCAAAGTAGGACCTGCGTTCTTCTATTTTCTGCCTCACCTCTCTCTCATTTTTTCTCATTTGTCAATTCATCTATCTACCTTTATAAAATCACTGAGCTTTCTATTCAGCATTGACTAGCCTATGGGTTTTAAAAGCAGCAAAACACTCAGAAGGCACCGTGTTTTCTTGCTTTCCTTTTACATCTTTCCATGTGTCAAGCACTCCTGAAGCACCTTACATAGAATGATAAAGAAATAGCTCACTTTCCTCATCAAGATACATGCTTGTAAGTGCTTGAAAGCAGGTATCTAAACTGTACAACCATTACCTCACCAGGGTCATACAACTGTGTCCTTCATAGCACACACAAGATGAGATGGATGGATGGGAGGGCAGGCCTGATTAATTACTTTGTGTGTTTTTTTAAACCTGCTTTTAAGAAGGATTGCATTGCCTTATTTTAAATATTTTATTCTTAAAATGGGAAAGATGCCAGAATAACCTTACCTGGGAGTAGCGGTTCGGGGAAAGGGGGTTGTTTATCTGACTGTTACTAGGCAGGCTGCTCCCATAGCAACAAGAGGGTAACCATAAAGGTGTACGAGGAGCTGTCCAGAACATGCCTGACTAAAAAAATGGCGAAATACCCTGAAAACAGGCCTGCTCAACATTTGTTTGGACTACATACAACTCTCCTACAACAAAAGAATGTGAACAAGAATTCAGTTTTGTTCTTCCTTTTACGATTTATGAAATTAGCATTTCATTTGACCTTGCCAACACTGTACTGCAGGCAGGACTGGCATTATCAGCTTCATTGATAAAATATAACTGTGATGAGACAACAAGGGCTTCTCCTCCTCTCCCTCCTCCTCTTCCTTCTTGTTATAGGACAGTAGCAAGAAAAAAATTGATTCTATTTGAAAATCAAGAAGGAATCATTTCTCAATTAAAAATTTATCCCCAAACATAAAACAGAAATATAAACTGTCTTCAACACAACTAGAAGTTAAGTGTAACCTCAACCACAATATATGAGAAATGGATGACATACGCAGTCAAGCTCAAACAGGATGATGCCTGGAGAGGAGGCTTACAGCTGCAGATTTCAAAATCACTAGACCAAAAGACTCCAAAATAGATGGCATAACTGGAGAGGTAAAAAGCCAGTTCCTTGTCTGAAAAAAATGCAAGTGGGCTGAGTGCCAGCAGGAGGGGATTTTCTGACTACTACCTGGTACCACAGATACATGGGAATGGCAAAGCCAAAGGGGGAAATACAGAGACGCCACGTACGTACAATCAGCAGTGAGTGGATGAGTCAGAAGCGAGGAAAGATTCTGAGGTGAGGAGCTCTGTAGTTGCCAATCCCTATTGGCTGGAGAGAAAAAAAGGCTCAAATAGCTTCTCAGACTCACAGTCCTGTCCTAAGGAATTTCACTGTAACCCAGGAAGAACTATTAATCCAAAATGGTGCCCTGTCCACCATATGAATTAATACTGAATAGATGAGTCAGAAAGAAACTGACCTCATTTAAAGAGTAATTGATGAGAATAACCTTGCATGGTGCTCATGTAAACATTCCAAGAAAAGGAACAGGAGATAAAAGCAGATAAAATCACTCAACAGAGAAAATGAATTCACTGTGCATACAAAATATGGGACCAAACATACCATCAAACATCAAAAAATTTAGGGAAAAGTTCATCCAGATATCCAGGTGATCAGAAATTAGATGGCAAAACCACCCAAGGAGATGCAATGTGAGTAAGAGTTCAGAAAAGAAAGAGAAAAAAACAAAGACATTCCAGAAATAAGGTCCCACCAGAAGGAATACAGACTGAGAGCTAAACTAAGAGAAGGCAGAGAGAACATAAAGTGAAATGTTTTATCTTGATTAACCAGGGGTTCAAAATACAACACATAAGTTGATATACATGTAACAAGGCATGAAGAATATTTATCAAGTTAAACACAGGAAGAACCAAGAAAATCAGCCAACACTGTGCAGTGGAGAAAAGGTAGAAGGAAGTATACTGATGGGACACTGCTCATAGCAGGGGGTCAATAGCACCTAAAAAGTGTATAATTCAAAGTTATAGCTAAAAAGAAAACTACTAGTGGAACCAAAGAAACCAGAGCAAACGTGGATAATATAATTGATGGTGCACAGGGTGTATCAATTACTTATTCATTACCCATCCCCTCACCTCTTCTTCCTATCAGAACCCTAATTGTGTTCATATATCCATCCCTCCTTCCTGCTGTCATGGGCCCTAGGACATTATTTCTTAACTGAAGGTGCTTCTGCCCCTCCGGGGGACATCTGATATCGTCTGGAGAGGTTTTTGACTCTCACAAAGAGGTACTCCTGGCATTCAGGGTAGAGGCCAGGATGAGATGACTTGCTCCAGGCCAAGTCCTATGTGTGATCTTTCAGACCTTATCGCAGGCCACTACAAAGTCTTTGCCTGGCAGGATTCATGGGGAAAGGCTGCCCTTCCCACACAGTTCCCCAAAGGAATGACAGTCAGTACCCTCTGGGCCTGCGTGGTCAGAGGCGTATCTGTATTCCTAGCCCAGACACCTTCATTCCCAGGCCTCCTCAGGAGACCATGGCTGAGGCACATTTAAGGTCTCTCCACTGAGACCCCCTCAAAGGGAGGCCTTGACCAAGACACTTTTCTCCACATCGACTCACTTTTTTGACTCCTAGCCTTTCCTCTGGTCCCCTTGGTGCATAAAGTGGCAGGAACCTTTTGCTCCAGGCTCTCAGCAGTTTCCTCCATCTGTGCTACCATCGTTTGGCTGGCCCTTGCGCAGCGCCACCCTACAGCGAGTGGCGGCTGGAACAGTGAGGCGCAAGCTCTACTGCCCTACTTTCCTTTTTGGCCTCTCACTTATCACGCTAAACAAATAAAGACTTGTTACTCTCATTTCGGCTTACTGTCTCATTTTTGCAGCTTGGCACAGGGATACTGCAAAACATCCTAGCATGCACATAATTGCCTCCCAAAGTGAATTACCCACTCCAAGATATCAGTGGTGCTGAGGCTTTGGGAGGAACGTGACCCCATCACCAGCTCTAAGGTCAGAGAATTCTCCTGGTTACTGTTATTTATCTAGAAAGTGGACAGATGACCAAAGAAGTCAGCTCAATCCCACTCAAGTAGAAGACTTACAGTTCCATGGCTGAAGGAGACTTTTCCTGTTTCTGTTGTGCTGGACACGAACACGGGAACATGCAGCCAACCTGTGAACATGAGCAAAAACAACTCTGGGGTAAAGTTTACTCAGAGGAGACCAGGAGGGAACCTGGCCGTTGATGACAGGCCTGATAGAACTGTGGTTGGAGCTCACCAACTTTGTACCTCCAGAAATGTTTAAAACAAATTTCCTTAGAATTTTAAGTTAATTTCATTTGAAGTTTTTCTTCAGTTCAGTTCAGTTGTTCAGTCGTGTCCGACACTTTGCGACCCCATGAATTGCAGGACTCCAGGCCTCCCTGTCCATCACCAACTCCCAGAGTTCACTCAAACTCATGTCCATTGACTCCGTGATGCCATCCAGCCATCTCATCCTCTGTCGTCCCCTTCTCCTCCTACCCCCAATCCCTCCCAGCATCAGGGTCTTTTCCAATGAGTCAACTCTTCGCATGAGGTGGCCAAAGTATTGGAGTTTCAGCTTTAGCATTATTCCTTCCAAAGAACACCCAGGACTGATCTCCTTTAGGATGGACTGGTTGGATCTCCTTGAAGTCCAAGGGACTCTCAAGAGTCTTCTCCAACACCACACTTCAAAAACATCAATTTTTCGGCACTCAGCTTTCTCCACGGTCCAACTCTGACATCTATACATGACTATTGGGAAAACCATAGCCTTGACTAGATGGACCTTTGTTGGCAAAATAATGTCTCTGCTTTTGAATATACTATCTAGGTTGGTCATAACTTTCCTTCCAAGGAGTAAGCGTCTTTTAATTTCATGGCTGCAATCACCATCTGCAGTGACTTTGGAGCCCCCAAAAATAAAGTCTGACACTGTTTCCACTGTTTCAGAAAGCATAACTTAAGAGCAAAGATATACTACATATAAATAAATACACCTAGACTATTCTAATGTATGAAATAAGATACTAAAATAGAATCACAAAGCAAAATCTACTACATAGTACTGTATATTAAAATAAAATCCCTAAATCAATCAACACAATATAAAAAATAAAATGATAAATAAAGGTGTATCAGGCAAATGCAAGCTAAAATAAACAGGTCATAATCGTAATATCTGGAATTTCAAAAGCATCCAATGAGGAAAAAAAAATATAAAAAATAAAGGTAAAACTTACAATGGAAAGTTGAAAATTGTGAGTTCATAAGCAACATATTATACAGAAAACATAGCCACATATGGTACAGATAAAAAGTAAAAAACCAAAGAAAATAAAAGGAGAACTTGATAATAACCTGTAGTGGAATGTTTAACTTACCGCTCTCTCAAATCATGACTAAGCATACAGATCAAAAAGGCTATAGAAAATCGAAGTATCTTTAATCCTGATATAACTCATATATAGTATAAAATACATACATTTTATATAGCCCTCCATTCTCTTAAGTGTCCAGACCTTCCACAAAAACTGACCTATATAAAGAAAACTTGACATGGCAATAATTTGATACCCAGGACTCCATACAAAGGGACAGCAGTTTATTCTTAGACTCCTGATCACAAGGGACTCCAGGAGCGTGAAAATTGTTCCCATGGGCATGAATGCTGCTGTTTGTGGTAAGAGCAGGTACAAAGAAAGAGAATTAGAGAGGGGCCAGAGAGGGCATTGCTGGGCCCTCACAGAAGTCACCCCAACCTGACCAAGGATGACACAGCAGCCTTCACTCTCCAACTAAGGCAAGGGTAAACTGACAAAAAATGCACAAATGATCTATGCAAGGCAACCTGCGATGAGCGCAAAAGACAGAACCTTGTACCAAAGTGCATTACACAAGACAAAAAAGTAAATTCTTTGTTCAAACTGGCATGGAATTAAATAGTGGAAGTGTAAGCAAGAGAGTTCCAGAAAAACATCTATTTCTGCTTTATTGACTATGCCAAAGCCTTTGACTGTGTGGATCAAAACAAACTGTGGAAAATTCTGAAAGAGACAGGAATACCAGACCACCTGACCTGCCTCTTGAGAAATCTGTATGCAGGTCGGGAAGCAACAGTTAGAACTGGACATGGAACAACAGACTGGTTCCAAATAGGAAAAGGAGTACATCAAGGCTGTATATTGTCACCCTGCTTATTTAACTTCTATGCGGAGTACATCATGAGAAACGCTGGACTGGAAGAAACACAAGCTGGAATCAAGATTGCCGGGAGAAATATCAATAACCTCAGATATGCAGATGACACCACCCTTAGGGCAGAAAGTGAAGAGGAGCTAAAAAGCCTCTTGATGAAAGTGAAAGAGGAGAGTGAAAAAGTTGGCTTAAAGCTCAACATTCAGAAAATGAAGATCATGGCATCTGGTCCCATCAATTCATGGGAAATAGATGGGGAAAAAAGTAGAAACAGTGTCAGACTTTATTTTTTTGGTCTCCAAAATCACTGCAGATGGTGATTGCAGCCATGAAATTAAAAGACGCTTACTCCTTGGAAGAAAAGTTATGACCAATCTAGACAGTATATTCAAAAGCAGAGACATTACTTTGCAGACTAAGGTCCGTCTAGTCAAGGCTATGGTTTTTCCTGTGGTCATGTATGGATGTGAGAGTTGGACTGCGAAGAAGGCTGAGCGCCAAAGAATTGATGCTTTTGATGTTGGAGAAGACTCTTGAGAGTCCCTTGGACTGCAAGGAGATCCAACCAGTCCATTCTGAAGGAAATCAGCCCCGGGATTTCTTTGGAAGGAATGATGCTAAAGCTGAAGTTCCAGTACTTTGGTCACCTCATGCAAAGAGTTGACTCATTGGAAAAGACTCTGATGCTGGGAGGGATTGGGGGCAGGAAGAGAAGGGGACGACCGAGGATGAGATGGCTAGATGGCATCACGGACTCGATGGACGTGAGTCTGAGTGGACTCTGGGAGATGGTGATGGACAGGGAGGCCTGGCGTGCTGCGATTCATGGAGTCGCAAAGAGTCGGACACAACTGAGCAACTGAACTAAATTCAACTGAAGGTAGATCAGTCAGCAGAACCTCGAGAAAAATCTGGGTGACTTGAATTAAAAAGAAAAAAAAAGACTTCTTTTGTCTAGTTTTAACAAGACAGTTCTTGAAGAACTGTCACTTCACTTTTCTCTCATGATGCCGTCTGCTGCCCTCACTCTCGAGGTACATGTATAAAAAGTATAAAGTCACACGTTCTCTGTCCACCATGCTCTCCTGCTGCCTCCATTTGCTGCTCAAAGGAAACAGGATATAAACTGTTCAGCACACTTCTTCCCCATAACCCGAGACTGTACAATATGCCTAGAACATTTGCTGGTGGTTAAGAATGGAGTTCGAGAACACCTCCAGAACGTTAGCTGGTTGTTAAGAATGGACTCCAAGAACACCCCCAGAACGTTTGCTGGTTGTTGAGAGTGGCCCGCAAGAACTCATTAGAACCACAGCAGCAGGACTTGCTGGCTCTGGACTTCAAGGGCAAAAATTGGGTCTGGGTTCACACACAGGGTTTTTAAGGGTGAAAAGATTGAATAACACACTATGGAGACTAACAAGCCAGGATAAAGAGACAGTACCTCAGGCTGCGCCTTCCCATCTCTCTGCTGGTTGGTTGGAGGATTAGGCTGTGAGAAGAAATATCTTCTAGTATTTAAAACAAACAAAAAGCACACTTTACAGGGAGAGAAACAGTGAGAAACAGAGAGAAACAGATGCTTCAGTCAAACTTCCACTGAATGGTGATTAACTATAATTTCTTGCTTTGATATAGAGACTTTTTGTTTGTTTTGGAAAATCAATCTAAGATCCTTGTAAATAAAACTGTCCTGCTTATACAGCAGTATTACCAAGTTCGGTGACTTCAGTGAAATCCTAGTTCCTGTGCAACCATGGGAAAACGTGACTTGTACTGAACTTCCTAGTTAATTTCTAGGGAAGATATTGCAACAGCTATGGCTAATACTATGAAATTTTATCTAAGATGAGCACTGTTGAATATTAAAATAGTTTCCTTCGTTCTTTCTACTCTGAAAGCTAAAAGTAAAGGGACAAAGAAAAGAATAAAAAAATAATTTGCCATTTAAGTCATCCTCTGATTCCAGAAATAAAGTATTTTAATTCAATTCCACTGAAAAAATAAAAGCAGTTTCTTTACTCCAACAATGAGCACATTAACCACATTTTCACATACAGAAAGCTTAGGTACATTCAACTGTTTACAAAACATGTCTCCATAATACATTTACATTCATGTGAAGTACTGACATACTAACTTATACAATTGTACATATTTGTGACTTTTGCATCTGGTACCTTTTAAAATGAACCTGTAATATGCTTAATTTCTAAAAGTCAGTTCATATATGATGATTTAAGGTTAGGAGAGTTTCTATGAAGAATTTTAATAGATGCATTCATACAAGAATTCAATAATTTTTCTAAACCTAAGTCTCAAACTAAAGCTTTAGCAACGTAAGTTACCTGACTAGTAATGGATGAATTCTTATCAAGATGTACTGTTTGGTTTATAGTTTAAGTCATTTCAACTGGTTTATAATTATTTGCGCATCAGGGGAAAATAAGCACCAAGGATAATAAATATTTTTCACATCATAGATGAAATCACAATACAATAATCTTAATGTCCCTCCAAAATCTAATAATTTAAAATAAGCATTTATTTCAAATGCTCAATCTTTAAATTATCTAGTGAGATTAACTGATATTCTAAAGATAAGAATGGAAATGGTAAAAATAGGTGCCACAAATAATATCTATTGACAGCGGAATTCAGATATTTTCCTTACACTGATGAGGTTCATTTTAGAACTCAGTTTTTCAGATCTAAAAAGAATTCTGAAAATAACTAACACCTATAAACTTGTCAACTATATCTCTTAAAAAGAAACTCTAAAGATGTCTTTCTTGTCAATATATGAAGCAAAAATTTTCCTGATGAACAAAAGCACCTTATGTAAAGAAATATATAGAGAAAATATTTTCTACAAGTTAATGTACAAATTTATGTGCATAAAGGTATAGTTATCCCAGATGCACATATTTTAAATAAAACACAATAAAAAATTCAAAGCACAGATTGAAAAAATAACCCATATGCCAATACTCCAGTTATTAAATATTGCAGCATATATGTAATTATAACAATTGGGGGAAGAAAGTTTCTACTCTAAACTGTGGTCAGTGAAATCTCTTTGGAAATATGCTTTTTAAGAAGTCTCCAGTACAGCCATCAGATTTCAAGCTACAGGACTTTACAGCCAAGATGCAACCCCATGAAAATGAAAATGTACAGACACCACCTCACAGACTCTTCAGTAACCATCACCACTGTGTGACATGGGTAGGCTTTCACGTTCTTTTTCTTTACTGCAGGCACATGGCAAATATTACATTAACAACAGACCTCTATCACCCTAAGTTTTGCTACTCATAAGATGCTAATAAACATTGTTTTCAAACATTTCCAGATGATGACAAAAATTCTCTACCTGAATATATACAAAGAATTCTCTCGATTTAATCTATCTTTAAATGAATACAGAGATGTACAAGGAGACACAAATTACTTGCTTTGATATTTTTCAGTCAAGGTTTATTACATGCCTTTTTTTTTCCTACCGAACACATGATTTTTACAAGGAGTTTCAGCTTCTGCTTAGAAGATTTCATTTTTTTTTCGAAGTAATTTTTTTGTGTTCATGCATTTCTGTTTTGCTAGTCATGCCCTTTTTCCGCGATGAGGTATTAGGAACAGCTGTATTAGAAGGTCCACTGGGAGCTATACAAAAAAAGAAAAAGAAAAATTATGGCTTAGATTTTCACAAGCAATCCAAGTTCAAATAATAAAAAACAATCAACAAAAGATCAAATAACACAA
The DNA here is from genome assembly GCF_014754425.2 of Oryx dammah. Taxonomy (NCBI): domain Eukaryota; kingdom Metazoa; phylum Chordata; class Mammalia; order Artiodactyla; family Bovidae; genus Oryx; species Oryx dammah. The sequence goes on from NW_024070189.1 coordinate 8,435,653, forward strand.
ACTTCTCTTTTTCCCTACATTCTTCCTGGGAAACTAATTTCTTTGTGACCCCCATGGACTGCAGCCCACCAGGCTCCTCTGTCCGTGTGATTCTCCAGGCAAGAACACTGGAGTGGGTTGCCATGCCCTCCTCCAGGGGATCTTCCTGACCCAGGGAATGAACTCGCGTCTCTGATGTCTCCTGCATTGGCAGGTGGGTCCTTTACCACCAGCGCCACCTAGGAAGCCACAACGACTTTGCTGCTGCTGCTGCTAAGTCGCTTCAGCCGTGTCTGACGACTATGCTAACAGCCTTCAAATTTCTACTTCTGGCCCAGGTCTTCTCCCTTACCTCAAGATCTGTATATCCTACTAGAAACCTCTATAGATATATTGGATAGGAAATATAAACATGTTTAAAACTGAACTCATCAATTTCCCTACAAACATTTATTTTCTTTGGTATTACTTATCTTCAGTTCAGTTCAGTCACTCAGTTGTGTCTGACTCTTTGCGACCCCATGAATCGCAGTACGCCAGGCCTCCCTGTCCATCACCAACTCCTGGAGTTCACTCAGACTCACGTCCATCAAGTCCGTGGTGCCATCCAGCCATCTCATCCTCTGTCATCCCCTTCTCTTCCTGCCCCCAATCCCTCCCAGCATCAGAGTCTTTTCCAATGAGTCAACTCTTTGGCATGAGGTGGCCAAAGTACAGGAGTTTCAGCTTCATCATCGTTCCCTCCAAAGAAATCCCAGGGCTGATCTCCTTCAGAATGGACTGGTTGGATCTCCTTGCAGTCCAAGGGACTCTCAGGAGTCTTCTCCAACACCACAGTTCAAAAGCATCAATTCTTCGGCACTCAGCCTTCTTCACAGTCCAACTCTCACATCCATACATGACTACTGGAAAAACCATAGCCTTGACTAGAAAGAACTTTGTTGGCAAAGTAATGTCTCTGCTTTTGAATATACTATCTAGGTTGGTCATAACTTTTCTTCTAAGGAGTGTCTTTTAATTTCATGACTGCAGTCACCATCTGCAGTGATTTTGGAGCCCCAAAAAAAGTCTGACACTGTTTCCACTGTTTCCCCATCTATTTCCCATGAAGTGATGGGACCAGATGCCATGATCTTCATTTTCTGAATGTTGAGCTTTAAGCCAACTTTTTCACTCTCCTCTTTCACTTTCATCAAGAGGCTTTTTAGCTCCTCTTCACTTTCTGCCCTAAGGGTGGTGTCATCTGCATATCTGAGGTTATTGATATTTCTCCCGGCAATCTTGATTCCAGCTTGTGTTTCTTCCAGTCCAGCGTTTCTCATGATGTACTCTGCATAGAAGTTAAATAAGCAGGGTGACAATATACAGCCTTGACGTACTCCTTTTCCTATTTGGAACCAGTCTGTTTTTCCATGTCCAGTTCTAACTGTTGCTTCCTGACCTGCATATAGGTTTCTCAAGAGGCAGGTCAGGTGGTCTGGTATTCCCATCTCTTTCAGAATTTTCCACAGTTTATTATGATCCACACAGTCAAAGGCTTTGGAACAGTCAATAAAGCAGAAATAGATGTTTTTCTGGAACTCTCTTGCTTTTTCGATGATCCAGCAGATGTTGGCAATTTGATCTCTGGTTCCTCTGCCTGTTCTACTTATCACTGTCTAAAAAGCTGAAAGATTAGAAAACTAGAAACATTCTTGACTCAGGAATCATCCTTTTATATCCAAACCAACCTCAAGCCCCAGTGAGTTATCAAAAAATTATTCTAAGCCAAGTTACACTTCTGTATGGATGGGTAAGCTCCTGCAGATGAATCTTCCTGAAAAAAAATTATCTGAAGGCACTGAAGAGGGAACAAAAGCAGAGATATACTAGAAAAGAATCAATACTTGGAAGAAGTGAACAACATGGAATTAGTTTCCCTGTCCTTTTTAAAAGAAAAAAAAAAAGGTTTGGCTTAAGGATAGGGTCTAGTGTGCACCATGTAGAATGCCTAAAATTGCAACATAAAACTCAGTCTTTCCAGTACAAAGCACCAGAAGACAAGTACCGAGGCAAAAACAATGGCTGGAAAGCCAGGTAGGAAATTCCAATTCTTTGTGTGAACACTGATCCAATGTATGAGTTCAGCAGAATAAGCTTTAAAGAAATCCAGTTCAGACTAAAGCCAGTGAAGTGAAATGTGAGCTGTCAGTTACGTCAGGGGACATAGGATTGCAGTCTAAGTTCAGCCAAGGTTAATATTTTGCTTTAAAAAAAAACCCCAAACAACCTAATACTCTTTGTAGGAACATAAGAGAAACAACAGAGTCAAGAGTTGATCTAGAATACAATCCAAAATTCCTCAATATATGAAAAACATGAAAAAAAAATTCCTTCTTGGGAATGGTTAAGTTCATAAGAGATCAATCCTGAGAACAGCCTGACTAATAGACAGAATTTTAAATCAACTATTTTAACTACACTCAAGAGCAAAGGAAAATATTCATATAATGAATAAAAATACAGGAAATCTCTGAAGGAAAAAACTATAAAGAATCAAAACAAATGCCTAAAACTAAAGAATAAATACCTGAAATAAAAATTACTGGATGGTTTAACAGCAGAATGCAGATGACAAGTAAAAGTGATTATGAACCAGGATTTTATCACCAAAAAAAAAAAAAGTCCAAAGCATGCCACAGTCAAACTTCTGAGACCCAAAGATAGAGCAAAAACCTGAAAGTTGGCAGAGAAAAGAAATCCATTAACCCACTGCATCAGTTCAGTTCAGTCGCTCAGTCGTGTCCGACTCTTTATGACCCCATGAATCGCAGCACGCGAGGCCTCCCTGTCCATCACCATCTCCCGGAGTTCACTCAGATTCACATCCATTGAGTCGGTGATGCCATCCAGCCCTCTCATCCTCTGTCATCCCCTTCTTCTCCTGCCCCCAATCCCTCCCAGCATCAGAGTCTTTTCCAATGAGTCAACTCTTCACATAAGGTGGCCAAAGTACTGGAGTTTCAGCTTTAGCATCATTCTTTCCAAAGAAATCCCAGGGCTGATTTCCTTCAGAATGGACTGGTTGGATCTCCTTGCAGTCCAAGGGACTCTCAAGAGACTTCTCCAACACCACAGTTCAAAAGCATCAATTCTTCGGCGCTCAGCCTTCTTCACAGTCCAACTCTCACACCAATACATGACCACTGGAAAAACCATAGCCTTGACTAGACAGACCTTAGTTGGCAAAGTAATGTCTCTGCTTTTGAATATACTATCTAGGTTGGTCATAACTTTTCTTCCAAGGAGTAAGTGTCTTTTAATTTCATGGCTGCAGTCACCATCTGCAGTGATTTTGGAGCCCCCAAAAATAAAGTCTGACACTGTTTCCCCATCTATTTCCCATGAAGTGATGGGACCAGATGCCATGATCTTCGTTTTCTGAATGTTGAGCTTTAAGCCAACTTTTTCACTCTCCACTTTCATTTTCATCAAGAGGCTTTTTAGCTCCTCTTCACTTTCTGCCCTAAGGGTGGTGTCATCTGCATATCTGAGGTTATTGATATTTCTCCCGGCAATCTTGATTTCAGCTTGTGTTTCTTCCAGTCCAGCGTTTCTCATGATGTACTCTGCACAGAAGTTAAATAAGCAGGGTGACAATATACAGCCTTGACGTACTCCTTTTCCGATTTGGAACCAGTCTGTTGTTCCATGTCCAGTTCTAACTGTTGCTTCCTGACCTGCATACAGATTTCTCAAGAGGCAGCATACATAAGAGCAAGTCTTCAAATTAACAAGGACTTCTCATCAGAAACAAGGGGAAGGAGAAAAAAGTTGAACAACATCCTTAAAGTGCTGAAAGAAAAAACTTTAGAGATTCTCTGTCCAGCAAAACTACCTTTCAAGAATAAAGGTAAAATAAAGATTATTTTCAGATATAGTAACAAATAAGAAGTATAAGAAATAGTAAAAAGATTCAGGTAGAATCCTGGCTGAACAGAAAAGCAAGAGAAGAAAGTCCATAAGTCAGTTTAGAAAACTGTATCAAATATATTTTAACATATGTCAGGGGAGGGGGGATAATTAACACAAGAAAAAACACCTCAAACATATCAATAGGCTACAGTAACAGATTTCCTAGACTGTAATCATCCTACTTAAAAACAGATTTTTACACCTACAAAGCAAGCTATTACTACTCCTCTAATTGCTATACGGAATCCACAAATTCACACACACGCCTAACCTGGTTTGCTGCTTGCTTTGGTACTCTTGATGCTAGCTGGTGGCGTTGGGAGGATCTTTGCAGGTGTATATGTATTTAAAGATACTTTTCTTCTCATTACTGGACTGGAACGTGAAGTTAAAGAGGCTGAAAAAGAAAAATCAAATGAAGTAATTCAATAATTTTCTGAAGCAAGTCTATCAAATTTAAACTAATCAGATTATGAATAATTGAGTCAGACTGTCTTCCTATTAACATAGTACCCAGATAAGATTTATTTTCATGCAAGAAAATGTTAAAGATTCTTTCTTCTTTCTAATTAAGGTGGGGAGATTGAGAAGTATGAAAAGAACAAGTAGGTACAATTCTTAAGTATGAAGACCTCTGGAATAGGACAGGCTACAGTAGGGGGTCCTACTGGCATGAGCTTTTGGGATCCCAAACAAATGATGGTGGAGGTAACAAAAGGCAGATATGTCAATTTTTGCAATTTTGGAAGAGGGCCTGATAGCAGTAAAGACTGTGTCTCTGAAAAATCAGTATGTGGAACAGATGTGGCAAATGTGCCTGCAGTGGTTGATAACCACACGGAACGAATATAAAGTTCACACTGGCAGAATATCAAAGTAGCCACTAGTGAAATAATATACAAGTGACAATGGACAGGAGTCTGAGTGAACTCCGGGAATTGGCGATGAACAGGGAGGCCTGGCGTGCTGCAGTCTACGGGGCTGCAGAGTCGGACACGACTGAGCAACTGAACTGAACTGATTAAAAAAGGTGCTTAAAACATCTCATAAAGCAGCACATCATTGCTTAGCTTTTTTCTGCTTACATCTTCTATTACAACTTCCAACCTCTAACTTAACCTGTTAGTATTCTGAAATTGAGGGTCAGTGCCTTGGTGTAAGGCAGGAGGAATACTGGAGTGGGTTGCTATTTCACACTCCAGGAGATCTTCCTGACCTAGATATTGAACCCTTGTCTCCTGCATCTCCTGCATTGGCAGGCAGATTCTTTACCACTGCGCCACCTGCGAAGCCCTAACTGGCACCCTATTTTCTTTAATATTCAAAGAGAATGAAAAAAGCCACACACTTTAGGAGACCTGGGTTTTAGTCTTGCTTGACCACTAACTGGTTGATTTCCTCAATGGTGTCTCTAAGTTTTTCCATTAATACAGTAAACTTCTCTCAAATGAAATCTTACATAAAATTGATCAAAGCAAGGCCTAATAATTCAGCTTCTTTCTCTTCCTCATGGAACTTCCTAAAGCTCTTGGGAAAATAGTGAAGACCAATGAACTAAATAAAATCTAAGGTCTATGCAGTTTTATGAACTGCATTAACTGTATTTATTTTCTCATTTAGTTCCCTTAGTAAGTAATAGAATGAAATTTTAAGAGAGCTAGAGGGATTGGGGTACAACTTGTATCTACGATATAGAGAAGAGTTAATGAGAAATGGAAAAGGAATTTAATATCTTTTAATTCATTAATATATCTCAATAATGCACTCTGAGGAACTGAACTCACTAACCACAGAAATGAAGCCATCATAAAACTACAATGCCACAGTATAAACAAAGATTATCGTTTTGTAAATATCCCACCAAAAGTCTCTTTCCAAAACAGGTGTCATTACTGCTACTTTAGCTTTAAGTCACTGACTGAAGATCTTCTAAATTCAAAACAGTTTTAATGATTACCCTAAACTCTTATTTACTAATTATGGTCTTTCTTTAATCTCTATTTTAAGATTATAAATCCCTGCCCCAAGGAAGCATAAAGTCAGGTAGAAGAAAAAAATGAGAATTTATTTACTCAGATCCTCTCTCGTGTTCCGAGGAACAGCACTGGCCTTTCTATTAGCTAACAGAGAAAGGAAAAGGAAAAATGTCCTTCAGTTTCCTCACTTTAGCTGTACAGCTTGCAGATTAGTTCATTTGGATTATTATCAGTTCTCAGTATCAGACAAATCATATGCACATTTTAAAATGGAAACCTACTTCTCCAAACCACTTCTAAAGTGAAATATTTTAAAACATTCACACCAAGATATCTTTCTGGTTGAAAGGTGACCTCTGCCACCAGACGTGAAAGAGAAAAGCAAAAATGCAGGGGCACTATGTGGACAGAATATGCTGTACAGACCTCTGGAGAATCACACAATGGGGTGGCCCAGGAAAGGGAAGAGAGTCACAGCAACACATGACGGTGGCTTTCATCCCAAGATCTCCAATTTTATTCTTCAGGAAAACACTTTTACAGTATTCTTCTTACGAAATACTACTTGGTATGTGCTTAGTCTCTCAGTCATTTCAGACTCTTTGAGACCCCACGGACAGTAGCCCACTTTTTCAGACATATGACTAAGACTAGTAAGACTCTTAACTCTCAGCAGAGCATTCTCTCCCAAAACGACTGCTTCCTAAACTGGAATTCCAGCGTCAAAGTATCCTACAGTGTTGAAAATGACAACAGCCAGCTGACTTCTTATACTTAAAAAGGAAGCCCTGAACATTTCCCAAACTGAAGTCCCTCAGAATAATTCTATACAATATTTAAATGTGTTACCAAAATGTTTTCTCAACAAATAAGTTTTGGAAAATGTGGTATGGAGTGTTCCTTATAATAAAGTTTCCAAAACTGGCTTAGCCACAAACCCCTTTACTTTACACAAAGGAATTAACCTCTTCAGAATATTTCCTACAGAACACAATTTGAAGAACTGCTGCCCTAATTTGCTCTCTTCAGTTAAGAGCTCTGAGTCAAAAGTATTGAGTGGATGAACACATGGGCATTAATGCAGACTAATATCCTGTCTTTTAAAAAAAGCTTATTATACAATGACATTAGAAAATAAGACTATGGTTTTGTATTATATATTGCTGATTTCTACTGCTGGGTCTTAGATTTCTTCCTCCTTTTGGTAAAAGAAAAAATTTGGGGGAAGAGTCAAGACAAGTACACTGCACATTACAGCACAGAATTCCAAACAATGTTCTGGTATATCCCCTTCTCCCCTAAAATTCTGCTTACTATCACTACTTGAATTTATATTTTCATAATTATTTTATATTCAGATAAAATCTACTGTCTAAAAATCAAAATAATAATAATTTTCCTACAAGTTTCAGGGGTCTTCCGTGGAACTTCACTTGACGGAGAAGCAATGGAAGCAAGAAATTCATCCACCTGCTTTAAGGACAGGGCATTATGAAGAGTTTCTAGAGGACAAATAGATGGCACCATCGAATACAATTCAAAACCTGAGGGGAAAAAACAAAAACAAAACCAAAACCAATAGTTGGATATCCTAAAATTCATTATTTTAAAAAGAAGATCATTGCTTAGAACTGGACAGTTTAGGTCTTTTCAATCTACCACATGCAAACACACAAGATCTCTGAAGTCATGACACCAGATGCTATGCAGTATGGGGCTGGAACAAGATGTAACAAAGACTTCATTTTAAATATAATCACAAGGTACAGCATGCACACGATTTCATTCTGCATTTGGAAAATCTAAGAGTAATACTTAGTAAACCTGGGGAATAATAAAAAACAAACAAACACAAATACAGTGTTTTCACGGTTTTTACTTTTTAAAATCAGGTCTATTTGATAGATGAATAAGCTGATGCCATAATGTGTCCCTGATGCTGGAATGCTAAAGGTGACTTCTTGTTGAAAAACAATTAAGTAGTTGCTTACGAAGAGTGATTTTAAATACTTTTTTAGTCATACCAAGGCGAACAACACCTCTAGTGTGACCCCAAAACAACATCCATTCATTTACGCTGAAATTAAAATTTCAAAACATATTTCACCTACCTTGACTGAATTAACACAATTAATTCTATTGTTGGAAATTGCTAGCTGAGTCAAGTCAGGCCAAGTAAAAAGCCATACAAAATACAAATATTTCTGCATTCAACAATAGCACAAATACAAAAATTTCATGAAACAAACCATGCAGGTATGTATCAATACCATCCATGAAATGAAAGCACTTAAATATACAGCTTCTTTAAACAAATAGGACATAGGTTATTTACTTTTTTATAAATATTGCTTATTTACATTTTATCCAACTGAATGGCTTTTAAAATTGTTTTTAGATACAACTAAAATACCAAGTCTTTCTGCATCTAATTTTTCAAGAATTTAAACTAATTCTCCTCCAAAAAGAAATACTTTTAATGTTTAGTTTCTATATAAAGTCTAATATTTTTAACTTAAAAATTAATTAAACTTAAGTTGATTGGAAAACTTTCTGCTTCAATAGAAATGTGCTCATTTTAACACTGACTTATATTTGATTTTGGGAGAAAATACTGACCTAAGAATTGTCTAATTCTTAGTTGGAATAGGGAAACTCTAGTTAAAAGAGAATCTAATTTTTCAATGAAAACAACCAAAGGATTACAAAACTGGTATGTCTGATTTCCAGGGGCAAACCAAAGCATGACAGAACATTACATATACTTAAAACAAAACTATAATACCATAATAGCAGCTAAAGCACCTAAGTTAAGCACTAAAGAAATTAGGCTTGCACAAGTATTACTTTTTTTTTTTTAATTACAAGATTCATGCAAAAAGGCGCAAACCCTTTCCTTGCATTACATAAAACATTGTGGCTTTTTTTAAAAAATCCTTTCCTCAGAATGTTTATTAGTTTTTTGTAAAACTATTTTCCTGCATTTGCTTGTTAAATTTTGTAACAGGCAAATGACAATATAATCGAGTCCCTTTGGACTGTATCTTTTTCCATCTATCTACAGTGAACTTTTTCTTTAATGCACAATGAAAGGGTTAGCGCAGCAATTTAAAAAGCCACCTTGCTGTCATGTTTAGAAACTATAGAAACATACCACTGGAGCCTAGAAACTCCACAGAGGAAACGGACCAGCACCTATAGAGGTGTAGGTGTTCTGCACAGAGGCCCAGAAAATAAGGTAAAGCACTGTCAGAAGATACTTGTTTCACCATGTTCCTTGAACTAAAGATGAAGGGCAGGGGTTAAGTCCATGATATGTGTTAAGATGGAAAAAACATGAAAGTTAAGGAAAATAAAAAGTAAAAGAAAGAGTCAAATAACAATTCATAGGACAGGTAAGACAACACAGCAAAAAAAAAAAAAAGAAAGAAAATAAAATTTGAAAACCCAAGAGAAATATTCCTAGAGTTGAAAGGGATGCATTTTATAAGCATCAAGTCACAATGTGTGGAAAAATCCACATTTTTTTAAAAAAGCCTAAATCAAAAGAATATAAAATTATTTTCTGTTAAACTTAACAAAGGCTTTTTTTTTAAGCTTCAATAAGCAAATATTTCTCCTATATAAAACTTGCAATACTGGCACAATAACACATAAGCACTCTGCACAAAAACTACAGTCAGTCTTAAACCTTCAACGCCTCTTCTTCAGAATTTTGCGATTTTTGGTTTTTCCTGTGACTTCAGTTTTCTTCTAAGAAGTTCTTACACATGTTGGTTCTTTAGAAGCTGTAGCTGTATCAAATAAGGATCTTTTTCTTCCAAAAGATGCATATAAACAGATACAATGGAGGAAAAGAACATTTAGCTTTAAGGCTAAATTTTCACTTGTTGAGAATTGGATCTTCATACTCCACCTTCAAGAAGTATTAGTGCAGTTACTTAGGTGTCCTCTTAAAAGAATTCAGAAGGAGGAAAATGACAACAAGCTTGTGTTCAATCCTTGAGCTTCATAAAAGTTTTTGAAAATCCTGACTTGAATTTTTGAAAGACTTACTTACAATTAAAAAGAAAAAAAAAGTTGTAGGGATTAAAAACAACTTCACTCAGAATAAAAGTGAAAAAATGCAGGCTTTCTTTGAAATTCTTTGATTGAGTTATTTTTAAATGATTAGTAAATATTCCCTTGTCCCATAGGAAAAAAACTCTATGTAAGAAAGCTGTAATAGTGCAAAATTCGGTGTGTAAGTAATGGCCACACAATTTTCCTCTTCAGGCTCAAATACTGAATTTAATTGAACTGGTTGTCTAGATTTTTAGCCTAATCTTCTTCCTGTAGGTAGCCCTCCAAATTCTAACATAAAGCAAGGTACCCTTCCCAAAACTGTTTGCTTGACAGTGGCAAACCATACTGCCATAGGAGGACAAAGTTAATGCTGAATAATGTTTTCAGCGTGCTCTAGACAAAACTGGGTTTTGTTTAGACAATCAGGGATCAATAATGTTACACAGTGAAAGCTGCATCCTCTGGTTCTCAAGAACTTTTCAAGGACATCTCATTTGGCTATTTGACAGGTATGATCCTGTATTTTAGATAAATAGCTCAATGAAACAATCATGTGATCAGAAGAGAAATTCAGAAGAAGATCATTAAATTATTAAGAATTAAAAAGAAAATAAATAATATTTATTGTTGCATTTTTAAAATTACGTAGATTGATCACTTGAGAAATCAGAAGGAAATTTTAGGTGCTAATTAAGTATTAAAACTCATCATTGTGGTCATTTAAAAGTTTGATGAGTAGTGCTAAATTATTGTGTAAATTATAGCTGAAAAAGGGAGTTAGACAGTATCAATATTTGGGGTGAACAGTAAGTTAGAATTGTATGCCAATTGAAATTAAGGATTGAGAAATGTATGATACTGTATATCCCACATTTTAAAATCAAAGAAAAATAAAAAAGGATGAAGCAGGGGATTATCTTTTAAAATAAAAGCAAAACGTACCATTGGTTGGGTGTCGAGCAAATGAGATAGAAAACCTTTTAACAGCAGAACCGCGTGTGGCGTCTGAGAAAGAGAAAAACAGGTACCTGAAATTCGTAACAGCTACCAAAAGAAGGACACTTAAAAAAAGAGGAGGAAAAACAAATATATAAGGAGGTTAGAATTAGGTGACATGCAGAAGGGACAATGAGAGAGGGAAATAAGCCAAATACTGGTTAAAAGAAGTAAAATGGCTTGATGATAGAGGCAAAGTGTTCAATAAAATATACAAAAGAAAGAAAAGCAGGATGAGCTGGCAATTCTGGTAAATCCGTGTTTTACTAACTAAAATAAACTTGTGGATACGTGAGAAAAAGTTTTAGATAAGCTAATTTCAAAAGGGCAAGTACTCCTATTAACAAAATGGGCACGCTTTGATGAGCCTCAAGAGACTTTCTGAATATTGAAACTCAAGGTGCATTAACAACAGTGAGAAGATTTCCTTCACTTGGGATCCTAAAATATTCTTATCTTATGTTTATTCTTAAAAAATAATGCCAATATGTTTTCTTATAAACATTCCATTCACTTTATTTATTTAGAAGTAAAATAAGGGTTAAGAATAAAAAAAAAGTTTAAAAGATGAAAGAAGTTTATTCTTTATAAAATGGCTTATTTAAAAGAATATACATGATACAGTTCTAAATTTCATATTTCAACGAAATACTCATTGAACAAGTACTGTAAGTCTAACTATAATTAACTGCTTGATGAAGCATGGACCTAAGTACTGGATAACAGAGCACACTGATAGTCACTTAGGCAAAGGGTGATGGGATTCCATTTGCATCCGTCAGTGGCCTTAGGCTTGCCTTTGAGTAATAGCATATGCTCATGGGTGTGTGCATGGGTGCAGGTATGATTCTGTGTGTGCATGTGTGCACATACCATCTATGCAGCCAGAAGAGGTCAGCTTTTTACGATGAGTACGAGCATAATCCTGTAGGTTAGGTGCGCTTGAAGAACCCCCGAGCACCGAGGTGCTAAACAGGCCCGCACAGTGAGACCCTGATGGGAGTTAGAGAAAATACATACAGCAACGGGTGTTCTTCTGTTCACATTGGGAATTCATGCAGCATGCAACAACATGGCTCTTACCACACATATCTGGCAGTGCCCTCAACAGGCTCACAATTCACTTATTATGTCAACTTAATACAGTCACCACCACCATTTATCATATGTACAAATGGAGGCATTTTACACTGGAGAAAATGTTCTTTGAGGAAAATAATATACCCACACAATAATTAGACATATACATATTAAAAGTATTAAAAAACACTATCATAAAAATTAATTTAGGATGATAAGGAATTTTGTCAATCAATCTGTATGAGTAGGCAATATTAAAAAACCTCTCCTAGCACAAATTAAATCTTATTAAATCAATATTTTTGAATGTATAACTGTGAATGAAGAAGCTTTCCTGATGCCCCTGAATGTGAGTTGTCAATATTTGTTATGAAATAAAGCAAATCAAAGTTTACTTATTTGCAAGAAGACTAGGTGAAACAATTTCTTTCACAATGTGGTCATTCCGGCCTAAATCACTCTAAATTTCTAATACTTAAATAACTTAAGATCTTAATAAGAAGCCCAATCTGAATGCTTAACTTGTAGTAAAAGTCTTCACAACTAAGGAAACCTTTTACTATTAGGTAAGGATTAAGTAAATTTTTATCAGATACATTACAATATATAAAGAAAGGAGTAATGTATGTGTGTATGTGTGTGTGTTTATCTGGCAAAATACCGTGGGGATATCAAAAGGTATCATTGTAACATATGTATAATTAAAGAAAGATTTTTTTCAAGTATGTAGGTATCAAGGGACCATTCATATACTTAGAATAGAAATAATAGTACATACATAGTTAAAACATTATGAAATTTGTTGTTATTAAACTGATTTAGACAATTATTTACAGAAAATGTCATCATCCGATGTAGTTTATCAATAATGATTTTAAAACCAAAATAAATTTAGAAAGGTTTTCTTCAACATTGCTTTGCTTGAGTGTTAGCAAAGAACCAATTATGTTCTATAGGTCAATAAAAAAATCAACACTGCCACTAAACATTAGTTTTGCTTTGGCTTTCCTTAAGAGATGACCAAAAAGATCACTAGTGTACCTAGACAGGTAAATAACTAGGTAAACTAATTTTAAGTGAAATATTCTCCACTTAAAAAATTTTTTAACCAGAAAAGTAGTTCTTTTTGTATGCAGTAGCCTATTTTCAACTTTATCAACTGGGAAATATGAAGTTTCCTTTCTAAATTAAAACATGCTGGGATTTTAACTTATAGAATACAAGATTAAAAATGAGCACTGGCAATGAAACTGAGCAGTTTACATTATGGGCATTCAAAAGTGTTATAAAACAAAATTAATGTCATTTCTTGTTCATTTCATCAAAACTTTACTGTATATTTCCAGCTTTACAACTCAACACTTCTGAATTAGTGCATGTTAAATAAAAACTAAAGCATAGCATTTGGTCATGCTTTCACCTCTGAAGAGTTTTACATGTGTGCAAAATATTGAGTTTAAGGTTTGGAATACAATTTCCTTCAGACCACATACCTACAGTAGGGTTCTGCTTCTGTTCTACAAGAGTTCTTGGTGTTCGCAAGTAATTAGCATTTTCAGATACAACCTGCACAAGGAAAACAAAATAAATGAAGTAAAACAGTAAAATAAACTAAAAAGTCCATACTTCATTTGCAGCCTGTTTCAGACAGACAAAGGTTAATAAGCTGTATGATAAATATTAGTATAAATACACAAGATATGAAAGATCATGCAAGATCCCCTTGTGAAGGGAGTCCATTTCATATGAGGTCCTTGCAATGAAGTGGTGCGAAGCAGGCATTCAGAATAAATGTCACGTATGAAACAAGACAGATGAAAAGAAACAATTAATATAGACTGATATAATTTCACTCTCTCTTAAAAGAAGCCAAATGCCCACTCTTAAACAGCTCCTGTATTTGAAGGGGGGAAAAAAACAATCACAAACAAAAGAAAAGACAGACAGAGACTGTTGAGATCACCATACAATTATTGATCCATGCACAGGCTTTATCAGAGTAACCTTTGAATATTCACAGCCTTAATGGATACCATAATCCCTTTCCCTATAATCAATGCATTGTATTTCCAAAAGGAAATTGCTGAAGTTCTTAGAAAGTCATGTGTAACAGCAGACCTTCCATTGTGAAAAACCCCCCAAACCCAGAGTATTTTAAGTTTCCAAATGTCACCACAAAAAGTCCTTCTGAAGTCATTTATTTTGACTCCTTTTGTTGGGGTATATTGTTGATGGGCACATATACATTGTCCCCTTTTATCTTAAAGAAAGTATTAAGACATTATACAGCTAAAAAAAAAAACCATATTGTACATAATTAAGATAATACTTTCAGATAATACAAAGTGAGGGAGAGAATCACCAGTATTAGATGTATCCTGCTAGTTAACACAGGGCCACATAAATATGGATATTTAAAAAAAAATTTTTAGGTTCTCAGCAAATTCCAAATGGAATCTATTTTTTAATTATGGAGGAAAACGTTATTAAATTTCCTTACTATAAAATTATATAACTTTATTTCTGAATATTTTAAAGGACAATTAAATTTAAAAAAATTTCTTTCCTTTTAAAAAAATTTTATTAACAAGCTAAAGTTCCAGGAATGTAAATTTTATTGACTAATTTTAAAATCCTGGATATTTAACCCCCTCCAGTAAAAATGCTAAACACAAGTAATGTAAGTGGTTTCTTTCCCTCAAAATATTGTCAGACATCACAAGTGTTTTAAAATGAATTCAAATTAAAAAATGGAAGGATTTACTCTGATGTAAAATATAAGGGATTAGATGTCCTCCAAGACAGCTGTTTGTTGCTCTGAATGCGGGGAGGAAAAATGTTTAATGAAGTAAAGTTTAAAAACCTGTTGCCATGAGCCAAAAATACTGGATGTGAAAGCCAATGATTTGGGGGAGACAGGGGAAGAAGTGATTTGTTCCCCTGATCTGCGTCTTCGACGCCCAGTGCCCACACCACTGGTGTAATGCAGCCAGGTACCAGTACCCTCTGGGCTAGACACACTCAGGGGGCTCTCTTCCTAGAAGTGAGAAAAGGGGCAAAAAAAAAAAAAAAAAAAAAGCAGAGCATGCAAAGTTAGATACAACAGAGCCAAATGATCAGAAAGAAAAAAAAATACAGTTTGTGCTTATCAATTTTTAAAAAAAAACTATTAAACAGTAATTTGGGAGCCAAATATTTTAATATTTGAGAAATTGATAGGACTCACTTATAAATCTAATTGTGAGTAATAACAATTATGAGAATTACTTTCTTATCTTAAAATGCAAAATATTTATACTGCTTAATAGTTGTCCCTTCTCTCTTAGAACTGGAAAGCTTTTAACAATTTTTTATCTTGGCAAAGTTAAAAATTTGAACATATTCTGCTTAATTTTAGATATTCAAGAGGTTTTATGCTATACTGGGTAAACTTTTCAACCCAAAGCACTAAAGAATCCTTCAAAGTGTTAGAGACTTCAGTGTATATGATGTATAAAGGAAAATTTGTTCGCCAGACAAAAAAAATTAGAGATCATCAGATGGACAATTCAAACTGCACTTGTCTACACTTATATGTTATCTATTTATTTACTCCTTCCAAAGATTATTTGTAGAGTTCAGTAGACAAAACATGCAGCAAACATTCTCTTTTACATGTTTGCATGTTCAGATTTCAGACAGTGAGGACACAGTAAAATCTACTTGCACAAAATGAAGAGAATAGTCTTTTTCTCTGTGTGTCTTTGGGAAGTACAAACTTCTGATATCCATGGAGATGATGGACGCTGAAAATGTCTTCAAGGTTTTACTTGAATAATTTCCCTTATGGAAGTAAAAGTTTAGCATGGCATAGAAATAATCTCTTGAAAGCAACTATTTAAATATTTATGAGAAAAAGGTTTAGCAACGTGTTTTGTGTTTTAAGAGTTAACAAAGGGCAGTGATTTTGTTGAAGATTTTACAAATACAGTTCTGTTGGAAAATGTAGTCAAGGAATACATTTACTGTAACAATGTTACAGAATTTTTTTGGAGTGCAGAAAAAAGTTTAATGGTGAAATTCTAAACAATGTGATAAATTACAGATTGCTTTGTTCAAAATCATCAAAATCACTGCCCTCACACAAGTTATATTTTAGGTTATATTAATAAATGTCATTTCCCAATTTTCTAAAATTAACCCCAGGTTTCTCATTCTTAAATTAAGCTATAACAGAATAAATAACTCCAAATCCTACAATTGTTAATCATCCTCTTTTATAATTAACTTAAAATATCCCATTCACGGGAAACCCTAACTAGTATGCACTTTCCATTATAAAACTACAACAATCTATTTTATTTAGATGATGCTTTTCCTATGCATAATTGTTGAACTGAGAATCAAAAACACATATATAATTTGGGGCGAGAGAAATGAGCATAATTCTTTTTTTTTGGTGTATATGTTCTTATTTACCAGCTGCTAGATAGTATACCTAACTTAAGATTTGGCGTATTTGATCATCAAAAAATATTTTAGCTTAAAAGTTGATGGTGCTTCCTATCTTTATACATTTACTTGAGAATTTAGAAAACATACGCACTGATTTCAGATCAGTGCTGAATCATCCTACAGAAAATATAAATAACCCAAAATGAAGGTATTTAAAGAATAAAAATGTATACAGATGTTAAAGATTTACTTAACAAACTTCATTCCAACTGCTCAACTTTCCTTTTCAATGTTATTTTAGTAGCTATTTAAATGTTACTTTGTTAGTGAGCATAACAATTAGCCTAAGTTATTTAATTATAGATCTAAATACACAGGTAAAGTTTTCAACTACAGCATCAAATTTTCAAATTCCTATTCTGACTTTTACAATCAGATTAACAATTTGGAATGTCACATCTTAACGTACAGTGTCACTGGAATCAGCTGCTGCTGAAGTGTCTCTGGCAATTCCTCACTACTTTTAACCAAAAATTATTCCTGATCCATCATATCAGATTTTTTTAAAAGTTCTTTATTAGACTAACCTAAAGTGACAAGGAAAAAAATGGATCAGTTTGTAGGAAGGCCTTATTTTACTACTTATATTCAACTTTGTTATGAAATCTATAAAGCTCAAAATTCTAAAAGTGATCTTTGTATTTTCTGCCTATACATTTTAAAAAAATTATTTGAAAAATTGATAAAGTTGACAATTAAAAATCTGGTAGGTTCCCAAGCTTAATAATTAAAGCTGTATTTTCTTTTCTGTTTTATTAAAATATAGTTAGTTTACTTCATTAAAAAAACATGCTCTGACAAATGTACTTACTTCATTTGTAGCCATCTTCCTAGATCTTGGAAGTGGAGACTTCCTGTGTATATGAATTGGCTCTGATACCATAGGCTTAAACAATATCACAGCTCGATCAACCTCATCTTTTTTAGAAGTATGTGGTTCATCATCACTATCAATTTTAAAAGCTCTCCTGCCTTCATTCTATGCGGAAAGAATATAACATAATAAAAATCAGATAAAACAAATCACTCTTTTTAGATGAACAAATTAAACCACCCATTGGTATGGTCACTTGAAGTACATATATACAAATATATTTATTCAAATGGACTAATAAATGAATTCTTATGAAAATCTAGTATTATTCTGGGTATTGTAAGACAGATGACAGAGTTCCTAACTTCAAGAAATACATATACTCTCTGGATAAATGAAATAATAAAATAACAATTAAAAAGCCACATAAAACAAAATGCTTAATAAAATTTCACCCAATGCCAAAATAAAGAAGCAATATTTATAAATGACAGTTAAAAAAAAAAAACAGAGGTCAGTTTTGTTACGAGTAATGTCATCAACTCAAGCACAAACTGAAACAATATCTGGTTATAGAAAATTCAAATTCTATTCCAAATATTTCCAACAAATGTGATGACTGCACACTTAAATAACAACCATTTGATGACTCACTGAATATTTACTGAGTACTACCATGGGTCAAGACTCAGATGAATAAGATACTGTCCCCAAAATATAAGAGTCTCACAGTATAGTACAGAAAACAGGTTAAGTTTAAAAAGGTTATATTAAATATTCATCTAAATAGAATGGATAAATTGGGGCATGGTCATACAGTGAAACACATATTTTAAAGCAGTAAGAATGGGCAAACTAAAAACCAATTACATCAGTGAACCTCACAAACACACGCTGGCTAAAAGAAGCCAAAGTATGTAAAAACCTTCATTAAACTAAGGGGTATAAAAAATAAACTTCTTCAACCCAGGTAAGGGATATCTAAATAACTAGAAAAAACCATCATGGTTAATGATAAATCACTGAAAGAGAAGAATGCCCATCATCACGAAATCTACTCAACATTTTACTGGACAACTGTCATCATTCAGAGATATGATCATGTACATAGAAAATTAAAGTGACTGGATAAATTATCAGAATGAATAAACAGCATACAGTAAGGCTGCTAGTTATAAAATCTTTATACAAAAATTGAGTTAAAATTCAATTGAAAATAGCAAACAAAATAAAATTTAAATGAGTCATTTATGGGAATATTAAAAAAGAATTTAGGAATTAAACTGACAAATAAAAGATGTTAAAACAATCTTAATTTTATCAAAAAGATATAAAGAACAGCCAACTAAATTCAGAGATATACATATACCAAGTCCTAAGACTAGAAGATTCAATTCTGAAGAAGTGTTACGTCCAGAGAAAACTAGAAGTGTTATATCTCTCAACATGATCTGCAGAGGTTATCTAATTTCAGTAAAAATCCCCAAACATTACTTTCTGCTTTACTCTGGGAATGAACAAGGATGCTTGCTATCAATACTTCTACTCAGCACTCTACTGGTCCTAGCCAGTAGCACTTCACAAAAAACACACTCAAGTGGCCAATGAATATAAGAAAAAGTACTAATCCTTACTGGTTGTGAGGATAATGTAAATTTAAGCCACAATCCCCCAAACAACTCATTAAAAACACTAATCATACCAAGTGCTGATAAAGACATGGCAGTATCTTTGGAAAGTTATTTGACTTTATTTTTAAAAACTGAACGTATGCAGACCCTATAACCCAGCAACCTTATACATTTATATCCAAAAGAAATGCATACATATGCTAAGAAAAAGGCCTGAAAAACAATGTTCATAAAAGCATCCATCTTCAAACTGCAAACAAACCAAATGATCATCACAGTGAAATGGATTAACAAACTGCACCATATTTATTTAATGTAATACTACATGGCAACAGAAATGAAGAACAGATGAATTTCAAACACATAATGAAAGAAGCCAAATCTACTTCCCATCCCTAAAAAAGCACATATTTTGTGAGTTCACTTTATATAAAGTCCAAAAGTAGACAAAATTAATCTATGTGCCAGAAGTCAAGATAGTAGTTATCTCTGGGAAGAAAGCAGGGCGGTTATGATATTGAGGGACACAATTATTTCTTCTCAAATGATATTGTTCTATGACCTGGCTAGTTGTTTCACAACTGTGTTTATTTTGTGATATATCATTAAACTACAAGCTTATGATTTAGGAATGTTTACCAATATGTATCATAGCTAAGTAAAAAAAAAGTTTAAAGCTGAATACATATTTACCTTTTAAGGTTATAAGAATTAAAATGCGGTAATTAACTCCAAGTGTTTAGTAAAGCATGGACTGTCCTCAAGTAAAACAATAGGCAGAAACAGAAACTATAGTTATCCATTCTAAATAATGATCTTAAACCCCCACAAAAATCTAGAGAAAGGATAAAATATAAAATGCTAATATGCTTAAAAATGTGTATCCATCCAAACCAATACCTCAAGAAGTTTAAACCATGCTATTTAGTAGTTGAGATAAGAATTACAGTATGTAACAGAAAATTCTTAAAGAAGTCACACTTAAATTTAGGACTGTAGTAACTATGCAATGAGAATTTCATCTTCGTTACCTCCCTTGAAGCTGGTCTATATCCGTAGCCAGAGGGTAAATTTTTGTCTTCTTCACATCCTTTGGCTCCTGGACTAAAATGTAACTCAACATGAAAGCGTTCCTCAGAGGAAAGATCCTAAAAAAATAGTATAGAACGTCTTCAAAATGAGAAACTTCAAATTATTGATTTACCTCTGGTAACACATGCAAGAATAAACAGAATTGTACAAAAAAGCTCTTAATGTCCCAGATAACCACAATGGTATGGTCTCTCACCTAGAGTCAGACATCCCAGAGTGTGAAGTCAAGAGGACCTTAGGAAGAATCACTATGAACAAAGCTAGTGGAGGTGACGGAATTCCATCTGAGCTATCTCAAATCCTAAAAGATGACGCTGTTCAAGTGTTGCACTCATGCCAGCAAATTTGGAAAACTCAGCAGTGGCCACACACAGCTGGAAAAGGTCAGGTTTCATTCTAATCCCAAAGAAAGACAATGCCAAAGAATGCTCACACAACTGCACTAATTTCACATGCAAGAAAGATAGTGCTCAAAATCCTTCAAGCTAGGCTTCAGCAGTATGTAAACCGAGAACTTGCAGATGTACAAGCAGGATTTAGAAAAGGCCAAAGAGATCAAACTGCCAACATACACTGAATCATAGAAAAGGCAAAGGAATTTAAAAAAACATCTAATGCTGCTTCATTGACTATGCTAAAGCCTTTGATTGTGTGGATCACAACAAACTGCGGAATATTCTTAAAGAGATGAGAATACCAGACCACATTACCTGCCTCCTCAGAAACCTGTATGCAGGTCAAGAAGCAACAGTCAGAATCGGACATGGAACAACAAATTGGGAAATGGGTACATCAAGGCTGTATATTGTCACCCTGCTTATTTAACTTACATGAAGAGTACATCATATGAAATGCTGGGCTGGATGAATCACAAGCTGGAATCAAGATTGCCAGAAAAAATATCAACAACCTCAGATATGCAGATGGGAGAAACAGAAGAGGAACTAAAGAACCTCTCGGTGAAGGTAAAAGAGGAGAGTAAAAAAGCTGTCTTAAAACTCAACATTCAAAAAACGAAGATCATGACATTCAGTCCTATCACTTCATGGCAAATGGATGGGGAAAAAGTGGAAACAGTGTCATTTCATTTTCTTGTGCTCCAAAATCAATGCATACAGTGACTGCAGCCACGAAATTAAAAAGACGCTCCTTGGAAGAATAGCTATGACAAACCTAGACAGTGTATTAAAAAGCGGAAAGACCACATTGCTGACAAAGTCTATATACTCAAAGCTATGGTTTTTCCAGTAGTCATGTATGGATGTGAGAGCTGGACCATAAATAAGGCTGAGCATGAAATAACTGACACTTTTGAACTGTGGTGCTGGAGAGGACTCTTGAGAGTCCCTTGGACAGAAAGGAGATCAAACCAGTTAATCGTAAAGGAAATCAACTCTGAACAATCACGGGAAGGACTGCTGCTGAAGCCCCAATATTTTGGCCACCTGACGCGAAGCACTGACTCATTGGAAAAGACCCTGATGCTGGGAAAGATTGAAGGCAGGAGGAGAAGGGGACAACAGAGGATGAGATGGTTGGGTGGCATCACCGACTCAATGGACACAAGTTTGAGCAAACTTAGGGAGATAGTGAAGGACAGGGAAGCCTGGTGTTCTGCAGTTCACGGCGTTTCAAAAAGTTGGACACGACTTGGCAACTGAACAACATATGCAAATCAAGAACTCTGTTACCTTGTTAGGATCCTCATACAGCATGATAACAATCTGAGTCATGTAGTTGAGTTCATTGACAACATTTAAATAATCCATAGCTCGTTTCCACTGTTCATCCTTTGATTCCTGAGCAAAGGTATATAGTAAGCATTTTCTCATATTACTTGAAAATCACTTTATTTTCATTATGACAGTTCGTTTAATCTTGACTGACATCACACAAATGAAATACTCCCACACACAATCTTTCAAAACAACCCCACTAATTTAACAAATCACTGAAGCTTAAATAATTTTAATTCTCTTACCAGTAGTATTAGAAACTCTAGTGGTACTTTTTTTTTAGTAACTCATAGACAGTAAAAATAAAGACTATCTTGAGATATGATACCTATTAATTGAATTTTGAGGTTAAGGGGCAGTTGTTAACCTTAAGTTCCAATGTAACTAATACAGTGTCATGCTTCATAAACAGAACACTATCCCACGAAAGTAACGACTATAATTAAATATCTCTCATTCCACTGTAGTTTTTTAAACTGTAGATATTTTAAAACAATTAGCAGGAGAAAGTACAGGCAGATTTTTAAAACCATCTCCTTCATTCCAAGAATCACTCCACCATCATTTAGAGAATCAATGGTCTTTAAACATGTAATTAAAGAGCATCAAAACTGAAAGAGACCTTACAGAACATGTATTAGAAGCATTCAAAGTAGAAAATTCTATCTCAAAAGGCAAAACTACTCAAAGTTCAAACTGTACAGTCAATAATCAACAAGGCCTACTGAGACTTTATGTACATCAGAGATAATGTCCTTCATCTCATGTCATAAACATTACAAATATATAAAAGCATCCAACAATTTTTTTGTAAGTAAGGGTTTTGTATACACACTGAGAGTATATAAGAGTTTCGGCTTTAACACAGAATGTGTTTTAAGAAAAAATAAAATTTGACATGCAAAAGCCAAAAGTCAAGACCACATGCTGATTTTTTAAAAATTCAACACGTATGTCCTTTTAAAATTTGGACATCATCTATCTCTGAGGAAGCATTCCAAGTTTTTGGAAAGTAAAGTTAGAGCAATATTCTGTCATTTGTGTAATTACATGTATAATTAAGTTTCATTGCAACAAATGGCTATTAATACATTTAAATGCTCTAGAGCAGTTGCTCCCAACTTAAGCAACACTCCACAGTAAAAACTGCATCTGTGTGTTTGTGTGTGTCTCTCTATGTTTGAGGAGGGGATATATGCAAAGATGTATGTACATTTTCTTTCAAAATTTATAGGAAAAACAAATTAGCATAGCATTACTGAATACCACTAGATGTAAATTATTGTAAGTGATGGGCTTAAGTTAAATACTGAAAATTTTCAAGATTGAAAATATCTATTAGATTCTGTGATATGGTATTATTAATAAGAACACCATGTAATATCTAATTCAGTGGTACAGATACACACTTTGCTAGGTCTGCTATAATGAAAAGATAAAACAAAATATTTTGTAGCATCTTCCTAAACACAATTAATATGTAAGAATTCATAAAAATCTTTTTTAAAGAATTAAGGATCATTAAATATATTCCTTGAAATCTTACTTATAATTTTATTTCCTCAATAAATCTTAAAAAAAAATCTACTATGGAGAGACAGATTCTACCAAGTTTACATTGAAAAATCTCAACTGGGAAGAGACCATACAAGGTTTTAATTATATTAGCTATAGGCTCTTATTAGGATAATATGAGCTGGGATAATTAATTGTTTCAAATAAATTTTTTAAAGTTTTAAAATCAGAAAATAGGACATCATTTTGGTATAGAGCTTAATTTTCACTTTAATTTTTTTAAACCCCAGAAGCCCAGATTTTTGACAGTGGAGTTGTTCAGCTTTTGTTTTAGAAATGTAGCTGAATGCAATATATACTACAGCTACCACCTTCTTTAGATCACTGTGAGACAGCCTCCTAACTGGTTTCCTCAATCTACTTCTACCTATCTAATGCCTACACAGCAACCAAAGCCATTCAATTCCTTGCTTAAAACATTTCAAGGGCTTCCCAATCCTGGAATGGTTCTCCAATCTTATCTGCTACAATTTTATCCATCATTCACTTTTATTCTCCAACCATAGGCTTCCTATCCATTCCCATATCCTTTGTTCTTTCTATCTTATAACTAAGTGCAAGGTTAAAGGGTGACCACGTAAGAAATGTATCTCTCCCTACCAAAAACAATTCCATCGTTATTAATGGATATATAAGCTCTTGCCTTTGCTAATTGAGAGTCATTTTTTTCTATTTCTTTTATTAAAGCTCCACTAATCCACATGGGTTTCCCAGGCGGCTCTGTGGTAAACAATCCATCTGCCAATGCAGGAGAGGCAAGAGACGTGGGTTTGATCCCTGGGTTGGGAAGGTGCCCTGGAGTAGGAAATGACAACCCGCTCCAGTATTCTGGCCTAGAAAATCCCATGGGCAGAGAGGAGCCTGGCAGGCTATGGCCCATGGGTCACAAAGAGTTGGACATGACTGAGCGATTAAGCATACATAATCTGTATATGTAATCAAGGGATGCCACTTTGCTATTCCATTAAGGAATTAAAAAAGAAATAAAAACAAGGCAGAAAGAACAGATGAATTAGAAAATTTGGTGGGAACAGAACACTTACACTGCCTTAGGGTAACTCTGTTAATAATTATTCATCAAGGCCCAATGATAAGAGAGATTAAGAATCAAGAGACATATGCCAAATCTTCATATACATTTCACTACCGTTTATTTTAATAAGTACAAAAGAATACAAAGTTGAATTCATTTTAAGGATTACTTTTTTATAGATGTGCATAAATGTATATACCTATATATATATAATTTTTTAAATTCTTATTTTTTGGTACCTTAGTGATGGCTGAAAAGATATTTTTGATATATAATAGAAGTGACAGTATATTCTAGATAATATGTGGTTTGAGTGTACTAAGAAAGGGGTATTATAATTTCTAAATCTGCTTGGTTAGCACTTCCACTGCTAATCTCTAAAATGTCCTTTTCCTCACTTTTTTAAATACAGACTTCCAGGGAATCTTATCTATAGCTACTGCCTCAGACATCATTAATGTGCTGGCTTCCCAACTCTTGTGCCTTCAGCCCATACCTCTAGTCTTACATATCAACATGCTACTGGTCATCTCCACTTGATTTATCTTCACTTGTTTATCTCACTATTGTATGTTGAACCTATGACAGACAGATAATTCGTGTCTTCATTTCATAGGTCTTTGAAATGAGATTGAGTTCTCTTGAGAACTAGCGCCTCAAACTAAACTCACTGCTTTCCTTCTAATACCTGATATTTCTGCAAATGTTACTCTTCTCAGTGAATGATGGATAATTTTGTAAATGATCCTATGTTGGTAATACGAGAACCTTCCTTGACTCTCCTTTCTTACTTTCCATACCTGTAAGCACAGGAAGGGCCTCAAGGAGAGTGTTAAGGAAAGTTAAGATGCCTCAAAAAGAGTGTTAATGAAAGCCTAAAGGACACTGAGGAGACTGTTGGTGAGGGATCATAGGAGGGTTAAAAAAACCTTATTGGAAACTATAGGATAAAAAATGCTTGCTACATAGTGGCATAAAATATAGAAATACTATAGCCTGTAGACAGTGTAATTCAATGAGCTAGCTACCAAGATTCCCAGAAAAAATTCTGAAAACACCATCAAGATTCTTCCCATTGCCTCTGATAAACATTGAGGAGAGAGAGATAAGCTGTAGGAAATGGTTAATTAAAAAGGAGCCAAGACTTGCAGGAATCAGAAATAAAACTGTTTATTTCCAGCCTCTCCAGAGTGAACAGTGCTATAATTAAAAGGTGGCTTTTAGGAAGAATGGAAACACAAGAATCTGTCATGGAAACATGGGTATGATGGTAAAAACACTTGCTAAGACTTCAGAAAGACTTAAGGCTCACAGATTTTTCAAAGACACAATGACTTTCTCAGGATCATATGAGCATGTCTCTCAGATACTCCCTATTAAACAATAAAGACTGCTGAGTACTCTCTCAGCAGCCAAAGAGGGAGTCCAATGTATAAATTGACTTATTCTTAAGAGATCTGTGTGTGTGAATTAATAGAGTAGTTTATGTATTCCTTTTTGTTTTTTTTAAATTACACCATCTTGAACTAAAAGTAAACAGACCTCTGGATCTCTAAACTTCTTTGGGTAGGAAGCAGGTTAAAAAACTACTTAGCTGCAAGCATGAGCTACTTTTTAAGGAGAAGGAAGGGTGACCTAGATGAAGCCATCAAGAATCAAAAACATAAAGCATGAACCATTAAAAACAACTCCTAGTAGCATGACAGAGCCCTGATGAAGGAATGGGCATTAAGTACCTAGGCACACTTCAACACTGCCATGGACCAGTGACCATGGTGTACCTTCTGTTTTCCCCTCTTTTTGAAAAGGTTGCCTACAGCAGTTATCCTATGCTTCTCAATACTGTATGTCAAATGTATGACAGACAGAAAACTGGTATCTTCATTTCATAGGTCTCTGAAATGAGACTGAATTCTCCTGGGCACTCAAAGGGTTCTACCCAAGGAGTCCCACCCATATCTGAACAATTTAGGTAATAAGATCCTGGAGGTCAAGTTTACACTATAATAGATAAGCCTGGAGGAATACTGTAGAGGAGATTAAGTGAATTCTGCACGTGGGAGAAATATGGATTGTATGGTAACATACCGTGACAGACTGTGTTTTTCAAATATGGCCACCAAAATATATCCAATCCCAAGGACTCATCTTATAGTGAGTGACAAGTGATAGTCCACTCATCTAGTACTATGGGTCTATCTTCCCTCCCTTGAACCTGGATGGACCTCTGTGACCACTTCCACCAAAAATGCTCAGTAAAAGTGAAAGGACGTAACCTCGTAAGTTAGATCATAAAAATACTTTATGCTTGCTCTTTTTTTCTCTTAGTGCACTTTCTGGAACTCAGCTGTTATCTTCTGAGGAATACACTGTATTCTGAGGTCACACGAAGAGGCCATGGTAGGTATTCTGGTCCATAACCCCAGCCGAGCCCCGACTTGACAGTCAGCACATCAAGATGTGAGATATGAGAAGAAAGCTGTGAGGTGATTTGAGCTCCAGCCACTGTCTGACTGCTATCTCATTAGAGACACAATGCAAAACTGCCTAAATGACCCAAGTCAAGCATTTAAACCATAACAAAGAAAAAAAAATGCCTGCACTTGTTTTAAGCCAGTGAGGTTTGGTGTTGATTATTATGTTACAGTAAAAGAGTCACAATGTCCAAACACCAAATCCTGTCGATTCTAATCACTAAATATTGCGAACTCATCAGATTCTCTTCATCTTACTGTCATCAGCTTGTAGATCACTTACAATATTTTGTATTATTGTTGGCTTAAAGGGATTTTCTCCAGAAGGAAGAAATCATGTCATTATCTCCAACATCTAGCACAATGCTTGGTAAACAGTAGACTCTTGACAAATGATGGCAGATAATGAATTATTAAAAACTGTACAATAAAAAATGATGTCAGTGATTTGATTACAGATTCAGTAACACATACTTGTTAAGCAGACTGATGTAACTTATTCTACTTACATCGCATAAGGCACCATAGCGAAGAATAGACAGTAAAGAATGTACATGACTTTCACTGGTGAAATATAATCTGGTACGGACATGACGTTCAGGTGAAAGAACACCTCTGGAATACCTAAAAGTCAGGAGCAGACAGTGTTAAAACATAACCACACGGTTAAGACTTATTAAGTACTGAAATTATTTTGTAAAATGGAATTTAATCTTTCTAGAAGTAAAAGAACATAGTAAGTGAATCTATCACTCTTTCCATCACAACTGAGGTGTTCTTAGTAGACGTTTCTCTAACATGAAGATAACTGAAACTAACTGAGACCACTGAGATTAGTCAAAGAAGAGTTAATATTAGTCAAGTTCACTGTAAGAAGGTCATTTAAGCACCTTTATTAACACTGAAAGAGATCACAGCACTAAAGGAACTCACAGATGTTAATGCTGCTGAATGAGGATGATCACTGATGATCGCATGTGAATGGTAACACACATCCCCTTTCCCTGCGTCCCTCAGTTTTTTCCTCCAGTTTGGAGCCAAAAAGAATACTGGTTGAAAAGTTCACTATTAGGAACATCTAGGTAATCTGTATTTCCACAGTGTACCAAGTGATACACTCCTGCCTTAGTCATAGGAACAACAAAAATTTAGATTTCAAGTATGCAAAAACAGATGCCTATAGACTTAAATACCAGCACAGTCTCTTACACAGGATGGAGTTTATTTACAGTGTCATCATCTTGTGTCCTTTGAAGATCTGAGCGGATTTTTCTCACTAGAGGAGTACAGTAGCCTTTGGCGATCTCCAGTTTCTCAGCTTTAGTTATACCATATTCCTGAGCAGAAAATACACACTATTAGAAAAAGGGTATAGTAATCAAGAACTCCAACAAAGGTATTACTAAATTTAAGAATTTTAGTGGGTGACAAATATTTTTATTAAGCCTTTTTTGAACATTACACAATTACTAATTTACATTTCTATAACTTCAAGTATGTTAGTCCCCACACTATTAAGTGTAATTAGAAGAATATTTTTTGGTGGAACTGAAAAAACAAGTAATTTCTAAAGAGGAGAGGATGAATGATGAATGCAACCGTTATGATAAGTATTCAACTCAATAAAGTTTTAAATGTAGAAACAACCCTAAAAGAAAGATGGATTAAGTGCACAACTAGTAAAGCATAGAACAAATAGTCAATAAACATACAAATTGAAACCATGAAATTTTTGTCTATTTGAATGCCAATGATTAAAAAGGTTAACAAATTATTTGTCTTTGGCCAATACAAAGTTTTAATGAGTGGTGAGCCAAAAATGCCATGAAATTATCAAATTTAATGACCTATATTGCCATTATAAGTTAATTAAATTTATGAGAAATTATAATCAAGTGTTAAGATAACAGTAATTATAATAGTAATAAAAATTATAGTTCTCAGGGACAGATGAGAAAATGACCTGACATGAAAAAATAATTTTTTGCATTAATTAACTGCTTTAATTAGGAAATTGCTATAATAAAACAAGTAACACTATACATTATTTTTCCAATGAGCTTTGGTTTGAGAAACTGAACAACAGAACTAGATCTTTAAGCTTTGACTCATGGCAAAGCTAGTAGTTCTCTGAAATCTGGGAGATGCATTAGCAAAATTAGACACAGCCCACCCTTCACCAAAATCCTGGAGAAAATTATTTCATGAATTTGGGGGAGTAAGACTGAACACTGGCTAGGATACGACTTGTTGAAGCCCAGGTAATGACAATAAACACTGGTACTGGTGGCAGGTAAGAAACTGTTGGACTGACCAACTACATATTTTATTAGTGGCTTTAAATTAAGAGTGAAATGCTTCATTGCGTTTTCTCAGAAACTGATCAAAAGATTGCAGTCCTACACAATTTGGAGACATAAGGTGGATGCTGGGAGACTAGAGGTCACTCCAGGTGTGGAATTTTGGAAAGTTGGTCCTTGGAGTGAATGGAACTGTGGCTCTGGCAGCAGATACGAAGGAATGATGCTCTGGAGAGGAGGTAGGGGGACACTGTGCGGTCAGCTGGGGGACAGATGAGGGTTCCACCTGGAGGTGGGATCTTTAATTCTATGGTCTGTCTTCCACTGCTCATGTCTTTGTTTTCATAAATGGTAACCGGACCATAAAGAAAGCTGAGCGCCGAAGAATTGATGCTTTTGAGCTGTGGTGTTGGAGAAGACCCTTGAGAGTCCCTTGGACAGCAAGGAGGTCCAATTGGTCCATCCTGAAGGAAATCCTGAATATTCATTGGAAGGACTGATGTTGAAGCTCTAATACTTTGGGCCACCTGATGCGAAAAACCGACTCATTGGAAAAGACCCTGATGCTGGGAAAGATTGAAGGGGACGACAGAAGATGAGATAGTTGGATGGCATCACTGACTCAATGGACGTTGAGTTTGAGTAACTCCAGGAGCTGGTGATGGACAGGGAGGCCTGGCATGCTGCAGTCCATGGGGTCGTAAAGAGTCAGACACGACTGAGCCACTGAACTGAAGAAAAAAATCTGTGATGAGTGTATAAATAGGAAGAGAAGGTTTGAGAGGAAGAAGGCAGAAATGGGGTGAAGGCAGAGGGAAGCAGGGACAGAGAAAGAAGCAAGAGTAGACATAAGCAGGGAAGAAAAAGGCATACATTCTCTCCCCAAGATTTTTCTGGGACACCTGCATTTGAAGGTTACATCAGGTACTTCCCAGATGGCAAAAAATCAATATGGACAACAAATCTTAAAACTGCCTAATAAAAAAAAAAGGTTGATTGATTACATATGGAGGATGTATAAAAATGGAACTTCTTGGGTCATTTATCTTTAAACACAAAAGCTTGGTTGGTTCGGTAATCTCACCAACATAAAGAAACTGGGCATGAAAAATATGAAATGTGTACGTAACTGCATATGTATGTGTAAACAAAAGGATAATGCTGAAATTTAAAATCATCAAAGGATACTTTTGTGTCATTATTGGGCAAGGTACAAGTAAATAGTCACTCTCATACACTGAGAGCCTGGAAGAAAGCTGGTAAAAGAGATCTTGAGCTAAAGAAGTCGTCTTGACTACACATAAAGACATATATATAAGGAAGTGAAAGAAATTAAAGGAATCCACATTTCCAAATGTGAGAAATTGGTTAAATAGTATTATTTCATCAGCTATTAGGAATAATGAAGTATATTTAGCTTTACTGATTTAGAAAAAACTTGAGGCCAAGAAAAAAAACATCAGGTTGTAAAACAGTATGCTTTCCTGGTTCCATTTTTGTGAAGAACATATTTGTTATATATGAATTTACAAAAAAAAAATGTCCATGAATTTAAGGGAAAAGGCATTTCAGAATTTTCTGCAACTATGAAATGTTTTTGTCTGATTGGTAATGCCATATTGATTTTTTTGGGCCATATATTTTCTAATTTTACAACAAAGATATAATTTTCATAGTAAAGACTTCTTTCCCTTCAAAACAGTGACGTATCTTGTGGAGCTGAAAAGCAAGTTGCCACAACCAGTTAGGACCAAATAATTAACTGTTAGATGCTCAAGTTCTCTTATAATATTTATGCCATAAAAAGAACTGACTAAAATACAGCTGAAGATATTTGAAAGTTTATTATGTGATACATTTAATAAGTATCACTGCAATTTATCAGAGAAGGCAATGGCACCCCACTCCAGCACTCTTGCCTGGAAAATCCCAAGGATGGAGGAGCCTGGTGGGCCGCAGTCCATGGGGTCGCTAAGAGTAGGACACGACTGAGCGACTTCACTTTCACTTTTCACTTTCATGCATTGGAGAAGGCAATGGCAACCCACTCCAGTGTTCTTGCCTGGAGAATCCCAGGGACGGGGGAGCCTCATGGGCTGCCGTCTATGGGGTCGCACAGAGTCAGACACGATTGAAGCGACTTAGTAGCAGCAGCAATTTATATTGCAAATACTATTATAAAGAACTCTCTGTGTTTCATTATCTACAAATAACCAAAGAAATGATCTTCCAACTCCAACAAATGTGTGCCATCTCAATTCTGTTCAGTTTAGTTCAGTTGCTCAGTTCAGTTCAGTCACCATCTTAATTAAGAGAATATTAATACTAAGTATAATCTTTTATTTTAAATTTAATTATATTTATTAAAATGTACATATAAAAATACATATAAAATATTATAAATTCTAAAAACTTTGCAAATGCTAAAGTATTTTAAACATTTCCAAAGGATAACTCAACTATATCAAATATTACTATAATCTTTAAATATCCTTATCTTCCACCATACCATTGATGCTATTTTTACTATGTAATCTATTGAGGTAATGTTGGTTTATAACATGTTTCACGCATACAGCTTCTGATTAAACTATAGTATGCTCAACACCAAAAGCTTAGCTTCCACCCATTACCATACAAATGACCCCCTTTATTCAATTCACCTCCTTTCCCTTTCAGTAATTATTACTCTTTTCTCTATAAATATGTGTTTCTTTTGCTAGGTTTGCTCACTTATTTAAAAAGTTTTAATATTTCACATTTATGTGAAATCATACAGTATCAATTTTTATCTGAAGGACTTATTTAATGCAGTATTTTCAAGGTCCATCCATGCTACCACAAATGGCAAGATGATACGTATCTTTTTTATGGCTGGGTAGTATTCCACTGTATTATATACCCTCCTTCATCCATTCATTCATCAATGGGCAATTTCCATGTTTTGGCTATTGTAAATAATGCCACAATGAACACAGGGTTGTATATATCTATTCAAATTACTCTCTTCATATGTTTTAGATAAATACCCAGAAGTGGAATAGCTAGATCATACACTAGTACTATTCTTAAGTTTCTGAGGAACCTCCGAACTGTCTTCCACAGTGGCTGCACCAACTTACATTCCCACCAACAGGGTACCAGAGTTCCCTTTTCTCCATATCCTTTCCAGTACTTGTTACTTCTTGCCTTTTTGATAATAGCCATTCTAACAGGCCTGAGATAAGCTCTCATTCTGGTTTTGATTTGCATTTTCCTAACAATTAGTGATGATGAGCACCTTTTCACAAGTCTCCTGGCAGTCTGTATGTCTTCTCTGGAACAATTCTTAGCTTTTCGGCTCACTGTTTAATTGGGTTATTTGGGTTTTTTGTTGAATTGTAGGAGTTCTTCATATATTTTGAATATTACCTTCAAATTGAATATGATTTGTGAACATCTTTTCTCATTTGGTAATTTTTCAATATTTAATGTACAGAAGCTTTTTAGTTTGATGTAGTCCCATTTGTTCAGAGAAGGCAGTGGCACCCCACTCCAGTACTCTTGCCTGGAAAATCCCATGGACGGAGGAGCTTGGTTGGCTGCAGTCCATGGGGTCGCTGAGGGTTGGACACAACTGAGCAACTTTACTTTCACTTTTCACTTTCATGCATTGAAAAAGGAAATGGCAACCCACTCGTGTTCTTGCCTGGAGAATCCCAGGGACGGGGGTGCCTGGTGAGCTGCCGTCTATGGGGTCGCACAGAGTCAGACACGACTGAAGTGACTTAGTAGCAGCAGCCCCATTTGTTAGTTTTGTTCTCTTCTTCAGTTGTTGCTCAGTCACTCAGTCATGTCCAACTCTTTGCAACCCTATGGACTGCAGCATGCCAGATTTCCCTGTCCTTCACCATCTCCTGGGGCTTGCTCAAACTCATGTCCAAGTCGGTGATGCCATCCAACCATCTCATCCTCTGTCATCTCCTTCTCCTCCCACCTTCAGTCTTTCCCAGCATCAGGGTTTTTTCTAATGAGTCGGCTCTTCCCATCAGGTGGCCAAAGTATAGGAGCTTCAGCTTCAGCATCAGTCCTTCCAATGAATATTCAGGACTGATTTCCTTTAGGACGCACTGGTTGGATCTCCCTGCAGTCCAAGGGACTCTCAAGAGTCTTCTCCAACACCACAGTTCAAAAGCATCAATTTTTTGGCGCTCAGCTTTCTTCACAGTCCAACTCTCACATCCATACATGACTACTGGAAAAACCATAGCCTTGACTAGACAGACCTTTGTTGGCAGAGGAATGTCTGCTTTTGAATATGCTGTGTAGGTTTGTCATAGCTTTTCTTCCAAGGAGCAAGCATCTTTTAATTTCATGGCTGCAGTCGCTATCTACAGTGATTTTTGGAGCCCAAGAAAATAAAGTCTGTCACTGTTTCCATTGTTTCTCCTTTTATCTGCATGAAGTGATGGGACCAGATGCCATGATCTTAGTTTTCTGAATGTTCAGTTTTAAGCCAGCTTTTTCACTCTCCCCTTGAAGCTTTATCAAGAGGCTCTTTAGTTCTTCTTCACTTGCTGCCATAAGGGTGGTGTCATCTGCATATCTGAGGTTATTGATATTTCTCCAGGCAATCCTGATCTCTTCTCCAGTAGGTGGCACTATAGCACAAGCTTTTGGTTTTTCTTACGCCACTGGTTGTATTTGAAAAACTACACTCCACTGCATCTGCTAGGGGTGGTCCCCCTGTGTCCTTGTCGCTGCTGTTACCTCCAAGGTTACTGGTGCCTTGTTTCTATGGGTGCTGCCAGGATCTCTGCCTAGGCTGCCAGGAAAGGAAGCCCCTCCACTGTGTCCAGAGTCTCCTAGGTCTCAGGCGTCACCACTACAAGGGGACAAATGAGGTGGGGGAAGGGAGCCAGGGTCACAGGTACCCCTGTCATATCCAAGGTTGTTAGTGTTCAGGAGCACTGCCACTGCGGGGCTGGTGAGAGCTGCAGCTCTCGCCTCCGTAATGGGAGGACCTCCGTGGCCGGAAGGATGGGGCCGCAGGCTCCACGACCGCTAACACCCAGTTCCTGGCGGCCATGTGGCACTGAAGCTGAGACGCTGGAGTCATGGGTGCCACCACTCCTAAAGCTACTGTGTCCTCCAAGGCTGAAGGCTCAGCCAACTAGGCACGGGGCTCTGGGAACACAGGCACGTCCTCTGTTTTCTAGCCCAGCTACTTCCAGGTATAAGATGGACAGAATTTTGTGGAGCCCTGGTGTGTTACGCAGAGGCACCTTTGTTGAGTTGTATATATTTTACCGGGTGTAGATTGAAGGGAATAGACAAAGGGAGCATGTTACACGGCCATGATGCTTGATGTCACATCCCACTGTGACTATTTTTACAGTAACTTCTTTTTTTTGGCTGTGCCACACAGCTTTCAGGATCTTAGTTCCCCAATCAGGGATTGAACCCAAGCCCTCAGCAGTGCAAGTGCCGAGTCCTAACCACTAGATTGCCAGGGTTTTTAGAGGACTGAGGCTGAAAAGTTGATTCTATCACAGCAAAAATACATACCATAATCATAACTATTAACTGTTAAAGTAAGTAAAAGTAGTAAATCATGTTTATCGTATGTAAGAAAAGACCCTGATGCTGGGAAAGACTGAAGGCAAAAGGAGAAGAAGGTGGCAGAGGATGAGATGGTTAGATAGCATCAGTGACTTAATGGACATGAATTTGAGCAAACTCTGGGAGGTAGTGAAGAACAGGTAAGCCTGGTGTGCTGTAGTCCATAGGGTTGCAAAGAGTTGGACATGACTTAGCAACTGAGCAACAACAATGTGATTAGAATTACATAATCCGCAAAGCATAGTTATAACAATTAAGGCAATGTAAGAGTGAAAACAGATTTTTTTTGAGGCATAGCAGAATACATATACATTTTTCTTACAAAGATACTGATACTCTCTCAATCTAAGTTAGTCAAACTAATACATTATTTGACTGAGTCATCAAGTCTCTAAGCTTGAAATATCTTTGTCAAGTAAACATATACATTTCTCATTTTTTTTCATTATAAACTACAGCTTCATTATAATTAAATGTTTACAACTTTAGTTATTTGTTCAGTGATTGAAAATGTCTATCTCTTATCTATGATTTTAGATTTATGAAGACTTTAGTAACAAAATTTAAGTAACTGAATTCAAATGTCCATTAAAAAGAAGAGGAAATTCCAAGTTTCTGTCATAATAAGTAATGTCAAACCAAATAGTTTGGGAGGTAAATATCTCAAATTTTTCTTAACCATTTCTAATCTTATAGTGTTTCTTTTAATTAAAAAGCTTTAAAAATTCATTATAAACATTTAAATTACAAGGACAGGGTGAAAATTTTCTTCATCTATGTAAGTAATGTACCGAAAACACATACACCATGGAAGGAGGAAAAATTATCATCCAAAACTCATTAATATGTAACTTTTCTTTTGAGCCCAAGTCTTAGAAACAAACTTTCCATTCCCAATTCTAGAATTCTTATACACATAATTGAGAAAGAAAAGGCTTGAGATTAAAGAAGCCATGTACAAGACATGATTATGCTAATAAATCATTAGTGTATCTATTTAGCCACCAAGTAGGTGAGATATTAAGATATACTGAAGGCCTACCTTGTCAAATGCATACAGCTACAAAAAATATTTTAGAGGGTCACATATTTACAGCTTATCTGTTAAAAGTATACTTTAAAATAATCTTCATTTTAAGAGTAAGTACAACTAAGATGCACTGAGCCTGGAATAATGTAAAAGCAATTCAATGCAATAAAAAAAAATCAGTCTTATGTATGCTTCCAGTGCAAACTAATTACATGCTTATCAGAATTAAGAGGAACCATTCTTCTCAAATTTTTCAGTAAGTAAAATCTGAATAAATTCTCTCTTGAATTTCATAACAAAGATAGATGCTGATTTAGTAACTTTACTGAAAGAGATATAATCAAATCAGTGTTAGTTCTATAATCTTCTATATGTATCATGTAGCTAAAACCGAGTTCTGCAGAATTTAGTGTGTTTATTTTGATATCAATTTTAAAATGTTATAAAAAACAACTTTTTATTGTGTAAAATAAAATTTGTTTTGCAGAATAAAACTTATTTAACAAATGAAAGATGCTGTCAGAGAGTCAATTCTTGTTTTCTAAGTCTGTGTTTCTTAAAATGAGTCCCAAAGTCATATTCTTCAAGTATAAGGTATTTTTACCCTCTTTTGAAATGAATTTTCAAATCACTGACTTATACAATATATTTATAATTATCTGCATTATATATACTGACCAAAAAGAAAAAAAGTTGCTCTTTCATACTGAAAGGATAAGCTAAACTTTAACAGGTACACACATATTTAGTTGTGAAGTCTCAATTCCCAATTTTTCAAAGTCTCTATAGTTTTTCATGGACATTCTTTGAATATTAGGAAAGGGAAACTGCAGTTTTAATTGTAGTAGATTTACAGTACAATGTTAGTTTCAACTGTGATTGAAACAAAGGGATTCAGTTTGATATATATATTTTTTCAGATTATTTTCCACTATAGGTTATTACAAGATACTGAATATAGTATCCTCTGCTATACAGCTAATTTGTGTTACTTATCTATTTTATGCATAGCAGTTTATATTCCATACTTTTTATTTATTCCTTCCCCTCTCTCCTTCCTTTTTGGTAACTGTAAGTTTGTTTTCTATATATATGAGTCTGCTTTCACTTTCTAATACTGATTCATTTGTATTTTGTTTAGATGCCACATGCAAGTGATATAACATTTGTCTTTCTGACTTAATTCACTTAGGACAATGTTCTCCAGGTCCATCCATGTTGCTGCAAACAGTAATATGTTATTTTTATGGCTGAGTAGTATTCCACATGCAAGTATACATGTATAAACCATGTCCTAAATGAATCATATGCTTATGGGCACTTCAGCTGTTTCTATGTCTTGGGTATTATAAACAGCACTCCTATGAACATTGGGGTGCATGCATCTTTTTGAAAAAAAGAGTTTTTATCTTTTCTGGATCCATGGCAGGGAAAGGGATTGCTGGCTCATATAGTAGCTCCAGTTTTAGTTATTAAAGAGCCTCCCTATTGTTTTCTATATATATGAGTATCTTTAAGTGAGGCTTTTTAAAAAATATACACTCCTTATGCTTTTTATGTACAGTGACTCCTGAACAACGTGGAGGTTAGGACTGCCAACCCTCCATGCCATTGAAAATTTACGTGTAACTTATTTGTGGCTCTGCATCCACAGCAGATGCAACCATTCGTGGACCTGCGGATCGCGCAGTACTGTTGTATTTACTACTGGAAAAAATCCACATGTAGGTGGATGCACTATAGTTCAAACCCATATTGTTCAAGAATCAACTGTACTTCATTTTCCTGTTTTTTAACTTCGGTTCACAGTTGGAAATGTGTGATTTACTCCAATCTCCCTTTTACAATATCCAAATAATCTCTGAGTAATGAAGGTGATAAAAGATCTCCAAACGGGAAAAAAAAAAAAAAAAAAATCTCCAAACGGCATCTGTCACTGTTTTCTCCTAACACACCTCCTATCTCAACTTGTTTTGTCACTTGACTTGTTATTATCAATCTGAATCTATGTCTAACCAATTTCAGTCATCTGAATTTTAGTACACCTTTATTTTTACTCTCCTATAGTGAAAAGACCCCTCTACCACACCATACAAATAACTATTTACATCTTGACCTCTAAATATTCTTTTCAAAATACTTTCACATAAAGTAAAAAAAAAAACAACTTCCAAAAGAGACACAACTACCTTTTTCTCCCACTCTGCACTCATTCCCATAGCACACCACTGGCATGTGCACAAGAAACGCTCAATAAATACTAAAGTGATTTATCCCACCATATTTTCAGTTGTTTGTTCTTTAATTATTTTTAATTATTCTTTAATTAAGAGTATCAATTCTTAAATTTTAAAAGGTCATTACAAACTATTAAAAAATCAAACAGTGATTTAATACAAGTTTTTGTAAATTCATAACGACTCAATTTCCCTTTTAAAGTTATAGGTTTATTGGGACACAGAAACCAACTCTCTCCTAACAGTGAATAGATATTTTAAAAGTATCTATATAACAGTACCATAAAATTGATATGTAGAAATTACTTACCTGAGGGATAACTATATCTGCTAATGCCTTTGAAAGCCTATACAATTCCATTGTGTCTTCTAATTTCAAGGAACCATTATGTTGGACATCATATTTTATACAGTCATATATGTCAGGGATCTTGCTAATATCATATCTTCCATTTTTTGTCTTAAAGTCTTTCTCCAACTTGGACCATCTACGGAGCATGAGCTCTAAGGTCTCACTATGATAAAGCTGAATATCTAAAACAGCATAACAATTTTAGTATATTAAACTTGTTAACAAGCTAGGAAATATCATCATAGGCATATACTATTAGCAACGATATATTTTGTAGATTTGAATAAAGGTATAAATACATGGGTTAGGAACTGCTTTTATAAAAGACCTTTTTCCATATGTTTCCATATGTTTTCCACATATACATCAGTTTCCCATGTTATTAACTGAGCCACTCTCAGCACCAGAGCACAGATCACCTTCCTGTTGCTTTCTCCTTATTATGCTGCCTGTTTGCTGCTCAACTGTATGGTTTTTTGTTTGTTGTTTACTCACTCAGTCATGTCCAACTCTTATGACCCCATGGACTATAGCCCATTAGGCTCCTCTATCCATGGGATTTCCTAGGCAAGAATACTAAAGTGGGTTGCTATTTCCTTCTCCAGAGGATCTTCCCCACCCAGGGACTGAACCTGTCTCTTGCATTGGCAGGCAGATTCTTTACTACTGAGCCACCAGGGAAGCCCCAACTGTATGGTAATACTACATAATTCATCAACTAACAATGTTTTATTACATTTCTCACGCTACCATAGTTAAAAGCAACTACAACTTTGCTATTATTCTTTTGCTGGATATATATTAACTCAAATACTACTTAGATATAGCAATAAAGTGTGGAAAATTCTGAAAGAGATGAGAATACCATACCTGACCTGCCTCTTGAGAAATGTGTATGCAGGTCAGGAAGCAACAGTTAGAACTGGACATAGAACAACTGACTGCTTCCAAATTGGGAAAGGAGTATGTCAAGGCTGTATCTTGTCACCCTGCTTCTTTAACTTCTATGCAGAGTACATCATGAGAAACACTGGGCTGGAAGAAGCACAAGCTGGAATCAAGATTGCCAGGAGAAATATCAATAACCTCAGATATGCAGTTGTCACCACCCTTATGGCAGAAAGTGAAGAAGAACTAAAGAGCCTCTTGATGAAAGTGAAGGAGGAGAGTGAAAAAGGTGGCTTAAAGCTCAACATTCAGAAAACGAAGATCATGGCATCTGGTCCCATCACTTCATGGCAAACAGATGGGGAAACAGTGGCAGACTTTATTTTTTGGGCTCCAAAATCACTGAAATCACTGCAGATGTTGACTGCAGCC
Source organism: Oryx dammah (assembly GCF_014754425.2). Lineage (NCBI taxonomy): Eukaryota > Metazoa > Chordata > Mammalia > Artiodactyla > Bovidae > Oryx > Oryx dammah. The sequence goes on from NW_024070189.1 coordinate 8,475,392, forward strand.
ATGAAATTAAAAGAAAGCTTACTCCTTGGAAGGAAAAGTTATGACCAACCTAGACAGCATATTAAAAAGCAAAGACATTTCTTTGCCATCAAAGGTCCGTCTAGTCAAGGCTATGGTTTTTCCAGTGGTCATGTATGGATGTGAGAGTTGCACTATTAAGAAAGCTGAGCACTGAAGAGTTGATGCTTTTGAACTGTGGTGTTGGAGAAGACTCTTGAGAGTCCACTGGAATGCAAGGAGATCCAACCAGTCCATCTTAAAGGAAATCAGTCCTGAATATTCATTGGAAGGACTGATGGTGAACCTGAAACTCCAATACTTTGGCCACCTGATGTGAAGAAATGTCTCATTCGAAAAGACCCTGATGCTGGGAAAGATTGAGGGCAGGAGGAGAAGGGGATGACAGAGGATGAGATGGTTGGATGGCATCACCGACTCAATGGACATGAGTTTTGCGAAACTCTGCGAGTTGGTAGTGGACAAGGAGGCTTGGCGTGCTGCTCCATGGGGTCGCAAAGAGTCGGACATGACTGAGCGACTGAACTGAACTGAACTGATAGCATCAAAGCTTTTTTATGATTGGTGCATCTTATTTTAAAATGTTTACAGCAATGGGATAGTGATTTTTATTTTCTGACCAAAGGAAAACAAAATATTTACCTGATGATTTGGGATCTTCCATTCGATGTCTGATTTGAGAAGTCAAACTTTGTATCAAGGAATATACCGTGTCACAGGTCTTTACAGGATTTTTAATTAAATGCATTGATTTGATAAGAGAAATGCTTCCAGATGGAGTAAGCTATAAATGAATAGAGTATACATTTTTATATCTAGTTATGCTCAAATGACCAAAAGGACAATATACAAAATTTTCTAGTAGTTGGAGTTTAAATTCAAACTACAAATTAAATCCCCAGATATAGAGGAGGAAATAAAAAACTAAAAATTTCATGTTAGAAAAATCCTAAGCCTTAGCTAACATTAGATTATCCACACGGAAAATCTAACAAAAATGCTCTATCTTACAAAGAGATAGATTCTAACATAGTGATATTTTACTGACTCACTTGGTATTTGAAAATATGGTTTAACCATCTGACACATATTGACAAGTAATAACCCTATGATTATCATTGCTTTTTCCAGATGAGGTACTTAAGAGAGATTAAAGCACCTTTCCCAAGATCAAACCACCAGTATGTAAACAGTGGCATAAAAAATCAGGTAACCTGGCTAGAGACCTGAGCTCTTAATCACCATGTAAATGCCTTTGTGATGAGATTTCTTCCAAGTCAACAAAAGCCATTAATGACAAAACAGTTTCAATTTTCACTGTTGAAACTTTGCTTGGCAATTTAACCCTAAATAAGTTTCTATAAATACAAAAAATGTAAAGTGGAATTCCACTTTCTGTTATGGTAAACTAGTTCATTTGGGTCAATCTAACGACTGAAGCTTGGACAAAAGTGAAGTCCAGGATTTCCAGAGGTAGAATTCTTGGTAAACTCTGCATTTGGGGTTCAAAAAAGTTATAAACTGTAGTCTGCATTTTTAATAAGACCTTAGATGACTCTTATTCAAGTATAAGTTTGAAAAACACTCTAGTTCTAGAGTCCTTGCCTTGTCCAGGAAGAGGGTAAGAGCATGATGTAAACATTCAATTGGTAGATGTCATTAAAGCCTACTGTTACCTCTGGGGTAATGACAAAACAAACAATAAAATCAAACACAATATTAAAACTACCAGGGAAATAAATAAATAAAAGGTACCAATTCCAATGAAGCAAGAAAGGAGAGAAAAATAAAAACAGGCAGTATAAATATAAAGCACTTAAAACGATAATAGATTCATACATAAATTTGAGTAAATAATTGCCCTAAACAAAGACTTTCATAACAAACTAAAAAAAAACTACATGCAGATTTTAAGAGATTCATCTAAAAATAAGTTTCAGAAAAGACTAAAAGAGATACGAAGGGTATTATACAAACACCAAGTAAAAGAAAAAACTTTTGCAGCTATATTAATCTCAAAGTATTCTGAGGCAAAAAAATATTCATTGGAACATACCAACTCTTAATTTGTATGCACTTAATAGCATGGCATCAAAACACATAACAAAGATTAAGACACTACAGAGACAAGAAAAACCCACAGTTACAGGTGGGAAATGTGACACACCACAGGAAAGAAAGAAAAACAGACCACAAATATCAGGAGACTGTTTCTACCAAAATGATATAAAGTTAGAAATAACAAAAATATAACTTAAAAATGTATAGTTTTGGAAATTAGTATACTTCTAAATAACCTATAATCAAGCAAATCACAATTAGAAAATGCCCCAAATGGCATAAATCTCAATTTATGAATACAGTCAAAACAGTGTATAAAGGGAAATTTATGATATAGAATGTGTGTTTTAGGACAGACGGAACATTCATGATTTAATAAGCATCCTCCTAGGGACATCAGTTTTTAAGAATTAGAGCAAAATAAAACTGTAGATGTGGAAGGAATAAATTAAACAATAAAAATTAATAAAACTGAAAACAAGTATATAATTTTAATGAACCAATAAATCTGAAAGACAGTTCTTTTACAGGACTAGTAAAGGTGATCAACTATGGCAAAAGTGATTAAGAAAAAAAGGAGGGAGAAAGACTGTACAATATTAGGAAACAAAAAGGAGTATCTCTACTGGTCCTGCAGACATTACAAAGAACTTGAAGAGGACTGTATAAACAAATTTCTAGATGAATGTAACAATACAGACACAAGATACAATAAATAAAAATTACTAAATTACTCTAGGAACCATAAGTACAAGCTTTCCCATAAAGAAAATGCCCATGGGATTTATCAGTACATTTTACCAAACATCCAATGAAACATATATACATGAATTATGCCCCCCAAGGAGGACTCCCGATTTTATGAAAACAGCATAATCTTGATATTGAAAGCAGAAAAAGACAACAGGGATAAAAAATAAAGGTCAATTGACTCTTGAACACAAATGTAAAACTCCTGACCAAAAATATTAGTAAACCCAAACCAGTGATAAAGGTATTTTTGAAATGACTTTATTCTAGGAACCAAGGTAGACGCTTTCCAAAATCATATATTTAACAGACAGAAAGAGAATATAAAATGTAAAAACTTGTCATGACAAAAACTTTTAACAAAAATCTACAGAGATTATACTTAATGTACAGTGTTAAGAAGGCTTTCCCTTTGAGAATATGAACAAACACAGAAAAGCCACTCAATTTAATATGGCTTTGATGGTGCTAGCAATTAAAGTAAAGCAAGAAAAAGAATTAAAAGCATAAAGATTGGAAAGGAAGACAAAAACCTGTGGATATCCTTTGGAAAGTTTTTTTTAAAAACCAAGATAAATTACCAAGTTAATAAGTTTAACACAGTTGACGTATATAAAGTCAATATGAAAAAAACTTTGTACATAGCAGCAACAGACAGTAACCGTTTTAGAGGTACCGTTTATAAAACAAATATTTTTTAAAAAATATGTTTTTCCACAAACTAAAGATCTAATTCAATCTAAATCAATACCCCAATAAGACTTTTGGCTAGCTTATTTTAAAATTCATATGAGAATACATGAAAATCAAGAAAACTTGAAGGACCCATGTAGGACTGGGGAGATCTCATTCAATGGCACAAAAGCCAACAAAGAAGCATGTTCCAGAAACTAAACACATATGATAGAGCTGACCCTACAAGATAGCGGGGAAAGGACAGTCTTTTCAGCGGGTGGTGCTGAGACACCTGCATGTACATATGGTTGCAGGGAAAAGTCAACTTTGATACCTTATCTAATGGCAAACACAAAAGTCAATTTTTCACTGTATGGCAGATAAATGAGCAAGAAAAAACATACACGGACATATCCTATGACCCCCTTGTTAGAAAAAGGGTATTATAAAAAATACATTAAAATGCACTGAACCACAGAAGCTGAGCCAGACCTGCCTGTGAGTGTCCTGTGGAGGGATGGGTCAGCAGTGGCCTGCCATGGGGACAGGGGCTCTGGTTGCAGCAGATTGGGGTCACCGAGCGTGTGGCATAAGCCCTCTTGGAGGAGGTCATCACTAGACCCACCAGAGGGCTGCCGAGCAGATGAACCACAAACCGCAGAACAATTATACCAAAGAAATACTTGCACTGTTAAGAAAGTTCTAGGAGCCACAACAGATTTCCAAACGTGGGAATCCGGCAAAAGGACTGAGAAGCCCCAGGGAATTTGACTTTGGAGGACAGTGGGAGACTGAGCCAGATTTGCCTATGAGTGGCCAAACAATGCACGCATCAACAGAAAACTGGATTAAAGATTTACGGAACATGGCTCTGCAAATCAGAACAAGACGCAGTTTCCCCCACAGTCAACCTCTCCCATCAGGAAGCTTCTGTGTCTCTTATCCTTATTCATCAGAGGGCAGACAGAATGAAAACCACAATCACAAAAAACTAACTAAACTGATCACACAGACCAAAGCCTTGTCTAACTCAATAAGACTATGAGTTATGCCGTGTGGGGCCACCCAAGCTCTACATGGTGTCATAGGTCATGGTGGAGAGTTCTGACAAAACATGGTCCACTGTAGAAGGGAATGGCAAACCACTTCAGTATTCTTGCATTGAGAATCCCATGAACAGTATGAAAAGGCAAAAAGATAGGAAACTGAGAGATGAACTCCCCAGGTCGGTAGGTGCCAATATACTACTGGAGATCAGTGGAGAAATAACGCCAGAAAGAACGAAGAGACAGACATAAAGCGAAAAGAACACTCAGTTGTGGATGTGACTGGCGATGGAAGTAAAGTCCAATAATGTGAAGAACAATACTACATAGGCACCTGGAATGTCAGGTCCATGAATCAAGACAAACTGGAAGTGGTCAAATAGGAGACGGCAAGAATGAACATCGGCATTTTAGGAATCAGTGAACTAAAATGGGCTGGAATGGATGAATTTAACTCAGATGACCATTATATCTACGACTGTGGGCAAGAAATCCTTAGAAGAAATGGAGTAGCCATCATAGTCAGCAAAAGAGTCCAAAATGCAGGACTTGGATGCAATCTCAAAAACGAGAGAATGATCTCTGTTCGTTTCCAAGGCAAACCATTCAAAATCATGGTAATCTAACTTTATGCCCCAACCAGTAATGAAGAAGAAGCTGAAACTGAACAGTTCTATGATGACCTACAAGACCTTCTAGAACTAACACACAAAAAGATGTCCTTTTCATTACAGGGGACTGGAATGAAAAAGTAGGAAGTCAAGTAATACCTGGAGTAAGAGGCAAGTTTGGCCTTGGAGCACAAATTGAAGCAGGGCAAAGGCTAACAGAGTTTTGCCAAGAGAACTCACTGGTGAAAGCAAACACCCTCTTCCAACAATACAAGAGAAGACTCTACACATGGACATCACCAGATGGTCAACAATGAAATCAGACTGATTATATTCTTTGTAGCCGAAGATGGAGAAGCTCTATACAGTCAGCAGAAACAAGACAGGAGCAGACTGTGGCTCATATCATGAACTCCTTATTGCCAAACTCAGACTTAAATTGAACAGAGTGGGGGAAATCACTATACCATTCAGGGATGACCCAAATCAAATCCCTTATGATTATACAGTGGAAGTGAGAAATAGATTTAACAGACTAGATCTGATAGACAGAGTGCCTGATGAACTATGGATGGAGGTTTGTGACATAGTACAGGAGGCAGGGATCAAGACCATCCCCATGGAAAAGAAATGTAAAAAAGCAAAATGGCTGTCTGAGGAGGCCTTACAAATAGCTGTGAAAAGAAGTGAAAAGCAAAGGAGAAAAGGAAAGATATAAGCATCTGAATGCAGAGTTCCAAAGAATAGCAAGGAGAGATAGGAAAGCCTTCTTCAGTGATCAGTGTAAACAATTAGAGGAAAACAACAGAATGGGAAAAACTAGAGACCTCGTCAAAAAAATTAGAGATACCAAGGGAACATTTCATGCAAAGATGGGCTCAACAAAAGACAGAAATGGTATGGACCTAACAGAAGCAGAAGATATTAAGAAGAGGTGGCAAGAATACACAGAGAAACTGTACAAAAAAGATCTTCACGACCCAGATAATCACGATGGTGTGGTCACTTACCTACAGTCAGACATCTTGGAATGTGAAGTCAAGTGGGCCTTAGAAAGCATCACTATGAACAAAGCTAGTGGAAGTGATGGAATTCCAATTGAGGTATTTCAAATCCTGAAAGATGATGCTGTGAAAGTGCTGCACTCAATATGCCAGCAAATTTGGAAAACTCAGCAGTGGCCACAGGACTGGAAAAGGTCAGTTTTCATTCCAATCCCAAAGAAAGGCAATGCCAAAAAATGCTCAAACTACAACACAATTGCATTCATCTCACACGCTACTAAAGTAATGCTCAAAATTCTCCAAGCCAGGCTTCAGCAATACGTGAACCATGAACTTCCTGATGTTCAAGCTGGTTTTAGAAAAGGCAGAGGAATCAGAGATCAAATTGCCAACATCCGCTGGATCATGGAAAAAGCAAGAGTGTTCCAGAAAAATATCTATTTTTGCTTTATTGACTATGTCAAAGCCTTTGACTGTGTGGATCACAATAACCTGTGAAAAATTCTGAAAGAGATGGGAATACCAGACCACCTGACCTGCCTCTTGAGAAACCTATATGCAGGTCAGGAAGCAACAGTTAGAACTGGACATGGAACAACAGACTGGTTCCAAATAGGAAAAGGAGTACATCAAAGCTGTATATTGTCACCCTGCTTATTTAACTTCTATGCAGAGTACATCATGAGAAAGTCTGGACTAGAAGAAACACAAGCTGGAATCAAGACTGCCAGGAGAAATATCAATAACCTCAGATATGCAAAGGACACCACCTTTATGGCAGAAAGTGAAGAGGAACTAAAAAGCCTCTTGATGAAAGTGAAAGAGGAGAGTGAAAAAGTTGGCTTAAAGCTCAACATTCAGAAAACTAAGGTCATGGTATCCGGTCCCATTACTTCATGGGAGATAGATGGAGAAACAGTGGAAACAGTGGCTGACTTTATTTTTCTGGGCTCCAAAATCACTGCAGATGGTGACTGCAGCCATGAAATTAAAAGGCGCTTACACCTTGAAAGAAAAGTTATGACCAACCTAGATAGCATATTAAAAAGCAGAGACATTACTTTGCAAACAAAGGTCTGTCTAGTCAAGGCTATGGTTTTTCCAGTGGTCATGTATGGATTTGAGAGTTGGACTGTGAAGAAGGCTGAGTGCCGAAGAATTGATGCTTTTGAACTGTGGTGTTGGAGAAGACTCATTAGAGTCCCTTGGACCACAAGGAGATCCAACCAGTCCATCCTAAAAGAGATCAGTCCTGGATGTTCATTGGAAGGCTTGATGTTGAAGCTGAAACTCCAATACTTTGGCCACTTCATGCAAAGAGTTGACTCATTGGAAAAGACCCTGATGCTGGGAGGGATTGGGGGCAGGAGGAGAAGGGGACAACAGAGAATGAGATGGCTGGATGGCATCACTGACTTGATGGACATGAGTCTGAGTAAACTCCGGGGGTTGGTGATGGATAGGGAGGCCTGGCTTGCTGCGGTTCATGGGGTCACAAAGAGTCGGACACGACTGAGCGACTGAACTGAATTGAACTTTATCAAAGGGAATCATTAAGGCTCAGAGTAGATGGTAGTACTTACAATATGCATAACAAAGAGCTCATATCCAAAATATACAAAGAAATTTTATCATTCATTAAGACAAACAACACAGGCAACTAGTAGTAAAAAAAGGACGAATTAGGAGCAGGCTTCATGAAAGAAGGTATACCAATGGTCAATGGTAAACCCACAGTAAGGTACTACCATACATCCACCTTCAGAAAGTCAAAATTGAATAGTTCAAAAATACCAAGACTAGAGACTATGTAGAGCAATGACAGTTTTCATGGACTTCTGGTGGAAGTATAAATTGCTTAGTGACTTTTGAAAACTGTCTGACATCATATACTGATACTGAAATATACGTAGACTGCGGGGTTCAGCACTTGCCCTCCTAGAATATAATATACCAAGAGAAACATGCTCCTCTATATGAATATTTATGGCAGCATTACCTGTAACAGCCTCAAACTATAACAATATTGTAAAGCATATATAAATTGGACCATATTCATAAAATAGAATACAGATCAACAAACTATGGCCTGTAGGCTAAACACGACCTGTAATAGCCTATGAGCTAAGAAATGGTTTTTACAATTTTTAAGAGGTGGTTTTAAAAAAAGTAAAGAATAATGCAACAAGTAAGTATATGTGATCAGCAAGGTGTAAAAATATTTACTATCTGGCCTTTCACAGAAAAAGTTAGCCAACCTCTGAAAACAATACTACATAGAAATGAACATTAATCAACTATGGAAATTCTCAAAAATATAGATGAATTTCACAAACATAATATTGAGAGAAAGACATAAGACATTAAAGAAAAAATCCCATTACAGGAAGCTGAAAAAATATAAACCGAGACTACGAGAGTTACAAACGCGTACTTATCTGAATAAGCATTCTGGATATGAGTATAAAGAGCTAGGATAGTGGTTATTTCTAGCAGATAAGAAGAAACTGCAACTGGGAAGAGGTGCACAGAGCGTAGAGTTGTTCCAACATTCTGTCCCCCTGTATAGGGATTATATGTCCCTTTGCTAATACAACAAGCTCTGAGTTTATGTTTTATGCATTTTTCCGTGTGCATAATATTTGACAGTGTAGGAATTTGCTAAAACCCACCTTTTCATAATCTTCTGCAGTAAAATCTCTATCTCTTTGAAGTATTTCATGAAGTCTTGCCTTTACACGTTGCTGACAACTGCTCAAAGAATCACTATCACTATCCAAAAGGCCATTCATGTTTGCACTTTTCACCATCTGAACAAGAATGGGTGTAAGTTCTCCTTCTAGAGCTAACAGACCCTAAACACATTAAATAAAAGCCAAAAGAGATTTAAGAATTAGTATGCAAAACAGAAAGCATCTTAATTATTATTTTGTTACATGCAGAATTTCACAGGGTATATGCTTACTGTTATAACAAACTTTACTAATACAAATTGTCATGGTCATTTCAGGGTTTTAGTCTTAAGTCTCGATTTTAGAATATTAAAATATTACCTCAGTAAAAATCTTTTGAAATGCTATTATCAGATGAAAATTTTAAAAATTCTAAAAACATTTATTTATACCTTTGCAAAAGCAGCTGCAGTCATCTGAACTCGTCCTTCATCAGAGGCGTATATTTTAAGGTCATGTCGGTAGGTACTATGTAATCTAAGTAAACCACAACCAGGAAATCCTGCATAATCTCCTGAAAATAAATCCTCAAATCACTTAAGCTATATTTTTATCTCACTGTATTTCTATACTTAATTACATCTCAAAATGAGGATCTGGAAAGATGATGTATGAATTTAACTGAAGTAAAGAAACGCCAAGATTTACCTTGACCTCCAGGATACATACACCTGAAAGCTCTTCCGAGTTCTTCGGCTTGGACCCTGCCTGCAGGGGTTAGTTCTCCTCCCCACTTTAGAACCAGAAGCAAGGACGGCTCTTCTCGTCGGCTGTCTAAGATACATGTGAATGGATAAAGTAAATGTCAAGTTTTCTTCTTTTAAACAGATATATTTCATGATTACTTTTTTCTTTTTGTCTCTTCTGCAGTGGAATGCAGGCCTTATGTAGATTAATTTGTTCTTTAAACATATCTATCCTTTGTAGGCTGTTGCTTCTACTGGGAATATCACTCGCTTCACTTATTAAAATCTTACTAAAATTTCAGAATCTCTCCCATACTCTAGAAAGAAGGCTCTTTCCCAGTTTTCTGAAAGGAAACTTCTCCCTCCCCTGCTCTCAAAATGGTGCGAGAGCCCACGGCATTTGTGGGAGGTTTTAGTTGTACTAGATATGCCAGGTTAAGAGCTCCCTGATGGCAAGTTCAGAGCTGGTCTTTGCAGTGCTGCCACACGAAAGGTAATTTTATCCGAAGGGAAGAAGACATACACATTTTTAGGATTGGTAACCAGTGATGTGTATAACTCTTAAGGAGATCTAAGACAACAGAGCTTAATATTTATTATAATTTACATTAAGAGTGAGATATACAATAAAATATAGCCAAGAACAGCTTTTTAAATTTGGAGTTGTGGAATCTGTATGTTCCAGAACAAAGTATTTTCTCAGACACAAAGGACATCTGAGTTTCTATTCTGAATTTTGACCTACTCTTTATTATGTCCTAACATCTGTGTTGAGTTCCAGAAACCAAGGTCATTTTAAAAGTACCACAATAAACACTAAAGAATTTAATGATTCACTAAAAGTGATAGAAAATCATCCTTTACCCTGGGGCTAGTCAGTAATTGTATATGCTTCACCATGCAAGCCAACATTCACTTATAATAAAGGCAATTAATTGACTTTTTAATTATAGCTATGGAATGCTTTTGATATAAACATGAAAATATAGAAAATTAATCTGCACTGTTACTAATCACATGGTGTGACAAGAGAGCAATCTATGAACTTTCAGGATAAAGATCAACATAGTCAAATTTCTGCTTGCATTTAATCTTTACTTCAAGTTTTGCTCCTATAAATAGTGGGCCACTGTGAATATCCCTATAGAAGATCTTTCTCTCAAGATCTGACTATCCCACTGGGATAGATTCTCTTAAGTATAATTAAGGTCAAAGTATATGAAAACTTTCTGAAGTTTCCCCTACACCTCACCCTCCAGCTGCACCACGCAACGTGCAGGATCTCAGGTCACCGACCAGGGACGGAACCCACACCACCTACAGTGGAGGCGCGGAGGCTTACCCACTGGACACCAGGGAACCACCAAGGAAGTCCCATGAAGTTTTCGGTAGGTACTGCCAATCACTTTTCAAAGAGTTATTGTCAATTTACAGTCCTACCAGTGGATAAAATTCTGTCACACTGCATTTTCATCAGAATTCCTTATTACCATTTGAAAAAAGAATAAACAAGAAAACACTCTGCCAGTGTGACAGGCAAGACTGATTATTATTGTAATGGGCATTTCTATTTCTCCATAAAATGGCTCCCCAACCCCTGACCATTATTCTTTTGAAAAGTAAATAAACTTATGGATTTTTGTGCTCACTGCTCTTAGGAGACTCATTTTAAATGCTTATTCTGATTTAATGAGTGGAGAAAAGTATCTGCTTTAGAAACATGGTGATGGCACATTTTTTCAAATATTTTTTTCCTATTTCTTGAGTTTTCTTCCTTTTTTACCCTGTATGGGTTAGGGACCCATTAAGTAATAATTAGTTATAAAGAAATAAGCTCTCTAAAGAATAAAAGAGCACTCCCAAGCAGTTTTTAAAATAATAAAAGGTATCCTTTACCTAAAGGAGAAAAGGTAAAAGACCTTTTATTTTAAGGATAGAAAACATAGTTACCAAAGCTGTACATTATTTTTCCTCTCTTCAGCATGCCAACCCCTTAACTATTTGACAGAAGATTAAAAAGGTAATCAACAGTGAGTAGCAAGTTCCTACATATAATTAGAAACTAATAAGCATTAATAGTGACATACCCTCCTCTTCACTAGATGTTTTAGGACAACCATGAGGGAGATAGGTTAACTGGACCTTACGATTTATTCCAGAAAAATGGCCATACCTGAAAAATAAAATGGCAAATACAACAGACAATATTTAATAAGCACACAATACAACCTCCTAAAGAAAAACTAAAATCTACCTTCTTTAAAAATGAAAATAATTATTTTTTTTTTCCGAGTGGTCAAAGAAATAAATCTTGTAAGAAGAATACTGGTGGCACCAATTTCACCTGATTAAAACATAATGTCAAGTTATTTTTCATTTAAACAGCACTGAGTCTATGGTTAACCTAACAATGTGGCCTTCACTTTGTGCAGCACTTCACCGACAATCCAAATGTGTTCTCTTTTGATGGTCTCATCAAAATTAATACCATTATAAAACAGAACCTTCAATGTAATGATCTCTTTTCTCACTTGTAAAAATAAAAACTTACTAGACTTTCACTAATTTCACCTGATTTACAGTGAGAAAAAGCAAATAGATCGAACTGTGAAGGAAATTAACATGAAAAGTCACACATATTTAAAAAAAAAGAGCACTATAAGTAGTTATCAAAATTAAGGGTTTCAAAAAGATACTTACATCTCTAACACAGTCTTAAGTTGCTCAAGTTTTGATTTGTTTTCTTCAATTTCAGAATCATTATTTTGTCCCAGTTCCATAAGAAGTTGTCGTGCAATATCCAGCACTTCCTGTAAAAGGAATAAAGAACTGAATTTTTATGTAATTTTGCCATTAGTAGTTTAAAACCCAACAAGAAATCAAATGCACTCGCCTGTAATTGTTTCGGTTTTTTGAGTTTTAATTTCCCAGATTTATATCCATCACACTTTTCAAAGAGATCAAAGAATCTTATAAAAGAGACAGAATACTGTTAGGCATTTGCAATAATATTATCTTTATAAAACAAGTGACTATAATGAATGATAGATAAGGGTCTAAGATAATAATTAGTAACAGATAACGGACTTGGGGGTCTATGGACTTCCATACTGTGTGCCCTCTTTCACTCTACAGTATTACTCTTTTACTTGACTGATAAAACTTCCTATTTTCCTAAACCATATTAAGCTAATAATGACTAGATTAGCTGAATAAGTAATATACTTCCATTCTATTAATTTTCATCTTTACAACACTAAATAAAAGCTAAGTCAGGGTGATGACCATTTATGGATATTGCTACAGTAATTTTCTGATACTGATACACACAATTTAAGATGGATTTTGTTTTGATTTTAGTTTTTCTAGTGGTTTAAATATTACTGGTCAAGAAATAATGGCAGTCTTTCCGCATGATGTATTAATCAAAATAGATAAGCACCCATCAGAAATCTTGAATTATCACATCCTGTGAATTAAATTATTCCCCTTTAAACATACTTTTGATGCCTCACTTCCATTTTCATTTTTTGCTTTGGTGTTCGATCCCCATGACGAATGACGGCTATGACACATCTAAGTTCCATCCTTAAGTTAAAAAAGAGACAACATTCTCAATTTGTTAACAAAGATTTGTGTTATATACCTAAGATTAATACATCTAATTGTTTATTTGGAACTATCTTTTACCACTTCAAGTTCGTTCCCATTAAGAAAAGTGCTTGTAACAACTAGCTTTAATTTTATGAAGTCAATCCTAAAAAGAATTTAAGAGGCTGGAGGGTGAGTAATATCAAGGTATAAAATATTTGCTTCTTCTCCAGAGATGATTATACTAACTTTGGATACAAGCAAATGGACTATAATTCCCTAACTTCATTAATTATCTGCCTAGTGTGGTAGATCATTATACAGAGAGATTTCATTAAATCAAACAAAATAAAGCTGCTATATTTATTTTGCCCATGTAAGAAGAAAAGTATCTCAAATTTAAATTACTGGAAGATAAAACTGTCTTAGTAAGAATGAAAGAAAGTGAAGGTGAAAGTTGCTCAGTGGTGTTCAACTTTTTGAGACCCCTTGGAATTCTCCAGGCCAGAATACTGGAATGGGTATCCTTTCCCTTCTCCAGGGGCTCTTTCCAACCCAGGTCTCCCACGTTGCAGGCTGGATTCTTTACCAGCTGAGCCACAAGGGAGGGTTTAAACTACCATTTGTCAAATTATGAGACACAGAACACAACTCTCTAGAGTAAGTTACCCAAAAATGTTTGGAAATACTGGTTTAAAACCAGAATTAAGTATTTTTGTCCTCTCTTCTGCCCCAATCAGGAATCCTCGGAATATTTAACATGGTAACATAAAGTTCCTAGCTCACATGAATAACAAGTGAATTTCAGGTAGTAAATTTCACTAGAAATTTTATAAAACACTTTGGCAATACTGGTCTAATTAATTTACTTCATGATATAACTGTGTATTTTCCTTTACATGCTAAGAGCACCAAAACTGTAAACCACTGGCCATGAATCTTTAAGTAATATATCTGCTGGCACCTCCTTTATTCTTATGGCTTAATTGAACAGTTCTATAAGTATCCAAAAATTTTTCAGGATTTTAACAACAGAAAAGATCTTTAGTCTAAATGCGTGTGCGAGTGCTCAGTTCCTCAGCCGTATGCAATTCTTCGTGATTCTATGGACCGGCGCCTGCTAGGTTCCTCTGTCCATGGGATTCTCCAGGCAAAAATACTGGAGTGGGTTGCCATTTCCTCCTCTAGGGAATCTTCTTGACCAAGGGATCTGACTCAAGGGATCCTGCATCTCCTTGCATTGGCAGGAGGATTCTTTACCACTGAATCACCTGGGAAATTCCTCCATTCTAAATAGCCCATGTAAAAGCTTATAATCTAGTTTTCCATCTGGAAAGTGAATCATATGAAAATATACCAAGTAAAGTATTTAATATTATTCAGATACGTAATCTTTATTGTGATAGCACAGACCAACAGGGTAACACAAGGAATTTCTAAATGAAAATATTCAAACTTACATAGTTCCAGATGTAGTTGGTACAATTGGGATATCTTCAGCTTCTAAGGGTATTGACCAGGGGATATGAAATTGTGGAGCAAGCTCTCGCATTACAATATTCCTTCAAGACAAAAAAAGAAAACTTAAACTAGTTCATTTTAACACAAACCTGGGTGTTAATGACAAAAGAAAATCATAGAAGTTAAAGTCAAACTATCTAGTAATTATGTGAATACAGTACATAAAAAGTAAACTAAGAAAAAAATCAATCCTGATCAAAAAAAATTAGATCAGCAGTGCTAAACTGGTATATAGAAGATAGTAATGGGATATCATGAATTTGGAATTTACTTATTTACTTTTTAAAAATATAAATTACATTGGATGCAAGTAAGTTCCCTGGTGGCTCAGATGGTAAACAATTCACTTTCAATGCAAGAGACCTGGGTTTGATCCCTGGGTTGGGAAGACCCCCTGGAGAAGGAAACAGCTACCCACTCCAGTATTGTGGCCTGGAGAATTCCATGGACAGAGGAGCCTGGCAGGCTAGTCTATGGGGTTGCAACTGAGTGACTTTCACTTTCATGTCACTAGAGCTGCCTGTTTACTTCCATAGATTCTAAAACCCAAGATTATCTCTGTGGACACTGAGTATTTCTTACCAGCTTTTATTGATCACCTATAAAGCTATTTTAAATACCATTGTTCATTTTTAACAGATTTCGATTACAGTTTGCTCAAAAGGTTAACAAAATTTTATGTAATTATAGGACATCTTTTATTCTGTTTAAATTTAGCATTTATTCATGCTAAAATTTAACTGAGCCTCCTTAAATTTTACTTTAAGGGTAAGTTCACAAACCTTTGAAATATACTGTAATTGCTGACTCCAATAATTAAGATATATTTTAAAGTGTAAGTTTTTTATGGCTTTGACGTAAGTATCTTGTCATATATACTTTGAAATGGTTAAAAACAGTCTTTGTCAGGACTTCCCTAACGTGGGTTTGATCCCTGGTCTGGTGGACTCCCCCACCCAGCACAGCTAAGCCCGTGTGCCACAACTACTAAGCCTGTGTGCCTAGAGTCTCTGCTCTGCAGCAAGAGAAGCCACCAGTGAAAACCCTGCACAGAGCCACAAAGAGGAGCCCCTCCCTCCTTAACTAGAGAAAGCTTGCACACGGCAATGAAGAGCCAGCATGGCCAAAAATAAAATAAATAAATAATGTTAAAAATTGTCTTTCAAGTCTTCTAAATCAAGATGTATGAAAAGAAGTCAAAGAATACAAAAATGGCATTTCTGTACACAATAATTTCTTTTATGTTCACTTGATAATCTCACAGGATTATTTTGAGTAACATATGCTTGTAGAAAGTTGAATCATTCAAGATCTCTAAATTCCAATTATTTCTATTTTATTCTCATTACTTATTTCACGAATGTTAATTCTGTACTATTAAATACTATAATTACCTAACAAAAACCTGAGAAACAAGGTAATCTAATAAATCAGCCATTTTGATGAATGATCAACCATCACTGTGTAAATCATTGCTATACAGCATTTCTAAATCTATGAGGTTAAATACCTTTAAAAGTTTACACTGTACATAAATTAATTTGTCTTACATAACCCAAAGTGTAATTCAGGATTTGGGGATGTCATTTTACGAACACTGATTTTTTACTCTAGAGTGCTTATAAAGCCCTGATCATTTGATGTTTACAATTATTTGGTTTCTGAATAACAAGTATGCACTAACTATAACAAAAGTAAAGAGGAAAAACTATAAAGAAAAAAAATCTTACCCAAGTATTTTTGCACAATCATCATAATACTTCATGGAATTTTTCACAAAACTGAAGCCATTGACATCACAGACATAGGACTGTCCATTGGCCCGCAGCAAATCAAAGCCACAAACTGTTTGCTATTTAAAATAAATTATACACTTTAAAATTCCATTTAATTAAGACTGAGTTTTCCAGTCTTATTAGAATACAAATTTTATAAGTGCCCTTTACTTCAAAATAAGTAAAAAACAAGGAAGCTACTTATTTGTAATTTGAATACTCTAAAATATACAGCACACGCCACATGATTATTTAAATTCTTCTATGAAGTAAATATAAAACAAAAATGCTTAAGAGACTAGAGAGGCCAAGAACTCAAGAAGCTTTTCAATTAATGTTTAATTAAAATACAAAAGTAAAAAAATTTTAAAGGCTTTGATAAATTTTATGCTAGCAGAAATTCTAACTTTTTTAATTAAAAAAAAAAAAAAACAACAAAAACCAAAAAGAGAAAAAAGAGGAGAAAGCTTTGAAGACACAGCCCAGAAGAAATGTCCAATTATTCTTATGAATCTTTTAAATTCTGACAACTACACACTTGTGAGCCCCTGAAACAAATTTACTTTATTTGGGAGATAACAGTTAAAAAGGTATAAATGTCCTGCTTAGGCTCTAGGAATTTTCTGATCTTCTAGGTTTTATGTTCAAACCATCATGTATTAGTATAATATGATTTTAAGTCATGGCTTTTGGAATCCTGGCCATTACAAAGTTAAAACAGTTAATATAAAACCCAATTAATATAAAGCTATTAAAACATACTTTAGGTTAAGATTCCTTCCATGAGAGACTTCAAATTATTAAGACACAAAGAATTTATTATTTAAAAACTAGCAATATACACTAGTTTTAAGTTACATATCCAAGACAAGGCTTCAACAAGGTAAAGTTTATCCTCTATGAGATGCAAGCTGTACTACTTCTCTTTTAATCTTTACTGCACAGTATATCAAACCCTAATAATACACATTGAGAGATAAAGTCAAATATCTAAGTAAAAAGTTTTTTAAGTGTACTAGTAGTTTTCATGAACATATTTTACTATATTTAACAAGCCAAATGATCAACTGTGAAAGGTGGAAGACTTCCTTAAAAGAAAAAAAAAAAAATCGTATCAATTCTATGAGTAAATACTTACAACCAGTTTTGTTATAGGAGTATATTGAAAAAATACTCCTATAACTCTACCATTTCAGTTGTTTTCTTCTCTAATTGTAGTTTCTGAATAAACTGTCAGTTTCCTTCTATATAATGAAGAAAGAATAAGAAGGAAAGGCCTTCATTTATCATATATTCTTATTAATGGCACTGCAAGAATCCTTTGTAAAGTTCAAAAAAAACTATTCAGATATACCACTTCATATTCTCTACTTTTCTCTCCTATTATAAGCCCAAACAACATCTCTTTCACTCAAAAAAGAATATCAAATTTTTACAAGAGTCTACATGGCCTGCATAATATCTTACCTTAAAAGCAAGGCAGACTTTCCAAGCAATTAATTTCTCTCGTGCATTGAGAATAACAGGGTATCTTACTTCTTTTCCTTCACTATCTCGTTCCACCTTGCCATCAAGTGCAGGAGATTTTCGAGCTTCAGCATGCGCATAATCTGGACCCACTGTATAAACCTTTCAGAAATGTTAAAATATATACATTACTTTAAAAAGATATATATGTAAATATATAACGGCATGCAACAAATTTTTAAAAAAATACCTCTGTTTCTAGGAGGTATTTTTTGACACTTTGTTCTATTTTCCATGTGAAAATTCTCAACACTGGAAGAGGTTATAAGTAATTATACAGTAAAACTGGTAAAATGAGGTTCTGTTCTCTCTAAAAAATAATTATACTGAACATTATAAGGGAATACTAGAATGCATAATGCTGTGATCCTTCTCAAACTGCTTTAGTTTAACAAAAGGTATAAATGACTAAAAAATTATAGAAGAAAGTAACAGCCAAAATAAAGATCTAAGCGTGGAAGGAAGATTTATAAGGGCAGTGAGAATTCAAAAGCAGACAAGAGAGGGAAAGGCACTCTAAGCAAAGCTAATAAACGCAAAGGGCAGATGAACGAAACAGCATGACATACTCAGGTGAGAGTACGTTATTTGCTATGGTTTCTACTGTAAGAAATAAGGTGTGTAGTACAGAGGGCAGGCCATGAAGTACCTTGTATGCCAGCCTTAAAAGTCTGATTATTACCTTGTGGTCAATGAGGATCCACAAGAGAATTTTTAAGAGGAGGCTCATGATTCAGTTTACACCTAAGAAAGAACTCTCTATTAGACTCAGAGAAGCAAAGGGCAAGGGAAAAAGGGAAAGATACATTCAACTAAATGCAGAGTTCCACAAAATACCAAGGAAAGATAAGAAGGTCTTCTTAAATGAACAATGCAAAGAAACAGAGGGAAACAACAGAATGGGAAAGACTGGAGATGTCTCGAATAAAATAGAGACTTTAAGGAAACATTTCATGTAAAGATGGAAACATGAGAGGACAAAAAGCCCAAGAACCTAACAGAAGAAGAGATTAAGAAGAGGCAAGAATACACAGAACAACAATACAAAAAAGGTCTTAATGACCCGGATAGCCATGATGGTGTGATCACTCACCTAGAGCCTGACATCCTGTAGTGAGAAGTCAAGTGGGCCTTTGGAAACATTATTACGAACAAAGCTAGTGGAGGTGATGGAATTCCAGCAGAGCTACTTAAAATCCTAAAAGATGATGCTGTTAAAGTGCTACACTCAGTATGTCAACAAATTTGGAACACTCAGCAGTGGCCACAGGACTGAAAAAGGTCAGTTTTCATTCCAATCCCAAAGAAGGGCAATGCCAAAGAATGTCCAAACTATCATACAACTGCACTCATTTCACATGTGAGCAAAGTGAAAGTGAAAGTTGCTGAGTCGTGTCTGACTCTTTGAGACCCCAGGGACTATTCAGTCCATGGAATTCTCCAGGCCAGAATACCGGAGTGGGTAGCCTTTCCCTTCTCCAGGGGACCTTCCCAACCCAGGGAATGAATCTAGGTTACCCCCCACTTTATAGGCGGATTCTTTACCAGCTGAGCCACAAGGGAAGCCAAAGAAAACTGGAATGGGTAGCCTATCCCTTCTCCAGTGGATCCTTCTGACTCAGGAGTTGAATCTGGTCTCCTTCATTGTAGGCATATTCTTTACCAACTGAGCTATCAGGGAAGTCCACATGCTAGCAAGGTAACACTCAAAAAGTATTGTCACCCTGCTTATTTAACTTCTATGCAGAGTACATCATTCAGAATGCTGGGCTGGATGAATCACAAGCTGGAATCAAGATTGTTGAGAGAAATTTCAACAACCTCAGATAAGCACATAATACCACTCTACTAGCAGAAAGTGAAGAACTAAAGAGCCTCTTGATGAAAGTGAAAGAGGAAGAGTGAAACAGCTGGCTGAAAACTCAACATTCAAAAAACTAAAATCATGGCATCCAATCCCATCACTTTGTGGCAAATAGAAGGGGAAAAACGTGGAAACAGAGACAGACTTTATTTTCTTGGGCTCCAAAATCACTGTGGACAGTGACTGCAGCCATGAAATTAAAGATGCTTGCTCCTTGCAAAGAAAGCTATGACAAACCTAGACAGTGTAATAAGAGCAGAGACATCAACTGACATCAATTTGCCGACAAGGGTCCACGTAGCCAAAGCTATGGTTTTTCCAGGGGCCATGTACGGATGTGACAGTTGGATCATAAAGGAGGCTGCATGCTGAAGAATTGAGAGTCCCTGGACAGCAAGGAGATCAAACCAGTCCATCCTAAATGAAATCAGTCCTGCATATTCATTGGAAGGACTGATGCTGAAGCTGAAACGCCAATACTTTGGCCACCTGCTGCAAAGAACTGACTCATTAGAAAACATCCTGATGCTAGGCAAGACAGGTTAATGTAGAAGAGGGCAGCAGAATATGAGATGGTTACACAGCATCACCAACTCAACGGACATGAATTTGAGCAAATTCCAGGAAAGAGTAAAGGACAGAGGCGCCTGGTGTGCTGCAGTCCAGTGTCGCTAAGAGTTGGACACAACTTAGCGACTGAACGACAAGTTACACACAGAGTGGCTAAAGGTGAAGTAATTAAGACCTTACTTGCCACCAACAGAAATCACACCTATTTTTCTGTAATCAATTACAGTTGTCAAAGCTATCTAAACATTTTTTACACTGATTGATGCTTAGGAACTGTGGTGGTTATTAGACTCTAACCCACTATATTTTGGATTTTTAAATATTTTGATTATTTCAATAAGATTTGTCTCCACTGTAATCCTGTGTGGTTTATTTTAAGCACTGAGGAATATTATTCTATAAAAAGGATCCATATGCTTAGATTGCCAAAGACATTCATAATGTAAATAGATTAAGAATCTCTAGTTATAAAGAAAGAGAAACAAAATAGAGGTCAGAGATAGCTAACTAAATGGACGTCCCATA
Organism: Oryx dammah; assembly: GCF_014754425.2. Lineage (NCBI taxonomy): Eukaryota > Metazoa > Chordata > Mammalia > Artiodactyla > Bovidae > Oryx > Oryx dammah. The sequence goes on from NW_024070189.1 coordinate 8,496,348, forward strand.
TGGCTCAGCGGTAAAGTATCTGCCTGCCATGCAGAAGACCTGTGTTCAATCCCCGGGTCAGGAATATCCCCTGGAGAAGGAAATGGCAACCCACTCCAGTGTTCTTCCCTGGAAAATTCCACTGACAGAAATGCCTGGCAGGCTACAGTCCATGGAGTTGCCAAAGAGCCGGACATGACTTAGCAACTATACAACAACAACAACAACAGCTACTGTAAACTCTTTTTCTGATATCACTGGTAAACTCAAAATACAAACTTAAAATATACTTTAATCAATCCTACCTTAACATCAGTACCATCTGTAGGCATAAACTCTTCATATATATATGAGCCTGTTTTTCGTACACTGCTTTCTGGGGAGTAAACACTACTTCTACTGCCAATCTGAAAATAAAAGAAGTCTATCAATGTAAAAACCATTTTATTCTCTTTATAAAATATTCTCTTTTACCATTTATTTATATCATTGATATTCTAAAAATTTTTTTTACTCTACAAATATTTAACAATACATTATGTAGTTGACACTACATTATTTTCTGCTATAACTTAAATAGCATAAAAATAGAATGAACACTTAGAACAGTGTTTCTAAGATTCAACCATATTGCTGAAGGTGAAATCTGCTTTGTCATTACTATAGAATTTTCCTCTGTATAAGTATTCAGTAATTCATTCATTTGCCTATAATGTATATCTAAGCTGTTTTCTAAGATTTAGCTAGTAAAGCAATGTTGCTTCAAATGTTCTTTTAAATATTCCTGTGACAAGTATGTGCAGGAGTGTTCTATGGCATATATTCAAAGTGAAACCGCTAGTGATAGAATATGCTCACATTCAACTTACAAAATAATGCCAAAACCTTTTAAAAACCATTTTGAATTAATTAGAGTCTCTCCAGCAATGTGTAGGTGCTCCCACTTATCTATAATTATCTACAACTTGGTATTGTCAGACTTAATATTTGCCATCCCAATGGACAGAGAACATGTACCTCGGTGTGTTCCTGCTTTGCATTTCCATGACTGCTTATGAGTACATGTGCACTTTTAATACTGACATACTGCTAAGTTATATTTTAGAAGAAATAGTGTGATTTAACAACATCTGGGCTTATGCTCATTTCCCAACTACCTTAATCTTTTTGATCTTGCTGATTCAAAAAGTCATTTAATGTCATTATCTTTTAGACTTGATTTACTTTTTTTTATTATGGGTGCAATTTTGAGCATACTTTCATGTATTTAAAAGACCACTGGTATTATTTTTTCTAGGAACTATTAATTTGTAGGCCATTTTTCTAAAAAAATGTTGATCTTTACCTGAAATTCTCATATGATAGATTCATAAATGCAAGGTAAAAAGAAGATCTAATAACTTTCTTGGTATTCTGTACGTAAATTTAATAACTAGAATGATGCCTTGTTTCTCTAACAAATGATGACATCAAGTTTATTAATTTATCTCTCAATGATACATTCTTAAACATAGTTTTACTAAATACTTGATTACTTTTAGTAAAATTTATGCAACAATGTATAAAGAACAGTAGTCACTAGGCTAACAAAGGTTTACCTTTCGAAAAAGTCTTTGACTTCCACCGCCAGCAGAGGTTGGATAATAAATGTAAACATTGTGATCTTCTGCACTGACTGGCTTTTCTACAAATGGCTTTTGGAAAACTTCCCCGTTTACTTCTACATGATCTTCCCCTTCAATCAGATTGCATTCTATAAATCAAACATAATAGCAAGAAAAAAGTTACATACTGCTCAGTACCTAGATATAATATAACCACAATATTATTATTGAGGACTTGTTCACTAGAATAGAGGTTATAGAGAAACCTAACAGCGGATGATGCACTGATTTGTGTGTGTGTGTGTGGCTGCGCTGGGTCTTCGGTGCCACACGCGGGCCTCCTCTCTCAGCTGGCTTCTCCTGTGGCGGAGCATGGCTCTGGGTGTGTGGGCTTCGGCAGCTGCAGTGTCTGGGCTCAGGAGTTGCGGCACACAGGCTTAGTCGCTCTGTGGCACGTGGAACCTTGGGGAATCAAGCCCTTGTCTCCTGCATTGGCAGGGAGATTATTCACCAATGGACTCCTTGATTTGATTTTAATTAAAAATATTTATGCAAACATATACCAGTATTTATTATCTTTGATGACATAAGGAACTATTTTCTTCAAAAATCTAATGGACCTGCTATAATGTTGGTATCTGGGTTTTAATCAAAGTTGCTCTAATGTATAACATGGTCACTAAAATTCCCCAAAACACTGTTATCAGAACATTCAGTATTAAAACAAATAAGCATTTATCTTGCCCTTTTACACTATGTGTAACTTACATGCTATGCTGTAAATAAGCAGGAAAATGAAGCAAAAGGTGCTTTAAAATATTAATATTTCAAAATTCTTACTCATCAGAAGTTTAGTTGTGGCATACTAGCATAAAGTTGGAGAAGGCAATGGCACCCCACTCCAATACTCTCGCCTGGAAAATCCCATGGATGGAGGAGCCTGGTTGGCTGCAGTCCATGGGGTCGCTAAGAGTTGGACATGACTGAGCGATTTCACTTTCACTTTTCACTTTCATGCATTGGAGAAGGCAATGGCAACCCACTCCAGTGTTCTTGCATGGAGAATCCCAGGGACGGGGGAGCCTGGTGGGCTGCCATCTATGGGGGTAGCACAGAGTCGGACACGACTGACGCGACTTAGCAGCAGCAGCAGCATGAAGTTATGTTATAGACTCACTTACCCCAATCAAAACAAATTTATTAAGTATGTAAAAATTCTTCCTTATGATTCTCAGATATATCAAATATGGACCCAATAAATACATGATATACATCTCCTAGTTATAGTTAGCCTTCTGGCTCATAATGTCCCATTTTAACTGAAATTTAATTGCCTATCTGGATCATTTTTAAAAAATTGAATAGAATGCGTAAGTTGTTTAAATTCTATTTAATTATAGAGGAGAGTGGCTCAGAAGTGTTTGTTAAAAGACTTTTAAAAAGAGAGCTTGTTTGAAATCTCTTACTCTTACCTTTGGGATTATTTGGGTCACGGTTCAAAATTGCATAACGAGGAAGCAAAATACCTTCAGCTTGAAGAATACTATACACTTCTCTCCTGAAGAAAAAAGAGAATACCCTTATTGTTTTGCTAATGTTCCATGATAAGTATGTTACTGTACTATTCATAAAGTATATTACTACTTTTCTATCACTAAAAAAGTCATGTATATAGTCTTCCTTTATAAGTAAACAAATGTCATTTAAAATACTGAAGAAATGTATTCTAAGGAAATATTCAGTAATATCAGAATAAAAGTGTATGCACAAAACTTTCTGTGGCATATTAAAATACTAATTTTTAAAAGTGGGAATGTAAATGTATAAAAGAGAAACGGCTAATTAAAGTTGCTATATCACAGACAAAATATCACCTGAAGTATTAAAAATCTTATATTCAAAGAATATTTAATGACACAGAAAAATGTTTATGGTCTTTAAAGAGAATATTGATCCTAATTCTGTAAAATGTGAGTGCATATATGTATTGCTTTCTATATGAAAAAATATGGTAGATGCAGTGGCAGGGTTAAATTAAATGCCTTTCTTCATTTTATTTTCTAAATTTCTCAAAATGAATGCAGACAAAGACACACACACACACATATATATGCACTCCCACATATATTTACATTTGTAATATACAGACATCTATTAATATGAAAACCTCGGAAAAATGTTATTTCAGATATTAATAACATTACTAAGAAAGGAAAAAAAACAAATAGAAAAATAAAAAACTATAAGACCTTATACTTTATATAGCATTTTCTTATATATAACCTCTTACTGTAATGCTAACACAGAATAAAATAGAACACTAGTGAAATTATAAGGGTAGCCATTAACAGCATCAATTAAATGCAATATATGCATTTGTATTTTACAATTTCTCTTAGAAATCTATGCTTTTGATCTGTTAAATGAATTGCTAAGATATACAGTAACATATTTCTCAAAATGGTTCCACTTTACCATAGTTTCTTCATCTATAAAACTGGATACAAATATTTATTACTAAGTATTATTTCAAGGATACCACAAATTTTTATATATTGGTACCATGCCAGCTTAGGTAGATACTAAATAAATGTTGATTTTCCTCCCTTACTTCAGCCAACTTAACCACTCACCTATCTTGTATGAGATACTGCATATTCAAGTCATTGATTACAAATGGATTCCTGAGTTTGGCATAGGCAACTGCTTTGTCCAGTGGAAATCCTAAGAATACATATTATTAACATACTCTGTACAATCTCAAGGTAAGTTGACATCTCTAACTTAATCAACTTTAATTTATGCCACATCCCATAAAAGGCTAATTTCATTATGCATATAGCTGGTTTTTATAAGACATAGAATAATAAATACATAAAACTTGATTTATCTTGTACTACTAAATAAATCTTATTTTTTCTTAATTTGATTGGTAAGGCACAGCAAGCCAGTGGTTATATAACTCCATTTAAAGTATTGATATGTTTAGTTGACGCTTCAAAGTCAGCTGATAGCAGGTAAGACTACCTCATACATAAACAGAAACCTATACATAAATAACACAATTGTATTACAATCATCTGGTGGTCTTTTTAAAAAAGTTTATGTGACTCCTCACTAAAGATATTTTGATCCTATACGCACAAATTAGCTGATAATTCAAAGAACTGAGGCATCTTTAAAAACAGCAAAAGAAAAAATTAATTTAATTCATATTAAAATTAAAAATAATAAATAATATAAAAATTAATTTATATTCAACAGACATGCTCTAAATATAAAATATATGAGCAGAACATGCTTGCTGTTATTGATACTAGGTCAATGTTCACACAACAGAAATTAAGTTCTTAAAATTTCTAGACTTTGGTAAAATTACTAATTACAATGAAAAACAAATCAAAAAGCAGATTTATAATAAGGGATTTTTTAAAAATCTAAATTATTTTAATGGTTATACTTCACTTTCTGTATTGACACTAAAAGACTCCAATTTTATTCATCAACATGTATGATTAAGAATGGTAGGATACAAGAGAAGTTAAAAGCATAAACTAGGTCCGAACTCTATCTTTCATTAGCTGTGTGACCTTGGGCAAGTTTATTTCACATCTCTAAGTCTCCAATTCCCAGATGTAAAGGAATATGTTAAGTCTTACCTAGAAAGGTTTTTGGGAAATCAAATAGTCCATATGAAACATTTATTATAGTATCTGGCCTAATAACTATTCAATAAATGTTAAAATATTATTCCCTAAGTAACTATTTTAATACATATCTTTTCTAAGGAAAAGGGTAACAGCAGGCACACAATATTTAACTATAGTATGCTACATTGTATCTGTGAAGATACTATTTTGTAGCATTATCAGAATAGTTAAGAGAGAAAGTGTTAAACCTGAAGTTAAAAAAAAAAACTATGGTTAAAAAAAAATTTATTTCTAAATTAACATTTAAATACTCTATACCAAGAATCACTTGGCCACAAATCACAGACCCTTCCAGTTTTATGACTAAGAATTCATCACTTATTGTAAAGATATCACAATGTCTATGGTTTGAAGCCTTCTAACAGAATTCAGGAAATAAGAAAACCTTATATAGTCATTACCCTGCTTTTGCTGCTGTTAAAGAGACAGCATACGGAATACGACCTTAGGTAGTAGCTAGATTTTATAAGCAAATAACTAACTTTCACTTAATAAGTATAAAGAACCATGTGATAGTAAGGGAAGAACACCTTACCCTCCAGGTTAAGCAAACTTTTAAGATTCTCTGAAATGAGTATCTTCAGTCTGTAAAGAAGACCAGGGCTTTGGCTTCTACATGAAATAATGAAAATCGATACATATCTCCTCTACAGGAATACAGTTTTAACCTGCTGCACCCCCTTAGTGCTAAAGGCAATGCTTTTTAAACACCTAACTACAGTGAAACTTTAATACAACTGGAGCTCACATAGTTTGTTAACAGAAATGATTTAATGTGAATACATTTATTATATGAGTGCATATATTTTAGAGTTCTAAGTGAAAACTCAGATTCTTCGGTTATAAATTTTAAGATATACACTTAATAACTTTTGATTAGTGCACTTTGTCTGACTCTGCGACCTCATGGACTGTAGCCCACCAGGCTCCTCTGTCCATGGGATTCTCCAGGCCAGAGTACTAGAGTGGGTCACCATTCCCTTCTCCAGGGAATCTTCCCAACCCAGGGATCGAACCTGGGTCTCTGGCATTGTAGGCAGATTATTTACCATCAGAGCCACCAGGGAAGCCCAAACCATGAATTAATACTTAAGCTTAATTAATATTTCAGTGTGATTTATAAAAAACAGCAAACAAAAATTCAAATATTATGTTCTTAAGAAATAAAGCCTGAATAAGTATAGGAGGAATGACAGATCATTTTCAGTATGGTAAAACATATTGGTTTATAATACTTAGAAATCAGTAATTTTCTCCAAGAAACTTAAGAGTTGCAAACAAAGACATACATTCAAAAGTTCATCACAACTCTATTTTTAATAGTAAAAACTGGAAACCATCTTACTTTTAGGATATTGGTTAAGCACAATATATTATATCCACAGGATGATATATGATCATACCCTTAAAAACTAGCTTTTTTGACGAATGAGATAACAGGAGAAAACTGCTTGATGTAATTAGGTTAAAAATTAAATATAAAATTACAAATACATTATAACATTAAATGTGTTTTTAAAAAATAAACAGAGAAAAAAAGACTGAAAATATATCAAAATGTTAATATCATTTATCTGTGAGACTAGGTGAGTTTTATTTTATTTTTCCATTTTATCTATTAGTTTTATAGTCAGAGAGGTTTCCCTCCCTGTTTTTTTAATACCTTTAGAATGAAAAGAAATAAGACAATCACACAAAGGCCAGTTTTCCACTGGTTCATTCAAAATAACATCCTCTTCAAATACTACTACTGTGATATATTTAAATAAGGAGATCCGTTCAAGAATTTCCTTCATTGGTTTGGATTTGGATTTCTTTGCCATGGAACATATTCCAACCACAATCTGCCTTTCCGGAGGCTAAAACAAAAAGAAAACAAAAATAAGGTTGACTTGATAACATCTCCAAGGTACAGCTATCTTAAATCTCTCTCAGCAGTAGATAAAGCATGCAATGAATCAACAGAAGTGACAAATTAACCAAACAGACATTTTTCAAGATTATATTGTTATTACAAAAAAATAGGTTTATACAAAGGTCTGGAAATAATTTTTTTGAGTTTCAGAACACCACGACAATTTTCATTTAGTTTTCAAACTTAAATACTTCTTTAAGTGGCTCAGGCATTTATTTGCCTTCTTCACACCAAAACAGAGCAAGTAAGGCCTAAAATAAAAAGGACAATGGGAGAGAGATAAAGAACTCTCTTCCCTAAAATAACATGTTCTCATTACAAAGCTATGCAGTATTAAACTACTTTTGTAGATTGAGTTTGAATGTATGTTGATCACCAATAAAAACTTAAAAGGAAATTTTAGAGAAAGCCACACTGCTAAACAGAGGTGTCTATGCTCTTGACACCCCAATCTCCATACTCAGCATAACTAGTTTACAGTATTGCTCATCTCTGGCACCCTTGTGACAGCTCAAATGCCATGGCATGATTCAGCCTGAAATTTAAAATGCAGAATACAGAAACAACTTATAAGGTTCTATAATTATTCAAGATTCATCCTAAGGTCTTTGCATTCAGATACTTTGGGCTTATCAAATATAAAGCAGTGTCCACTTTTCCGTTTCAGGTCTTTTATCTTCTGTATTTCATATGACATTATAATCTGGGCTCAAAAGTGTTTCACTAGACTCTCTTATTATAAACCTAAAAGTAACACTGGATAACACCTGAATTGCTGTTCTTCATGCTTAGCATTGTTTGTTTACTGCCTCCTCTCATGAAATTTAGAGTTCAAAACTGGTACTGGATTTGATGTTACCGAAGACTGTCAATCCTAACCTCCCTAGGATCTGCTTTCACTCTCTGATCATTCACTTTTATGTTCTTCTTCAATTCTTTCCTGATCCAAAGCCTTGACACAGTTCATTATGATGTTCCTAATGTAGACTTCCCCAGACAAGAAGAGTACTCAACCTAATATCTTTGATATCTTAAAAACAGAACAATCTAGAACGTATCATTTCTTCAACCTATTGGTCAAATGAACCAAATCAAGAAGTAACAGCTATGCACTACCAATGTGAACTCAGTTTAATTAATGCTGGTCTTCCAACAACTATGCTAGACACTGAAGAGTTATGTATATAGGAACTCCCTGTCCTCAAGCGCTTTGAATCTAACAGGGAACACAGTAATACAGTTCATAATGATAATAGAAGTACAGACGTCAAAGTACAGAAGTAGTTCTGTTGAGAAAACATTCAAGTTCCTCATGGGAAAAAGAGCCAAGGAGAGGGGAAAGAATGAACAACATGAAATCTGAGGTTTCAAAGAATAAAACATCATTCACAAGGTATCCAAAAAGGAGAGACATTTCATAGAGGTCAAGGAGTACTTAAAATAGTAAAGAGGTACAGGACAAGACGGAGTATTTGGGAAATAACCTAATATTGCTGAAGCACAAAAGATAGAAGAGAAGACAGACCAGTGCAGTTCCAGACACAGGAGAAATAAAAGTCCTTATATGGAGAAGACGCGGCATGGTGTATCAGTGCCATTCTCAATGCGCTCAGAAGAACTCTAACAAAGAGGTACAGGTAGCAGAGGCAGAATCAAGAGTACTTTCCAGTCTAAGTCAGTCAGGGAAGCTCTGCTTTTATGTTACTGGACTTCTACACTCTAGATGAAGACGTTTTAGCTGATATGAAGTTTGAAAATCATCGGTTTTCTCCTAGGGGTGAGATGTGGGGTGGGGTAGATTTTAAATGGGTGACAGCCCGATTTTGCATTTCAAATATATATAACTGCACAGTGAAAGCTGTTATTAAATAACTATGACAATATTTGAAGTCATCTAATAACTATTTTTAGTACGTTTACTACTTAAGTATAACACATTTTTGTTTTAAAAGGAAATTCTCTTTTCAATTGGCAATATAGGAAAAACATATTTTATATAAGTTTGTATTTGAAATCAGTTCTGTACATGTAAAGGGACAAAAATGATGAGCAATAAAAATACTGAGCTAACCTTAGCAAAATAAATATAATAAATATTTATTAAAGATTTGGTATGGTTTACACACATACACATACCAACTCACATAGATACTTGAGGTAGTTTCTCCTAGCTACACAGTTTAGACTTCTGAATAGTTAATAAATAGGGGTATCTTCAGGTTAATAAGCACCATTTGTGTTGCTGCTGCTGCTGCTGCTGCTAAGTCGCGTCAGTCATGTCTGACTCTGTGAGACCCCATAGACGGCAGCTCAACAGGCTCCTCTGTCCCTGGGATTCTCCAGGCAAGAACACTGGAGTGGGTTGCCATTTCCTTCTCCAATGCATGAAAGTGAAAAGTGAAAGTGAAGTCGCTCAGTCGTGTCCAACTCTTAGCGACCCCATGGACTATAGCCAACCTGGCTCCTCCGTCCATGGGATTTTCCAGGCAAGAGTATTGGAGTGGGGTGCCATTGCCTTCTCCGGAACTCTTTTCCTTTATGGCCCTGATTACTCTTTCTCCTTGTCACTTTTTCTCCCCAGCCCTGTGTTATACTAGGCATATCACTGAAAGATACTAAAATAGTCATTATGAAACAACTTAGAAATGTGACCTCTAATTGTCTTCCTGAAGCACTATAGTCAATAGTGTTACTAATGAAACACAGTCCATTTTTTCAGTTTAAAAATTTCCAACAAAATTCAATGTGGGGAAAAAAAAAGTCTTCCCTGTTTAAGACAATGTATCAATTCCCCTTCACAATGATCAGTAAAAAGCTTACTGGTCTTCAAGCAAACACTTACAGACTCATCCTCCTCCTCCTCATCTTCATCTGCATGGTGGAAGAAGTGTCGATAATTTCCAGCGTTTATTTCTGTATCTTCAGGTCCAACAAAGAATCTGGGGGCTTCACTCATTTTTATTTCATTTGACATAAATATAATTTAAATGTGCTATGCTAAAACTGTTTCTAAATAAACAGTACCTGAAAAAAGCATTCTCTCTATACTAACTGACACATGGGTCTGTTGCAGCTTGTTTCTGCTTATACAATCACTTGAACGTGTGATGACAGTTAGTTGGCAAGTGTTCATTTGTTCTCAGATATCATTACTTCATTGTTGATGCAGTTTAAAAGACAAAGATAGTGAGGCTACTTCTTCAGTGAGTTGATATGGCAATCCTTTTACCTAAAAAGCAATGAAAAAATTAATTTTGGAGACTGTACTTCAAAAACACTCAAGTAGAAATAACTTTGACATTGTAAAATTATTACCAATAACTTGATTTATAAATGAAAACACTTTCTCTCATAAATTTGAGAAATTTATACTCTCATCTTCAATATACATATTGAATATTTGACAAAGATGACACAAAATAACAAGATTAAAAAAAAGACTACACTAAATTCCTCAAGTCTAAAAATCTCTAGTGAATTAACAAAAAATTACTCAAATTATAACAAAATCATAAAAAGACACAGTTTAGTAATATCTGGACACAGTTTAGTAATATCTGAAGAGCATGGCGAAGAATAGATGAAATATAATGCAAGCTTAAAAATGACTGACAACAATCTAAATTTACATTAAATCAATTTCTAAAAGGCTTCAATTTATAAAAGTTCAATCTGCAAACAGTTTTTTTGGGGGACCATAACCATTCTGCATTTTGGTCTCATATATAAATCAACAAAACAATATTAGAATGAAAACAAGATTTCATTATAACAGCAGCTCTTAAACTTTTAGAGTCAAAAACTCTTTTGCAATACTGTATAATAGCTATAAATGAAGTATAACTTTAAAAATTGTGAATCACTGTACTGTATACTTGAGTGGACTCCGGGAGTTGGTAATGGACAGGGAGACCTGGCGTGCTGCAGTTCATGGGGTCACAAAGAGTTGGACACAACTGAGCCACTGAACTGAACTGAACTTACATTAATTGTTGGTTAATCACTAAGTCATGTCCAACTCTTCTGCGATCCCACTGACTGTAATCCACCATATTCCTCTGTCCATGGGACTTCCCAGGGAAGGATACTGTTAAAAGTTAACCTATTATAGATGGAGAAACAGTGGAAACAGACTTTATTATAAAGTCAGACTTTATTTTGGGGGGCTCCAGAATCACTGCAGATGGTGACTGCAGCCATGAAATTAAAAGACGCTTACTCCTTGGAAGAAAAGTTATGACCAACCTAGATAGTATATTCAAAAGCAGAGATATTACTTTGCCCACTAAGGTCCGTCTAGTCAAGGCTATGGTTTTTCCAGCAGTCATGTATGGATGTGAGAGTTGGACTGTGAAGAAGGCTGAGTGCTGAAGAACTGATGCTTTTGAACTGTGGTGTTGGAGAAGACTCTTGAGAATCCCTTGGACTGCAAGGAGATCCAACCAGTCCATTCTGAAGATCAGCCCTGGGATTTCTTTGGAAGGAGTGATGCTAAAGCTGAAACTCCAGTACTTTGGCCACCTCATGTGAAGAGTTGACTCATTGGAAAAGACTCTGATGCTGGGAGGGGTTGGGGGCAGGAGGAGAAGGGGACGACCGAGGATGAGATGGCTGGATGGTATCACTGACTCGATGGACGCGAGTCTGAGTGAACTCTGGGAGTTGGTGATGGACAGGGAGGCCTGGCGTGCTGTGATTCATGGGGTTGCAAAGAGTTGGACACGACTGAGCGACTGAACTGAACTGAACAGTATTAGATGTGGCAATACAAACTAAACACGAACCTTTTTCTTAAGGAGCTTAAGGTCTAGAAGGAAGACAGCCAAGTAAATTAACATTTTCTGTTTTAGTGTGGTCAGTGCACCAACAAAGCTGGACAACAGAAATATGCAATAAGGTCTCTATTCATCTAAGGAGGCAACAAAGAGAGCTTTTTATCAGTACCTATAAAAGCATGTTCACTTACATATACATTATGTATGCAAGTATGTATGTATGTACACACTTTATGGCATTCCTTTAAAATTGTACTTTTTCCCTAATTTAGCTACTCTAATGAAAGCAATAAAAATCCTGTTCTACAGGCAGAGTTGAAAATTAATTTTCAAAATTAGCTAGTGTCCATCATGAAAAGTCTAGAGTACATAAAAATGAAATTTTAGAGATCAATAATACCATGTCCCAGTGGCAGAACTACTGAATGCAGTTCCTAGTTATGGAATTTCTTGGTTGCCATTTCCACTGGAGTGGGTTGCCATTTCCTTCTCCAGCGGATCTTCCCGACCCAGGGATCGAACCCAGGTCTCCCGCATTGCAGGCAGACGCTTTAACCTCTGAGCCACCAGGGAATCCCAATTGTACCTATCTTTCAAGTCCTTTGACAGATTAATTTATGTTTTAAAAGGTCTTATATCCACTGGAGAAGGAAATGGCAACCCACTCTAGTGTTCTTGCCTAGAGAATCCCAGGGACGAGGGAGCCTGGTGGGCTGCCGTCTATGGGGTCGCACAGAATCGGACACGACTGAAGCGACTTAGTAGTAGTAGTGGTAGTATATCCCACTGCTCAGGCAATATTCCATGCCAATTTTATCAAAACATTTGGGAGAAGGGCCCAGATACTTTTATGGCTCCTCAGATTCTAATGTGCAGCCGATTTTGAGAACCCGTGTACAACTCAAAAACAGAAAGGGGAGTGTAGAACAATGGAAGCACATAGTAAGCAAAACAAGTGTTTGCTCCTTCCAAGAGCATGCTATTATTATAGGAAATCCGATGATCTGATAAAAAACGAAAGTGATGAAGCAGAGGCTTGTCTTCTCAATGCTTGGCACATCAAACATCAAGTACCTAACAAATATTCCTCCACAAACTTTTTCTTAACAATTTCCAAGATTTTTTCTCTGAATCATTCCCTTTGACCTTTGGTCACCCGCAACCTTGGCACTATTTAACTGTTTTGGTTACGTATATCCCTTCAAAACATGATAAGCTTCAAGAGAACGAACATTTATTCAACATTGCTACCTGATAAGTAATTTGTTAACTCAGAGCCTCCCAACACATAGCCTCATCATGAATCAATACTTTAAGCATATGCCCAAAAAATTGCCTCAGCATTTTTGGCACCTGGAACCCCCTGGCCAGTTGCCTCCAACACTGCTCTCTTCAGTTTCTCCTGGAAACACTGCACAAACACTTATCATTTGCTATGCATGCTCTAACAAGAAAGAAGTTTGGAAGCAGTTATGACTTTGTGATTTAGCAATTATTCTCAGCAATACTAGGATTAGAGATATTTTCCTCATTTGATAAATGCTTGCAGTACAGAAATGTCCATCATTATAAATGAGGTTCACATGAAGCAAAGAAAGTTCAAGAAATTCAACTGTAATCACACAATCAATGAGTTGTAAAAACAAATCAAATCCAAGTCCAAAGACCATCATAAACACTTAAGGGCCAAATCAGGACTCCACAGTCCTTATCACAGAATTATAGTGAGTAAAGTCACTCAGTCGTGTCCAACTCTTTGCGACCCCATGGACTGCAGCCTACCAGGCTTCTCCTCCCATGGGATTCTCCAGGCAAGAATACTGGAGTAGGTTACCATTTCCTTCTCTGGGGGATCTTCCCAACCCAGGGATCGAACCCGGGTCTTCTGCATTGGAGGCAGATGCTTTAACCTCTGAGCCACAGGGAAGCCCTATCACAGCAGTACACATACTTAATAAATACTTATAAAACTAAAAGTATGAAATCTATTTTTTGTTCCCCCTTCCCAAGTGGAATGTATACTGAAGCACAAGATGAGATTGCATGGGCATGACAGGAGAGCCAAGACATTCTAAATGAATTGCTATTTCACCCGAATCCCCGATAAACCAAATACAGCATATGCATTTCCACATTATAGAGTATTTCAATCAACCTGCACCCTCTGTCGTAAACCAAAACACGTAACTGTTTGACTTTAAAGACATTATATTATACAAATATTAAAGTTGAGCCTTTCCCATTTTTAAGATTCTTTCTATAGCAACAGTCCCATAAAGGACTGGCTACATCAGAATTACCTGGGAATATCTGTAAAAACCAAAGTTACCAGACCTACCACAAATCTTCTGCAGCAGCATTTCTTAACCAGATAATCTATATTTTAGCAAATCAATGTACAGCCAGATTTGGTAATCTGTTTATTTGTGCAAAACACAAATACCTCTTAAGGCTGACTTCTAGATTTGAAATTAGTACATGCTACTGAAGTATCCACACTCAAAAGCACTGGTTCTCAAACTCTATATTGCATTGCAATCACTTGGAGGGCTTGTTAAACCACTAAACTAAGAGCCTGGAAGTCACACCTCTGCCAACCCTCAAACACCCTCTCCCATCCTTTATGCTCCATAGCATTCTGGGTCTATCTTAATGTTTCCACTAGAGTTATGGTTTTCCTCCCCAGGTTTTTGTGAAAATTTTCAAATATTCAGAGAAATGGAAAAAACAGCTTACTATAAATTCCTATATACCCACCACTGGACTCAACAACGGCTCTACCATCTAAGCTGTTGACTTCAACACATGCCACCTCTAAATACTTTAGTATGCATCTCCTAAAAGCAAGGGCATACTCTTACATAACCACAATATCATTTCCACATAAGAAAATCAATGGTTCTACCATACTATTCAAATGTAGCTGAATGGATGCTTTTAGAGAACAAAGATGTCATCTATACACATTCCCAGTACTTTTACATAGCATTTATTTGGGTGAGGAGTAAGTGTTCCACCAATTGCTAAATTTAACACCCTCACAACCACCCTGCAAGTCAGGAGTTTAAAACTTAAACAGCAAGATTTGATTTGATACAACCTGCACCTTTTGCCCAACCATTTAATCATTTGCTATTTAAACAAGGCCATGTAAATTATTCTGGCTTCTGAATTATTTAATTCTGCCTCAGAATAGTAAAGCTCCGTGAAAACAGCTTGTGTCGGTCGTCAGACAAAAGTAGAAATCTCAAATATTTTTCTTAGCAATACTTTCAGCTACTGAAAACGTTAGTGAAGAAACTGGAAGCCATGACGCATACTGGTAGGACAAAGGTAATGTAAAAGCCGGCTTTTCAATACAGGTTCGAACGTTTACTAGCAGCAAAAATTTACTAGGGCACGTTAAGTGAGGCTTAGAGATGAGCCTTAGTTCCTACCTCTGTCAAATGAGAATAATAGTCTAATTCACCTCATAGAATCGTTCAGAGAAGTACAAAAGAAAAGACGTGAAGCACTTGGGACACACAAAAACTCAGTGAATTGCAGCTATCTTTTTTTAATTTGCTTGAAACCAAACCTTTATTTTTCACGCGGAATTTTCAGCAGCGAAGCAAAACCCTGCCCCACTGCAGAGCTAAGGTCAGCAGGGAGGCTTCCCATTTCTACAGCCAAGCCTCCCCGCACGCGGACGCCGAGGCTAGCGTTCTGCACAGGACTGCAAAGGTCGCAGGCGCCAGGAAGCCGCGGAGAACCTGGTCCGGGGTCCCCAGCCTTCAGCCCTTCTCCCTCGGAAGCGCGGGGACGCCACCCTCTCCCAACCGGTTCGGCGCGACAGGGACCCGCAGCCTCCTCCGCGGAGGAGGACGGGGCTTTGGTCTCCTCGAGCGGGGCCTCGAGCGGGGTGGAGGGAGGAGGCGAGGGGCAGAGGGACGAAGACTGAGGAGGGAAAGGGAAAACAGCCGTTGTCTACCTCCCCTCCCCAAACTCGAGATTGCCGACCCTGGTGGAACGAAACCGCCAGAGCCTCGCTAGCGCCTCGCGAGCTAAGGTGAGACCTCCGTTATCTCAAAAGCCGAGAAGAGGGAAGGAATGGAGGAGGAGGAAGTCGCGGAGGAAAAATGCAGACGCCGAAGGATCCCTTCCAGGCTGTGACGGCCACTCCTCCACACCCGGGCGGCCTTTCTCTCTAACCACGCGCCCCGCGGAGAAGCGGCAGCCAGCGGTTTCAAACAGCTGCCCTGCGGCGGCCGCAAACCTCTGGGGACTCGGCTCCGCATCTCCATTCTCCACAGTTCTCCATTCTCCTCAGTTCTCGTCTCCCCCAGCCCCCCGCACCTGCCACGGCTGCGGTCGTCACGGGAACTGCAGCAGATGTCCGAGTCCATTCAGGGACTCCATTCCCCCCCTTAATCTCGGGGGAGCGGGGGTTGGGGGGCGGTCAGGATTGAGGCGCCCGTCAAAGACTCCAGCTGCTGGCAGGAACGTGGGTCCTCTCTCCTCAGCGGCCGCGGAAAGGCCCACAGACGCGGTACCGAAGGTCCTACCGCACCTCGCGAAGCCCGATCACGCCTCTTCTCCTCCCCCTCCGGGTCTCACACAGAAACCTCCCCGGGCGGAACGATTTCCGGCGAGAGCCAAATGGTCCGCACCTAACCTTTTCTGACCGCGGCTCCGAGACACCCGACCCCGGCAGAAACACGCCCTCTGTAAACCACCACGCGGATAGTTCCGCTTCCGGCAGCACCACATAAGTCGCGAGAGGAAGCTTAAATCTTGACGGTAGCGTTTTGGACCACTTCGGTGAGTGGTCCTTTTAGTGTACTCTCACAGCTGCTGATCGTTTTAAAATGAGGCGTGACCTGACTAATTTCAAAGCCGGGAGAGGCGACCGGTTTAAAGAAGGGTTGAATTGGCTTTGTGAAGATTGCGCAGGCGCCCTTGGGGCGGGAGGGCCCTGTTTGGGGCGTTACGCTGCCGCCGCCCGCTGAGCGGCCAAGGGGCGAGTTCCGTTGTCGGGCTGAGGCTCCTATCCAAGATGAAATTATTGGAGGAATTAAAAAGTATTAACAGGAGTATTCACTGGTTTCATTTAATGTTTTACCAGGGACAAAGTGTAAAAAAAAAAAAAAAACTGATTAACGGGTCATTTTCTTGCTTACGCTAAATTTAGCTGGACCTTGCTCCTAAGAGTTAGTTAACAACCAGAACGCTCTGGAAACGCCCAAAGTGGCGTCTGAAACCGAGCAAACTCGGAAGTTGAGTGTGGCATTTGGCTGAAAGGAAAGGATTCTTTCCCCGTCCCCCCGCCCCCCTTTATCCTGTTTGTCCTTTAATCAGATATTCCCCGTTTTTCCCCAGATCAAAAATCTGTGCGGGGAGAGCAATGCGAGCTTACAAGAGAATCTTGTCCTTTTGTTTTAAAAGAAAATTACACCTCTCTGGGTTTTCTTTTAAATTAGTATGTCGGAACCAAAATGGAAAAATAGTTTTTAAAAAAATTCATTTTTCACACGTGGCTTCATTTGCATATGGAGATTAAGGCGTTTTTAAGTGAAATTTGCATGCTGAAGCTAAGCAGGTTATAGGGAAGTGTCTTGTATAATTGGATTTCCCAGTCGTCTTCGTTAACATAAAATTGTGCTCTTTCAATTTTTCAGAGATTAAAATAGAGTAATGCAGGAATAAAATTAATGATCCCAAGTAAAATGCTCATTGAAATATTACAGATTTTAAGTTTTAAAGTTGAAACTCGTGCATGTTATAACGTTTTAAAGGCTTAAATTAGGTGGTCCTGATGGGTTTTGCCCTAGGTGAAACACAGTTAAATCCTAATTTTATTTAAAGTGGTACTTAACTCCTTTTGTTGCCCACAGATAAAATTACTAAAGGAATTAAGTAATAAGTATTCACACTTAAAAGAAGTATCCACAGGTTTCATCAAATGGAAATGCAGTACTTGGATGCAACCTCAAAAACGACAGAATGATCTCTGTTTGTCTCCAAGGCAAACCATTCAGTATCACAGTTATCCAAGTCTATGCCCCAACCAGTAACGCTGAAGAAACTGAAGTTGAACAGTTTTATGAAGACCTACAAGACCTTTTAGAACTAACACCCAGAAAAGATGTCCTTTTCATTCTAGAGGACTGGAATGCAAAAGTAGGAAGTCAAGAAACACCTGGAGTAACAAGCAAATTTGGCCTTGGAATGCGGAATGAAGCAGGGCAAAGACTAATAAAGTTTTGCCAAGAAAATGCACTGGTCATAGCCAACACCCTCTTCCAACAACACAAGAGAAGACTGTACACAAGGACATCACCAGATGGTCAACACCGAAATCAGATTGATTATATTCTTTGCAGCCAAAGATGGAGAAGCTCTATACAGTCAACAAAAACAAGACCAGGAGCTGACTGTGGCTCAGATCATGAACTCCTTATTACCAAATTCAGACTTAAATTGAAGAAAGTAGGGAAAACCGCTAGAGCATTCAGGTATGACCTAAATCAAATCCCTTATGATTATACAGTGGAAGTGAGAAATAGATTTAAGGGCCTAAATCTGATAGATAGAGTGCCTGATGAACTATGGAATGAGGGTCATGACATTGTACAGGAGCCGGGGATCAAGACCATTCCCATGGAAAAGAAATGCAAAAAAGCAAAATGGCTCTCTGGGGAGGCCTTCCATAATAGCTGTGAAAAGAAGAGAGGCGAAAAGCAAAGGAGAACAGGAAAGATATAAGCATCTGAATGCAGAGTTCCAAAGAATAGCAAGGAGAGATAAGAAAGCCTTCCTCAGTGATCAGTGCAAAGAAATAGAGGAAAACAACAGAATGGGAAAGCCTAGAGATCTCTTCAAGAAAATTAGAGATACCAAGGGAACATTTCATGCAAAGATGGGCTTGATAAAGGACAGAAATGGTATGGACCTAAAAGAAGCAGAAGATATTAAGAAGAGGTGGCAAGAATACACGGAAGAACTGTACAAAAAAGATCTTCACGACCCAGATAATCATGATGATGTGATCACTCATCTAGAGCCATATCTTGGAATGTGAAGTCAAGTGGGCCTTAGAAAGCATCACTACAAACAAAGCTAGTGGAAGTGATGGAATTCCAGTTGAGCTGTTTCAAATCCTGAAAGATGATGCTGTGCAAGTGCTGCACTCAATATGCCAGCAAATTGGGAAAACTCAGCAGTGGCCACAGGACTGGAGAAGGTCAGTTTTCATTCCAATTCCAAAGAAAGGCAACGCAAAAGAATGCTCAAACTACCGCACAATTGCACTCATCTCACATGCTAGTAAAGTAATGCTCAAAATTCTCCAAGCCAGGCTTCAGCAGTATGTGAACTGTGTACTCCCTGATGTTCAAGCTCGTCTTAGAAAAGGCAGAGGAACCAGAGATCAAATTGCCAACATCCGCTAGATCATTGAAAAAGCAAGAGAGTTCCAGAAAAACATCTATTTCTGCTTTTATTGACTATGCCAAAACCTTTGACTGTGGATCACAATCAACTGTGGAAGATTCTGAGAGAGATGGGAATACCAGACCACCTGACCTGCCTCTTGAGAAATCTATATGCAGGTCAGGAAGCAACAGTTAGAACTGGACATGGAACAACAGACTGGTTCCAAATAGGAAAAGGAGTATGTCAAGGCTGTATATTGTCACCCTGCTTATTTAACTTATATGCAGAGTACATCATGAGAAACACTGGGCTGGAAGAAACACAAGCTGGAATCAAGATTGCCGGCAGAAATATCAATCACCTCAGATATGCAGATGACAACACCCTTATGGCAGAAAGTGAAGAGGAACTAAAAAGCCTCTTGATGAAAGTGAAAGAGAAGAGTGAAAAAGTTGGCCTAAAGCTCAACATTCAGAAAACGAAGATCATGGCATCTGGTCCCATCACTACATGGGAAATAGATGTGGAAACAGTGCAAACAGTGTCAGACTTTTTTTTTTTTTGGCTCCAAAATCACTGCAGATGGTGACTGCAGCCATGAAATTAAAAGACACTTAGTCCTTGGAAGAAAAGTTATGACCAAACTAGATAGTATATTCAAAAGCAGAGACATTACTTTGCCGACTAAGGTCCGTCTAGTCAAGACTATGGTTTTTCCTGTGGTCATGTTGGACTGTGAAGAAGGCTGAGTGCCAAAGAATTGATGCTTTTGAACTTGGAGAAGACTCTTGAGAGTCCCTTGGACTGCAAGGAGATCCAACCAGTCCATTCTGAAGGAGATTAGCCCTGGGATGTCTTTGGAAGGAATGATGCTAAAGGTGAAGCTCCAGTACTTTGGCCACCTCATGCGAAGAGTTGACTCATTGGAAAAGACTGATGCTGGGAGGGGTTGGGGACAGGAGGAGAAGGGGACGACAGAGGATGAGATGGCTGGATGGCATCACTGACTCGATGGACGTGAGTCTGAGTGAACTCCGGGAGTTGGTGATGGACAAGGAGGCCTGGCGTGCTGCGATTCATGGGGTCGCAAAGAGTCAGACACGACTGAGCGACTGAACTGAACCCAGGGACAAAGTATAACAAATAATCAGGTTTGACCCGGACAGTTCATTAATTAGGAATTGTAATCAGCTTTATTGCCTTTTCTTACTACCAGGTATTTCAACACACAAACAATATTTGTCAAAGAATTCTTGAAAATATGAGCATATCCAAAAAAAAAAAAGATGAAGACGATGTAAGATTTATGTTATCTTCATCTTTATAACTCAAGCCGCCTAATTCTCCCTTGTAAATGATTTCTTTCCTTAATAATATTTGCAAACAGACATTTTGTTTATGTTTGTTCTGAGTATTACAGCTTAAAGCCATTTTCTCAAATTAACTGCTGGGATGGTTTCTAGAGACCAAGTAGTGAATGTACTTTCGAGAAGGGAAAAATTACTTTTAAGTTTCACCAGTAAGTAAATAGCAAACACGTGCAGGAAGCTTTTGGCCTTCCACTTGGACTTCCTTCATGACTCAGACGGTAAAGAATCTACCTGCAATGCAGGAGACCCGGGTTCCATTTTTGGGTTGGGAAGAACTGGAGAAGAGAATAGCTACCCACTCCAGTATTTTGCTGGGAGAATCCCGTGGACAGAGGACACTGGTGGGCTACAGTCCATGACGTTGCAGAGTTGGACAGGACTGAGTGACTAACACTGTCACTTAAAAGGCTATACTTTTTGTGAACTGATTTTTCTTTCTTATGCATTTCTGTTTCTTCTTGTCCTCTGTCTTTACTGACAGAACAGTATTAAGTATTATGGCTGATAAATACGTAAACATTTTAACAATAATTATATATTGCTTTACCATATGCAAAGAGCATTTCAAATCCATTATCTCATTGATCTTTATAATTGTGAAAAAGAAAGGATAAGTAATATTTCCGTTTTGTCAAACATGGATACTGAGACTTAGGTAACTGTTGCATGCTAGAAATTTTGACTCCTAAAAGCCTTGCCTTTTCAGATAGGCCCTTTGTGAAGTGAAGTAATTGTCACCTGTGGAATGTGTGCTCTTTTTATATTGAATGCTACCTCTCCTGTCAGGAAATGCAAGTAATTCTTGTTCATTTATAAATAGTTGAATAGCCACTGTGTCCCTATAAAAGTCATTTTATAGCTTTCTTAACAGAAGCCTGAACCAAGTATCAATGTTATGAAAGCTGAGGATGAGAAATAATTAAATTAGTGGGGAGGGGTGTTGAGGTTGGAAAAACATGAAATTTGAAACAACAGAGACCAAGGTTTAAATGTCAATGGATGGGCTCCCTTTATTGCCTTGAGGAAAGTGGATAATCTCTCTGAAGCTCCATTTTTTAATCTCTAAAATGTATGCAAAATTACTACCTACCCCTTAGGATGTTGTGAGGACCTTCACAGTATAGTACCATATACATGTTTGCAGCTGTTATTAAAATTTGCGTTTGTAGATATTTTTAAAAATTAATTTTTAAAAATTGTTTCCCATCTGTAGTTTTGGCTTTTCTAGATGTCATAAAAAGAGTAGCATGTAGTATGTTTGTAGCCTTTTGTGTCTGGGTTTTGCTTAGTACAATAATTTTGAGATTCGTCCCTATTAAATATATTTGTAGTTCCTTTTTGCTGAGGGGTATTCCAACTGTGTTTATCCATTTGTTTATCCATTCACTTGTTGATGAACATTTAGATTGTTTTTAGGTTTTGGCTGTTATGAATAAACATTCTAGAAACATTCACATACAGATTTTTGTGTGGACATGTACTTTCATTTCTCTTAAGTTAAAGCTGTTTTCCAACATGTTCACACCATTTTTTATTCTTACCAGCAGTGCTTTGCTTGCTTGGTAGTACTTAGTATTGGCAGATTTTTTTTTTTTTTTTTTTTTGCCATTTTGATGGATTTGTAGTGGTATCTTATTGTGATTTCTTTATTCTTATTGCTTGATTTCTTTCCGAATATTTGTTAAAGAACAGTTCTGTATGTTTCCTTGCTGTTGGAGTTCTCTGACAGTGTGTTTGCTTTCATCATTGGTTTTGATTTCCTGTCTCATCCTGTTGTCTGCTTAGTTGTCATCAATCTAGACCCGCTGCCCTCCCTCTCCCCCCTCCGCCCCCAAGGCTGTAGTTTACCCATCCATCTCCCTTCCCCCGTCCCCCCACTTGCTCTGGTCATAGCCGTGCTGTGGTCCACAGCGTGTGTACCCTTAGTCAGGTTTGTGTTTTGTCTTCATGTCTCATTAAATGGTGTTTTTCCCCCATAGCAGTAAGTTGAATTGGTGTATCACTGTGCAGTTACAGGAGAAGGCAATGGCAACCCACTCCAGTACTCTTGCCTGGAAAATCCCATGGACGGAGGAGCCTGATAGGCTGCAGTCCATGGGGTCACACAGAGTCGGACACGACTGAAGTGACTTAGCAGCAGCACCAGCATTGCAATTGGGAGCTTCCCAGGTGGCTCAGTGGTAAAGAATACATCCGCCAGTGCTGGAGATGCAGGTTCGATCTCTGGTCTGGGAAGACCTCCTGTAGAAGGAAATGGCAACCCACTCCAGTATTCTTGCCTGGAAAAACCCCATGGAGTGAGGCACCTGGCAGACTGCAGTCCATGGGGTCACAAAGAGTCAGACACGACTTAACACCTGAACAGCAGCAAAAACTTGTGGTTTTAATTTGTGTTTTTCATTGCATAATGGTGTTGAACGTCTTTACATGTTATCTGCTAACCATATCTTCTTTGATGAAGTGTCTGTTCACATCTTTTTCACACTTTAAAAATCAGATTGTTTGCTCTCTTATTATTGGGCTTTGACAGTTCTTTATAGATTCTGGACCCAAGTTTTTTTATTATGTATGACTGCAAATATTTTCTCCCAGCTGTGATTACTCTTGTTTCCTTAACAGTATTTTAAAAAGAACGTAAGTTTAATTTTTTCTTTTACGGGTGGTTCTTTATGTTTGCTATCTGGAAGTCATTGTCTAACTTAAGCTTACAAAAATTTTCTCTTTTACTGTCTTCTAGAATTTCTCTAACTTTAGTTTTTACATTTAGATCTGTAAACCATCATGAATAATTTTAATTTCTTTGTATGGTGCAAGGTGTTTGTTGAGATTCATCTTTTTTAATGTGGATGTGTAGTTAAGTTGCTTCAGCATCATTTATTGTAAACATTACTCTCTCTCTGTTGAATTACCTTGGCACCTATGTAAAAAAATGAGTAAATACCATTTCTGTGTAGCTGTATTTCTGGATACTATTTTGTTCCATAGATTGATGGCTATCATTTTGTTGCAGGAAGGGGGACCCCCTTCCAGGGCCCGAAATTGGGCTCTTGTCTAACACTTGGAAATTAATTGTCCAAGGAGACACATGTGCTGACAAAGCAAGAGATTTTCTTGGGAAAGGGCACCCGGGTGGAGAGCAGTAGGGAAGGGAACCCAGGAGAACTGCTTTGCCACCTGGCTCGCAGTCTCGGGTTTTATGGTGATGGGATTAGTTTCTGGGTGGTCTTTGGCCAATCATTCTAATTCAGAGTCTTTCCTGGTGGCGCATGCATTGCTCAGCCAAGATGGATGCTAGCGAGAGGGATTCTGGGAAGTGGACGGACACGCAGTGTCTCCTTTAGACCTTTCCCGAACTCTTCCGGTTGGTGGTGGCTTATTAGTTCTGTATTCCTTATCAGGATCTCCTGGCATAAAACAACTCATGCAAATGGTTACTATGGTGCCTGGCCAGGGTGGGCGGTTTCAATCAGTGTGCTTCGCCTAACAGTTTTGCCAGTACCACGAGGTCTTGATTACAATAGCATTAAAGTAAGTCTTGAAACAAGGTAATATACAAATTTTCAACTATATTCTTGTTTTCCAAACTTGTTTTAGCTATTGTGAGTCATCTGGTTTTCCATATCGATTTTTTAATTATTATTATTTTTGTCCGTGCCACAAGGCATGCAGGATCTTAGTTCCCTGACCAGGAATTTAGCATACCCCCAGCACCACTGGACTACCATCTCAATTTTAGAATCAGCTTGTCGATTACTACAAAAGAGCTTGTTGGGTTTCTGTTTGCATTGCATTGATTCTGTAAGTCAATTTGGGGAGAATTGACATCTTAGTGAGTTTATACAGCTTTTTTCATTGTTAGGGTGGGGAGTGTTTTTTTTTTCCCACCAGGCAGAAGCCTGTAGAGGAATTTTTTAATGCTATTTCAGAAAGGAATAATTTACTTCCATTGTTGAATATTATAATTTACCAGTCAATTTCAATCTAAATTAACCCCTTGAGGTCTTTTTTTCTTATCTGGAAAATGGGATATTGTATGGGCTTCCTTTCAGTGCTGTTTTAAAGTATTTTTAGATGAGATCTACTTTTTCATTGTGTGATGTGGTATATTTAATTTTTCAAAAATCTTTTCATCTTTCCCTACTTGAAGATTAAATATATTTTACTGTCCTTTTCTATATTATAATTGCGTGAAAGAATAGAATAATGAAACAATAGAAATAATGAAATGAAGTAACTCTTCTGTTAATGATAATTGGTCTTTCAATTTAGAGGGTGTTATTTCCTGAACATTTTGGAAATTAGAAATACATGTCATCAAGAATGATGTGTTAAAGAAGTATAAAAATTAATTTTACTAAGAGAAAATGAAATGGAATGCCTTTTTCTTCTGTGAAATTACCACCTGCCTTATTTTCTTTATTTAGGAAGTGCTTAGGAAAGAGATTGGAGAAGGAAATGGTAACCCACTCCAGTGCTCTTGCCTGGAGAATCCCAGGGATGGCGGAGCTTGGTGGGCTGCCATCTGTGGGGTCACACAGAGTCACGACTGAAGCGACTTAGCAGCAGCAGCAGCAGTAGGAAAGAGATACAAGAAAATGACCTGATAGGTGCTTTTTGTTATGCACTTAGAGAACTTAGTATTAACTTGTTTTCTGCCAGGTTTCCTTAGTTCCAGTTAAAGAAATGCTGGAAACTTTTAGTCTTTATCTCTAAGTGACTTATAATATCAGGTTGTTAGTCTACAACCTTTTCTTAATCTCTGAAAATTTAAAAGTCTAGTTTGTGTTTACTTATTAAATGCCTAATTCACAGTTGTCAAACTCTGTGCCAAGGCTTTCCAGGACATCATAGTGATTTCACAGGGTACCATGAAGTGTTTTAAACCTTCGAGGGAAACACAGCTATATTCAACGTCTATCAGATGCCTTGTGGACTACTAGTTCACAGTTTCAACATCAGGTCAAACTCCTTTCCTTTCTTTCACATCTTTGCAAAACTGGGTTTTGGATGTTGGCTGTGGTAATAATGCAAACACTGCATGGAAACCAGTATGGAGGAAGGAAAGAAGGTGACAGTGTTTAATCTGATTCCCAGGCTTGAGAAGTGGAGCACTGACCAGAGGCGCATGCGTACCATTAGTAAGAAACTCGAGTTACCTCCAACACTATATACTGAATATTTTGTCCCTCCAAAATTCCTATGTTAAAGTTCTAAGCCCTAATGAGATGGTATTAGTAGGTGGTGCCTTTGGTAGGTGATTAGATCCTGAGGGTAGACCTCTCAGGAATGGAATAAGTGTCTTTATAGAAGAGAACTCCGAGAGCTCCTGAACCCCTTCTACCATGTGAGGATGTAGCAAAGATGCCATTTATGAAGCAGGAAGCAAGCTCTCACCAGACGGAATCGACCACTTGTTCTTGAACGTCCCAGCCTCTGAAACTAGGAGAAGCAAATGTTTGTTATTATTAAGTCATCTAGTCTATGATACACTGCTGCTGCTGCTAAGTCGCTTCAGTCGTGTCAGACTCCACGCGACCCGTAGACGGCAGCCCAGCAGGCTCCCCCGCCCCTGGGATTCTCCAGGCAAGACACTGGAGTGGGCTGCCATTTCCTTCTCCATGATCCATTGCTACAGCAACCCAGATGGAGTAAGACACCCTGGAGAAGGGAAAGGGGGAGGGGAACGGTGGGAACTCAGAGAGGTTTCTAACTATAAGGGCAAAATATAGACATCACTGTGCTTTTTGCGAACATTTGTGTTTCCTCATGGCCAGTTTTCTCCTACCAGTTACAGTTACCCACATCCTCCTATGTTTCAGTGTGGTGAATCACATGGATTGATTTGCTTATGTTGAAGAATCCTTGCTTCCCTAGTATAAACCTCTGTGTTTTAAGGCCTGTACTTCCTTTGAGGTGTGAGAGTTTGGTCTTTTACTCCTGCAGGCTTTTCAGAGGCCTGATGAGACTTCTTCCCCTTTCCCTTAAAGTCCTTTAGGAAATTTTGCAACCTTTACTGGTCTCTGAAATGGAGGCAACAGAGAATTTTACATTTTAAACAAAATAAACATCTTCCTGCAGGTACCGTGCTCTCAGTGGCTAAACTGGGATGTTTTATTGAAGTTTTCTTTTAGATGATTTAGAATATTGGTGGTCCCAAAAGCCAGTAAGGGAAAACATGGGGTCACTGGGGGAATGACCCAGGGGTCACATGGGGAATGTGGGGTCATTTGTAATATATGATGAATTTTATAGAATATAGACCGTAATGATGTAAACTAAGAAAAAGCAGGTCCTTCTGTCTTTTAGACTTGGAAGAGCTTGTGTCAGTGTATCTTAGAAAAGTAAGATAGGAAAAAGATTTTTCTTGTTTGTTGGTAGTTTTTTTAAGAGTGAAGGAGAATTAATACAAAACTGGAATGACAGGCAAATAGATTGGTAGACTGACAGTCTATACTCCCTACTTGAAACCACACACAGCTTCCTAAATTGAAAATTGATGAAGGATGGAAGTTTGCTACAGGATCCTTTGGCAGAGGAAAGGCTGTAGACAGGATGGATGACATGAAAGTAAGAGCATTGAGGTTGCGGAGTAGCGCTTCCCCACAGTCAGTTGGAAAAGCACTGAGATTTAGAGCAACGCAGAGCTGGAGAACACCAGAAGTGTCTACAGGAAGGACTGAGTGCACACAGGGCAGACCCTCTTGATGCGCTTACTGTTGCCAGCTTCATCTAGGAGAACTTTTATACACATCTTTTGATGGTCATACACTCATTTCACTAGGATATAAACTTAAAAATAGAATTGCCAAGTCCTTAGGGTAGACATATGCTTAGCTTTAGAAGAAGCTGTCAGCTTTCCAAAGAGACTGTAGCCTTTTACACTTACACAAACAATGCATGAGAGTGTCCTCCCAACACCTGCTGTCTGTGTTTTTAAATTTAGCCTCTTTGGTAGTGTATAGTTGTAACTAATTTTGGCTTTAGTTTGCATTGCCCTGGGAGTAATGATGTTTGAGGACATTTTCACTTGCTTATTATCCCTTTGGGCATTCACTTTTTTTGAAATCTCATGTAAGGTATTTCCCTATTTTTTAATATTTTTATCCTTTTCCTTTTGATTTTGTCATAATTCATTGTATTTGCTGGGTATGAGTCCTTTGTTAGATATATATATATATATTAAAGTTGTCTTCTCCCAGTCAGTGGATTATCTTTTCCCTTTCTTAATGGTCTTTTGATGAACAGATTTTGATTTTAATAAAATCTAACTTGTTATAATGTTTTTCTTTTATGAATAGGACTTTTTGTTCCTGTTTCAGAGATCTTTATCTTTTCTCAAGGTTTTGAAGATCTTTTTCTATGTTTTCATCCAGAAGCTTTATACTTTACTTTTCATATTTAGGTTTATGATTTATCTGGAATTTTGTAGAAGATGTTGGTAGCTGGTTGATATTAATTTTTTCTGATACAAATATCCAATTGCTTCAGCATCATTTATTGAAAAGACCATCTCTTCTCCCATTGAATCAATGCCCTTGTTGTAAAGTAATTGACTGTATACATGTGGATTTAATTCTGGACTCTATATTCTATTTCCATGGCCTATTTGTCTAACCTTATGCCAAGACTTCACTGTTGTATTTACTGTAGTTTTATAAATGGTTTTAAAGTCTGATCCATTTATTTTTGAGATGTTTTAGAAATTGTAATAAGGTACATTTGTTTGATTTTTGTTTGTAACCATTTATTACAAAATAAAATTATCTATTAAGAATTTAATTAGAATAAACTGTTTTATAGAGATAATTAACCTGTTTTTTAGTTACGATAGGAGAGAATTAGCCTTGTAGAACATTTGTTTTTAAAATAGCCTACACTTTATACTAATCTAAGGTTAAGGGATGTTAGAAACATACTGATATTCCAGAGTTGTGAAAAGAAAGATCAGAAAGATGGTTATTAAATGTGCAAAGTGCTATTTCATTGGCGAAGAGACTTAATAGGCTATTTAAGACCTAGTTCATAGGCCTAGTCTGTTCTGCTTTGTTCTGACCTTCTCTCTGCAGTAATATTATAATATTTTCTTTTAGCTTTATTCTTAGATTTTCTGATGGTCAGTAAACGTCCATATTGATTTTGAAAATTCAAAATGTTAAGTCTTTGCATCAGTTAACATTTCTAGTGGGAAACAGAAGGTATACTCTGGTGGGATTTTAAAGAAAATTTAATAAAGCTCCTGTTTATACACGATCAATTTAGTTCAGTTCAGTCGCTCAGTCGCGTCCGACTCTTTGTGACCCCATGAATCGCAGCACGCCAGGCCTTCCTGTCCATCACCAACTCCCGGAGTTCACTCAGATTCACGTCCATCGAGTCAGTGATGCCATCCAGCCATCTCATCCTCTGTCGTCCCTTTCTCCTCCTGCCCCCAATCCCTCCCAGCATCAAAGTCTTTTCCAATGAGTCAACTCTTCTCATGAGGTGGCCAAAGTACCTCATTTAGCATCATTCCTTCCAAAGAAATCCCAGGGTTGATCTCCTTCAGAATGGACTGGTTGATCTTGCAGACCAAGGGACTCTCAAGAGTCTTCTCCAACACCACAGTTTAAATGCATCAATTCTTTGCCAGTCAGCCTTCTTCACAGTCCAACTCTCACATCCATACATGACCACTGGAAAAACCATAGCCTTTACTAGACAGACCTTAGTCGGCAAAGTAATGTCTCTGCTTTTTAATATGCTATCTAGGTTGGTCATAACTTTTCTTCCAAGGAGTAAGCGTCTTTTAATTTCATGGCTGCAGTCACCATCTGCAGTGATTTTGGAGCCAAAAAAAATAAAGTCTGACACTGTTTCCACTATTTCCCCATCTATTTCCCATGAAGTGATGGGACCGGATGCCATGATCTTCGTTTTCTGAATGTTGAGCTTTAAGCCAACTTTTTTACTCCCCTCTTTCACTTTCATCAAGAGGCTTTTTAGCTCCTCTTGACTTTCTACCATAAGAGTAGTGTCATCTGCATATCTGAGGTTATTGATATTTCTCCGGGCAATCTTGATTCCAGCTTGTGTTTCTTCCAGTCCAGCGTTTCTCATGATGTACTCTGCATATAAGTTAAATAAGCAAGGTGACAATATACAGCCTTGACGTACTCCTTTTCCAGATGGCAAGGGTCAAAGAAAGCAACATGGCTCCTGGAGACTAGCGACAGCAGAAAATAACTACCACCTCTAGGGCTGAAGCTTCAAGAAGGGGAAATGGTACAGACTTCCAGTGAGAGCAGGAGACACACACGATGGGCTTCCTAGTAAGGAGCTGTGGTTGTAGAGGGTTGCCGCTTAAATCAAGGAAGGACCTGGGAAGTAAATATCCTGATGTCTTCTGCTGCCTGATTTCACTGCTTGTACCTCCTGCTGGACAAGGCCAACCAAAAAACTGTAAATGCAATCTGTAAAGGTAGGTCTGTTAGGGTACAGCAGCAGGGAGAGTAAGGTCAAAAATATATCTGGATCAGTTGGGTGCTGACAGACAGAATAACCAGCACAGAATAGTTTGTTTCAACTGAAAATACGCAAGAAAAGATGTTTTTATTTTTAATGTAATGGTTTTTCATAATGCTTAGGGTCTAAAATAGAGAAGTTTTGTTTGGCCAGTACAGCCAGACTTTTCTTTATAACACAGAGAAAGTACACACAGAACAAAAATATTTTCTGTTCAAGAAAAATTAGCTCACATGTAGTTCAGAATAGTGTATGAAATCTAGCATAGCTAAAATCTTCTTTGTCATTTATCATCTGAACGTTTTAAAAATGGATCTTTTTCATAAATGATTTAGATTTTTTGTGACCATGAATATATTTAGAAGTAACATAAAACTACATTTTTCCTTTTATCACTTATGATTTATTTAAATGTCACATAACAGAACCATCCTATATAAGTAACATTTCAAGTGATGTGTAGTAAGAAACTTTAAGCAAAACTTTTTGAAGTATACTTGTTCATTTCCTTTTTTCCTAGTATGTGGAAATTTTTCAGTATTTCTTTTCATTTGGAAAGAGACAAGATATTGTGTCATGTTGTATCTCAAAAATAGCATTTGGATATTCTAGTTCATATACATCATACTGTTCCTTTTCTGTACTGCAGTTATTTCTTGTCACTGATAATATTCCAGGAAAGTTCAATTCACGGATAAGCACAAATATGACACAAGCCTGAACTGAAATAGCAACTGGATTAGTTTATCACTTAAATTGTATCTTTAAATACCTTTTACCTAGGTTCATGATGGTTCGTAGTGGAAAAAATGGTGACCTTCATCTTAAACAGATTGCATATTATAAACGAACTGGTGAATATCATCCAACTACACTGCCTAGTGAGAGAAGTGGCATAAGAAGAGCAGCAAAAAAATTTGTCTTCAAAGGTAAAATACCCGATTTTTAGTATAGAGCTTTATACAGGTGCTTCGCCATGTGGAGTTCTTTGTCGAGTTCTGAGAATTTCTGTAGCAATTGGTTGTTGCTTAAATTGATAATGCCATTCAGTCGAAAGCAAAATAAAAATCACATTGAAGCCAGCTGAAGGCTAGTAACCATGAAAGGGGCATTTCAAATCATAGACAGAAAGTGACAGCATGAAAAAAACCAGAACACTTGCCTAAATTAACACCGCTCTTGTCCCTCGGTGAGTCCTACTTTAGTGGTGGACTTGCAAGCACTCACGTCCCTCTCAATGAAGAACTGACTTGATGTCTAATATGAAAATGTTGACAAAGTTAACTTATTTACTCCATTATTTCCGTGGTTCCTCCCTCTTACTGCTGTTAAATGGTTTCATATTTATCTTTGAACTCCTAATCTCCCTGAGTGAATTAAATGTTTGAAAGGCAGTGGAATATTTATCTTGAAAGATTATGATCATTCTCCCTTCGTTGTCCTCCTCCTCCAAAAGGGAAGAGAAGTTTGAGATGGATAAGCAAAAAGTACAGTCACCAGATGGCTAAATGAATGTTGGTGTTATTAACAGGAATTTTGCCTGTAGGTACAGAATCAGGCTTTCCTCAAAGCAGGTCAAGAAAATTCTAAGATTATAAATAAATGCCTGCTTATTTCTCCCTGCGTACATCCCTTCCAGTAACTCCCTTAAATTTAAGAATGCTAAGTTGAGTTGGTCATGTCCTGCTCTGCGACCCCGTAGACTGTAGCCCGCCAGGCTTCTGTGTCCATGGGAATCTCCAGGCAAGAATACTGGAGTGGGTTGCCATTTCCTTCTGCAGGCAGTCTTCCCACCCAGGGATTGAACCTGCATCTCTTATGTCTCTTACATACCTATTACATTTTACACTAAAGAGAATTTGTTCATTCGTTCATTTATTGATTTATGCACCAGTTGTTTACTGGGTTCCTACTATGTGCTAGTCACATTTTAGGCCTTGGGAATACACTGATGAATGAAGTAGATTAGCCTCCTGGCCTCAAGTTGCTTACTTTCTAATTCAAGTAAGGAAAGTTCCACTCAGCATATTCTTAGCTAAGCACACTAATAATGGTGTCTTTTGGAGTTTGAATATTCATCCACACTGGAGAGGTGGCAGTTCTCTTCATGCCCTGATTACATTGCCCAGTCATAGACTCTTTTAGGTGTCTGCAAAGGAAAGCAGAACTGTCCTGTAGATTAAAGTTCTGCTCCTTTGTTGGCTTTACTAACCCTATTTCCTACTCAAATCCAAAAAAACTTAAGAGAGGTTGTGGCTTACAAAAATACAGCTCTGATGAAATGCTCTTTTGGAAAACGCTATTCCAGAAGTTGCTTATCTGTACATAATTTATTTGCTAATTCATGCTATTTTTAGGAGGTGCCTGCTGTTAGTGTTTTTCTAGTTTGATTACTCCCATAGGAAGATGATTTTATACTCCCATATTACCATGTGCTTTGGTAAACAAGCTAGCTCTACTTGATTTGATAGCTACAAAACTATAGCAGCTAGTTCTGCATATCCAGTAAGTATAACAGCTGAAGATGATTCAGATTGTTTGGTAGCATCATCACAAATATTCTATCTTAGAAGGAGAAAGATTTAACCAAAACAAAAACCCTCATGGTTTGAAGATAAAGCTGTGATTATCTTAAAACTATATAGATGTCTAAAAATTGCAATGATATCATTTTGGTGTTTTTTATTCCAGAAAAGAAGCTGTTTTATGTCGGAAAAGACAGGAAACAGGATCGCTTGGTAGTTGTTTCAGAAGAAGAAAAAAAGAAAGTCCTAAGAGAATGCCATGAAAATGACTCTGGAGCCCATCATGGCATATCCAGAACCCTTACTCTGGTGGAATCCAGTTACTATTGGACTTCCGTGACCAATGATGTCAAACAGTGGGTATGGCTTATGTCTTTAGAATATTTGAATAATGTCTTTACAGGATACATTCAGAATTCATTACTGCTCCAGATTAACTCTAGACATGACTTCTCATTAAGTACTTTTTGTATGGTCACTTCTCATTAAGTACTTTTTATATGGGTAGTTTTTTGTGCAGAACATTTAAAGAGTTTTATTTCCCTTCAAAAGTCTTCTTTAAAATCACTGAAATATAATTTGAACTAGAGCAAAGCATTATTTAAATATTTGAATTTACTATATTTAGATTATCTTAGGCACAGATTTTCATCATTGAACTATTTTGTGTGACAGAATTTAAATGGGGCTGAAGTTTCTTTGACTAAAAATAAGTCACTACATTTTTAGTGACATTCATACAGTCTTTTCTTGAGAAGAGAATATGTTCGTGATAAATCAAGCCCAGTATGTTTCTAATCTTTTGTGCCTTACTGTCTTGACATAGAAAATGTTAAGTATGACAGAAGCCCCCAACCAGCAAATCAAGTTGTGAAGATAATGAAGTTATTCTGAGTTTTGTAACGTTATAACCCATTCAGACCTTCAGCTGCTTCTGATAGAAAATTCAGGGATTCTCGCTGCTAGGTCAGCTGGTCCCTACTAGTGTACTCGTGTGCTCTCTGTAGCAAATGGTAGAAATTGCTTGGTTTATGTGTGAGGATCCTGTAATACTTATGATAGTGCATTAAAAGACTGTCATTTCAGGCATAAAAAATTAACATATTTAATTTAATCAAGTATCATTTGTGAGTCTGTGAAAGTATTCCAAAGACCTCAGTGTTTGTATTCACCTTTAGAACCTGCTACACACTCCTTTTCCAACATTCACTGAAATCTTTGTCAAATATTTGTCATTGAGAAATGATTTTTAGATGTAAGGTTATTTGTAATGAGAACTAGTTTAAGTTAGAAAATAAAAATTTTAATCAAAAGTAACTATATTTCAGTAAAATCATTTTAAAATTTTTGTTTAGGCCTTGATTTGAAAGTAGCTTCCAAAATAGAGTTCCAGAAATATGTTGAACAATGGCACCTTCCATAAGTTGGTCAATTTATATCTTCTCATCTCACTAAAATGAAAACTCCATGACAGCATGGGCTGTATTTTGTTCATACTCTTTTCCTAGGACCTAGAGGAATTTCTGGCATCTAAAAATATTGCTTGAATAAAGTTATATTTTAAAAAATATTATTGCAGTAGATGAATGAATGAACTTATAAGAGTGGTATCTTTAAAAGAAAAATCTTTTTTGCTTATAGAAATTATATACTCACATACTGATGTAAAATTATAGCAAATGTGTTTTGAAATCTAATCATTTAATAAATATTTATTGATTGTAAACCACAATTATGTTCCATGTGAATAAACCCATTAATGTGGTCATTGAATAGTAGTAGCAAGTAATATTTGATTATTCTGAATAGGTTTCATTTTATTCTGAGTACAGTCCAAAAGTTTCTCCCTTAAAAAATAAAGTACCTATATCAACCGTTACAAAGTTCAGATTTATAATACTGCTTTTTTTATATTGGATATATTAACACTTGTCTATCTTTTCTTTATTGTATGCCCATTTTATAGGTATATGCTTGTCAGCATTGCCAAGTGGCAAAAAATACAGTTATTCTAGCACCTAAACAGCACCTTCTCAAAGTGGAGAATCCATGGAGTATAGTTACTGTTGATCTGATG
Source organism: Oryx dammah (assembly GCF_014754425.2). Classification (NCBI taxonomy): domain Eukaryota; kingdom Metazoa; phylum Chordata; class Mammalia; order Artiodactyla; family Bovidae; genus Oryx; species Oryx dammah. Next base: position 8,531,217 of record NW_024070189.1, read on the forward strand.
GGCCCATTTCATACAAGCAACAGAAGTCATGTATATGCTATAATCATGACAGATTTGTTCACAAAATGGCTTGTGATTTTGCCTCTTTGTGATGTTTCAGCATCAGAAATTTCTAAAGCTATTATCAACGTATTTTTCTTATATGGGCCTCCTCAGAAAATAATAATGGACCAAAGAGATGAATTCATTCATCAGGTAAGACAAATAAACTACTTAGATCTAGGAGCATATTTTACTCACTTTTCAGTGCACAGCTTATTATGTGATACTTAATAAGTTTAGATAAATTCCTACAGATATAAAGGTTTAATATTGTATAGGACAAAAGTAGTTGAACTGGAAATTAAGAGACCAGTATTTTAGTATCAATATTTACTATGCCACTAAATAATTGTAAACTTATCTTTAGTTTTCTTCAAACTAAAATAAGATTGGACCAAATAGTCTTTTTTTTTGCTACTAGCTTAAAAATTCTGTGATTGACATGTAGAGGGAGAATTGACTAAATGGAGAAGTATTATACATCATTTCATGAATGAGAATATTCAATATTAAAATATCAATTTTTCCCAAATCAAAATTAATTTATATAATTAATGGATTTTTTATCAGCATTAAAAAGGAGGAAGCATTTTCCATTGCCCTGGCCTTTTTATCCAGATTAAAGTTAACCTTAAAGAACAAGCAGACAGTAATATATACAAAAATGCTAACACAGGAATATAACTACTATACTTAGAGGTATATTATTAAATTTTTACAATTGACAGAAGACTGGTATAAATAACCAGACTGTCTTAAGTTCACAGCACCTTTGATATCTTGAAGAAGTGAAGTTGCTCAGTCGTGTCCGACTCTTTGCAACCCCATGGACTGTAGCCTACCAGGCTTCTCCGTCCATGGGATTCTCCAGGCAAGAATACTAGAGTAGTTTACCATTTCCTTCTCCAGGGGATCTTCCCCACCCAGGGATCGAACCTGGGTCTCCCGCATTGGAGGCAGACGCTTTAACCTCTGAGCCACTAGGGAAGCCCAGAAGAAATACCTAAAGTTATACTTATTAAATAGTTAGGGCTTGGGCCAGGGGGTTCCTAAGGTGATCTACAGGTTTTATATTAATAATTCACTAGGAGGACTCTGCAGATGGTCATACTCATGCCTAAGATTTATATAATTAAAGAATACAAAGCAAGATCAACAGAGAAAAGGCTCATGGGGATAAGTCCAAGGAAAAACCAGGAACAAACTTCCAAGACATCCTCTCCCAGTGGAGTCACACAGGACATGGTTAATTCTCCCAGTGAAGAGTTGTACCAACACATGTAAATTGTTGTCTACTAGGGAAGCCCATTACAGACTTGGTGCCTGGGATTTTAACTGGGAGCTGATCACATTGGTACCCAAAATTCTAGACTCTCTAAAGAAGTTTTCAGCATAAACCACCTTCTTTGTAAAACAGTTTAGGCGCCATGAGCCACCCTTAATCGGTTAGGGAATGGTAGAAACCGGCACAGAATCCAGGTTCCTAGTCATCAGCCAAGGGCCAACTTTGTAAGCAGGACTTTCACAGGATAGCAGCCTTAGTTCTGCTGTGTTAACTCTTTCTGCTGCTGCTGCTGCTAAGTCACTTCAGTTGTGTCTGACTCTGTGTGACTCCATAGACAGCAGCCCATCAGGCTCTCCCATCCCTGAGATTATCCAGGCAAGACTCTTTCTACACAGATCCAAACAACTTAGTGTTTATGTCCTAATCACTTAGCCATTTAAGAGAATAGTAGTCATAAATTGAAAGAAAACTATTTTCATTTCATTCTTAAATAGCTGCAGTTAGTTACTAATGGGATATATATACGTGTTGACCTCTGCTCAGTTTTTCAAACCTTGGAATCAGATTGAACACTGTAATCATTTCCTGTTTCACAATGATTTTTATACAATTGTTGCTTTTTATCATAGAGCATAGAGCAAAAGTTGCTTAGTCATATAAGACTCTTTGTGACCCCTTGGACTATAGCCTGCCAGGCTCCTCTGTTCTTGGGATTCTCCAGGCAAGAATACTGCAATGGGTTGCCATTCCCTTCTCCATGGGATCTTCCCACCCCAGGGATTGAACCTAGGTCTCCCGGATTGCAGGCAGATTCTTTACTGTCTGAGCTACTAGGGAATCATAACACCTATCAAAGAACAGTTCTATAAAGATACATCATTATTGAGAGGAATGTAGTCTTACCTAATCTAATGTTGAAACCGTAAACTACCTTAAGCTAGTAGTTTCCAAAGTGTCCAACAGATGCCAAGGGGGCCCTTTGGCACAGGGTTTGGTAATTATGTTCAAAATGATAGAGCTGGTATCACAAGAGAGTAGAGTTGGGGAAGGATTATTTAATACATTTAATTTAGTTAATAGCATAAATAAAAATTTTTAATTATTTCTTTATTTCTATAATATGATTTTAGGATTATTGCATACCAAAATTATTTTCAGATAAATTAAAATTTGGGGTTTTTTTAATTGAAACAAACAAAAATTCAATTAACTTAAAAAAAAACTCCAGAGACTGAGTTGACATTCCAGGCTTAGGGAATAGAGGCATAAATATGAATGGAAAAATCACCAAATTTGGGCTGTTTAAAAATTAGAAATTTGTATGTGGTAAAATAACCAACCATGAAGAGATAGCCCACATCCAAGATAAGAGAAACCCAAGTGAGACGGTAGGTGTTATGAGAGGGCATCAGGGGGCAGACACACTGAAACCATAATCACAGAACCTAGCCAATCTGATCACACAGACCTCAGCCTTGTCTAACTCAGTGAAACTAAGCCATGCCGTGTGGGGCCACCCAAAACGGACGGGTCATGGTGGAGAGGTCTGACAGAATGTGGTCCACTGGAGAAGGGTATGGCAAACCACTTCAGTATTCTTGCCTTGAGAACCCCATGAACAGTATGAAAAGGCAAAATGATGGGATACTGAAAGAGGAACTCCCCAGATTGGTAGGTGCCAATATGCTACTGGAGATCAGTAGAGAAATAACTCCAGAAAGAATGAAGGGATGGAGCCAAAGCAAAAACAATACCCAGTTGTGAATGTGATTGGTGATAGAAGCAAGGTCCAATGCTGTAAAAAGCAATATTGCATAGGAACCTGGAATGTCAGGTCCATGAATCAAGGCAAATTGGAGGTGGTCAAATAGGAGATGGCAAGGGTGAACGTCGACATTCTAGGAATCAGCGAACTAAAATGGACTGGAATGAGTGAATTTAACTCGGATGACCATTATATCTACTATTGCAGGCAGGAATCCCTTAGAAGAAATGGAGTAGCCATCATGGTCAACAAAAGAGTCCAAAATGCAGCGCTTGGATGCAGTCTCAAAAACGACAGAATGATCTCTGTTCGTTTCCAAGGCAAACCATTCAATATCACGGTGATCCAAGCCTATGCCCCAACCAGTAACACGGAAGAAACTGAAGTTGAACAGTTCTGTGAAGACCTACAAGACCTTTTAGAACTAACACCCAAAAAAGATGTCCTTTTCATTATAGGGGACTGGAACGCAAAAGAAGGAAGTCAAGAAACACCTGGAATAACAGGCAAATTTGGCTTTGGAATACGGAATAAAGCAGGGCAAAGGCTAATAGAGTTTTACCAAGAGAATGCACTGGTCATAGCCAACACCCTCTTCCAATAACACAAGAAAAGATTCCACATGGACATCACCAGATGGTCAGCATCAAAATCAGATTGATTATATTCTTTGCAGCCAAAGATGGAGAAGCTCTATACAGTTACCAAAAACAAGCCCGAGATCTGACTGTGGCTTAAATTGAAGAAAGTAGGGAAAACCGCTAGACCATTCAGGTATGACCTAAATCAAATCCCTTATGATTATACAGTGGAAGTGAGAAATAGATTTAAGGGTCTAGATCTGATAGATAGATTGCCTGATGAACTATGGAATGAGGTTCGTGACATTGTACAGGAGACGGGGATCAAGACCATCCCCATGGAAAAGAAATGCAAAAAAGCAAAATGGCTGTCTGAGGAGACCTTACAAATAGCTGTGAAAAGAAGAGAAGCGAAAAGCAAAGGTGAGAAGGAAAGATATAAGCATCTGAATGCAGAGTTCCAAAGAATAGCAAGGAGAGATAAGAAAGCCTTCCTCAGTGATCAATGCAAAGAAATAGAGGAAAACAACAGAATGGGAATGACTAGAGATCTCTTCAGGAAAATTAGAGATACCAAGGGAACATTTCATGCAAAGATGGGCTCAATAAAGGACAGAAATGGTATGGACCTAACAGAAGCGGAAGATATTAAGAAGAAGTGGCAAGAATACACAGAACTGTACAAAAAAGATCTTCATGGCCCACATAATCACAATGGTGTGATCACTAACCTACAGCCAGACGTCCTAGAATGTGAAGTCAAGTGGGCCTTAGAAAGCATCACTACGAACAAAGCTAGTGTAGGTGATGGAATTCCAGTTGAGCTATTTCAAATCCTGAAAGATGATGCTGTGAAAGTGCTGCACTCAATATGCCAGCAAATTGGGAAAACTCAGCAGTGGCCACAGGACTGGAAAAGATCAGTTTTCATTCCAGTCCCAAAGAAAGACAATGCCAAAGAATGCTCAAACTACCTAACAATTGCACTCATCTCACACGCTAGTGAAGTAATGCTCAAAATTCTCCAAGCCAGGCTTCAGCAATACATGAACCGTGAACTTCCAGATGTTCAAGCTGGTTTTAGGAAAGGCAGAGGAATCAGAGATCAAATTGCCAACATCACTGGATCATGGAAAATGCAAGAGAGTTCCAGAAAAACATCTATTTCTGCTTTATTGACTATGCCAAAGCCTTTGACTGTGTGGATCACAATAAACTGTGGAAAATTCTGAAAGAGATGGGAATACCAGACCACCTGACCTGCCTCTTGAGAAATCTGTATGCAGGTCAGGAAGCAACAGTTAGAACTGAACATGGAACAACAGACTGGTTCCAAATAGGAAAAGGAATATGTCAAGGCTGTATATTGTCACCCTGCTTATTTAACTTATATGCAGATTACATCATGAGAAACGCTGGGCTGGAGGAAGCACAAGCTGGAATCAAGATTGCCGGGAGAAATATCAATAACCTCAGATACGTAGATGACACCACCACTCTTATGGCAGAAAGTGAAGAAGAACTAAAAAGCCTGTTGATGAAAGTGAAGGAGGAGAGTGAAAAAGTTGGCTTAAAGCTCAACATTCAGAAAACGAAAATCATGGCATCTGGTCCCATCAGTTCATGGGAAATAGATGAGGAAACAGTGGAAACAGTGACAGACTGTATTTTGGGGGGGCTCCAAAATCACTGCAGATGGTGATTGCAGCCATGAAATTAAAAGACGCTTACTCCTTGGAAGGAAAGTTATGACCAAACTAGACAGCTTATAAAAAGCAGAGACATTACTTTGCCAACAAAGGGCTGTCTAGTCAAGGCTATGGTTTTTCCAGTGGTCATGTATGGATGCGAGAGTTGGACTGTGAAGAAAGCTGAGTGCCGAAGAATTGATGCTTTTGAACTATGGTGTTGGAGAAGATTCTTGCAAGTCCCTTGGACTGCAAGGAGGTCCAACCAGTCCATCCTAAAGGAGGCCCGTCCTGGGTGTTCATTGGAAGGACTGATGCTGAGGCTGAAACTCCAATACTTTGGCCACCTCATGCGAAGAGTTGACACATTGGAAAAGACCCTGATGCTGGGAGGGATTGGGGGCAGGAGGAGAAGGGGACGACAGAGGATGAGATGGCTAGATGGCATCACTGACTCGATGGACATGAGTTTGAGTGAACTCCGGGAGTTGGTGATGGACAGGGAGGCTTGGTGTGCTGAAATTCATAGGGTCGCAAAGAATTGGGCATGAGTGACAGACTGAACTGAAAATAACCAAAATATAAAGGCCAAGAAACAGGCCAACAAAAATAAAGCAGATTTGTGCAAGAAAGTGTTAATGCCTTTATTATAAAAGATTCAAACAAAAAATTGAGTCAGTGACAAATGTAATTCACAAGAGGGAATAAAAATATGAAAAAAGTATCCCACCTAAAAAGTAGTGAGTAAGTAACTCAGTTGTTGTTTATCCATTTCAATAAAAATAGTAATAATAACGATAATATCAGGTAGACTACAGATAAAATATAATACAGCTCTACATTCCTGGTAGTACTGCAACTCGAAACTAACTCTTATAAAACAATTTGCCAGAGATCCAGTAAGAGCCGTACAGACACACACACACACACATGCATATATCTCTTCTGGTTAAATTAAAAATCTGGGTGAAAGTTTTTGTTACATATATTATACATACATATTTTGTGTGTATAACTATGTAAAAAATATATGGAATCTGGAAAATGGTATTGACGAACCTATTTGTAGGGCAGCAGTAGAGAGAGAGACATTGAGGACAGGCTTGTAGACACAGCAGGCGAAGGAGAGAGTGGGACAGATTGATAGAAACACACAGATTACCACATGTAAAACAGACAGTGGGAATTTGCTGTATGGTGCAGGGAGCTCTACCCGGGGCTCTGTGGCAACCGTGAGGGGTGGGAGGGGGTGGGAGGTGGGAAGGAGGTTCAAGAGGGAGAGGACATATGTATACTTAGGGCTGATTCGTGCTGATGTATGGAAGAAACTAACACAACACTGTAAAGCAGTTATTCTCCAATTAAAAATAAATACATTAAAAAAAATTTTAGAACATTAAAAAAAAATAAATGTAAAGAAGCTAAAACAAAAATTTGTATGGTTAACCATACAAATTGTATGGGATTTTTAAGAGTAATGAGGTTACAGATTTTTTTTTAATTTTTCAGTTTGTGTTATCATTATGTTGCTTTTATAGCTTTTAGTGATTAAAATATACATAACCATCTGTTGTTTTGTGATTGGTGCTCAGCAATAACTATAGTTCTTCTAGCCTTCCAAATAGGCTGTCCTAGCCTCTTGCAGGTTAGTAAACCCAGGTAACACATCTGGCCAGAGAAATTAAGTGAATGAATGTGTGCCACTTTTAGCCCAAAGTTTTGAAAACGTCATGCTCAATTCTTCATTCTTCCAGTCTTATTCTGTCTCTGGAGAATCAACTGAATATTTTAGGTATTACTCTAAGCGATAGTGGATTTTCTCTTATCTGAGATTGTTGAGGTACCTAGGAGAGGACAGTTGCTTTGGAGAGACACCCTGACCTGTAGCTGGCCTTGTCCTAGCAAGTAGTAAAATTTTTGAGTTGAACCCCTGAGCCTTGATTGGGTTTTGTAACTTGCCTACCTTGACTAAGGTAGCAGTCATCTGCAAAATAAGGAATGACAATATTAGAGCTTTTGTTTATTTTTTCCATCCAATAAGAATGAAAAGAAGCTTTTACTAATATGTATAAACTGATAATAGCTCCTGAATCAACAAAGCAGAAGATTGTGTGTCGCACATGGTATGAAAATGTATCTTGGGAGAAAAGTGAGAATCTGCGACAGGTGGGAGTCCATAGTGGCCCCTCACTCATTTTTTTGCTTTACTGACAGTAATCTAGTCTCTAGATATTGTCCAGTTTTCACCAAACTACCCTTCATGGAATGGGCTTCCCAGGCCCTGCGGTAAATGCAGGTTTGATCCCTGGATTGGCAAGATAGATCCCCTGGAGAAGGGAAATGGCAACCCACTCCAGTATTCTTGCCTGAGAAATCCATGGACAGAGGAGCCTGGCGGGCCTACGGTCCATGGGATCACAGAAGAGTTGGACACGACTTAGCAACTGACACAGCAAACAAATGGTCAAGGAAAAGGCAAGATTTAAATTATTTTGAAACCTTTCCATCAAGGGGAAAATAAAATACAGACTTTTAAAGTCACTGTTGTTTTTGTGTATTTTTCAGATCAATGGAGAACTGTGTGAATTGTTTGGCACAAAGCAAATTGTTATTTCTCATGCCTCCCAAACAGTTAATCCAACTGAAAGTACACCTAGCACTATCAAAACATTTCTTTCCAAACATTGTGCTGACTACCCAAACAACTGGGATGACCACCTGTCAGCTGTTTCATTCGCCTTCAATGTTACTCACTTGGTATGTATCTTTTTATAATTCAGTACTTTTGAGTTATGATTATCTCTTGGCTGCATGTTTTATTACAAATTGTTGTTTATTTTTCTTGATAGGAACCTACTAAAAATACACCATATTTTCAAATGTTTAATCGAAATCCTTACATGCCTGAATCTTCTGATATTCATGAAGTGGATGGTGATAATAGAAGTATGTTTGCCAAAATTCTAGATGCAATTAAAGAAGCTGATAAAATAATGGAGAATAAGGCAACTTCAGTGGGCCAGGTGATTCTAATAGAAAAAAACTATAATTAAAAAGTCTATAAAATGATACAAAAATGTTTTTTCCACATATACACACACACACATACATATGAAATACACTGAAACCAAATTTTTTCTATTGAATTCTGCATGTCTTCATTAAACAGTGTGTTTATTAGCTATGAAATTCTGAGAGACATTAATAGGACCGTGTGTTTTGGAATGAAGGCGCAGCTGAATTGAAACCTCTGGTCTTGCTTCCCAGTTAGTTGTTTAACTTGGACCTGTTACTTCCTCTCATATTACTTTATTTTCTTTATAAAGTTGGGGTAATAGTGATTTTGAAATATTATTTTTAAAAATTACATGGGATTCTTCCGTATCTTTCAGTAGCACCTCAATAAGTAATATTTTTATTATAATATTATCTGTATTTGCCTTCAAGAAACTATAGCTCTTTCATCCTTTTTTTTTTAATACTTGCAGATGGAGAACAACAATTTTAATGAACTAAATAAAAGCAAAATCATTGTTAAAAAGAAACCAAGGCCATTAAATCCATTTCATCTGAAAGTGGGTCATGAAGTGTTAAGGCAGAGAAAAAACTGGTGGAAGGACGGCCGCTTCCGGTCCGAGTGGGTCGGCCCCTGTGTCATAGACCGCATCACCGAGCACGGCGGCGCTGTTCTGCGGGACAGCTCCGGGGCGAGGCTGAAGCGGCCCATCAAGATGTCCCACCTGAAGCCCTATGTCAGAGAAGCGGGCGAGCAAGGTAAAGGTCTGTCACCTCTCCACGTTGGTACTTTCTGTGAATGAAAAGAGAAGTTAAATTATCAGAAATCTCTCCTCCTCCCTGCCTTGCCTTTGGTTAGGTTGTGTTTTCCCTTTTCATTTTTATAAAATTTCGTACAGTGTTGGAGCCCAAAGAGTGTTTTTTTATTAGCATATGGTTTCTGAAACTGTCAGTCAGGTTTGTAAGAGATTTTATTTTGATTTCTAGTGTACTTTTCACACATTTCTCCCCACCGTTCATGTGCAAGACACTGGACATCTTTCATAGAGGGAAGAATTATATGTTCATCATTTTCACTTTCAGAATATTTTGTCACTTTTAGCATGCCATGATAGTAGCTAACATAAATAATGCCAAAACAAACACCATCTGAATTTCTGTTGTGAGATAAATATATTAGGGGACATTTAAAAATGTGCTTGATTTTTAATGTTGCATCTTATCACGGCCCTGGTAAATGCAGGGGAAGGTGAGAGTGAGCGGTTCTGAGAATGATGCGCCATTACAATAGGTGAACAGCACCCTAGACAATGCTACTTGCTCCACAGTGTGAATCTGAACAGTTAAGATATCCTGATCTTCTCTAATACTTTCTTTCGTGGACTAGAGCTAATTGACATGGCTTTCAGTTTAAATCCTACTTTACTGATGCTTTTATTTTGTCCTATAGTATCTGCTCTCTAGACTTTCTTTGAGGTAGGTAACTGAGAGGGAATAAATTGGTATCTTAGCTAGTTACTTTTGTTTTTTCTGTAAAGAAAGATAAAATAATTCAAAATTATTTGAATCTGAGTAACAAGAAAGATAATTTAGTGCCTTTTAAAACAGTATAAACAACTGTGTTATTTAATAGGCTTAAGTAAATAATAAATAATAATTACAAAAATAATGATAATAGATAACCCTCTTTCTTAGGATATGAAGCCCTTGAGGCTGCTCAACTGTTTCTCATCTGGGTCACAACTCTCATGTTAAAAGCTCTTAGTACCTTTCTTTCTGCTTATGACAGAACCAGTTGCTCTAGTAAACTTATCTTGGACCATTCCAACTCAGAAAGCTCCCAGTACCTTCATTTTCTGTTAAAAGAAGCACTTTTATTCCTTGTGCCTTCTCAGTTCTAAGCTACCCTTTATGATTTCTTCCTTTTGCAAGTAGAAACAAAAGATTATAAGGTGAAGGTTGTCCTTTCTTCCGATTTTCCCCTCAATCTTGGTGTTTAGGACTTGATTCCTTCTAATGTGTTAACCTTCCTAAATTAATGCAAAATCTCTGCTTAAAATGTTACTGCATCAGGATCGATCTGTTTCACCATTTTGTACCTTGCTCTTGCCAAAGAATTTCTTAAGGAGACCTAACATTCCGCTATGACTGAATATTTCAGAATCCAGCTGAATAGAGCAATTTCTAAACAGAAGCAGTACAAGTTTTGCTTTGTGCTTAAATTCTCTACAGATTATTCTTCAGTAATACAAAGGAAATTGCAAAATTAGTTCTAGTGTACATATAAGGAACCTGAGATTGATGAGTAAAATTGTTTTTTCTTATTAATCAAAAGAAGTACTAATCCAGCTGAAGTCTGGTTCCTGTTTACTCTGATCTGTTTTTGTGTGTTTCTCTTATTTGTAGAAATTCAAAACAAGTGTGATTTCTATCATCTTTTCCTTCGGTATCACATATTTTCCTGAAAATCTTCACCTCAAAAGCTGATTTTAAAGTCTTTGAACTAAATTTAAAGTAAATATAATGCCTCTGAGTAGTCACCCCATTGCTTTGACATAAATTTGAACATAGTGTAGCCGGAAGGACTGTGAATTTGCATTGTGGCTTTCACCAGCCTCGAGATGTCATAACTGCATTAAAGCTCACCAGCCAGAAGAGACAGGCTTCTGTTGCCAGCTTCTCATCCATTCTTATCCGGAACATAACAGAGGGAGCACATTCAGTACTAGGTCAGCAGTGTTTCTCATTGCTGTTTAAGCAGGCCTATGTGTCTGTGTGTCTAGTTCAGTTCCAGGCACCTTTTCAAGACTATTCTAACAAGAAATTTTATGCCATACCATCGTGTCTGTTTGTAATCATAATGTTTTCCTTTGAGTGGAAGAATGTTATTGACTTCCCATTATTGTATGTGACATAGATTTTGAGTAATTTTGTTTCGATTGGGAATTATCGTGATCAGTATGTGTCTGCCTCCCCTAAAAGCCTTGGTCTGATTGCCCCTCACAGTTTGAGAAATGGTTTTTATTTTTTAATAAGTTTCCCATTGTTGCCATAACAATTTACCACAAATTTAGTGGCTGAAAACACTTACTGTCTCTCAGTTCTATACTTAGAAATCCGGTGTAGATCTCAATGGGCTACAGTAAGGCATGGCAGGGCTGTGTTCCTTTCTGGAGGCTCAAGAGGGTGTTTTGTGCATTTTCCACCTTCTAGAGGCTGCTCACATCACTTGACTTGTGGTCCTCTTCCTATCTTAAAAGCCAGCAGTGGGCTAGAGCTTGCCTCACGTTACATCACTCCAGCCTCCTATTCTTCCTTCATCTTCTGCGTTTCAGGACACCTGTGCTTGGGCTCATCCTGATAATCCAAGATATCCTCTCTACTTTAAGGTTGATTGGTCAGTTGGTTAGCAACCTTAATTCCATCTCTACCCTAATCCTTCTTTACCATGTTAGGTAACGTAATCACAAGGTTCATGAATTAGTACATAGCTACCATTAGGGGTCCACTATTCTGCCTAACAGGAGAAGGAAATGGCAACCCACTCCAGTATTCTCGCCTAGAGAATCCCGTGGACAGAGGAGCCTGGTGGGCTGCTGTCAATCGGATCACACAGAGTCGGACACGACTGAAGCGATTTAGCAGCAGCAGCAGCATTCTGCCTAACACAGTTATGGTCTGCACTCACAATAGAAAACAGAGCTTAGTCCCTATATTAAATAAAGCTTGACTTTACTGTTAATGCACAGTCATCTGTTGGTATCCACAGGGAATCAGTTCCAGGACCCCTGTGGATACCAAAATCCAAGTGTGCCCAGGTCCCTTGTATGAAATGGCCCTGTTCTCCCTGACCTCCACATCCATGCTGCACACCCTGGAGTATGAACACCCGCTGTGGTTCCTGCACAGTGCCTCCCTTTGGCCTCTCAGTTCTGTCATCTCAAAATAAGAGTCATTCAGTTCTCTGTTAGTACTGGTTTATCTACTATAATAATTAGTATCAAACTACAGTTATTTATCATGAGAAAAGTACTAGTATGGCAACACATTATACTAGTTTTTGGATATCAGACCATGTATAGGATTAGTCAAGACACTTCATTTCAGAATGAAAATTATTTGTCCTGAAACCTTATACTTTTTCTATTTGAAAAAATAAGTTAATCCAGATCACTGAGACTTTTCTGAGGCCTTGGTTTTGGTTTTTATTTTTCTCCTTAGGGAAATGTTAATATTCTTATCTCACTTTGTTTTTTACTCTAAGACTAAATAAGGAAAAGTATGTCAAAACTGCTGATAACACCTTCCTGACATGTCTTGAAAATACCTCTCCTTCTGAGAAACTAAAGACTTACACAGTCAGTCTGGTCAAAACTGAAATAATGCTTTCATCAAGCATTTATATTAGTAACTAAATCAATAGAATGAGAAAATAAAAATTAAGTAAATTCTGTCATGTAATGTGGCTGAGTAGACTAGTCCTTTAATATGGTTTTGTTTCTCTCTCTTTATTTTGGGGGCTAAAACTTATCTTGTTCTTTACTTTTTCCGTAACTCAGGATTATTCTAGATTAGTACTGTCTAATAGATATATAATGAAAAAACTATGTAATATATAATTTAAAATTTTCTAGTAACCATGTTAAAAAAAGTAGGTGAAAATAATTTTAGTTATATATTTTATAATAATACAATATATCTAAAATAGTATTATTTCAGCATTCATTTAGGCCTCAAAAATCTCTTTCTGGTAGATCTTTGGTAATCTTTTTTGAAGTTAAAGAACATTTCTGTTGGCTGTACTAGGTTTAGAACAAAGCAGGATGGAAACATATTTGACCTTTCCAAATGAATGAGAATTGTTTTTTCTGTACAAAGGCAACTTGAAATCTCCAGAGTAGTTTTCCATTGCATATAGAGTAATTTTTGTAGACTTTGCTGAATATAATCCTGATTCGCTGCAGTTTTGTCACACTAAGTTACTTTAAAGCTTACTTAAGAAAGTGTGTGTATACGTTCAGATATGTATATTGGTTACTTACATATGGAAGCTCTTGTCTTTTACAAACAAGTGAGGTTGGTCAAGTCCTTTTGTTTCAAAGTCTTTGTAACTAGGAGGTGCTTACACTCAAGGTCTTTGAATGCATTTTTAGGAAATCAAAGTGATAACTTCTAAAAACTTTGCATCTATCCATAGTTTCCCTGTTGGTACATGTTTACTGGACATATCTTTCTATAGTAGACCTGCTTTATCTGTATGGAAAAACATTTTGAGACAGAAAACTTCCTTCATCAAAGATCTCTGCAAAGATCCAATTAGGAAATACTTAAAATGCTTACAGTAACTGCTGTCACTAATACATTGTGGCATTGTACCCTGAACCTATGAAATTCTCCATGACTTATTAGAAAAATTTTATCAGCAACATTTTTACCCTACCTAACTTTTCAAGTTCTTTTAAATGACTACCTAGCTTTCTCTGATATTAACAGACTAATAGCAAACTTTGATGTTGAACCTCTAGCAACACATTCTAAAGGTGTTTCAACTTCACTGATCCTGTTTTCCTCTTTCCTGCTACTATTGAGCATAGCACGTCTCACGGGTTGCATGATTTTTTTTTTTTTATCTTTCAGAATTGTTCTCTGGTTCAGCATTTCCTTGCCTACTAACATAGAAAAATCATTTTGTTATCACCTTCAATTATCCATACTTTTATTTCCATCATAACTATGTGTATCTTAACAGCATTTTCAATGTAATTACTGCTTTTGCATTAATAAGAATTGGTGAGTTAAACTTTGAAAACCTCTCAAAACTAAAATACCAAGTACACTTTCCCTGATGAAGAAGTAAATGGGCAAAACTAAATGTCCATACAAGCCCAAGTCTACTTATGCCACTTATTAGGAAAAAACAAAGCTTTGTTTGATCTTTTGATGTTTGTAAATTTAAAGTTCATAAATGTGTGACATACAGGGTTGGAATAGATTCAATTAGCTTTTCACATATTCAGTTCAGTTGCTTAGTCGTGTCCAACTCTTTGCGACGCCATGGACTGCAACACGCCAGGCCTCCCTGTGCATTGCCAACTCCCAGAGTTTACTCAAACTCATGTCCATTGAGTTGGTGATGCCATCCAACCATCTCATCCTCTGTCATCCTTCTCCTCCTGCTTTCACTCTTTCTCAGCATCAGGGTCTTTTCAAATGAGTCAGCTTTTCACATCAGGTGGCCAAAGTATTGGAGTTTCAGCTTCAACATCAGGCCTTCCAACATTAGTATGAGGATAAGTATGGTGGAATCATGTCCTGGGATATATTAGCACATTTATCTGCTCTGAGAAACTTTCATTGATCTCTAGTCTAAATGAGCTATTAATGTTCCTTTTGCTCTTTGTTGAACTTCAAATTTGAGGGTTCTTTAAAATCTTCATTAAAATCTTTAAGAGATTCTGTTAATGTTTTGGGAGAAAATCCAGAAAGAGAAGACAGGGGTCCAGGAAGCTAATCAGTGGTAGTTCAGGTCCAGGAAGCTAATCAGTGGAATAGTTCCTTGTTGTAATGAATTAAAATACTATGTAGGGTAGAATTCTTTTATCTACATTAACCTTTGTTTATAAAGATTCTGCTGCTTTGCCATCTGTTTAACCCTCATTTTAAACATTTTTTTCCCCAATAGTGAAGATAAATTTGCTGAAAATAGAAAAAAATGTTGACAAGGAAAATTCCTTGTCAGTATTTTAGTATGGATTTAGCTACACCTTGAAAGTTCATGAGCATTTTAATATTAAATTAGACTTAAGTAAGCTAATTAACCTAATCAATTGTAGCCTGCCTACTTGCACATACCTCTTATATGAACCTGATTCTAGGAACTCTATCTTCATTGTAGTTTATCACTTCATAGTGTGACAATTTGATGTTATTGTCCTAATATGAATTCTATAAAGATTAAAGAATTATCTAAAGTTATAAATAAAAGGATTTAACCATTCCATTTACTAAAGTATCTTTCAGGACCCCATAAATGCATCCAGAAATGCTTTGAGATATATATTAAGGATATCATCAACATCAAAAATATAGTTTATAACTTTTGTTTTTAACCTATACCATGATTCTCAGTGCTTTCCCCCTCACTTACACCTACCAAAGACAGATCAAGAGAATACTCTGTAATGGCCTATAGGGAAAAGAACCCCAAAAAGTTGGATATATGTGTATGTATATAACAGGTTCACTTTGCTGTACACCTGAAACTCACACAACATTGTAAGTCAATTGTACCACAATAAAATTTTTTTTTAACTTGTAAAAAAAAAAACCATCCCTTTATATTATTCCTATTTTTTTTAAAAAAGTCTGGCTCTCTTAATTCCTTGATCTCTCCTGAATTCTGTATGTATGAACTGTCAAATTCATATATCATTTTATTCATTCTTCTACATGTACTTATTTAGGAGATATGAGAACCCATCAGCAATTAATCTTGATAGTTAATTTGTATTACTTGGGATTTTATTCCTTATTTTATATTATTTCATTTTAAAGTGGTTTAATTATAGTTCTAAAAGGCAAACTTGTGTTCCTTCTTTCAGATAGTCTCCATCTCTTACACGGTTCAGTAGTGGCAGATCATGACTATGTTGGGATACCCGAGCTTCCAGCTGGAGCATACCAAGCAAGTATTCTGGTGGAAAATGCGGCTGTTGGAGTAGTTGACAGTGAGGTACTGACGTCAAGCAAAGATCGTGAACTATTAGAATACAGAAATGCCAAAATCTCTCCACTGATGGAAGATCATAATGCTCTTGAAAAGCAGACTTTTAGTCTCTTGGACTCTTCAAACCAGGTCCTTGAGTACTTAACTTAGTAAACACAAAAATTCATTTAAAGTGCTGTTTAGAGAATGCATCACCTTGAATCTTATCTTTTCCATTCAAAAAGATTACATAGAAAAGTATCTTGACAAACTCTTAATGACTAAATCCTGAAGGTTTATTTTGTAATTATTTATCTGAAGTTGTTCTTCTTTTGTATATATGTGTGTATATATACATTTAGGCAAAGGAAGCATGTAATATATGGATATTTTTTCTTCTACAAAGACAACAGGCAAAGCATGCTTACTTCTTAGGAAGTAAACTAAATTCCAACTCAAAACTTTGGTATTGTTACCATGTTTTCAGTTACAATTTTTTAAAAATATTCCCCCCTTTTAAAAACTATATGAACTACCTAGAACTGCATTAATAAATATTTATTGAATGTGTTAAATGAAACCTGTTCCTGTGTCATTGAAATGTCTAAAACTATTGTAGTTACTTAATGGGCTCCTACAGTGTATTGGTAAGTTCACCTTGTAGACAGGCTAAGGATTAGGATCTGAAACTATATATTGGATTGAAAACGTGTGCATTTCCATAGTATATATTAAAGTCAAAAGCATCCATGAATACATTTTTTTCTGCAGTCTTGAGAAAGTAAATTATAGAATAACTGATATTAAAGATTTTAAACTATAATATCTGTAATAGTTACAACTTTGCTCAACAAATATTTGTTATAAAGCATTTTGAAGAATGTTGTGGGATATATAAAAGCTATGTGTCTTGTCCCCAAAAGACTTACAGTCCGGTAAGGAATATAGATCATACAAGCCACATACACAACAAATTGCCAACCTCTGCTGGATCATTGGAAAAGCAAGAGAGCTCCAGAGAAACATCTACTTATGCTTTATTGACTACGCCAAAGCCTTTGACCATGTGGATCACAACAAACTGGAAAATTCTGAAAGAGATGGGAATACCAGACCACCTGACCTGCTTCCTGAGAAATCTATATGCAGGTCAGGAAGCAATAGTTAGAACTGTACATGGATCAACAGACTGGTTCCAAATCGGGTAAGGAGTACGTCAAGGCTGTATATTGTGACCGTACTTATTTAACTTATATGCAGAGTACATCATGAGAAACACTGGGCTGGATAAAGCACAAACTGGAATCAAGATTGCCAGGAGAAATATCAGTAACCTCAGATAAGCAGATGACACCACCCTTATAGCAGAAAGCAAAGAAGAACTAAAAAGCCTCTTGATGAAAGTGAAAGAGGAGAGTGAAAAAGTTGGCTTAAAACTCAACATTCAGAAAACTAAGATCATAGCATCTCCATCACTTCATGGGAAGTAGATGGGGAAACAGTGTCAGACTTTATTTTTTTGGCCGCAAAATCACTGCAGATGGTGACTGCAGCCATGAAATGAAAAGATGCTTGCTCCTTGGAAGAAAAGTTATGACCAACCTAGACAGCATATTAAAAAGCAGAGACATTACTTTGCCACAAAGGTCCATCTAGTCAAAGCTATGGTTTTTCCAGTAGTCATTAATGGATGTGAGAGTTGGACTATAAAGAAAACTGAGCACCAAAGAATGGATGCTTCTGAACTGTGGTGTTGGAGAAGACTCTTGAGAGAGTCCCTTGGACTGCAAGAAGATCCAACTAGTCCCTCCTAAAGGAGATCAGTCCTGGGTGTTCATTGGAAGGACTGATGCTGAAGCTGAAACTCCCAATACTGTGCCCACCTGATGCAAAGAACTGACTCATTGGAAAAGATCCTGATGCTGGGAAAGATTGAAGGTGGGAGGAGAAAGGGATGACAGAGGATAAGATGGTTGGATGGCATCACTGACTCAATGGACATGAGTTTGAATAAACTCCGGGAGTCGGTGATGGACAGGGAGGCCTGGCATGCTGCAGTGCATGGGGTCACAAAGAGTCGGACACGACTGAGTGGCTGAACTGAACTGAAAAGGAAAAATGATTAGAGGAAAGAAATCAAAGACTTCATCTTATATCACCGACCAAATAGATTCCACATAAAATTCCAGAAAGAAGCCTTAAGAAAACATAGTTGTCTCAAGCAGTGATTCCTGTCCTCCTCCCATTAGCAGAACAAAGTTGATGATGGAGTCATACGGAACTCGTAAATGTAAGTGGTCAAGTTTCCTTTTCTCAACTCGAATGAAGTGAAATTTTTTTTCAATATCTGAGTAAGTCTTTTTCCACTGTAACAGGGTAATAATGAGTCATTTTAGAATTACAGTTTCTAAACCTTTTTTTTCTTTTAGAATTCTGCTTCCCCTAAATACTTTCTCACACAGACCTTCATCCTGTGTGCACTGATCATGTTGGGTTCCACTACTCTCTGTCTACAAATCACCCCAAATTCTTAGTGGCTTAAAACAAGACTTTTGCTTCTTAGCCACCCTCTTGGTTCATTAAGGCTGCATTTTCATCCTCACTCCAAGATGCAGGCTGAAAGAAACTGACTTCTGGAATACCCCCGCCACCATGGCAAGGGGAGAGCATGGTGAACTGAGTACCGCCTGTGAAAAGACTTGGACATCCTTCTTACTCTCATCACAACGGTCAAACCTGGTCATGTACTGCTAATGGGTACAGGTTTCTTTTTGTAGTGATAACAGTGTTCTAAAGCTAATTGTGATGGATATGTAACTGAAAATACTAAGATCCACTGAATTGTATACTTTAAAATGCTGAATTTTATGAGAGTTATGTCTCAATAGGATTGTTGTGTAACAGTCTAAACAAAAGTTTAAAAAAGAAACAAAACCTAGCCACCTAGCCATGCCTAATACAGCCCTATTGTATGCGTTGAAAGGAGGAAAACTAGGGTATTGGTGGATTGCTGCAATGATTGCCAAAACTCTTTTTTCCAGGTTTTATTAAAGGCCATTTATGCTGATAGTTACTTTATTTCCTGATAGTGAATATAAGCTGTTCAAATAAAAATGCTGATTTTATTACTGAAATCTCAGATTTTGAATATAGATTCCAAATATAGATATTAAATAAACAAATACACAGGAAATACCTACACATTAGATACATACACATAATCTTATCCTAATGTTTACAGGGCCCTGTCAAGAGAGAAAATAGATTTTTACATACCATATGCCTAAATATTTAGAGGTGATAAATCAAGCTAATAAGCTATTCCTATGTCAGCAAATATGCCTCAAGCTTCCTCGAATTCTTGGACTCCTCCAGCCTGACACGAGTAAGCGGCAAAGCAGGGCTAGCTGGCCCCAGAGCAATCTTTGTCTCCCTCCATCCTCCCTGAAGAGCGACTTTCCGCCCTCTCCTGCTGCGCCTCTCCTCCATCTGAGCCCCTGCAGATGCACCCTTGGACCCGCCCAAGCCTTTGCGGTGTGATCTCTGCCTCTGTCCACCCCCCAGGAGGGCGGCCTTTGAAGAGGTTCTCCAGGTGGGAAAGGGGCACATCCCTGAGCCCTGTGAGCTCACTCTATGTGGAGGGACACTGTCAAGGGGGACGGAGCACAGCCCTTAAGCCAAGAGCCCAGAGTGAGTCCCTCTTACCAGGATTTAAGGGAGTTGTTCTATAAGCGGAGAGTAAAATTTTGACCAAAAAATAAGCAATGTCTTCATGAGGCTTTGTATGCCACCTTGTGGTATTTTTTATGAACACTTAAAAACATAGCAGGAAATGCTGAGTATACTAAAGAAAATTTTTTGAATGAAAGTAATTTCCTCACTTGAAATGTTATTTTTAAATATCATAATTAACATTTCTAGTATAAAATTTTTCTTATTTCATCATCTTTTAAAAAGGTAACTCATTAAGGTTTACAAAATAAAACTTACTAGTTATAAGATTCATTCATACCCTCAAAAAAGATACGTATTAAGTCCATGTTCTGTTCTGGCACTAAGGATATATCAATGAGAAATCTCTCTGCCTTCCTACACCTTGAAGTCCAATAGGATAGTGAAACAGTGACCTGTAGTTCTTAATGAATACATTTCTTTACTTTTATCCAATCTTAAAATCTCAATGATAGCCTTTTGCATAGACATCTTGTTTGGGACCCTTACCTTAAGCCTTTTCCACTTATTTTTGACTGTGTATAAAGTTCTAATAATGTTTTGTTCAGAGGTCTGGAAAGGACTGGGCCATTTCCAGTTGGAGTTTCTAATCATGATGATGAGTAATTAAACACCAAAATAAGCATTTAAGAAGCAAATTTTTTTTCAAACTTTTATTTTCCACAGATGAATTTGTGATTGAGAGGGCAATGCCAGCTTTGTGGAGTGTTACAATTAAACAGGTAAAGGGCAATTTAATGCCATCAAATGAAAAAGTATCTAAATTGGTAGCTTGCCCAGAGTGTGAGGACCAGATTGACGGATTCTCCTGCTTCCTCTAATCCCTCCCTGTCCTCCTCACCCAATTTCTTCCTCACCCCCGCATTAACACTACTTCCTTTGTGTACTCACGCAAAACTCATTAAGAAGGTAAGGTGCACTGGGTCCAGTGGACTTTCCTTATCTGACCTTCTCATCATCCACACTTTGCAGGTCCTTGCCAAGAGCACATAGTGAGGAGAGCCATTTCCTTGGGCTGGCAGGTAGCTAGAGGAAATCAGATAGCCAATGACACCTTCGCTGACTCCTTATCTCCACATCCCAGTAGAGCTTCTGTTAGTTCTGATAAGAGGTCCCAGAAAATGAACAGAAGAGAAATTAAAGGCAATGGAGCCCGACTTCACTCCTTCCTGTGTATTATTTTGAAGTAGCAGTGAAGAGAAAAGTACTCACTGGAATGGTTCTCGGAGTATGCTTTCCTACTGCATTCCAACATGTAATCTATAGTCTCTGGGTTTCTGTGCTTTTCCTCTTTCCCTTTAGAATTCCATCCTTACATATATAAATATATATATACACGTACATATATACAATTCATTAAAAAATTGTATGTGGTAAATAAACAGTGGTGAAACCATCATAGTGGTGGTTTATGTGACTTAGTCATAGCTAGAAGCAAGTCAGCAGCAAATCTGCCTCAAGTTTGAGAACAGCACTTACAGTGACTCCTCACTGATCACTATGTTAATAATCACCCATTTTACCTGAGGTAGTTAATACATTATTAGTTAAAAAGGTAATCACTTATTTTTATGTAATATTAAAAACATAAAATCCAGAATATATAAAAATTCCTATAACTCAATACACAAAAAGAACCCAATTTTAAAATGGGCAAAAGATTTGATTATACATTTTCTCAAAGAAAGATATGCAAATCAGATACCACATCACACTCATTAGAATGGCTGTGATAGTTTTTAAAAAGAATAAGAAGTGTTGATGACACAGTGTAGAGAAACTGCAGCCCTTGTACGTTACTGATAGGAATGTAAAAGGATAAAATGGTTCAGCCACTACGGAAAACCCTGTTTCTTCCTCAGAAACCTGAACATAGACTTACCATATGACCCAGCAATCCCACGCCTAGGTATATACCCAAAGGAACTGAAAATAGGCCCTGGAACAGATAATTGTATGCCAACGTTTATTGTAGTATTCTCCAATAGTCAAAAGGTAGAAATGATCCAAGTGGCCACTGACAGATGAATGAGTATAGAAAATGTGGTATATACATGCAAAGGAATGTTATTCAGCTGTCAAAAGGAATGAAGTTCTGAATAATGCTACCACATGATTGACCCTTGAAGAAACTATCCTGAGTGAAATATGTCAAATATAAAAGGAAAAATACTGCATCAGTTCAGTTCAGTCCAATCTCTCAGTCATGTCCGACTCTTTGCGACCCCATGAACCACAGCAGCCAGGCCACCCTGTCCGTCACCAACTCCCGGAATCCACCCAAACCCATGTCCATCAATTTGGTGATGCCATCCAACCATCTCATCCTCTGTTGTCCCCTTCTCCTCCTGCCCTCAATCTTTCCCAGCATCAGGGTCTTTTCCAATGAGTCAGCTCTTTGCATCAGGTGGCCAAAGTATTGGAGTTTCAGCCTCAGCATCAGTCCTTCCAATGAACACCCGGGACTGGTCTCCTTTAGGATGGACTTCTCCACAGCACAGTTCAAAAGCATCAATTGTTCGGTGCTCACCTTTATAGTCCAACTCACATCCATACATGAAATGACCACTGGAAAAACCATAGCCTTGACTAGATGGACCTTTGTTGGCAAAGTAATGTTGGTCATAACCTTCCTTCCAAGGAGCAAGCATCTTTTAATTTCATGGCTGCAATCACCATCTGCAGTGATTTTGGTGCCCCCAAAAATAAAGTTAGCCACTGTTTCCACTGTTTCCCCATCTATTTGCCATGAAATAATGGGACCAGATGCCATGATCTTAGTTTTCTGACTGTTGAGCTTTAAGCCAACTTTTTCACTCTCCTCTTTCATCAAGAGGCTCTTTAGTTCTTCTTTGCTTTCTGCCATAAGGGTGGTGTCATCTGCATATCTGAGGTGATTGATATTTCTCCCAGCAATCTTCATTCCAGTTTGTGCTTCCTCCAGCCCAGCGTTTCTCATGATGTACTCTGCATATAAGTTAAATAAGCAGGGTGACAATATACAGCCTTGACGTTCTCCTTTTCCTATTTGAAATCAGTCTGTTGTTCCATGTCCAGTTCTAACTGTTGCTTCCTGACCTGCATACATGATTCCACCTATATGAAATATCCAAAACAGGCAAATCCTTAGAGATAGAAAGTAGATTTAAGTGTTTACCAGGGCTTAGGGGAGAGGAAATGGGAAGTTAATGCTTAATGGCTACAAAGTTTCTGGTTGAAGTAAGGATGCTTTGGGAATAGTGGTGATGACTGAACCACAGAGAAGTGTCATCAATGTCACTGAACCGTAAATGGTGAAAATGGCAACTTTTATCTCAATTTTGCCACAATTTAGAAAGATTAATAATGTAATATATAAAAAACTATTGAGTTATTCACTTAGGTGAATTGTATGATATGTGAGTTATATCTTAATAAAGTTGTTTTTAAAGGGTCATGGGATACAGCTTAAATTGTGCTTATATGAAAATTTATGACCTATATACTTACTTAGAATTGATGCTTTTGAAGTATGGTGTTGGAGAAGACTCTTCAGAGTCCCTTGGACTGCAAGGAGATCCAACCAGTCCATCCTAAAGGAGATCAGTCCTGAATATTCACTGGAAGGACTGATGCTGAAGCTGAAACTCCAATACTTTGGCCACCTAATGCGAAGAGCTGACTCATTTGAAAAGACCCTGATGCTGGGAAAGATTGAGGGCAGGAGAAGGGGACAACAGAGGATGAGATGGTTGGATGGCATCACTGACTCAATGGACATGAGTTTGAGTAAACTCTGGGAGTTGGTGATGGACAGGGAAGCCTGGTGTGCTGTGGTTCATGGGATCGCAAAGAGTCGGACATGACTGAGCAACTGAACCTAATTGACATACTTTCTTACATTGGAGAAAATAAAGTTTACAAAGTAATGAGCTAAGCATCCAATTTAACGTGGCATAAAAAGAATAAGTGACCAAGCCTAAGGAAAACAAGGCATGAATCATGAACATAATAGAAATTAATAAAATAGAAAAGAAGTTTATAATGACAGGATGAACTAAACCGAAAGTTGCTTTTTTGAAGACACTAATAAATTGAGACAAATCTAGCAAGTTCTAATTTAAAAAATAAACAGAATTTATAAATACAAAATATTATAAAAGGGTCAGAATGCCATATAATGCAGATATTTAAAAGACAAATGATATTATCACTTAATCCTGAAAACTTCAAAATCTTTATAAAATTGATAAATTCTAGAAAAATTTAACATGCAAATGTGGTTCAAGAAGAAATAAGCCAGCTCTTTGGCAAGCCGTGAACCCCAGGCTCTGTTCCACAGCATGGGGTTTGTTGAAGTTGTCAAGAATAAAGGCTACTTCAAGAGATACCACTGAAATTTAGAGGACAGCAAGAGGGCAAAACTGACGACTATACTCAGAAATTATTGGTAACCCACAATAAAAATAAGTACAACACACTCAAATACAGAATGACAGTTCATGTAACCAACCAAGATATCATTTGTCAGATTACTTACACCAGTCTAAAAGGAGATATACGCAGCTTATGCTCACGAACTCCCAAAATAAGGTGTGATGGTTGGCCTGACAAATAGCCCTGCTGCATATTGTACTGGCCTGCAGGCTTCTTACTAGGTTTGGTATCAGCAAGATTTATGAAGGCCAAGTCGAGGTGACTGTGGATGAGTAAGGTGTAGGAAGCCCTGGTGGTCAGCCAGGTGCCTTCACCTGTTGTTTGGATGCAAGACTTGCCAGGTCTACTACTGGAAATAAAGTTGGGGACCCTCAAGGGAGTTGATGGAAGCTTGTCTATCCCTCACAGTACCACATGATTCCCTGCTTATGATTCAGGAGGCAAAGAACTCAGTGCTGAGGTTCACTGAAAGCTCACCATGGAGTAAAACATGGCAAATGACATGCATAGCCTGGCTGAAGAAGATGAAGATGCTTGTAAGAAACAATTCTCTCAATATCGAACGGACTCTGTAACTCCAGACATGATGGGGGAGGTGTATAAGAAAGCTCATGCTGCAATTAAGAGAATCCAGTGGATGAGAAGAAGCCTAGGAAAGAAGCTGAAAAGAAGTGGATCCATCCCAAAATGTCACTTGCCTAGAAGAAAGACTGGGTAGCTCAGAAGAAGGCAGGCTTCTTTAGAGCTCAGAAACAGGCTGCCGAGAGTTAATACACGAAACCATAGTTTTCTATGAAGAGTTTTCAGATAAAGACAATAATAAACATATTGACCAAGCAAATAATAAGCCACGTGATTTTACCAAACATTTATAACAAAATTTAAGGAATACATAATTTTAATCTTACACAAATTATTTTATGGTATAGAAACAGAAGTACCTCTCCTTATATCTTTGGCATGAGGATAGCATAATCTTAAAATCTGAAAAAGATGGGATGAGAAAAGAAAATAACAGGTCATTCTCTCATGAACATGGATACAAAGATGTAAAAATAAATTAGTAAACTGATTCCAGTGATCTATAAAAATACACATTATGACCAAACTGAGTGGATTCCCAAAATGCAAGTTTGATTTAATTAACAGCTGCATTTCTAAGAGAGCTGGCCAAAAAAGAGTAGAAATACACCCAATGTTTTAACGGAAGAAGATTTAAGGAACTTTTTAAAGATGAACAGAACCCACAATGAACGGTGGGACATCTGGTAACTAGAAATAGAAGTGCCCAGTGAGAGATGAATTTATGGAAGAAAATTTAACCGTCAGTGGTGGTCATCACAGAGAAAGGCAACCTCATCATAGAGAAAGCCAGAACTGTACAAGTCAGAACTGCAATGATCACTGTTAGAACTGACCCTCGGAGAAGACCACCCTCCCATCTCAGGCTGCTGCTGCTAAGTTGCTTCAGTCATATCTGACTCTGTGCGACCCCATAGACAGCAGCCCACCAGGCTCCACCATCCCTGGGATTCTCCAGGCAAGAACACGAGTGGGTTGCCATTTCCTTCTCCAATGCATGAAAGTGAAAAGTGAAAGTGAAGTCGCTCAGTCGTTTCCAATTCTTAGCGACCCTATGGACTGCAGCCTACCAGGCTCCTCCGTCCATGGGAGTCTGCAGGCAAGAGTGCTGGAGTGGGGTGCCATCGCCTTCTCTCATCTCAGGCTAGTGCCTCTCATTTGTTGGTGCCCACCCCACCCCCCCAAGGGAAGTCAGTGGCAGGGAGCTTGGGGTTGGGATGAAAGCGATAAGGATCAGCCTCCTGGGGACCAGAGCTGAAAGGGCAGAGAATTGATGCAGGTGAGCGATTTGAGAAGAATCAGCAAAACCACATAATCAGATGTTAAAAAAAAAGAAAAAGGTCACTTAATCATCTAGTTAGGTGGCAAACATTTTCTGTAAAGGACTTAGCTAGATAGTAAATATTTTTCAGCTTTGCAGAATATACATTCTGTTGGAATCACAAAATTCTGCCATTGCAGAAGCAGTCATGAACATACTAAACAAAAGGGTGTGTCTGTTTTCCAATAATTTTTTATGTACCACCCGCACCCTGCAAAAAAATTGTGGACTGAATTCAGCCTGTGGGTCATAGTTTGTAGACACTTTATCTAGTAGATCCAGAGAAAGTATTTGCTCAATAACAACCATGTGAAATAAAAAATTCTTGGCAAACTCAGAAGGGCATTCCCTTATCCTGATAAAGTATCAGTTCAGCTCAGTCACTCAGTCATGTCTGACTCTTTGTGACCCTATAGACTGCAGCATGCCAGGCCTCCCTGTCCATCACCAACTCCGAGTTCATTCAAATTCAAGTCCATTGAGTCAGTGATGCCATCCAACCATCTCATCCTCTGTCGTCCCCTTTTCCTCCTGCCTTCAGTCTTTCCCAGCATCAGGGTCTTTTCAAATGAGTCAGTTGTTCACATCAGGTGGCCAAAGTATTGGAGCTTCAGCTTCAGCATCAGTCCTTCCAATGAATAGTCAGGACTGATTTCCTCTAGGATTGACTGACTGGATCTCCTTGCTGTCCAAGGGACTCTCAAGAGTCTTCAACACCACAGTTCAAAAGCATCAGTTCTTTGGTGCTCAGCTTTCCTTATAGTCCAACTCTCACATCCATACGTGACCACTGGAAAAACCAGCTTTGACTAGATGGATCTTTGTTGAAATCTAGACACAGTCACTAAATTCATCAAAAGAGGTTCAACATTATTAATAGCCAGAAAAAAATGCAAAGTAGAACCATTATTAAAGATGATTTAAAACCTACAAGATTGGAAATAGTTTAAAATACTGACAAGGATGAGGACAGACAGTACAATTAATACATTATTGATGAGTCTATAAATTGATCTAGCTATTTTGGAAAAACAATTTAGTATTATATAACAAAGCTGAAGATGCACAGGCCTATAATCCAGTAATTTTGCGCCAGGAGCTGCGTTCAAGGAGGAATATTTGCAATAGCAAAACACTGGAAACAACATAAGTATCTAGCAACACAATGAATAAGTGGACTGTGGCATACTCATACAATGAACTACTTCATAGCAGTGAAAATGAACAAATTACAGGCTCACATAAAAAGCATGGAGGAAGTCAGGAACACAACACGGGCAGAAAAATCAGTGTGAAAAAGAAAGAGAGACATGGGTAAAGTTTTGAAGAAAGTCAGAAAGGGAGGTGATGCCTCCGGGGTGTGGGGGAGCATTCCAGAGGAGAAGAGCCAGCGAGTGCAAAGATGCTGAGCTGTTTGCGTTTGGGATAGTTTGTGTTCTGAGGGATAGTAAGGGGATAAGTTCTGAGTAAGGATGCTCAGAACAGAGTAAGAGGAAGTATAATAAGAGGTCAGAGAGGCAAAGGGGTAGAATAAATTGTTTCGTGACTTGTAGGTCACTGTATGGAGTCTGCTTTTTAGTTTGAATAACATGGTTGCTCACTGAAAGTATCTAACAAAAGTGACCTGATCTGACACGTGTTAGATAATCACTTTGGAAGCTGGAATCAGAATGGACTGAGAAAGGGCAATGGGGGTCTGGTTAGGAGACTGTTGCATGAGAGATGACGATAGCATTGGTAGAAATGGATGTGGTGGGAAATGCTTAGTACGCATTATATTTTAAAGCTAGATTACCTGGAATTTGTTGACACTGAATGTAAGTATTTAAGGAAAACAGGAGTCTGTGATGACTCTAAACTTTCTCGGTTTGTAAAACCAGAAGGATGGAGTTGCCGCTGAGATGAGGACGACTTGGAGGAGCAGGTTTGGGAAAGACAAAGTAAGTTCAGTTTTGAACAGGTTGCGTTGGAGATAGACATGCAGATGGGTCTGTCGGGTAGACATTTGGATATAAGAGCCTGAAGTTCAGGGGGTAGGAATTCAGGATTCATTCATGCACCGTCAGAACTCTTCAAAAGAAAACTTGTAATATGTGTCCTTTGGGGGAAGCCAAGACATTATCTTTGTGTCAGAGAGTTGCACTTGCTGTTGACCCACCACACTCCTTGTTAATTATTGCTGAGGCAGCGATTGAAAGCATCGGGTGATTGATTACACACTCTATGGCATTATTTACATTACCTGGCAGAGCAAACAGATGTTTAAGCAAGGCTCCTAGTTTCATGAATGATGGCAGCTGAGCATTCGCCTCCCTTCCCCCTTTGATGGATATAGCTGATGCTAACACCATGTTGATGAAAGTGAAAGAGGAGAGTGAAAAAGTTGGCTTAAAGCTCAGCATTCAGAAAACTAAGATCATGGAATCTGGTCCCATCACTTCATGGCAAATAGATGGAGAAACAGTGCAAACAGTGGCAGACTTTATTTTTCTGGGCTCCAAAATCACTGCAGATGGTGATTGCAGCCATGAAATTAAAAGACGTTTGCTCCTTGGAAGGAAAGCCATAACCAACCTAGACAGCATATTAAAAAAGCAGAGACATTACTTTGCCAACAAAGGTCTGTCTAGTCGAGGCTATGGGTTTTCCAGTGGTCATGCATGGATGTGAGAGTTGGACTATAAAGAAAGCTGAGCATCGAAGAATTAATGCTTTTTAAACTGTGCTGTTGGAGAAGACTCTTGAGAGTCCCTTGGACTGCAAGGAGATCCAACCAGTCCATTCTGAAGGAGGTCAGCCCTGGGATTTCTTTGGAAGGAATGATGCTAAAGCTGAAGCTCCAGTACTTTGGCCACCTCATGCGAAGTGTTGACTCATTTGAAAAGACCCTGATACTGGGAAAGATTGAGGGCAGGAGGAGAAGGGGACAACAGAGGATGAGATGGTTGGGTGGCATCACTAAATCGATGGACATGGGTTTGGTAAACTCTGGGAGTTGGTGATGGACAGGGAGGCCTGGCATGCTGCGGTTTGTGGGGTCACAAAGAATCGGACACAACTGAGCAACTAAACTGAAGACCATGTTTAAGGGACTATGAATAAAGCAGGCAAAGTCTCAAGAATCTCATTCTCATCTGCCAGTGGAAAGTGAGTGAGGCAGAGTGTTAGTTTCTGCAGCCGCTTATCGTTCTGCCATCACGTAGTACTTTGTCTTTCCTAAGGAATTCACAACCTGATGTAATTTCCATAGAATTTTTGTTCCAATATCACCTTCCTATTTCCACCTCAGTTTGCATTTGAAAACTGGAGGGAGAACTCCCCTTCACCACACACACACACACACACAGAATAAAGATTAGATTCTTTGCAATATCTTCTATTCCGCCTCACAAACTTGAAGTTATTAGTCTTTAATTGTAATTGTCCCTTCAGTTCCTATCAGGGAATAGATTCTAAAAGTCTTAGCATCATACCTAATTTTCTAAGATACCTGAATTATCAATTTCACTGGGATTCAGGGCTTTACTGAAGCAATAAGATGCTTCTGTTCACGCAGAGGGACACGCTGTGTTTGGCTGCAGTGGTGAAAGGGTTTCATCTCAACTCTGACGAGTGACTGGAAGGTCGTGCACAACCTGAGAAGCAGAGTGGGTATTGAAGGCAGAGAAACAGCAGGAAGCGAGGTATTTTCTGTTCTCCCCTCAAACCTCTTCGGCTCTTTCCATCATTAGCTTCACATCTCTCCCCAGGAAGAGGCCTGGCCTTTAGGGTTTCAATCTCACAGACTGAGTCTCCTTGAACTGGAAAAACTAAAAAAGGAAGCAGATCTTCCTGCTGGTGGGATGGGGGGTGGGTGTTAATCACCGCAAAGGGGCACCATCAGGCTGGGACATTCTGCTGTGGGACACAGAATTCCAAATAAAACTCACCCCGGATCTGGGAGCCGCCTCCTAAGCGAGGAAGGCAAGGTGCAGACCACCCTGAGGAAGGGTTTAGAACTGGCCTAGGCAGCCCACCCAGAGGCGTTCCCCTCCTGCCACACACCGTGTGCAGTTAGGAAATTACTTAGCCATTCTCCTGGTGAGTAGGAGCAATTCAGCTTTTGAAGATGCCATGACATGGCTGGGGAGGCCGAGAATGCATTTTCACGTGGCCCAGATCTTTGAGGGAGTTTTCAGGCCTTGAGGTTGCACGATTTGAGATTATGGGATGGTTTTTTCTTAGGAAGGGCTTCCCTGATAGCTCAGTTGGTAAAGAATCCACCTGTAATGCAGGAGACCCCAGTTCGATTCCTGGGCTGGGAAAATGCCCTGGAGAAGGGATAGGCTACCCACTCCAGTATTCCTGGTTTTCCCTTGTGGCTCAGTTGGTGAAGAAGCCGCCTGCAATGTGGGAGACCTGGGTTTGATCCCTAGGTGGGGAAGATCCCCTGGAGAAGGGAAAGGCTACCCACTCCAGTATTCTGGCCTGGAGAATCCCATGGATGGGACAGTCCATGGGATCGCAAACAGTCGGACACAACTCGGCGACTTCCACTTCTTTTTCTCTTAGGAGCTTTGTTGAGATAGTTTACAAACCATACAATTCACTCATTTAAGGTGACAATACAAAAGCTTTTAGTGTTCAGAGCTGTGGGTTAGGTCGTGTGACACATGTACATGTAGACTTTAAACAACTTGAAACCCGCTGCCAGAGGGGGCAGCAGAGCGCAGCAGACAGGGTCACCTGCACTCTATTCCTCCCTTTCCCACTTCTGCTGCCAAGGAAGCCATGCCCACCCCTCTGCAGTCCTTCCCCACAGCTGCAAGGTATCCCCGGGCCCCAGCAAGCTCTCCTTGCTCCATGGTTCCCCCTCACTTGGCAATGCACCAAGGTCTGCTTTGTGTGCCCACGGTCAAACGTACAGTCCAAGTGGGTCCAGGCCTGGTGACGGCAGCGGTGTCATTCTTTTTTTTTTAATGGCAGTAGATAAATGTTCAGTCATTTTTTCAACAGCATTATGTATGTTTATTTTTCCTTCTTAAGAGTGCATGTGAAAAACAGCTAAGCAACTTCAGGATTTTCTTTTCTGGTTAGAGAATAAGTTGGAGAACGGTGGCCATCAATCCTGTCAGTATTGATGTGTGAACCCTGATGTTCCAGATATTTTGAGACAGCTTCTGGGCATGTGTTAGGCTGTGCCCTGCAGGCTTGCAAGGCTTATAGTTGCACGGCTTCAAGACCAAAGTAAGAACCCAGAGAAAATGACGGTGACCTCAATGGTTAATTGGATGGGAGATCTTACTCATCTGAAGCAAAAGGTCCTGGAACAACCTCCCCAGTGTACAGCAGGCAGAACATGGCAGCAATCTTCACTATTCGGGGGAGAAGGAGGCTACCAGGTAAAGCGACAATGGATGTCAGTTTAGCTCATCAGTTACCAGGGAAACAGGCAGCTAGAGGCATGTCTTCATGGACCCTTAGGTTAGCAAAGATCACAAGGGCAGCTGTTTCTCTTCAATAAGCTAGCAGGTGGAGCCATCTGGCCTAAGGGTTAGAACAGTCACAAGCTGGGACAGGGGACAAGCAGACTCATGTGTGTAGGAACGGGGGGATCAGCGGGGTTTGTAAATGCAAGAGCACAGCTGTCCTGAGTGACCTGACCGTACATGCCACCATACAAACCCCGCATGGCCCTTACAATCCTGATCCAGCCCTCTTCCAAGATGCCCTTGGGGTCAGTTATGTAGAGTTACATGTGTATGCTCAGTTGCTAAGTTGTGTCTGTTTTGAGACCCTACGGACCATAGCCCGCCAGGCTCCTCTGTCCATGGGATTCTCCAGGCAAGAACACTGGAGTGGGTTGCCATTGCCTCCTCCAGGGATCTTCCTGGCCCAGGGATCGAGCCCATGTCTTCTGCATCGGCAGGCAGTTTCTTTACCACAGAGCCACCAGGGAAGCTCTATGCAGAGGTACACTTCCACCAAATACCACAAACTCAGCACAGACAACAGCAGCTGAAGAGTATTGGGTTCAAGCGCCAGCTGCTTATCAAGCCAATTTTTCGTAGATGTGAAGAGGATGTCAATGGATCCTTAGGAGAAGGCAATGGCACCCCACTCCAGTGTTCTTGCCTAGAGAATCTCAGGGATGGGGGAGCCTGGTGGGCTGCGGTCTATGGGGTCGCACAGAGTTGGACATGACTGAAGTGACTTAGCAGCAGCAGCAGCAACAGATTCTCAGTGTAAACCCTGCAATCAAACTCATTTGACAGTGAGGCCACGTTGTTGCTCAGTCAGAACAAATTCCCTGCACTCACAGGCTAGGGGTGAAACGTACCATACAGGGAGATCATGGCCATTAGGCAAATACACGTGGTAATAACCTTCTGAGATCATACTACCCCTGTGTGGTGTGCGTCCCAACCTGCAGGACCATCTGGCCTGTCCGTCCTCGGGGCCCACAACCCCTGCTGTGTCCTGGATGGGTGGTCTAACAACAGACCACAGAGTTCACATAATAGTGCCTTTCTCCATGGGGGCCCAGAGAGACTACGTCACCAGTCTTTGGTGAGGCTGGTAGAAGACAGAGGAAATCGGGAAATCCCTTTCTAATCCTATCCCCCTCAGGGCAGTGTACCCAAGCCACTAGGACTTATCTGCATCCCAGAGACATTTCACAGTGTATTTATTCCCCGTGGTAGGCCCAGTGGCAAGGGCAAAAGTGAGTTACTGTCCCGACCGATAGCTGGCAGTGGTCCTTCGGTGGTGGCCAGTTGAACTTGACTTGTGTTGACGTGTTGCCTCTGGGTTAATATGGTGTCGGCACTGGGATGATTGCTCCAGCATCTTCAGTTCTGGTCCACATGGCCTCCTGGTCCACATGTAGAGAGAGCAGATTTCTGCCTCGCTTGTTGAGTCTATTCACCCTTTCGATTACCCAGCAGCACTGGGGTTCTGGGGCAGCTGGAAATGCCAGTGCACAGCTTTTTTGTCAGTTCACTCCTGATCTTCATGGCCTGTGAAATGGGTTCTTTGCCTACTGTCGATGTCCCTGGGGGTCCCCTATGTAGCGTATAATTGTTCTAGACCCTGAACTTTCTTTTTTGGCCTTTCTCTGGGACTCAGGTAGGCTTTTTTTTTTTTAAAAAAAAAAAAAAAACAACACATTCACAGGGTTTTTTTTTTTTGTAGTTTAAATTAATATATTTATTTATTTATTTATTTTTTATTTTACTTTACAATTCTGTATTGGTTTTGTCATACATTGACATGAATCCACCACAGGTGTACATGCGTTCCCAAACATGAACTCTCCTCCCACCCCCCTCCCCACAACATCTCTCTGGGTCATCCCCGTGTACCAGCCCCAAGCGTGCCGTATCCTGCATCGGACATAGACTGGCAATTCGATTCTTACATGATATTATACATGTTTCAATGCCATTCTCCCAAATCATCTCACCCTCTCCCTCTGAGTCCAAAAGTCCGCTATAAACATCTGTGTCTTTTTTGCTGTCCTGCATACAGGGTCATCATTACCATCTTTCTAAATTCCATATATATGTGTTAGTATACTGTATTGGTGTTTGTCTTTCTGGCTTACTTCACTCTGTATAATCGGCTCCAGTTTCATCCATCTCATCAGAACTGATTCAAATGTATTCTTTTTAACGGCTGAGTAATACTCCATTGTGTATATGTACCACAGCTTTCTTATCCATTCATCTGCTGATGGACATCTAGGTTGTTTCCATGTCCTGGCTATTATAAACAGTGCTGCGATGAACATTGGGGTACATGTGTCTCTTTCAATTCTGTGTTTCCTCCGTGTGTATGACCAGCAGTGGGATTGCTGGGTCATAAGGCAGTTCTATTTGCAATTTTTTAAGGAATCTCCACACTGTTCTCCATAGTGGCTGTACTAGTTTGCATTCCCACCAACAGTGTAGGAGGGTTCCCTTCTCTCCACACCCTCTCCAGCATTTATTGCTTGCAGATTTTTGGATCGCAGACATTCTGACTGGTGTGAAGTGGTACCTCATTGTGGTTTTGATTTGCATTTCTCTAACAATGAGTGATGTTGAGCATCTTTTCATGTGTTTGTTAGCCATCCATATGTCTTCTTTGGAGAAATGTCTATTTAGTTCTTTGGCCCATTTTTTGATTGGGTCGTTTATTTTTCTGGAATTGAGCTGCAGGAGTTGCTTGTATATTTTTGAGATTAGTTGTTTTTCAGTTGCTTCATTTGCTATTATTTTCTCCCATTTGGAAGGCTGTCTTTTCACTTTGCTTGTATTTTCCTTTGTTGTGCAGAAGCTTTTAATTTTAATTAGGTCCCATTGGTTTATTTTTGCTTTTATTTCCAGAATTCTGGGAGGTGGATCATAGAGGATCCTGCTGTGGTTTATGTCGGAGAGTGTTTTGTCTATGTTCTCCTCTAGGAGTTTTATAGTTTCTGGTCTTACATTTAGATCTTTAATCCATTTTGAGTTTATCTTTGTGTGCGGTGTTAGAAAGTGATCTAGTTTCATTCTTTTACAAGTGGTTGACCAGTTTTCCCAGCACCACTTGTTAAAGAGATTGTCTTTACTCCATTGTATATTCTTGCCTCCTCTGTCAAAGATAAGGTGTCCATATGTGTGTGGATTTATCTCTGGGCTTTCTATTTTGTTCAATTGATCTATATAATATATTTATTTAAATTGGAGGCTCATTATTTTACAATGTTGTAGTGGTTTTTGCCATACATCAGCCATGGATGTACATGTGTTCCCCATCCTGAACCCCCCTCCCACCTTCCTCCCCATCCCATCTCTCTGGGTCATCCCAGTGCGCCAGCCCTGAGCGCCCTGTCTCATGCATAGAGCCTGGACTGGGAAGCCACTTCACACATGATAATATACACATTTCAATGCTATTCTTTCAAATCATCCCACCCTCGGCTTTTTATAATGTCTTCTACCTGTTATATCACAGTGCAGAGTGCATAGACCTGTTGTTCCAAGACACTAGATGCTTGCTTTGTCCCCTTCCAGGGCTCGGATCAGAAGTCCAAGAGTACTCTTTTTACTATTTTGCTTTTGGCGCAGACCTCAACCAAACCCTTCAGGAAAACTGGGCACATCCAACACACAAGCCTGTCCCTGAATTAATATTTCTAGAACCTGTGTCTGTAATTGTATAGGGGTGTGGATTTGGGCTGTGCCTATATTTTGTAAATAATCCAGGTCCTTGAATTTTGTCTGCATTCGCCAGGCATCACACTGCAGTCAGATGAGCCTTGTGTGTGAGGCTCTGAGGTTAACAGGATGTCACCAACATAATGGAAGAGAAAGACATTTCTCATGGCAGATATAGCTGTCACAGGGCCCCAGAAGCTAGTGGGCAGCCGCCCTGGAGTTACCCCTGTAACTTTCCATTCTTCATCCTTATTTCCTGACATCCTAGAGCTCACAGGAGTCTCCCCCAGCCTCCTGGCAGGCTTGTCCACTGGGGTGTTGGGCTACACCCCACAGGCCTGAAAGCCTTGTGGTTGTCCAGCCAGGAGGATCCTATCTGTCTAGAAAGATTCACACCCCTACTGTGGACGGCCAATGGCCAGCAGAATGTAGCAGCAATCAATACTACCTGGGAAGAAGGAGGTTACCATTTATAGGGGAACTGAAGTCAGGTTGGCTCATCAGTTACTAAGGACACCAGCAGCCAGGGTGTGTACCTCGTAGCCCCCCAGGTTAAAGCGCATCACAGGGCAGACATTTCCCTTTAATAAGCTAGCAGCTGGAGCCATTCTTGCCCAAGGATTAAAGCGATTACTAGCTTGGGCGAGGGGCAATCACACTGACGAGCAGGGTATAGATGAAGCAGGCCCTGGTCCAGCAGGGGACGCAGAGAGAGCGAGAGAACAACCATCTTGAGAGGCCTGATCAGACAGCATGATGTAGTCATACAAGGCAGGTCACTAGGAGCACTTTACATTATTCCTCTTGAAGACAGAGCCAGCATTCACTGAGCAGCACCGCTTTTCTGAGGACAAAAATCCACGCAGAGTTTTTGCTGTTTTACCACCAGATGTCAGCCATTCACTGCACTGGTAACAGCCACCCTGAAGCGATCTTTATGAGGAATCTATAAATGTGGATCTTTCATCTTTCTTTCCCTCTATTTCTCTTTCACTCCTTCCGGCTATGACTGTCACTCTATCAACCAAATCATTCACAGTGTGCGTGCTTGGCTGCTTCTTTTGTGTCCGAGTCTTTGCGACCCCGTGGACTGTAGCCTGCCAGCCTCATTTACCCATGGGGATTCTCCAGGCAAGAATACTGGAGCGGGTTGCCATGGATCTTCCCGACCCAGGGATCGAACCTGCGTCTCCTAAGTCTCCTTCGCGGGCAGGCGGGTTCTTTACTACTAGGGCCACCTTGGAAACCCATCATCTATAGGTTGATCATCAATTTATTTACTTGAAAGGTACATATTTATTCTAATTTATCTAAATAATAAAAGGGCTGTACTAGTTATTTTAAGGAAAGTAACACAATAAAGAGTGTAACTATGTACATATACAAATGTACTTCCTACTACATGTCTATGTACATAAGATGCCTAGTTCTTGAAAACTTGAAAACTTCACTAAAAATGTTTTTTCAACTTTGGTCTGTAATTCAGGTTCTTTTCCCCCAAGAACTTTGGGACCAATGCAATGTTTTGCAGCCTTTGTTTTCAGAGCATACTTTCATCTGTCAACTAGAACCTTTTTGTTTTGGAACTTAGATTCTTGTTACTCTGGAATTATATTTTTTAAAAAATATTTATTTATTTAAACCCATTGCTCTTTTTTCATAACATAACTAATATTTATTATGTTTACCTTTTGCCAAATGTATATAAATAATAAAATACATATTTTCCAGTGAAATATATAAAATGCTCTATTTCTGTACATTTTCTAAATTCGATGTTCTTGTGTTGGAGGTTTGCCATTGGCTAAAAGCTGTTGGGGAACACCATCTTCACATGTCTTAAAGTGTTTTCTCTCAGAAACACTGTCTAAAAACAACTGGCCTGAACTTTTAAAAATATCCATGTTTTGGAAGAAAAAAATGACATGAAAATTCACTTTAAAGGAGACAGCAGAGATATAATAAATGCATATTATCTGAATCTTAATAGGATCCTGGGTCAAAACCAGAGAGTTCTGTGGGGCATTTAGGGGACATTGGGGGTTTGAATGTGGACTACATGTTGGTTGATATTAGGGAATCTGTTAAATTCTTGATTGTAATAGTGCTTTTGTGGTTATGGAGACGGATGCCTGGTTCTTAGGTGATATGGTTGAAATGTTTAAAGGTTACGATCTCCTCAACTTTTTTTCAAATGGTTCAACAGAGGTTTTATTGGGGTGTGTGTGTGTGTGTGTGTGTGTGCGCGCGCACACAGGCAAACACGTGTATGCATGTACAGGTGAGAAAGGGAAAACAAGTATGGCAAAATGTTACCCCCTGGTGAGTCTGAGTGAACATGTAGATGTTCCTTGTAATAGGCTTCAGTATTTCTGTAGCTTTGACATTTTTGGAGGAAAAAGTGGGGACAAAAAGAACATCATGATTTGCTTTGTTTGTTTTGGAATGAAAAGGACTGAGTGAACACCAGTAATTCATTTTTTTAATAACTAAAGAAACCATCTCTCTTATTGATTGGAAGCTGTTTCCATAAACCTTGGTTGAGTAGAAATCATCATATAAATATGGATTTTAGACCTCAAACCTCTGCTCTTGGTCCTGTGTATATTTTTTATTGTCATCGTTATCGTGACAAGCCAATGTTGAAGATTTTCCTTGTGTTCAATATTGTTTGTGAGCCTTTGAGACTGTCTTCATGAATATATTGGTGTAGCCTTAATCCACTCAATGTCCCTTTTTGATGTAATAGTTTAACCACCACACACACAGCTACTAACCCCCTGGTCTGATAAATATGTTTTAAATGGTTATGGTCTTAAGATAATAATAATGATTATCTGCTATTTTTTTGTTCCCAGAATCTACCCG
Source organism: Oryx dammah (assembly GCF_014754425.2). Lineage (NCBI taxonomy): Eukaryota > Metazoa > Chordata > Mammalia > Artiodactyla > Bovidae > Oryx > Oryx dammah. The sequence continues at coordinate 8,569,378 of NW_024070189.1, forward strand.
ATTCAACTGGCAATAGTATAAGAAATTTTCCTAGGGAAACGAATCCCTTATAAATAAGTAGTGTGGTTACTGTGGGATGTGACCTTATCTAGATTTGATGCGTCGCACTTTCCTTGTCCAGAGTGACTGGTTCTGAGGTTGATGCATGAAGCAAATCAGGCCAGTTAGTCAATGTGTTGAAACTCTGTAGAAAGAGAAGCTATTTGTCTCAGAGTTACTGCTGGTAGGATTTAGACTTAGAGCTGCTGATTGCCACTTTCATTACCACATACATGGAGAGTCTGCATGAAAGTGAATCCTCGAAGGAAGACAGCCAAACCGAGGCAGTCATCCATGAGGGATGGAGGGAGACAGAATCCTGATGGCATCAGCTGAGTCTTGGCATCTAGCCATTCTTGGGCTTTTTTGTTGCCTGAATCTATCAGTAATAATTCTTTTTCTTGACACATTAATTTTTGATTATTATATATTATATCATTATTAATTATTAATAAACATGAGTTATTCTTCAGCCTATTTCTTAGGTGTTTTTGTTTGTTTGTTTGTTTTTTTAATTGACTCATTTGAAAAGACCCTGATGCTGGGAAAGATTGAAGGTGGGAGGAGAAGGGGACAACAGAGGATGAGATGGTTGGATTGTATCACTGACTCAATGCACATGAGTTTAAGTAAACTCTGGGAGTTGGTGACGGACAGGGAGGCCTGGCGTGCTGCGGTTCATGGGGTCGCAAGAGTCAGACACGACTGAGTGACTGAACTGAACTGAACTGAAGTACAGTTGTTTTGATCCAAGGTGGCTCAGTGGTAAAGAATCTGCCTGTCAGTGCAGGAGCAGCAGAAGATGTGGGTATGGTCCCCGAGCAGGGAAGATCCCCTGGAGGGGGAAATGGTAACCAACTCCAGTATTCCTGCCAGGATAATCCCACGGACAGAGGAGCCTGGTGGACGACAATCTGCGGGGCCACAAAGAGTTGGAGACGACTGACTGAGCATGCATGCGTGCATGTGCAATCTACAATACTGTGTTAGTTGCAGGGATGCATCAAAGTGATCCATGTCTTCTTTTCCACATTCCCTTATAGGTTTTTACAAAATACTGAGTTTGGTTCCCTGTGCTACACTGTAGGGCCTTTTTTGTTATCTATTTTATGTATAGCCGTGTGTATAACATTTAAATGTTGCTGGCTATTTGAACTGAGCTGTAATTAATGACTGAAGAAGTCTGACTAGACTTTGCTTGCAGAGCAGAGGTAGAGTCACAGACGTGGAGGGCAGACTTGTGGTTGCAGGGAGTGGCGGGGGGTCATGCACAGGGGCGCGTGTGATAGACTGGCAGACTGGCCCTGCATACGCACCCTACTACATGTAAGAGCAGATGACTAACAGGGATCTGCTGTGCAGCTCGCACAGCTCTTCTCTACAATGGGTGAGGAATCTAAAGCAGAGTGGACAGTATGTGTACACGTGGCTGACTTATTTGGTATAAAGTAGAAACTAACACAACACTAGATGAACTATACTCCAAAAAAATGATCAAAGAAAAGAAGTCTGACTAATACAATGGCATAAAAAAGTCATCAATTCTAGAACCTGGAATTTCAGATCTTTCTGATCTGAATTCAGTGCCTTTCCATATTGTCTAAGACTGGGCCATACTAATGAATATCACTTTCTCCTTATCTGGAAGTGAGTTGTAAGAACCAGCGCAATCGTACCACTCCATCCACACGCATGCTTATCCCACGGCTCCCACACAATATTTTTTTTCAAAAGATATGGGGAAGGTTGCAGTATAATAGAGGAAACATTAATGAGTGGAGCATTCTCAAGTGATTGGTGTTTTCATTTAGTAGAGTATATATTGAATAATGAAATGCATTTCTGCTCAGAAACGAAAAGGGTCCTCTTTGCTATTGTCAAACTTGTTTTTATAAACTCCTATTTCATATGCTAACTTTGGTGTATCAACCCGTACAACTTCACTGCCAGGTCTTCATTGCTAAACCCCTCCCCTGTGACAGTACAGTGTGTACTCAGTTTTGGAGCATGGAAAATACATGCCCTTGTTTTGTACCTGTAGTTTGGATATATAATTGACACCTTTGTGCTTTGGTGTTTCAACCATTTTAAGGCTCTACTGAGGAATCATATTTAGCATCATCAATATATTCTCTACAATGAATATGCTCCCTTAATTAAATCATGATGTTAAAAAAACACACCAAATGGGTTTGGTTGATTCTTGCTTCCTTTAAACGTGATTGCACCTGTTCCCACGTCCCTCACTGCTGCAAACAAAAAACAAAAAACCCACACAAAACCAAATACACAAAGTCTAGCATAGCAACCTGCTGAAGACATTATTTGTATCTTTCATGTTGTTTTAAATAAGGTTCTAAGAAGGCCCCTAGAAGCCTTTCTGTGCATCTAAGTTATTTCCCATGCTTGGACAATCAGTGTTAGGGAATGACAAAAAGAAGATAAGTTCTGGCCCTGAAGATAATTTGCAACTGAGCTTTCTGCGGTCTCGGTTTGAGCAACTGGGGTGGATGACTTCTGGGCCTAAGCATCATTCTACAGAGACCACATTATTCGAGAAAATGGTTTTGTGTACCTAATACTTTGTTTTACAGCTCAGCTACTCTCTGGAGGACTGTATTTCTTGGAGATAGTCCATGGAACACCTGGATCCAAATCACCAGGAGTGCTTTTTAAAAATGCAGCTGTCTAGGCTGCACCTAATAGCGTGAATCAGAAAGTCTGGGAATGGGACCAACAGTCAGTCCTCTTAAAATAAGTACCTGGTTGGTTCTTAGATTCACTGATGTCTGAGAAGTACTCTATGTAGGCTACATCAAATTTGACTTAAATCAATTTGGAGCTACTAGGTAGGTGACAGTCTGGGGAATAAGTTCAAATACCAAGCCCTTGGCTTCTTTTGTCCTTCAGCTACTTAACTATTTATGTAACATCTGAGTGAGACTTTAAAGATGCATGAGAACTTTGAAAAAGAATATGCTGAGTTAATAAACTAAGAAGAAAGCTTAGAATGAAAGATTTTATGCATATGATCATTCAGGGCCAACTCAATGAATGACAAAGATATTCTTTTAGCTCCCCCAAATAATATTCTCTGGATAATTTATTGTAAAGAAAAACGATCAAGCCCAGTTGTTTCCCTTTGCCTTATTAATAAGTCATTATGCCTATTCTAGTTATCCAATTTAAAACATTTAAAAATTGAGGCATTCAGATCTTAGTACTAATGGTCATATCAAAACACCTCAGACCACATCTTCTTCTGCCAAACATCTGCAAACTATAATTTATATGAAAATATGGCTATCCACTTGAAGCAACTGGCAAAGTATCAATAAAACAGTCATTCTTAAAGACAGTGGTTTTCAATTCTGGCTGCACATTAGAATTACCTGGAGAAATTTAAAAATATGACCCATAGCAACATACTATAGTAAGCCAATCAAATCCGAATCTCTGGAGGTAGCGTCCAATCAATTTTTCCTTAAATTCCCCAGTGATTCTACTGTGACGGAATCACCTCCTTTAGGCACTTCCCAGGCAGTGCAATCTCTAACTCAATAACTGCAGCTCACTCAGGACAAAAGTCAGTGGAGAGTGCCTGAAGTCAGCAGAGTCCATTCATTTCTAGTCCGCCCTCTAATTAAGCCAGGTTGGTAGAACAGGTGTGCTGTTCCAGGACAGGATGGGCATGCAGGTTTTCTCTTTTCTCAATTTTCCTTTTTATAAGGCTGTTTGCTTATATTCAGCATATAATGCCATGTGTTATAATAAGGGACATATGTAAGGGCCCAGGCACACGTCAATGGCTCAATGCAGGGGCCCCCTAACCACGGGCCACGGACGGGTATCGGTCAGTGGCCTCTGAGGACCCCGGCCAAATGGCAGGACATGAGCAGAGGTTGAAATCGAAACCACCGTCCCACCTCTCCCCCGGTCTGTGGAAAAACTGTCTTCCACGAAACCGGTCCCTGGTGCCAAAAATGTTGGGGACCGCTGGTTTAATGGATGAGGGAGCTTACATGTCTGAAGCAAGGAAGGTTCTGGAGCGACACCTCAGCAAACGTCAGACGAAACATGGCGGCCGGCCAGGCTTCGCTCTGGGTGCAATGGGCAGTTGCCAATTATAGCAGGGAATAAAGTCAGTTACCAGGGAAACACGGCCTCTGATTAGAACTAGCATTCGCTGGGCCTGGGGCAAGGGAGTCGGGAGGTCCGTGAGGTGCTTGAGCTGGTGACGCACAGAGAGCAAGGGGACGGCCATCTTGACTGTCCTGACTGTACACTCAGCTGGGCTGTTCACGGTCCCCTCTGCAGCACAGGATTGTAAAATAGCCTTAGGTTTTCTACCGGAAGCAAGACTCTCAGTTCAGCACCACTTTCATTTTGGGCTTCCCAAGTGGTGCCAGTGGCAAAGAACTTGCCTACCAATGCAGGAGACAGAGACACGTGTTCGATCCCTGGGTGGGGAAGATCCCTTGGAGGAAGGCCTGGCAACCCACACCAGGATTCCTGCCTGGAGAATCCCATAGACAGAGGAGCCTGGCGGGCTACAGTCCATAGGGTGGCAAAGAGTGAGACGTGACTGAAGAGACTTAGCATGCACCAGCACGTAAGAAGAGCCCTGAAAAATGTTTTTGTCTACTCTATGGATATTGTTGAAGACTTTAACTACCCAACGAGGTGCTATCTTTCAGAAGCTACTTGGGGAAATTTTTTTCTGATCTTATTATTAGCAACTCTAAAAGTTTAATTGGCTCATGAATCATGTAACTAATCCAGTTTTATTTAATGAGCTGCTACAAAGTTTAGAGCCAAATTCTTCTAATGAACAACTATAATAATAATTATTCTTGTATAAATTTTTCCATTTTTATCTTTGTTTTCCCTTTTTTCTTTCCTGCTTTCTTATAACTTATCATTTTGATCTTTTTTTTTTTTTTTCCCCATCCATGAGCCACTGTAAAGCTGTCCAGGAACAAAACTGGGCATACATAACATTAAAAGATATGTAGTTAACAGAGCTGAAGATCAAATAGTGCACCAGAAAAGATGGCTTTCAAGCAAGTCAACTAATTTCCTCCATGTAAGAAAACTTGAACAGCATCACAGCCAACTTACGCCTCTTGGGCACTGTATTAACACTGATGTTGAAATATAAACATGTAAGATATAGAGAACAGGCACTCAAACTGGACTGGCCAATGTTTGTTGGGTCTATCAATAAGAGCTTATGGAAAATACGTTAGGAACATCTTGGCTACCCAATATGTCAGGATAGTGCTGTTGTGAGTCTGCATTTACTAATGTGGTGAAAGGGGCATAAAAGAGTGGTCAGAGGGAGCAAAAGTGTGTTTTCACTCAACAAGGAAAGAAATCTTTCAGTTAGATCAATTGTGTGTCAATTATGAGGGAAAAGAATCTAGGTTGTTAGATATTTTAAATAACTTAGCTAGAAGACAATTCCATTTTTTTTGCAAGCTAGTCTATATTGTTTTAATCTCTAATATGCCACTACTGAGATGCCTGAATTGCAAGTAGGCATTCTGAAGAAAGGGTTCTAGAGTCTGATTATTATAAAAAGAAAAGCTATCAGGTTCTTACTAAACTGAACGGACAGATGATGAAAAATATGTTTAAAAAGTAATTTGTAGTCACTGTAAGATGGAATATTCCTATAAAATACATGGATATTTGGAGTAAAATTATTCTTTAAAAAAGAAAACCATTAGTAGTAACCTACACTGATGGATTAATTTGTATATGTAATTTGAGACACAGGTTTCCTCTTAGCTACAATCACCTTTTATTATTTACCTTCTGATTGTTATACAAGCAAAAATCCTCTTTGAATTTTTAAAGAAAGCCTGGTTTTCACATATATGTAAACTCGGGCTGGTTTTTAATTTATATGTGCTACATAATAAAATGATTTCTTAATTTTAATACAATGCACTTCTTTTGAAACACTGAATAGGTTTCACAGGTTTCACTATAGCTTAGGTTTGTGTAATTATTACAAAAGTTGTATACAAGCCCTGAAAATATGCAAAAACTGCAAAATACACTCTGACAGCTAATGCTCTGAAAACACTTTATTACACAAATTACATTCAGATTCTGAAAATAGTGATCTAACAGTGTAACCATCTAAAAATAAGACATCCCCAAAACACACCGAGGAAGGAAATTAAAAAAAAAAAAAAAATTTAAATAGAGACTTTTTTCTTTCCCTTGTTGCAATATAATGTTAGTGATTTTAAAAAAATAGGAGATTTAGCAGCTTTGTCGTCATGTAGCACAAAGTTTCTCTTCACTGCCACAGGCTGAGAATGCTGAACAGGAAAGGCACCAAAGAAAGACACTGGCAATGGAAGTGCTATTGGGAGAATACTGTGTTCAAGCAGAGGACGGAGTTATTTACAAACTACAGAAAAGTCTCAAAAATGCAGATGAGCAAACCTTCCATCCCTAAACGACTAGCGTGATGGAAGAAGAGGATCGCTTCTCTATCCTATGTTCATATAAAGACAATGGCACGGTGAATGAACTTTCAGGAAACTCCTCAACTAGGAACAATAGCCAACTAATCCCAAAAGAAGTAAATAAAAGGTGTACGGTCCCACACAGACGGGTACAGTTTACAATTAAATACGCAAAACGCTCAGCGTGCTCAAGGGGAAAGGAGCCTGGCATCCTTGGTGAATCTCGTCAGCCTAAAAGAAAACCCTGTGTCTCAGGAGGAAGGCGCGGGGGCGGGCGGCGGGGCCGAGTACTCTTCTTCGGACTCGCTTGCGTCCTCATCTTTCTCCTGGTCGCTTCCTTCCGTGCTGAGGCGGTCGAACCCCTTCCGGCTGTAGCCCTTCCGGCTGGCGAAGAAGTTGCCCAGGTTTAGGCCTCCGCCTCCCTTTCCTGGAGAAAGCGAACAGGGACAGAGGATTGAGTTAAGGTCTGCACAAATGATTTTCAGTTTCCTTATAAATTCTTCTGGGGATGGGAAAGGGCAGGTATTAGAGAGGGGGAAAAAAATGACATAGAGACACTGATCCGACAGAGTCAGAAAGATACGCCCTCACAGGTTCATTAAAATAAATTAGGAAAAAGAAAAAACAACACCCCAAAGCTCCCCAGGATTATGTATTTCTGCAGGATTATTTCAGCTCCTGCTTTTTCCAGGCTCTCGGGAATGGCTGTCCCCTTGAGCAGCTCTTCATTACGGTGACTTTATGAAAAGGTCATCCTCACTATGGCACGCACTGACACACCGACAGGAGTGACAGAAAATGCGCTGAAGACAAATGGGGGGACATAAAAAGGCAGGGAGAAGAAGTCGATGACACAGAATGGCAAGGTGGGAAAACGAAGCTGGGGAACCTGCCGCCTTCCTCACACTTTTGGTTGGTACATGGTTTGCATTTGGCATTTGCAGGGGGATGCTGTGTTACACAAGAGGAGCCTAATTTCCAGAGAGAAAATACAAAGTATCTGCTTGCTTTTTAAAAGACATGATCTTGTGGACTGTGAATCAAATGGGGAGGATTCTAAAAGGTCACAAGCATACCTCTAAGTCTTCCCAGAACTCTTCCCGAACTGGCCTCAAGTTTACGTTCAGAATCTGCTAGAGAAAGAGGGCATATTTCAAAATAAGTCCCGATCACCCTCCTCAATCCACGGGCCCAGCTTTCAACACAAAATAAGGAATTCCTAAATGATTAATGACAAGCCCGGGCTCCTGTCTGTAGGTACTCTTAGAATTCTAAGGGGGCAAAAGGCAGCGTATCATCGTCGTGCATACCAGGGCCAGAGCTGGGTTTGACTCCTACCTAGGTCTCTTATAGGCTGTGCAATCTCAAATGACTTCTCTGAGCCTCAGTTTTCTCTTCTGAAGAAAAGACGGGACCAATGAGAATCCCTACCTCTCCGTAAGTATGTGACATGTTTACAAGCAGTGTTTGGTATATACACAGGAAATGCTCAGTAAATATTAGTTACCTTTATTATGACAAAATTAAAAATTACCCATAATTTGTAAAACCTTGGAAGCTTTGGTTACTACAATTTAGGAGTATTGGTCTGAGGTTTTAGGCTTTCTATTAACAACAGTACATGTCCTGATTGAGGAAGTTTTGGATCCAAATGTACAGCATTTGCTTTTTACATAAGACTGAAGGCAAAAAACTTCTGAAACCCTGAGTATCTGCAGCCATACATGGTGACCCAAATTCTCGTTCCATGAAAAACTGACTTTCTTTCCTTAGGCGGAGGCTGAACTCCAGATGGACTTGGTTTCTCCGAGTGCTGTGTGTCTTACTGCACTCTCTGCCCTGCTTCCAACACTCCCTTCCGGCCTATGGTCAGGAAAATAAGGCTCAGGGTTCTCCCACAAAGCCTCCAACAGGAGTGGGGGCGGCATAGTGGAGCACAGAGCAAAGGTAGAAGGGGAGGTGGGGAGAGAAACAAGCAAGGAGGGAAGGAGAATTTGATAAGACTGTTAGCAAGCCGACAAATGAAGACTGTAAACTGCACAAGGATGCGGGATGGTCCTTAGTTTTGCATCCCACGTGCCCAGCACAGTGTCTGATGTGACGCTGACAAGTTATACGGGTGTGCTGAGTAAGTGGAAGGCCTTTCACGAGGGTTATTAAAACCCTCATAGACTGGATAAGATCTATCAGGAACAAATGTTGAAAAGAGGTGAGAGGCTGGTATACTTTTAGAATTAAATGTATTAGACTGAACCATATAAAGCTGTAATTTCTTAAATAAAACATGATTGAACATGAATGGAAAAAAGGTGAGAGGCTGGTATACTTTTAGGATTAAAACAGAATTAAATGTATTCAAATGAACCATATAAAGCTGTAATTTTTTAAAACATGACTGAAAATGAATGGCAATTTCATATGGTTTGACCTGGGTCCCTCAGTCTTCCCAACATACTCCTGTGAACAATATTCTGGTAGCAGCACCATCCACATGTGCTAACAGCAAAGAGACAGACACCCAACCTTCTTGACACCCCAGCCACTCCTCCTCTAAGTGGACTGATTAGCAATATTCCTGCAATACCCCGCCCCCTGGCCTCATGTATTTCTGATACTCCATATATTTATCACTGTACGTACCATCCTCTATTAATACCTTTATGTGTCATTTCTTTTTTATGTCTTATCTATTCTGTGAGCTCCATTTATTTATTCCATCCTTTTCCCAGTGACTATCAAATCCTCAGGGCCAGGAACTGTTATTTGCGCTGGAGATATATCAGGAAACAAGCAAACACACAGGATTCTTGCTCTTTTGAAGCTTTCCATCTAATTCCATGAAGACAACGACTATATCTAGTTATCTTTGCCTCTGCTCAGCCCTTGTTGGGAAGAGTTAGCTGTATTTTTGAAGAGCTTTATTGACTGCAGGTGACAAGCAAGAAGTCCTAGAAAAACTCCCTTTCAAAAATTATTAATTTAAATTCTTTGGTTTTGTTTCTGTGTCCTTTTCTGTGTCAGGGCTTTGCCGTGGGCACTGAATCCCTGCCAGTCGCCTTGGCCTGAAATTGGATCAGATGCTGTTTCTTGATCGAATGCTGTCCACCATTCTGGTCCATTAATACCTTCCCAGATGCAGCTGTAGCCTCCTGCCTCAGGACCTGGAGACCCCGCCAAGGGACTGTTTCTGAGAGGTGAGAATCACGAGTTGGGTTATTCATTTATGTGGATACCTTGAAAGGAACTCAGCTACTCAGTCTGATCCTATGATGATGATTTGACAAAACACTGACACCAGTGTTGGACTCTCCCCCCCTTCACTCTGCTCTTTTAAAACTGTCGAATGGTTTTCTATGGAAATAGTTGGTTTCCTGAGAGAGGTGAAGTTTCAGACAAGTAACTTTTATGACTTTTTATTAGTTTATTACTAATGATTATTCCTTATAGTCACTGGTGTTATTAATTGAGCACTTACAGGTGCCAGGTTCTGTGATAAATGCTGTATGTCCATTATTTCATTTAATCCCTACACAACCTTGTGAGTATTGTACCCCCACTTTACAGATGAAAAACCTCTGGCTTAGAGAGGTTAAGTAACTTGCCCAAGGTCACAGAGCTAGGAGCTAGAGCCACGACTAGGGAAAAATAGACAACTTCTAAAAAACTGACCTAGGCGTTTTGAGGACTGGGCCTGTTTCTAACAGCAGGGATCTCCTCCTTCCTAATGCTTCAGCTAGTTTATACAGACTACTCATCTACACAGTTTCATATGGAGACATCTAATGGCTTTACACCAATGCTAAAAAGCCATAATAGGGGTTGGGCTTTTATCTATTCAAATTCTGAAGCTCCAGGTACATTTTTCCACTTTGATACTAACTATAGACAATATTTGGAACACAGACAATCACACTGAAAGAGGTATAGAACATTTAAAAAAAAACACACTGAAAAAAAGGTCACAACCAAACTTTGATAATCAGGTCAAACACTCTTTCGCAGGGAGGTTCCAAATTCAAGGGGCTCGTTTTACTTGCCTCCAAAGGCCCTTGATTTTTTCCACCGAATAAATAAGGCAATGGCCAGCAGGACAACCACAGGAATAACCAGAAGGGTTGTAATGAGAACAGCCGGCACTCCGGAGCCCGGCTCTTTGACCAGCTTCTGTTTCTCTTGTATCTTCTGCAATTCTGAGGAGGTGGGTTTGTTCTCCATTTTGGTTTCAACAACTGCCTCGGATTCTTCAGGGAAAGAAGAGTTGACAATATTCAACTGACTCAAAGACTCTGTAACCCTCCCTCCCGCCCCTGCCCAGTCAGATTAACAGCTGCTCATGAAGAACTTGTTGAGCTCAATGCATGTGGGGTTCAGGCTTCAATATCTGTAGCTACTGAGCTGGTACCTGTGACTGACAAATTCCCGTGGAATGCTTTTTCACCTTTAAATTGGTTTTATTTGGTTCTACCCTTTGTTTCCTCTTTAAGTATAATTCCACAGAAGATGTATCCTCCTTTTGCATTTTTTCAAAGGTAAAATGAACAGGCGACATGGTATAAGGGACCAGAATTGGTGTGCATATTGGAGTCAGATGAATCTGAGCTTGAATCCCAGTTCTCCTATATAGCCAGCTTGTGTAACTTTGGGCAAGTTACTTAAGTGATGTGGGCCTTAGACACCTCCTCTGTATAACTGTGAGGATGACAACGACCTCCTTCATGAAATTACTGAGCATAAATGTTTATCATAAGGTGCTTCGTAAGTACTTATCTCCTTGTGATTTTAGTTTATGAGCCTCTTTCGTGTTCACTGAATCACTGGTGCCTCACATGCATAGTTGCATGCATTAATTCCAGAATTAAGAACTGGAAAAAGGGAACTGGGTCCTTTCCAGGTTCTTTTCTGCAGTTTCCAGCAAGTTATAATTGTACCTGGATGCACTGTATGTCCGTTTGTTGTTGAGGAAAATAACTAACACAGCTGTTCTGTGATATTGGCAGATACTGGGTAGATATCAGCCTAAAGTACTACTTGGGAAACTGATAACAACAAAACTAAGTAAGCAATTGCAGGAATCTTAACAACGACTGACGTAGAATGAGGTTGAACCTTGAGGTGTTCTCGCCCCCAAGAAACACATACATGTGTCTGCCCAGAACCCTGTGTGTGAAGCTAGAAGTTACAACTGTGTTTGCCCAAAGGCTTACAAGGTTTCTGAACTTCAGCTTCTTGGTGTGCTCTTTTGTCCTATGATACAAATTGCATCAGATGGCCTCCTGGTAATTTTGACAAAGTGGCAAGGATTAGTGTTTTAACACGATCAAAGTTTAATACGTGTAGACATACTGGAAATACTTCTCCAAGGAAGCATTTCTCAAATTACTTAAGACACTGTAAACACCGTTTACGATACACACTGCTAGGTTCCAGCTTTTTGCCTCAATATTCAGAGCAAGCTTCCTGACCGGTCTCAATGATATCTAGGGTGCACATACACTGTTTCAGGCACTCTTCTCATTTAATCATCACACCAAGCCAATGAGTGGGCGCTATTGTGATCACCACTTCACAGATGGCCTCAGAGTTCTCCTTTCCTTCCCTGCACTGTCATTAAGGGGAGACCATTATTTCTCTTCTTTTATCCATGGAAGTGGGTCTTCAGACTTGAGTGGGAAAGGAGGAAAGGGATTGGTTCATAGATCTAAATGGTTCAAATTTAATCTAAGTCTCAGTTTCCAAGAGGAATAAGAGTATGATTCTTATTTTTCCTGGCTACTAGCTGTTTTGTCTTTTTCTTCATTATTGTTGAAAAGGTATACAAATTGTTCTATGTTTAAGCAAAAAATAACAATAAAGTGATGATAGGAGTACAAAATACAGACCAAAGAGGTGGAGATTGGAGGACATGAAATTGCTGCCTTGAAAGAAGGATTTGTGCCTATTTGAAAGTGACTATAATCAGAGTAATTACACAGCACTTTCTACCTGTCACTTAGCGCATCTACCTAAGCCTTGGATGTTGGCTGTGCCAACTCATATGTAATTTAATTTGTAAGCCTGAGCTAGGACAGAGCTCCAATAAAAGGAAAGAAGAACAATGATGTAGGTGATAGACTAAAAGAACCATCTTACCTTTCACAGAAAGTGTGCTGAGAATAAGGTGGTGAACTTGCTAAGATGCACACACTGTACTTTAGAAATCCTTGCTATCTGCACACTGTACTTTAGAAATCCTTGCTATCCACACCTCTTCTGTACTCTGCATATCATCTGCTAAAGATACTGGAACATTCTAACTTTTGGAACCAGGTGCAGTATGTTTAGATTTTAAACGATGCTCTACATTTTAAAGAATGAGGATAAAAAAATTTTAATTTCCTACTGTAAAAAAAGCAATATGTTGCTCTTAGATGACTTTATAAGGGGAGTAAAAAGCCTAAAAAATAGTTATCACTTAAGAGTCTAAGAATTTCACTCAAAGCATGAAGAACAATCTGAATTCTGCCACTTTTACTCTTTATCCTAAATTCTTTCACTAAAACCCCCCAATAATTCAGAGCATCCTTGATGAAGATGGAATGGAGAAGCTCTAAGATTAGCCAGGACCTGGCGCTACTAGAAGGTGGGGGTTGCTCACTGACATTTTCCTGTCATACAAGACTCCAGATAGATTAAATTGACAACAAAAATATCTTCAAACAAGCTTTTTCAGCATCTCTGCAGATACCTGGAAATAAAAATAATCCTGAAGACTGATGCATAAGAGGTGTTCTCTTCTTTAAAGCAACACATTTAGAAAGGGAAGTGCACTCTCGTGTGAGCTCACACACACAAGCACATGCGCATCTCTCCCCCTTTACAGAAGGGGAGAAGCCCAGAGACCTTTGGAATGGAAATAACTGGGATAGGAAGGAGAGACATTCTAAATACACCAACACAACAATTACTACCCCATTCATCACAGATGGAACTGAAGACTGAACGTTTTAGATGGCATAATGGCAAGTAACGTGGGAGAAGGCATGGAAAGTCCATACAGCATCAATAAGATCCCGGGCTTATTTTGGAGCCACTGAGGTTCAGTTCTGGACCATTGCAATAAAGCACATACTGCAATTAAGCAAGTCACGTAAATGTTTTTGGTTCCCATTGCATATGAAAGTTATGTTTATACTATACCATAGTCTATTAAGCATACAATAGCATTGTCTTAAAAAATGTACATGCTTTAATTTAAAAAAAAGTTTCTTGCAACAAATGCTATTATCTGAGCCTTCAGCAAGTCAGTAACATCAAAGATGGTGGTCACAGGTCACCATAACAAATAACATTGAAACCGTTTGAAATATTTCAGGAATTACCAAAATGTGACACGGAGACAGGAAGTGAGCAATTGCTGTTGGCAAGTGGTGCCGGCAGACTTGCTCAATGCAGGGCTGCATAAGCTTTCACTTGTGAAAGACACAATAAAGCAAAGTGCAACAAAACAAGGTATTCCTCTACACCTTTCTGGGTTGGTTTGTTTAATGCACTGTGCTTCCTCTACAATGTGTTGCTCTCCATAAGGTCTAAGATGCCAATGGCATTAGAGAAATTATTTCTGTTTTCTAAAGAAAGATTCACCATCATCATCTTTCACTGTGGGGTGGGGGAGGGGTAAAGGCTATGCTTTTGGAGGGATATTGGTGTGTCTGTTTTACCCTTAGTAACTTCATTTGAAAGTTTCAATCCCTTCCCTAAGTTTCTTAGCATCACAAATTCTCTTATCCCTGAAACTGCCTGAGAGCAAAATACTGGTTCAGAAACTCTGCTATTACTGATCAGTTGTGTAACCATTCAGTGGAGGATGAGTGTCATGAAAGGTTAGTGGAATTTCAAAATTTACAATTAACATGTATCTACAGGGTTGTTAAGCTGGGAAGATGTTTCTCTCTCTCTTTTGTAAGAGCTGGTTGAAACCAAGCTTATAGGCTGTGATAAAAGACAAAACTCTTGGCGATCCAGCATGATTTATATTCCTTTCTGTAGTAAGAAAATAATCTTAAAAAAAAAAGTTTAATGAGACTCATATGGGTTCAAAGAGGACTAGAACAAGTTCATTTGGGTTTGGGTATTCCTAACTATTAAAACAGGATTGTCGTGACAGGAGATTTCAGTTGAGTTTACTATTTGAACTGCTGGGAAGTTCCATGACCAAATGGACTCTGTGGTGTGCAGAGGGAGAGAGAACGTGGTCAATGGGTGAGCACTGGTCACCGTGACTGGCCAACCAGGGTGAGACAAGGTGGCTGGGCTGTCCACAACACGCCAACCAGTATAGTCTCAGAGTTTTGGTGGGAACTATTTAAAGGTAAATTGGAAGTGGTCAAACAGGAGATGGCAAGAGTGAACATTGACATTTTAGGAACGAGTGAACTAAAATGGACTGGAATGGGTGAATTTAACTCAGATGACCATTATATCTACTACTATGGGCAAAAATCCCTTAGAAATGGAGTAGCCCTCGTAGTTAAGAAAAGACTCCAAAATACCATACCTGGGAACAATTTCAAAAATAACAGAATGGCCTCTGTTCACTTCTGAGGCAAACCATTTAATATCACAGTAATCCAAGTCTATGCCCCAACCACTAATGTCGAAGAAGCTGAAGTTGAACAGTTCTTTGATGACCTATGAGACATTCTAGAACTGACATGAAAAAAGATGTCCTTTTCAGCACAGGGGGATGGAATGCAAAAGTAGGGAGTCAAGAAAACCTGAGTAACAGCCAGTTTGGCCTTGGAGTACAAAATGAAGCAAGGCAAAGGCTAACAGTTTTGCCAAGAGAATGCACTGGTCATAGCAAATACCCTCTTTCAACAACACAAGAGAAGACTCTACACATGGACATCAACAGATGGACAATACCAAAATCAGACTGATTATATTCTTTGCAGCCGAAGATGGAGACACTCTATCCAGTCAGCAAAAACAAGATCAGGAGCTGACTGTGGTTCAGATCATGAACTCCTTATTGACAAATTCAGACTTAAATTGAAGAAAGTAAGGAAAACCTCTAGGCCATTCAGGTAGGACATAAACCAAATCCCTTACAATTATACAGTGGAAGTGAGAAATAGATTCAAGGGATTAGATCTGATAGACAGACTGCCTGAAAAACTATGGATGGAGGTTTGTGATATTGTCCAGGAGGCAGTGGTCAAGATCATCCCCAAGAAAAAGAAATAGAAAAAGGCAAAACGGTTGTCTGAGGAGGCCTTACAAATAGCTGAGAAAAGAAGAGAAGTGAAAGGCAAAAGATAAAAGGAAAGATATATTCATCTGAATGCAGACTTCCAAAGAATAGCAAGAAGAGGTAAGAAACCCCTCCTAAGTGATCAATGCCAGGAAACAGAGGAAGACAATAGGATGGGAAAGACTAGAGATCTCTTCAAGAAAATCAGAGATACCAAGGGAACCTTTCACAATAAAGGACAGAAATGGTATGGACCTAAGAGAAGCAGAAAATATTACAAAGACGAGGCAAGGACACACAGAAGAACTATACAGAAAAGATCTTAATGACCCAGATAACCACGATGTTGTGATCACTCACCTAGAGCCAGACATCTTGGAATGCAAAGTCAAGTAGGCCTCAGGAAGCATCACTACAAACAAAGTTAGTGGAGGTGATGGAATTCAAGCTGAGCTATTTCAAATCCTAGAAGATGATGCTGTGAAAGTGCTACACTCAATATGCCAGCAAATTTGGAAAACTCAGCAGTGGCCACAGGACTGGAAAAGGTCAGTTTTCATTCCAATCCCAAAGAAAGGCAATGCCAAAAATGTTCAAACTACCACACAATTATACTCATCTTGCATGTTAGCGAAATAATTCTCAAAATTCTCCAACCTAGGCTTCAACAGTACATGAACCGTGAACTTCCCGATGTTCAAGCTGGATTTAGAAAAGGCAGAGGAACCAGAGATCAAATTGCCAACATCTACTGGATCATAAAAAAAAGCAAGAGAATTACAGAAAAACATCTACTTCTGCTTCATTGACTACACTAAAGCCTTTGACTGTGTAGATCACAACAAACTGTGGAAAATCCTACAAGAGATGGGAATACCAGACCACCTTACCTGCCTCCTAAGAAATCTGTATGCAGGTCAGGAAG
Organism: Oryx dammah; assembly: GCF_014754425.2. Lineage (NCBI taxonomy): Eukaryota > Metazoa > Chordata > Mammalia > Artiodactyla > Bovidae > Oryx > Oryx dammah. Next base: position 8,586,059 of record NW_024070189.1, read on the forward strand.
CAACAGTTGAAACTGGATATGGAACAATAGACTGTCTCCACACTGGGAAAGGAGTGCATCAAGGCTGTATATCATCACCCTGCTTATTTAACTTATATGCAGAGTACATTAGGTGAAATGCTGGGATGGGTGAAGCACAAGCTGGAATCAAGATTGCTGAGAGAAATATCAATAACCTCAGATATGCAGATGACACCACCTTTATGGCAGAAAGTGAAGAGGAACTAAAGAGCCTCTTGATGAAAGTGAAAGAGGAGAGTGAAAAAGTTGGCTTAAAGCTCAACATTCAAAAAATGAAGATCATGCATCTGGTCCCATCACTTCATGGCAAATAGATGGGGAAACAATGCAAACAGTGACAGCCTTTATTTTCTAGGGCTCCAGAATCACTGCAGATGGTGATTGCAGCCATGAGATTAAAAGATCTTGCCACTTGGGAGAAAAGTTATGACCAACCTAGACAGCATATTCAAAAGAAGAGACATCACTTTGCCAACAAAGCTCTGTATATTCAAAGTTATGGTTTTTTCAGTAGTCATGTATGCATGTGATAGTTGGACCATAAAGCAAGCTCAGCATCCAAGAACTGATGCTCTTGTACTGCAGTGTTGGAGAAGACTCTTGAGAGTCCCTTGGATGCAAGGAGATCCAGCCAGTCCATCCTAAAGGAGATCAGCCCTGAATATTCAATGGAAGGACTGATGCTGAAGCTGACGCTCCAAAACTTTGGCCTTTGGGCACATGATGTGAAGAACTGACTCATTAGAAAAGATCCTGGATGCTAGGAAAGACTGAAGACAGGAGGAGAAAGGGACAATAGAGGATGAGATGATTGGATGGTGTTACCGACTCAATAGACCTGAGTTTGGATCAAGGTCTGGGAGTTGGTGATGGACAGGGAAGCCTGTCATGCTGCAGTCCATGGGGTCACAAAGAGTTGGACATGACTGAGCAACTGAACTGACCGATTTAAATAGAAATGGTATGAGGCTACTTTGAAATCCAGCAATTTCAGAATAAACTACAGCTATCACCAATCTGTAATTCTTGGAAGAAGTTAAGGTGAATGAATTGGTGGTACTCATTTCTCCTCAATAGGACAGTAACAGTGGTTCAGAACATAGCTTTGGTGCCAGACTGGCTTAAATTCTGGCTTTACCATTTAATATCTTAGTATTAATTCTGTTCCTCTATTTCCTCACATACGTAAAATGAGGATAAGAGCAATTATCATTTGGTTGGTGTAAAGATTAAACTTAAGTTTTGTATAGCCCCTTTTTGTGCTCCGTAAGTGATGCCTATTATTTATAATAGTATCTTTTCCAACATCTCTATTTCAGGGCAAACAGAACTTATCAATAATTCTATATATAACAGTAACAGAAAATAGGAACTTCTTCAATATGAGTGTTGTATGAATGTCACTCAGTAGTGTCACCTGGGTATAATCTCTACAAATGCCAAACAGTTGCTATTTACTTATTTTATAATATTGTCTTACCCCTTTCAACCTTGAGCCGGTTATATTTTCTTATCTGCCTATATAAAATCCCTAAACTCCCTCTTGCTTCTCGCTTCTTTTCATGTCTTTTCCACCTGCTTTCATGAGAAAGGAAAACAAGTAAGCCTGCGGCTAAGTCTTAATATCTAGGAGAATAATTTGTAAAGTAACTAAGAAATGAGCCACTTGGCTACTTAAACATTAGGAACACCTCTAGTGAGTTCTTAACTACACATAACCATGTCAAACCCCTGCAAATAGTGAAAATGTATAAATATAAACTGAACCTAAGAAAGGGAGAAAATAATTTGACTGGGATTCCAACTGAATCCGATAGTTTTACCAGTACCACATTCTATTTCCCCACGCCTTCCAATATACACCAAAGAGAGAGAGGCTCAGACAGGAAAGAATCTGCCTGCAATGCAGGAGACCTGGGTTTGATCCCTGGGTTGGGAAGATCCCCTGAGGAAGGGAAAGGCTACCCATTGGAGTATTCTTGCCTGGAGAATCCCATGGACAGAGGAGCCTGGTGGGCTACAGTCCATGGGGTCCAACAGAGTGGGACATGACTGAGCACCTAACGCTTTCGCATATGCATATAAGTATGTGTGCATACACGCAGAGTCCTTCCAGGCTATAAGCGTCTTGAAGTCAGGCACAGTTTCATTTACCTTAAACCTGCTGTATCTTAACACACAGATGGCCCACAGTAAATGTTGGGGACTGAATGGTAGTTAAGACTAGAGCTTAGGGAACAGCTAATCTTTTCAGGCCCCTATATTATTAACTCACCAAAGATATTTTTCACTCTAATGATTACAGCCCATAAACGAAGACCTTTCCCAGTGTGCTGGAGGTTATTTTTCTAATTGGCTGAGGTTGAAATACTTCCAGAAGTGACCAACTGGCTTTTTTCCTCTCTAAACGTCTCTGGCCCACTTGTAGATTTCTTACATCCCCGATCACTTTTCATCACTTGAAATTGGTGAATTTGAGCTCATTATTACTATTCCAGTTTATCAGAAAAAGCAGTGGCAACATGTAGGCTTAAAGGCTCAAGTACATAGTAGAAGTTAATAGATAATTTACTGTGTTGTATCATATTTTTACCTGAAAAATTTTAAGTACAATCAAGAGCCATAAGTGCATTCAATACAAACCGCCCTGGGTTTCACAGGCATAAGAGGAATCTGACCAACCTCTGATTTCCTGAACCTCAATGCCAGCCTTCTTAACTGATCGATGTTCCATTTCTGTAACACAGCACAGCAAGTAGAGAGAAAAATCAGAATTCCCACCCACAAAAATTTGAAACCTTAATTTGGATATTCATTTTTCTCAGCAGAAAAATTTAATTAATCGAATACATTTTTATACTAGAAAAAAGTTTAATATTACAAATCACTAATTAATTAGGTGCCAGGTCCTAGAATCCTGAATAAAATCCTCTTAGGGAAAGCTGAAATAATATCTCTAAGATCTTTGTCTATAAAACAAGATTTTCTGTGTGAAGTCTATAATCCTGTATTATTTCTGAAATATCAAGGAGCTCTGTTTTCATGTGGAAATCTCAGACTGATCACTGGATCTGTCACGTTTGATTATCAGTCTTCTAGTTGACAAACTGATTTGCCTAGTTAAATACTACAACATAAATACACGAGACTCTTGTTCAGCTTCCCATGGCAGTGTTACTGTTCCCAAGGTACTGTTTTCCAGATTTATAATCTGGTTGCCTTCTGGACTATGCAGAAGGCTTCTCTCTCAAAGCTGAATGCTGTACTGCAGTGCTTCTCAATCGGGATATTTCAAACCAACTTGGGAAGTCTTTCCAAGATACTCATATTATAACCCCTCTTTTTCCTGCAGATTGTGAGTGAGGTCTGGCCATGTGTGCTCTGAAAACCTTCCCCAGGTGACTCGGATATGCATCTCTGTTTTCTACCAACCCCTGGAGTGGAACTGGAATACTGGAATAAAGTGGCTTAGACAGAAGTCTTAATGAGTTCAAGTATCATGTTCCTATGTATAACATGAAGATACTAGTTAGACTTCTGAAATTTTTTTCCATCTTTAAGGGTATTTAATCATTTATTTTTATTCTGAAAAGCCTGACTTCAGTCATGCAACTGAGAATTATCCATCTCTCCTTGCTTTCTTACCTGCCCAAACCCTCTGGTTTCTCTTTGTGGAGACAGGTGGTGGGACAGGCATGCTTACAGGGAGTCTGCAGCTACTGCCGAAGGGCATCAGTCCTCAGACACCTCTGTGCACTCAGCCCTAACTAGGACTTTATTCAGTTCAGTTCAGTTCAGTTCAGTCGCTCATTCATGTCCGACTCTCTGCAACCCCATGCACTGCAGCACGCCAGGCCTCCCTGTCCATCACCAACTCCTGGAGCTTGCTCAAACTCATGTCCATGGAGTCGTGGTGCCATCCAACCATCTCATCCTCCATCGTCCCCTTCTCCTCCTGCCTTCAATCTTCCCCAGCATCAGGGTCTTTTCCAATGAGTCAGTTCTTCACATCAGGTGACCAAAGTATTGGAGTTTCAGCTTCAGGACCAGTCAGTCCTTCCAGTGAATATTCAGGACTGATTTCCTTTAGGATGGACTTGTTTGATCTCCTTGCAGTCTAAGGGATTCTCAAGCGTCTTTTCCAACAGCACAGTTCAAAAGCATCAATTCTTTGGTGCTCAGCTTTCCTTATAGTCCAACTCTCACACCCACACATGACTATTGGAAAAACCATAGGTTTGACTAGATGGACCTTTGTTGGCAAAGTAATGTCTCTGCTTTTTAATATGCTGTCTAGGTTGGTTGCAGCTTTTCTTCCAAAGAGCAAGCATCTTTTAATTTCATGGCTGCAGTCACTGTCTGAAGTGATTTTGGAGCCCAACAAAATAAAATCTGTCACTGTTTCCATTGTTTTCCCATTTAATTGCCATGAAGTGATGGGACCAGATGCCATGATCTTCATTTTCTGAATGTTGAGTTTTAAGTCACCTTTTTCACTCTCCTCTTTCACCTTCATCAAGAGGCTCTTTAGTTCTTCCTAGCTTTCTGCCATAAGGGTGGTATCTGTGTATCTGAGGTTATTGATATTTCACTCAGCAATCTTTATTTCAGCTTGTGCTTCATCCAGCCTGGCATTTTGCATGATGTAATCTGCATTAAAGTTAAATAAGCAGGGTTGCAATATACAGCCTTGAAGTACTCCTTTCCCTATCTGGAACCAGTCTGTTGTTCCACGTCCAGTTCTAACTGTTGCTTCTTGACCTGCATACAGATTTCTCAGGAGGCAGATCAGATGGTCTGGTATTCCAATCTCTTTCAGAATCTTCCACAGTTTATTGTGATCCACACAGTCAAAGGCTTTGGCGTAGCCAATAAAGCAGAAGTAGATGTTTTTCTGGAACTCTCTTGCTTTTTCAATGATCCACCAGATGTTGGCAATTTGATTTCTGGTTCCTCTGCCTTTTCTAAATCCAGCTTGAACATATGAAAGTTCACTGTTTACGTACTGTTGAATCCTGCCTTGGACAGTTTTGTGCATTACTTCGCCAACGTGTGAGATGAGCTGAAACTCCAATACTTTGGCCACCTGATGTGATAGTTTGAACATTCTTTGGCATTGTCTTTCTTTGGGATTGGAATGAAAACCGACCTTTTCCAGTCCTGTGGTCACTGCTGAGTTTTCCAAATTTGCTGGCATATTGAGTGCAGCACTTTTACAGCATCATGTTTTAGGACTTGAAATAGCTCAACTGGAATTCTATCATGTCCACTAGCTTTGTTTGTAGTGATGCTTTCTAAGGCCCACTTGACTTTGAACTCCTGGATGTCTGGCTCTAGGTGAATGATCACACCATCGTGATTATCTGGGTCGTGAAAATCTTTTTGTACAGTTTTTCCATGTATTCTTGCCACCTCTTCTTAGTATCTTCTGCTTCTGTTTGGTCCATACCCTTTCTGTCCTTTATTGTGCCCATCTTTGCATAAAATGTTCCCTTGGTATCTCTCATTTTCTTGAATAGATCTCTGGTCTTTCCCATTCTATTGTTTTCCTCTATTTCTTGGCATTGGTCACTGAGGAAGGCTTTCTTATTTCTCCTTGCTATTCTCTGGAACTCTAAATTCAGATGAATATATATTTCCTTTTCTCCTTTGCTTTTTGCTTCTCTTCTATTCACAGGTATTTGTAAGGTCTCCTCAGACAACCATTTTGCCTTTTTCTATTTCTTTTTCTTGGGGATGGTCTTGATCACCGCCTCCTGTACAGTGTCACGAACCTCTATCCATCGTTCTTCAGGCACTCTGTCTATCAGATCTAATCCCTTGAATCTGTTTCTCACTTCCACTGTATAATTGTAAAGGGTTTGATTTAGGTCATACCTGAATGATCTTTTGGTTTTCCCCACTTTGTTCAATTTAAGTCTGAATTTGACAATAAGGAGTTCATGATCTGAGCCACAGTCAGCTCCTAATCTTGTTTTTGCTGACTGTATAGAGCTTTTCCATCTTTGGCTGCAGAGAATAGAATCAATCTGATTTTGGTGTTGAACATCTGGTGATGAACACGTGTAGAGTCTTTTCTTGTATTGTTGGAAGAGGGTGTTTGCTATCACCAGTGCATTCTCTTGGCAAAACTCTATTAGCCTTTGCTGTGCTTCATTCTGTACTCCAAGGCCAAACTTGCCTGTTACTCCAGGTGTCTCTTGACTCCCTACTTTCACATTCTAGTGGATCTAGTCCCCAATAATGAAAAGGACATCTTTTTTGGTGTTAGTTCTAGAAGGTCTTGTAGGTCTTCACAGAACTGTTCAACTTCAGCTTCTTCAGCATTACTGTTCGGGGCATAGACTTCGATTACCCTGATATTGAATGGTTTGCTTTGGAAATGAATAGAGATCATTCTGTTGTTTTTGAGATTGTGTCCAAGTACTGCATTTCAGATTCTTCTTTTGACTATGAGGGCTACTCCATTTCATCTAAGGGATTCTTGCCCAAGACCTGTATGCTATACGATTAAAGTTTTTGGACTCATTATTTTACTTTTCTTTGTTATATCTTGTATTTTTTCCCTGTTATAATTTTCATTTTTTCTTATTATAAGTAGTATTTCTTACCTTCATCAAGCTCACCAGTCTTTATTTTTTCTCTATTTAAATAAATCTATTGTAACTCTCAATACCTCAAATTTATTATCCTCAATTCTTCTCCTTAACCTCAACTTCTCTTCCTGTTTTCACCCTGACATATTTTAAAAGCATTTCTGGACACTGAGTTTTATGGCCTCTTAAGTATTTGGTATTGTTCAAGTTAGAAAGCTTAAGTTTTTTAGTAGAAAAAGGCTAGTTTAGAGGCTAGTTTAGAATACCCTTTAAGAATTAGAAATAGTGTCCAAAGTACAATTGGAAATCCTCAAACTAGCTGGGCCTGATCCTGATAGAGATGCTCTTCTGTCCCCAGACATGATTTGTGAATTCATGAAAAGACAGTTCAGTATTTTGAACAACGTGAAGTCTGAAGGGAAAATGCAGAGTGCCTCCTGTTTGGGATGAAACATGTCTGACTCAGATACTGGTCTTCTGAGATGCTCCGCAGCTACTGAGAGCCGAAGAGCCATTTGGGAAGTGATGCCTCCCTCAGCCTCTCTGCTTTGCCAGAGCCAGCTCCTCCCTGTAGAGCTAAGTGGGAATTAATGCGGGCTTTCAACCTAATAGACATTACTTCAGGCATCAAGAATTTCCTGTGGAATATCTGTGGAAACAAGGGATAACTTCCAGCAGGGAAAAAAAATGTTGCTTCCCACTTTAAAGACATTTAATCCCTGAAATGACTACCAAAGAGGTCTTTTAACAACTGCCAATCATACCTTGGGGTTGCAAAGAGTCGGACACTACTGAGCGACTGAACTGAACTGAAGTGAACTGAATCATACTTTGACTTCCTACGCTGCTAACCATAAAAAGAGAAGGACAAGCACATTTCTTTTCACATGTTTCTAAGCAATAAACCTGAGTGAAAAGTGTGGACAATCACTCTGTAAAAGCCGTACTTTCGGTTGAGGTGAACTTCCACACGGTGTTGGTGTGAGCGTCTCCGACGTACACGGTCCCGTCCTCGGACGCAGCGATGTCGTGGGGCATGTCGAAGTGCTGCCGGAACAAGAAGCACACGGTGAGGGCGAGCCTGTGCCCGGATCTTCATGAAGAGGCGGAAGGGCACAGCAGAGCACACGGAAGGGCACAGCAGAGCACACGGAAGGGCACAGCAGAGCACACGGAAGGGCACAGCAGAGCACACGAGAGAAGCATACGCATGTGACTCGAACCAAAGAAACAGCGATGGAAGCAGCTCAAGACCAAAGGCTCGAGTCATCCATTCAGGCACTGGACACCGCCTCCGCCAGACCTAATTCTATGAGGAGGGAAACGCCCTGGCAGCCTCAACACTGACTTCAAGTCTTATCAAAAGTGAACATTTACAAAAGGATCGCTTTTTCACAGTGTCGTTTAGTTGGTGTTATGCCATTTATCTAATTGTTTATATTTGTCTAATTATTTATATTTATTTTTGCCTTCAGGCTTTCTTCACAGTTCAGTTAGTAAAGAATCTACCTGCAATGCAGGAGACCTGGTTCTGAAAGATTCGCTGGAGAAGGGAAAGGCTACCCACTCCAGTATTCTTGGTTTTCCCTTGTGGCTCAGCTGGTAAAGAATCCGCCTGCAATGATGGAGATCTGGGTTTGATCCCTGGGTCAGAAGGGAAAGGCTACCCACTCCAGTATTCTGGCCTGGAGAATTCCATAGACTATATAGTCCATGGGGTTGCAAAGAGTCGGACACAACTGAGCGACTTTTACTTTCCCCTTTTGCCTTCATAGTTTTTCTAACTTTGACCATTGTCAAATTTGCAGGCTTAATTTAGACAACTGAAAAGGACCCCTCAGCGACCCCATGGACTGCAGCCTTCCAGGCTCCTCCACCCATGGGATTTTCCAGGCAAGAGTACTGGAGTAGGGTGCCATTGCCTTCTCCAAAAAAGGACCAGGCATTAGTTTTTTTTTTTTTTATTCCCATCAAGCTATGATACACTTCCTTAAAAAGTATTTATGTGTTACTGATAAGAGGAATCATTTTAAAGATTCAAGGTATTCTCATTATTTCTGAAATGCGTATTAAGAGCTCTGCAGTAATATGGCGTACTCCTACTCTGAAGCCCAGTGTTGACAGTATTTCCTTTCAGCAAAGGACACAAATGGAGTGTTCCCTCCAGTATTTGCTGGCTTTTGTGCCTACTGCAGCTACACTGCCATTTTACGATGTCTTTCTGCACCACACATTTTCATTTCAACATCATGCCATCTCACTCATGAGGACACAGCAGAAAGGGCAGCTCTCTTATGTGACTTTCTCAGGGTCACCAGGCTAGTTCCTGGAAAAGCAGACTGAAAATGCTGGGCAGCTGACATTTCCATCTGTCTACCGAAGCTTTCAAAGGTGCCACGTGTCCACCAGTTGGCAGGAGGTGGATGGTATTTTCACCTTTGAGGCCAGGAGGCCTGCCTAGAATGAGTACACCATTCTAAAAAATATGATCAGTGAGTATGAACAGGAACATTATTATCCTGACTGTGGGTTTATCAGCTAGCTTCTGTCCACTTTGGTTTGCTGAGTGTAAAGGGCGCTAAGGAGGCAAGCTTCTGTTCTTAGCTCACCGAGAAAGGGCCAGAATACATGCTTTGGTGAAACTACTGTCTTTTAAAATCAGGAACAATTGGTCACGTTGAAAAGAAAAACATGAGACAGCCCACGCCAAGGAGGCGCCTTCCTTCAGACTATCAAATGAGCTCGACAAAAGAGCAGGAGAAGGACAGAGAGCCAGGAATCCAAACGCTGCCTTGTTGCAGTCTCCTCAGGCAGTCAGGAAATGTTCATCTTCATTTGGGGTTCACCTGACTGGTGGCAAAAAGGCTGGAAAATCACAGGGAGTTCCTCTTCTCTACAAAAACACGTTTTAAAAAACCGGTTTGCAAACAAGATCAAACCAGTCCATCCTAAAGGAAATCAACCCTGAATATTCATTGGAAGGACTGATGATGAAGCTCCAGTACTTTGGCCACCTGATGTGAAGAACTGACCCGGTAGAAAAGACTCTGATGCTGGAAAGATTGAAGATGGGAGGAGAAGGGGACGACAGAGGACGAGATGGTTGGATGACATCATCGATGGACATGAGTTTGAACAAATCCCAGGAGACAGTGAAAAACAGGGAAGCCTGGTGCCCTGCAGTCCACAGGGTCACAAAGAGTTGGACGTGACTTAGGAATGAACAACAACAATATGGTTGTAAAGTATTTCACATTTTCTGGTGGGAAAAATATTATAATAGGTGGAGGAACAAATGTGGGGGGGTAATGTTTGAACTATTCATTGGAAGGGCCATCAGTTCAAGGCTATAACAACAGTGAACCTCTATCTGTGATTCTCACACTGATCCAGGGTAAAAGAGTTCAGTGGAAATATTTTGGGGCCACAGGAGGGGTTCAGGGGAAGCTTAGTGAATGGGACTTTGAGACCTCTATTCTTACTGCACTCAGAGGCACTCAACTAATCTTTTCAATGCATTATTTCACTGCTCGGTGTCAACTGAAACAACATTATGTTGTCAGATTTAGGGCTAAGTTTTACGACTTCAGAGTCGAAAAGATTTAAAGATCTTCTACCCTATGCTTTGACATCTTCTCTTGAGGTACTTCTCCCTAACAACATAAAATTATGGAGCAAAGAATGCTAGCATCCTCCTGGGCATCTGGTGACACAGCCCAGAGCAATCTGCCCTCAACAGCTTGTATTTTGTTTTAAAAATTCATAAGGAATTTGTGTTCTCCATAGCCTAACTACGTGTGCGTTAAACAAGATAAGATGAAACTTACTTAATATTAAGTAAAATCATTCTCTAAGAAATTGGTTCATGTTATGATTTATTTTAAAGTATAAAACATCTGTGTTTAAGACCCAGGTGCGCTACTTCCTGTGTGCCTTTGGATAGGTAACTGCCCTTGTGTGAACCTCAGGCTCAAATACTGTCAAATACTGTGATTCTAATCTCCATAGTTAGGGTCGGAGAAATAACATGAATCTGGGGTTACTGTTCCCCTTTTTTTTTTCTTTCTTTCTTTTAGTATTGCGCAGTGGGGATTATTTCCTTCCTTTTCCACATGAGCAGCCTTGCAAATAAAGAAGACAAAAAAAATTCCAGCCTGAAGGGTGTGTGTGAAAGCAGATGGCAGGACCACAGTCTTTGCTGTGATTATGGGAGGAAGAATGTGGAGAGCAACGATATATCTTTTGCCCTCAGAACTTTTTGACACCGTTTGGTCGAATCATTTTCTCTACTGTCCTACCATCTCAGTTCGGCTGCACAAGGATAAAGATGGAGATTGTATATTCCAACATAAACATTCCTAAAGAGTGTCATGGAAGAGGGAGATCTGAACTACATAAAGGCATGAGCAGTGGACAAGAGCAAACAGTAGCACAGATATAGTATGGAAAACTTGACTTTTGACTTGAAGGAAAAAGCACTTCTTACATAAGAGTAAGTAATAATATTGTACCATATTATTCTCTTCACCCAAACTTAATCTTTGTGATGATAATCTAATTAAATGAAAAGTCTAAGAGATTCACAGATGGGTTTCAACTTACTGAGTCAACACAGAATACATTTCTATGTTTCGGTGTAATAGCAAGTCTTGTTTATTGAAAGGAAAAGCAAATTTCGCCTTGGAGTCAGAGTCTCTTTTCCAGTTTGCTGTACTGACCCATATATTGTGACTTCCTCATCATGGGATGTCTGATGAATACTGATGTTCGGGCACAAGGCTTCCTGAAACCTTCATTCAGGGATGCTTATATTTTTATGACAGTAAAGCTTATTAAGAATCTAGCCTCTAGCTTAGCACTTAGTGTTGCTCTCTAGATGCACATTTGAATTAAAAGTTAATATCCTGATTGACACAGTATTTTATTATTTAAAGAACAATCAAGCAAACACTGAAAACAAAGTGAAGTTCTGACAGGAAGTGAAGTATCCCTCACTTTATCAACAGATATGAAGAAGCTCAAAGTGGCAAAGCAATGAAGATCAGGTAATCAATAAGGATCTGAAACACTACTGAAAGAAAACATCTATTATCAATCTAATGAATTTGTTTCTGAAGGGCTATTATGATGGGGCATTTGATTGTTTATTGCTTTTTAGGTGAAATACTTCCATGAAAAGTCTTGCTTGTTATATCAATTTATCAAAAGAAACTAAAAAAAAAAAAAAAGAAAGAAAGAAATTGGTACTGGAATCTTTACTTCAGATTTAGTTTGGTTCAACGTGGATCCTGTAAGTTTTGCTAAAACTCCATTTGAAGGAAAGGCTGTGCCCTGTCCTGTTCACTATCATAGCCTTAGTATCTAGTATAATGCCTGACATAGATAGGTGCTTAATAAATACCTTAAGAATGAAGCTTAGTAAATCCCAGACAGGCTGTCAGTGTTCTAACACTGGTATTGTACAATGTTTTTTTTTTTTTTTTTCCCAGCAAATTTGGTGTCTTAGAGAATACTGTAAGAAATTGAGTTTGGAGATATTTATCCAGTGGCTTATGAAAAGTTGCATTTTGACCCACTGAAGCTGATAAATCTTTACAAATTTTGAAAAATAGCTCTTATTTGCAGCATTTTAGCTAAAATTGATGTACCATGAGCACATTCAGGTGGTACATGTGAATATTCTGGTCATTCTGACAGTTATTCTGCAGAGAAGTTAAGTGAGGAGACAGAGGGCTCTGGGCACACCACACCGTGGTCACCATGTTGGCATAAAGCACTGTTAGAATGAACCACAGTATGCCACTGTGAGGCCAGAACTAGACTTGAGTCTTTTACAGAAACCAAGTCTCTAGAACTTGATTCCAGGAGTGCTATTTTCAAGTCTTGTTGCTCAGTGTAGTAACATTAAAATAACATTAAAAAAAGCAAGCAAGATTTCTACTGAATCTAAGAGAACTATAAATTAGAGTTTAACATATTGTGGTATCTTTTCTACTTGGATGAAACCAGGAATATCTAAAATGTAAAATATCTTACATTTGCAATATTCTAACTGCAGTGAATTTAAGCCTGCTATCATGTACAAAAGTCTACTAAGGACCTTAGAACTGCATATAGTGTTAACTTGCATCTGAAGAAATTCATCTAGGAATAGACAAGGGCATTGTTTCTAAATAAAACACAGTATACGGCATTCCCATCAACCTAGCCAGAAAACCATCATGTCGCCTTTAAATTTAAAAAAAATGACTGAAGTATAAATTGAGTTCCAAGATTCACATTTTAGTTTTATCGTTAAGAAAACTGATACATAGTTAGTGTATGTGAATACCTTGCGCACTGGCTTGAAGACATCTATAATCTCCCCGCTGGAAAAGTTCATCACAAATCCTTGCACGGGTTCTTGGTCGTCAAAGTAAGGCTTTCCATTCACCGCAAAGAGCAAACCTGTGACAACATATCCAGTTAACCTTTCTTTAAAATATGGATAAGACCGGCTTTTAAATACATGTGTGCACATCGCACAAACAAGAAACGTGGGGTCAACCCTACATTTGGCAACAAATGTGGAAAACAAAATACTTAGTAGATGTCTCTGAGTAATAAGATCAGGAGCAGACAGGTTAGGAGGCTAACCTTGGAATAGGAAAACCAAGAACTGCAAGGCCTGTCCCACTGAGGAAGCCAGTAGCAATCAGTAATCCACAGTTATGAAAGAGGAGATGACATAGGTAGAGGAATATATATGTAGATATATTAAATAGGTTTGGGAAGAGTCAGGTTATTGAAAGCAATCACTTGAGGGTATCAGATCTTTTTAAAAAAATATGTAATAGCTACTATAGCTACAAGTAGAATCAGAGAAAAATAGGCCAAGAAAGTGAAGTCATAGTATAAACAGAAGAATGATCTGATTGGTGGCTCAGACGGTAAAGCGACTGCCTGCCGTGTGGGAGTCCTGGGTTCGATCCCTGGGTTGGGAAGATCCGCTGGAGAAGGAAATGGCAACCCACTCCAGTAATCTTGCCTGGAAAATTCCATGGACTGAGGAGCCTGGTGGGCTCAAAGAGTCGGACACAACTGAGGAACTTCACAACTTCACTTCACCCCTTGGAAATGTGAGATGCATATTTCAGATTATCAAAGACATTTTTTCCTAATTAAAAAAATTAGACCAATTTTTATACTAATTCAATGAATACTCTTTGCAGTAAATCATATTTCTTAGTTTAGTAGTATTTATCAAAAAAAATGGAAACTGTGATCCTTTGATTAGTACTGCAGATGATTGAATATTACATTTTAAAGAGTTAAAACAATAAAATATACAGAATACTAAACCAATATTGAAGGTTTTTTCATCTTATTTAAGGATTTCAGGATAGGGTTCTTCAGCACATCATACTAAAAAATATCAACACTATCAACATCAATTACTACTGTGTAACATTGTAGAGAGAATTCCAGTTATAACACACTTTGTCTTTTGCTGAGATTCTCTTTTTAACCAGATTTCCTCTCATCTTTTCTCCTGATGTTTTTCTTCTCATATTGATTTATTTTTATTCACTATGAACTTGATCACCCTCTTCTTTAAGTAAATTTGTTGTTGTTCAGTCTCTCAGTCATGTCCAACTCTGTGCCCCACGGACTATAGTACTCCAGGCTTCCCTGTCCTTCACCATCTCCCGGAGCCTTCTCAGACTCATATCCATTGAGTCGGTGATGCCATCCAACAATCTTATCCTCCATCGTTCCCTTCTCTTCCTGCCTTCAATCTCTCCCAGCATCAGGGTCTTTTCCAGTGAGTCAGTTCTTCATGTCAGGTAGCCAAAATACTGGAGCTTCAGCCTTTGCATCAGTCCCTCCAATGGATACTCACGATCGATTTTCTTCAGGATAGACTGGTTTGATCTCCTTGCAGTTCAAGAGACTCGCAAGAGTATTCTCCAACACCACAGTTCAAAAGCATCAGTTCTTCAGTGCTCAGCCTTCTTTATGGTCCAACTCTCACATCCATACATGACTAATGGAAACACCATAGCTTTGACTATATGGTCCTTTGTTGATTAAGTAAATCGTCTTGCCAAACTTATTCTTTAAATAGGAGGTAAACACCAACATGAGAATTTATCTTTCATTAACATTAATGAGTCTTTTATTACTTTTTAATTACTTATTCCTTAGGGAAGCCAACTCGTTCCTATTTCAGTCACTTGAGTCCCTTTATTCCATGTCTTAAATAAATTGGGGGCTTCCTGAGAAGATATTAGCCATGTGTGTGTTAGTTGTTCAGTTGTGTCCAACTCTTTGAGAACCCATGAGCAGTAGCCAGCCAGACTTCTCTGTCCATGGAATTCTCCAGGCAAGAATGCTGGAGTGGGTTGCCATTTCCTTCTCTAGGAACCTTCCTGACCCAGGGATTGAACCAGTTTCCTGCATTGCAGGCAGATTCTTCACTACCTGAGCCCCCAAGGAAACCCTGATAGCAGCCATATGCAACTTTAATACATGTATAGATGTATTTATTGAATGTATTGCAAAAATCA
Organism: Oryx dammah; assembly: GCF_014754425.2. Classification (NCBI taxonomy): domain Eukaryota; kingdom Metazoa; phylum Chordata; class Mammalia; order Artiodactyla; family Bovidae; genus Oryx; species Oryx dammah. Next base: position 8,601,225 of record NW_024070189.1, read on the forward strand.
TATATAAATTCTAGAAATATATTTTCAATTGTTCAGTATTCATGATATAAAGAAATGCTAAATTTTTAAAATATGATTTAAATAAACCCTATTTTGTAAGTCTGTATTATTTTTCTGGTTTTCTTTAAGTCAAGAAAATCTATTTTGAAAATGAGAAAAAACTAGATTTCACTGATCATTTCTCCTAACATTTACACATAAGCCCCTACTTACTTCACCTGTTTATCTTTAAAAAATTGCCCATCACTCTTTAAAAAAATGTGAAGCAGAAGTATTTTGAATACTGAGTTTATCAACATACACCATCTGTTGATGATATATGAAGACAAAATATTAATCATTTAATAAACTAGAGCAAATGATCAAAATTAACAAAAACTGAAAATTAATATATGAGGATGCTTTTTTAATCCATCACAAACAGCTGCTAAATCTTTTGAGTTCATTATTTCCGTATAAAGAACAGTGGTGCTTGAGTTTAAAATGGTTTACCGTAAGAGCATATGAAGATCATTCAGACACTTTTCAAGGATGGAGAGCAGTATGAAAAAACACAGAAAATAAAAATGAAATACCTGGTATGTATGAAATTGCAAACACATTTCTTCCAAACGATGGGTGCTTAATCTCGCGCACAAATTCTTTGGTGTCGGTTTTGAAACACTGGATCCGACCGTTTTCCCTGTCTGCCACACACAGCTGGCCCAGGGGAGGCACCAGGGCCAAGCTGTGAGGAACTCTGAACTGGCCTGGTTTAGGACTGCTCTCCGGAGACGCTACAGAATGAAGAAAAACCTCAGACTTACAATGTGTAAAATCACCCAGACTCTGACTCTGAAGTCTCCTGAACTTCAAAATTCATTATAGTGAGCCACTAAATATCTGGAGCCAGGGGAAAAATACGGTGAAGCAGTTAGTATCTTTGCCCATGAATACACGACAGATTTTCTCCCCGTTTGGATAAAGTTTAAAGCTTTTGGGTAGAAGCATTCCTTTCCTCCTGTAAGACTCTGTGTGTGTGTGTGAGTGAGAAAGAGAGAGTGGACAACCAGCTGGATGCATGTGGAAGCCCTGTTTCCCTCACTCAAGGGACAATTCTATCCCTAGGAATGGGATGGCCATGCCCATTCGCTCCCAAAGGAGGGACGGCCAGCCTCTTGCTCCTTGTGATGCAGGCCAAGAATGAGAAGCCGAGATCAAGAGTCTAACTGAGTACCTTCTCCCCACTGCGTGACGAATTCTCCACGTGGTGAAAACTGCACAAGGCGACTGTTGCAGTAGCCGTCTGACACATAGATGGTCCCGGTGTCTGGATCCACAGCCACATCGGTGGGCTGACAGAAGTGATTCTGGTCACTGCCTGGCTGCATGCTCCTTCCCAGGGTTAGCAGAGGGCCTTCTTTACTCTTTGGATCTAGTTTGAACACCTTTTCAAAAAAAGAACGAAAGCCTCACTCACTTTGCATGGTTATTTATTGACGCCCACCTACCTGACTCAGGCAATTCGAGGGTCAGCTCTCAAGAGACGTTATTTACAAGCAGGTACTTTTCAGAACTGGATGGGACTCTGGAAATGATCTGGTCTGCTTCTTTCATTTGATGAGTGAGGCTCACAGAGATTAAGGGACCTGCCCAGGGTCTTTCAGGTCACTAGTGGTGAGCGGAGACTAGCACGTTGATGCCCTGTTCCACCCTCCCCCACTTCTGCTTCCTCAGCTACCAGTTCGGTGCACCCCAGACAATGCAAGAGCAATAAACGTCCACTGAGATGAGGCCTGAAGGCTAGCGGTGCCTACTGAGTCCCAGTTTCTTCTCCTAATTTTCCTAGTTCTTTCCCACCTACTCATCAAACAGGTATTAAACATGAGCTTATCCTTTAAGGATAAAACATTATGACTATACTCTGATGCAAATATTAACTTCCTTTAAAAAGAACAAAAAACTGCTGTTTTACATATAAACATGTATGCGCTAGAGATCTCGCCTTGATTTATAGAAGATTAAGGTGGCGTATGAAAAATACATAAAACACGTAAAGAAATACAACAGAACTAAGACCTGGGGACAGAGGAAAGAAATACGGAAAGCTCAGGAGGCTGGGGGAGCTACACATTTGGTAGGGGCAGCTTCACCTCTTGCCCTAAGATTCCTGACAGCCCCACGCGGGAGGGTGACTGGATCATTTACGTGCAAGTTTTCCTGAGCACTGAGTGCTAAATGAACCATTTCGGACCTGGCCATTCCATTCTTTTGTTATAAACTTTCTGCGTCACAGAAAAAGACCCAGACAACTCGAGAGCATTCTGAAAGCACAGCCTCATTAACTTCTATGCGCGTGGGTGCGCGGTCAGTAGCGCACTCGGTAGACCCCATGGACTGTAGCTCTCCAGGCTCCTCCGTCCATGGGAGTCTCCAGGCAAGACACTGGAGTGGGTTGCCATGCCCTCCTCCAGGGGATCTTCCTGATCCAGGGATCGAACCCGAGTCTCTTGCATCTTCTGTGTTGTAGGAGGACTGTTTACTGCTGAGCCACCAAAGAAGCCCAGCTTCTATTTGAATAACCAAGTGGAATTTCTATTTGAAATGCCAAATGGAAGATTACCTGATGAAGAGCCACGTCTGTGACCCAATAATTTCCATCTTTATCTATACTCAAGCCATGCGGCAAGTAAAACCTGCAAAATACAAATAACCATCCTAATTATATAATTACTCCCAAAGTACACATGAGATGAAAGTTTTCTGCTAATTAATTTGTAACAGCAATATAAATTTATATACTGATAAATGTATACCTGTATGACTCTAGAAAAGGCCAAAATGAATTGTTAAATCAAAATACCCATTTTAATAGACTGCCTTGTGAAAAAATTTAATTTGTATTTAATCTTCTAACAATATGTAAATGAAGCATACATATCAATTACAAATATTTATTATGAAGTATGGTATATTAAGTAACAATATCAATTTGAAAACAAGTTCTAAAATCATAAAGAAATGTGTATAAAACAAATATAAATGTGGATTTATATGGTTTGAATAGTTCAAGTATGCTGCAAAATAATATAGCATTGTACTAATATAAAATATTAAATATATGGCTGAAAAGCTAAGAGTGATTATTAATACTAAAGACAGTAAAACACAAAGAAAACACCTTTCAGCAGACATGAGCTGTGATCAGCTAAGCAAAGTTAAGCAGTATGCTAGATAATAATAAGAGAAAGTTAATCTATTTAACAAGTCAATTAGGATGACCTGGATAAGAGAATCATAAACTAATGTGAACAGAGACTCACAGGCTTAAGGAATTTGGACAGAGCTAACAAACACATGGACAATGTCTAAATGTTTTTGGGGTCAAATCCAACAATCCACAAGCTACATGTGTCAGCTTCTAGCCTGTGCAAAGTGCTGGCATCACAGATTTTTGCTTTCAGGAGCCAAGAAGGTAACACCTTGATCTTGACTGATACGCTGAACTAGATCTCCCTTTTGGTCATCGAATGTGAGGGTTATGACTTGCTTTCAACACAGACACACCACTGTTGGCCACGTTGATTTAGCAGCAGTTTCTCTGCCTTCCTCTTTAACTCCTATCTGGAATGAGAATACTTCTGACTGATGGCCAGAGTACTGAAGAGCCAGGGTCAAACACAATGAGTGGTGGGGCTGGTATTAGAACTTGGCCCTTGACTCACCATCTCAGGATCCTATAAAAAGCTAATTGTTAGCATCCTCATAATCAGCTGTATTCAAAGTGGATGGCTCCCCGCCTTTTAAAGAAGCTGGCTCTCCCTGTGCCTAAGCAGACAAAGTAGGGTATAGCTCCTGAAGCTGCCAGGCCATGATGGTCGTGGCCACTCTGTAAGCAGGTGCTCCTTTCTTTCAAAGACCATGAATATCAGCCAACTTTTTTTTTTTGGCTGCCAGAAGCCAAATCTAGGAATAAGACCAAATAATGAGCAGCTTTCAAAGCCAAATTAACTATGCATGCCATGGAAAGTTGCAAATGACATTTGTTTAATCTTCACTTTGAGATGGGAAGAGAGAAGCCTTTTTCCTTAATGGTGACTAGCTGCTGAGTTTGGTTATGTAACTTCTCCACTTAAGAAATTTTTTTAATCTTCAGATCTAGCTGAGCAGCAACTCACTTCATTAGCCATGTGTATCAATTTTCTCTGAAGCTTGACTACCATTAGAATCACCGAGGGAGCTTTCACACTACTATTTTGATACCTGGGCCCCATCCCAGACTAAATATGAATCTAAATTTTGGAAGCTTCCCAGGTGATTCTAATGTTCAGTCAGGGTTTAAAACCACCTCTTTAGAAAATGAAAGGATGGCTCTATCAGTCTCCTGCTTTCTTAAGCTGTGTCTTCTCACCACTGCTGCACAATATACTCTTTCTAAGGCTAGACCCAATGATACACTTTGTACCAAATAGCACAAGCATTCATAACAACACATGCAATTTAACTCACAGATTTTTTCCACTGGACTGGAGTACTGCAGCATTAGTTGGGTCTATGACAAGAATAGTGTCTTCTTCAATTGGTCCGAGGCCTCTTTGCTGGTAAACAAACTTGCTATCAAAAGAGCTAGTAAAAAAAAAAAAAGGCATTAGAATGGGAATAAGCCAATCAGATTCCCTGGGGGCTCAGACGGTAAAGCGCAATGCGGGAGACCCGGTTCGATCCCTGGGTTGGGAAGATCCCCTGGAGAAGGAAACGGCAACCCACTCCAGTATTCTTTCCTAGAAAATTCCATGGATGGAGGAGCCTGGTGGGCTACAGTCCATGGGGTCACAAAGAGTCGGACACAACTGAGCGACTTCACGACGAAGCCAACTGCAGACCATTCACTTGAGGTTTTAAACATGGAATCAAGAGAAGGGCTCAGACATGTCTGACTGCACTCTTTGCCCTTCATGCTTCAGTATCTTGGATCACAGATATACCATCGCCTGAGGAACTAGACAAGGTCAGTGGGGCAGCAGACTGGGAACCGCCTGGAGGGGCAAGGTTTCTGGCCCACCAAATCTGAATCCACACTTGGACAGATCTCCAGGTGAGTCACGGCCAATAAGAGTTTGAGAAGCACTGCCTAGAACTCAAAGAAGCTAATTTTTTCTCAAAAGCTCCTCAAAATGTTTAAATTCAGTAACTATTTTCTTTCAAACTACAAATGAAGGTATAATTTATTTTAACTTTCTGTGTAATGGTAAGGAAAGTGTAAACAATAGGATGAAGCATAGTGATTAAAACTGTTTGCTATTTTACTTGCTGTAGGTACAACATGCAAATATGTGTTACAAGGACACAGAACAGAATGTTCAAAATATTTCAAAAATATAAAACATGATTCTTGAAACAAAAATGTGTTTAGAGACATAAAACTTTTTCCATATAAGAGTTTTTCTGTAAGTACAAAATGGACCTCTATGTAATAATTAATCAAAACACTAAAATAAATGACAATTTCTGCTTTTTAACTTTATACTTTTTATTATTATCAAATATTGTGAACATTTATATTTCTACCTGAATTATTAGTAATATTTCTTTAAATTGATAGTTATCACAGACATTGTACCTATTTAAATTCCTGTTTCGAAAATTATTTGTGATATATCACAAAGACAAGTTCTTCCAATCTAAGCTTATGTGACAGAGAGAAAAATATATGAAGCACCAACAGACCAACTTATATTTCAAGAGCAAAGAACTAACTGATTAGAACATAGTTGAGACATGTTTGTGGGTGGGGAGCATAAAAATATAAAATATATATTTTGCCAGATGAAGTCACTGTATAGATCAATAAATATTCCTGTAAAATACAATTTCCTTTATAAAATCAGACAAGGTTGTGAAAAAGAAACTACTAATACTTTATAGTTCAATCATATAAGCAAAAAAAGAATCTGAACAACATTAAGTATTTATGGAGAAATATTTTTAATTTGGAAGGTGACAGACTGCTCAAATCTATCATACTCCTATTGATTAGCTGGTTGGTATTTTTATGGAACTTATGCAGAGAGCCAGTAGGAGAACAAAAATTTCAAAATTATACTCTTGCCATTAAAAATAAACACCACATAGCTATTTGAGCTTCTTGACTGTCATATTCTTTGGGTACATTTTCCCTGAAAGATAATAATAAGTCCCTGAAGTAGTTCTTATTAATGATGCATTCAATTGAATAAAAAATATTGATTCAGCTTTGTCAACTAAAACTTAAGTAATATTGCTTACATATGCTATTATGTGTAGTTAAAACCACACAGCAGGAAAAAAATACATAAATTGACGAAATGGAAGTAACATCACCAACAAAGCATATTTTGTAAGACAATTATGACATCATTATTAAATTAAAACATACAATTTTATTAGTTAGAATCAATGTAAGAATACGCAAGATATTAATAAATCAGGAGACACCAATAATGGGCAAACACAAGTAACTCTTTCTTGGTACTATGAAACACCAAACAGTTTATCCTCTCTCTCAATGTATTCTTATTTACTTTTAATTGGAGGATAATTGCTTTACAATGTTGTGTTGGTTTTTGCTGTATATCAACATGAATCAGTCACAGGTATACATATGTCCCCTCCCTCTTGAACCTCCTCCCTCCCACCTTCCACCCCATCCCACCCCTCCAGGCTGTCTCCAAGCACGGAGTTGAGCTCCCTGTGACACACAGCAAATTCCCTCTGGCCACAGTATAAGTTTGGGCTTCCAGGGTAGCTCAGCTGGAAAAGAATCCGCCTGCAAAGCAGGCGACCCTAGTTCGATTCCTGGATCAGGAAGATCCCCTGAAGAAGGGATAGGCTATCCACTCCAGTATTCTTGGGCTTCCCTGGTGGCTCAGGCGGTAAAGAATCTGCCCGCAATGCGGGAGACATGGGTTCAATCCCTGGGTTGGGAAGATCCCATAAAGAAGGGCATGGCAACCCACTCCAGTGTTCTTGCCTGGAGAATTCCATGGACAGAGGAGCCTGGTGGGCTGCAGCCACGGGGTCACAAAGGGTCGGACATGAGTGAGCGACTGAGCACAGACAATGTCTATGTTTCAATGTTATTCTCTCAATTTGTCCCATCCTCTCCGCCCCCTGCTGCGTCCACAGTCTGTTCTCTGTGTCTGTGTCTATATTGCTGCCCTGCAAATAAGTTCATCAGTACCATTTTTCTAGATTTCATATATATGTGTCTCTTTTTGATGTGACTTTCTGTACTAAAAAATCATAACCATTCTCATAGAAAACAAAGGTATTGAATTCAACCATCGATGATAATTTTTTCCAACTTGTCTAGGATATTGGATAACTTCGGTGCAGCATGTCTAACACTCATAGGATGCTACAGTTTTACGTTCATATGTAGTAGCATGAGCCCTGGTGGCTCAGTGGTAAAGAATCCACCTGCAATGCAGGAGGCACAGGAGACCTGGGTTCAATCCCTGGGTTGGGAAGATCCCCTGGAGGAAGGCATGGCGACCCACTCCAGTATTCTTGCCTGGAGAATCCCATGGACAGAGGAGCCTGGCAGACTACAGTCCATAGGTTTGCAAAGAGTTGGACACGACTGAAGTGACTTAGCATGTATGCACACACACAGTAGGATGAAGTCTCTTCATTTAGTATTTAAGGCTGAAGTCATACTCCTCATTATTCAGAAACATCTCATGATTTATAATGGCATAATGGTAATCTAAACAACGTGAGAATGTTTTCTCTTACTTTAAGGAGTTAAAATTTGTTTTCACCTTTTTAATGGAAATTTGAGATAACTGTAGATTTATATGCAGTTACAAGAAATAATCCCTGGAGAAGGGAATGGCAACCCATTTCAGTATTCTTGGAGTATTCTCCAGAATACTGGAGAATCTGGTATTCTCCAGAAGAGGCTGGGGGGCTACAGTCCATGGGGTCGCAGAGAGCTGGACATGACTTCTCACACACACACACACACACACACACACACACACACACTAGGGCTTCCCTGGTGGCTCACAGAGAGATTCTAGGTACACTTTACCTGGTTTCCTCAATGGTAGCATTCTGAGCAACTAGACTACAATATCATAACCGGGATACTGATACTGGCAAAAGCCACTGATTATATTTAGACACTCTTTTCCATTTTGTATTTCCTAAAATTTTCATTTATTCTTACAGTTTATTTACTTGGGCATGGAATACACTACTGTATTACTTCTCCACCTAGGAGCTAGTAATAATGAAAGTTACCATGTCCTCATAATTCATACCAAATGCTGTCCACGTGACATGCAGTGTTCTGGCCCACTAATGATAGCTAATAATAGTGACAGTCCAATTGCCTATTGTATATCCTGATAAAACTGGAACCTGGCATTCTTAATTCCACATCTCTTATTTGCAAAATGACAAACCATATAGGAAGCCTGACATATTTACTTGTTCGTGATTCCCCCAAGCAATAGGCTGCAGTATTCTTTGGTCTGTCTTGTCGTTCACTTAAATACTCACCATTGGTCTTCCATCTCTGGTCCTACTATTTTAGGAAATGACATTTTACAACTTATTGGTGGAGAGAAAGCAGATTTCCCCCACCCAGCACCTTCAGAAGCATATGCTGAATTCCTCTAACTTAAATTATGCTTTTTTATAGCTCTAGTTTATTTTTCCAGACACTTAAGTATTTTAAAATGTAAATTCTAGTTTAAATTATTCTCTGGTAGTCATGTAAGCTCAAAGTCAAGGACCTGTAATGCTGGCTTGGCTTCTAAGAGAACAAGGTATGTCAAGGAAAAATATAAATAAACCCAGACTCACAGCTTATGTGAGTCATATCAAATGACATGTAGCTAATGCACAGGTAAGTGATGAAATATCCTTTATCAATGGAACTGATCTACACTGATCATGAATACAGAAAAAAAAGTAGTTGATCTTCTGCTGTCACAAACCCAAATTGTGTATGGGCATCTATATTCACAATCCAGAAATGTCAAATTTCTAGTGGTGGGAAAAATGCAAAATTAACTAATTTGGGGATCATACTCTTTTGTTATTCATTTTTCGGTGATGTTATAATAAATGTGAAATAGCAAATGAAAGAGCCCAAAGAAAAATAAGTAACAATATAAGTAAGCCATGGAGTACATAAATCAGATTTTGGAGTAAATAAATCAGATTTTTATAATTCAATATTAGATGTATGAAAATATCAGATTTCTTAAATTATCAAGTTTTTTTCTTAGTATCTGATATATACACAATGTAACAACTAGTAATATCATTTATCTTTTAGGGTTTTTAAATGATCACAAATGAGCCCCATGTCATTAGCATGTACAGAGGGCATTCTTTGTGATGCTTCAAACTAACCACTCTTCCTGTGGAATGCGGTTCTATGGTTATTAATAATAATATTACTATATTTCTCCCATATCCATTAAGGATCTCAGTGACTAGGCAAGGTTTTGAATTTACTGATATTAGCATCATTTGAGTATTTTCATTTACTTCAGTAACATAAATAACAATAACATTCTAGAATTCTTGGGGAGACCAGAGCTTTAAAGGAATTAACCACAACACCATAGGTCCAACTATTTCATTGAAAATCTTTTGTGATACCCTTTACCAGATGTCTGTATGTTTAAACTGGCAGCATCAAGGGATATTCAGTCATTCAACAGATTGGTTGATGAGTCTTAATCCTTTCACTTGGGATAGCTGGAGCTTCATACAACTAACAGCTGACCCCTGGTAAATACACAGGGCAAGTAATAAAAGGAATTGATTTTTTTTTAAATTCTGAAATGGGAAAATCACACACACATACACACACACACACACATACTCACATTAAATCTGCCAAATAAAGTAATTTATAAACTCTCTTGTAATTCAAAGAAAAGTAACCCTTGAACAGTTCACAAATGGATGTCAGATTATAGAGCTGGATACACCGTTGCTATAGCAAACTGCTTATTTAGTGTTCTAAAGCAGCTACCCCGCATTATATGCTGCAGAGAGGTCTTTATTTCAACCACATTTAACTTTTTACAGAATATAATAACACCCTGCACATTTCACACAGTGCCTGGAGCACTGCTGATCTCTGCTTGCTTCTCTGAAAAAGCACTCAGTGGAAAAGGCTGAACGGCAGCCTGCGGGCTGGTATTCATCAGTTCTTTATTTTAGCAGTTTGAATCACCCATAATGATTTTGCACATTAGCAGCTAATCAAACAGTTTAGATAAGGCTGAAAAGAAATGCATTGCTGTATTCACACGCAAAAGAATTTAGAATAGAGAGAAAATAAACTTCTGTGCCATCAATCAGAATTAAGGGAAATGCAAAATAAATAAGAGCAACTGAAGACAGAAGTAAAATATAATATTGTAATTATATAAATTAAGAGGTTGGAGAAAGGACCACAGGTTTTCAAGTGAGAAAATAAAGGAAAACATACCTTCAATGTTAGGAAAGCAAAGACATACTATACGAAAACTAAAGACTTTAAATGGAATATAATTTAATACTATGTTTAAAACATTTACTTCTTATACACATTGCAAAAATTCCCTATGAGGAGGAAAAAGGGTGGGCAGACAAAGAACTCAGTATGACTACTTATGCCCTGATGGACCCAGCACTACAGACATCCCAAATAAGGATGAAAATATCGAAAAACTAGGTATCACAGCACCAGGCTCTGTTTGGTCAGTAAGGCCACTGGGAACGTTTTACTTAACAAAGGGACTTCTGTTACTCAAGAGAAGGAGGAAGATTTTAAAGCCTTCATTTTTTTGGACTAGGGAACAGAGGCACAGAACTCAAATGTCTCGATACAGGCCTCAAAGCTAGGAAACGGAAACCAAGTTTGAAACCCGGGTGTCCTGTTCACAAAAACATATGTTTTTTTCTTATTAGGATTAACCTCACTGGACTGGCAGAGTCTCCCCTCCAGTTATCAAATTTAATTTGTAGATGTAGAAGAGACAGGAAGAATAGTCACATAGCCAAGAAGAATCAGAGAAAGTGGCATAAAACGGAAAAACTGGCTTGAGTACAACAGGAAATGGCAATATAAGACAGAAGGGTAGACTATGGACAAACATTCTCTTTGTAAACTTACAATTTTCTCTTGGATGTGAAGATAATAAGTTCAGTTTTCCAGGTCTAATTAATTCTAAAGGTATGAAAGAATTTACAGATACAGAAGCAGAACCTTAAGCAGATATCTTAATTGAAACTTCAGGCAACTAGTGAGGCAAATCTTGAACTGATTTTTATACAACTTAGGAAGCAGATTTTTGAAAGAAAAAAAAAACTTGGCAAGATTCCATAAAACATTGTTGAGGAGATGGTTTCTGAATGAATTATCTGGGGGGTAAATGGGAGAAGATTCCCAGAAGCCCACATCTCTAAGGACAAAACTTGTTAAACCAAGCAGTCAACTATTCAAACTTTATAAACAATATGTATGAAGATATGAAAGGCAAATTCATCAAACAGACCTAATATCAGGCTGGAAGGGACAGCTCATTCTCTGGTTAATTAAGAAAAAAACAGTATCTATAAAAATGGAAGCAATGCTAAATCTAGCAAAGTGAAATATAATTGGAATAGAATGCTGAATTCAGTGTTCACTGTATAAATATGAATTTCCAGTAAAAACTTCTGCACAATTTTATGAAATATAGAGATATCAGTAGATTACACATTCAACACAAGGTAACAAGGTGATATGACTCTGAAGAAAAGTGAATGCCATCACTAATAGATATCTAGAACACACATCAAGGAAAGTTAACTGTGCTGCTCATCAGGTAATACATACATGAAGCACTGTGGCTACTTCTCAACCAAACACGTTAAAGGACTGAGAAACCAGAGTGCCTTCGGATAAAAATACCATGTTAGCATGAAGATTGGCTCAGGGCCTGTGGGATATTTAGTCTGGAGAAGATAAGACTTTCTTCAAATATTCAAATAACTGACAGGAATAAATGGAAGTGAATTTACTCTGCATTTGGCTGTCATGAAGGTGAAGTTATAGGACATAGATTGGAGGTTAACATGATGAAGAACCGAATGACATCTAGGTGAGTCCCATAACCGGGAAGTATATCTCACTCTAGGGAATTTCTTGCCTCTGAAAGAGTTCGAGCACCAGATGACGGTGGAAGATTTTGCCTGGAGACGTCCTGGCAGGAGCCTGGAGCTGCGCCCTCTGGTGGGCCTCTGCTACCCTGGGTGCCCAGTGTCTACTGCCCCATTTTGTGCCAATGAAACCTGTTTTTCTTGAGTTGACCCAACATTCTAAGCCTCACTCTCAGTCCACTTGCTTTTTTTTTTAATTTATTTTTTTTAATTAAAGGATAATTATTTTACAGTATTTTGTTGTTTTTCTGCCAAACCCCCACTTACTTTTGATAATATCAAGTCTACTCTCACATTACAGAGATAAAACAAAAAGCTTAGGCTAAGCCAAAGAGTGGATTTCATTCCTTTGCCCCCAGTGACTGGTTCAGGATGAAAGAAACATGTTCTGCTAACTACCTAAAGTCAGGTAGGGGAACACTAAATGACTCAATTTAAGGATTTCTTGTTGATCTATCAAGGACATGGATGGTATTCTGAAGTTGCAAACAGGGAGGAAGATAATCTGAGCCTAAGAATGGAACTAGCCAGGAGAAGATGTGTTACATAGACCCTGGTGCTATCATCTGAGCTACCATACCCTGAAAGTTTTTATTTATACAAACTAATAAATTTCTTCTTTTTCTAAGCTAGTATGCATTGGGTTTTCTCCTTCATTGGTTACAGATGGAATCCCAAGTGATACAACTTTCAAAATCCCTTCCAACTCCATGTGAAGAGTGACAAATGGTATAATAGAAACACCTTCTAGTGCCTAAAAATAAGGGATAAAACCCATGATTTACTGAAGAGGGTATGGGACATGAGGCCTGCAGAAGAGAACCTCAACCATAGCTGAGATAAATAAAAGAGAGGCCAGGAAGCAAGCCTCTGACCATGGTGGTGATTTTAAGATAGACACCCAGGAACAAAGGTTACTGAGGCAGGAGCTACCCAGCTCCTGCTGGGAGGCATTTAAACTTTAAAAAGCCCTAGTTGTCATGCTGCCCTAACATTAGGGCAGAAAAGAGGCTCTTTAAAGTTTCATTATACCCTGAAATTTCCTTTCAGCTAGAAGTCTCTTACAGAAGCCATGGGCTTACCCGATGGCTCAGACAGTAAACAATCCTCCTGCAATGCAGGAGACTAGGGTTCGATCCCTGGGTTGGGAAGATCCTCTGGAGAAGGGAATAGCAACTCATTCTAGTATTCTTGCCTGGAGAATCCCATGAACAGAGGAGCCTGGTTGGCTACAATTCACAAGGTTGCAAAGAGTTGCATATGACTGAGTTATTAGCACACCTACATAAAGCAGCTATACTGAAGTAAGGGACTGACAAGGAGGAAAACAGAAATCAAATTGAGAAAGGGGCTAACAGTGTACTGTTATTATTCTTGTTGCCATGCTTATTTAGCATAATTAAGTAGAAGAGTAAGGGCTGATCAAGGCTGTTGGGCAGGCAAGACGAGAACACTACTCATAAAGAGAACTGAAGGTGAAAGCTGCGCAGTCGTGTCTGACTCTTTGTGACCCATGAAGTCCATGGAATTCTCCAGGCCAGAACACTGGAGTGGGTAGCCGTTCCCTTCTCCAGGAGATCTTCCCCACCCAGGGATCGAACCCAGGTCTCCCACACTGCAGGCGGATTCTTTATCAGCTGAGCCACCAGAGAAGCAAAGAGAATTGATGTGATATCAAAAAAGCTTTGAGTATGGAGAATTAATTAGGGATTATTACTAAATAATAATAACTCCTTCTTCTAGAGGAGGGAATGGCAAACCACCCCAGTATACTTGCCGTGAGAACCTCATGAACTGTATAAAAGGCCAAAAAGATATGACACCAAAAGATGAGTCCCACAGGTCTGAAGGTATCCAATATGCTACTGGGGAAGAGTGGAGGAGAATTACCAATAGCCCCAGAATGAATGAAGCAGCTGGGCCGAACTGGATATGATGCTTAGTTGTGGCTGTGTCCAGTGATGAAAGTAAAATTCGATGGTACAAAAAACAGGACTGTATAGGAACTAGAATGTTAGGTCCATGAATCAAGGAAAAGACATGGTCAAGCAGGAAATGGTAAGAATCAACATAGACATCCTAGGTATCAGTGAACTAAAATGGACAGGAATGGGCGAAAATAATGCAGATGACCACTGATCATCGAAAAAGCAAGAGAGTTCCAGAAAAACATCTACTTCTGCTTTATTTACTACGCCAAAGCCTTTGACTGTGTGGATTACAACAAACTGTGGAAAATTCTTAAAGAAATGGGAATACCAGACCACCTAACCTGCCTCTTGAGAAATCTGTATGCAGATCAGGAAGAAACAAGTTAGAACTGGACATGGAACAACAGACTGGTTCCAAATCAGGAAAGGAGTATGTCAAGGCTGTATATTGTCACCCTGCTTATTTATTGAAGAGTACATCATGAGAAATGCTGGGCTGGATGAAGCACAAGCTGGAATCAAGATTGCTGGGAGAAATATCAATAACCTCAGATATGCAGATGACACCACCCTTATGGCAGAAAGCAAAGAAGAACTAAAGAGCCTCTTGATGAAGTTGAAAGAAGAGAGTGAAAAAGTTGGCTTAAAACTCAACATTCAGAAAACTATGATCATGGCATCTGGTCCCATCACTTCATGGCAAATAGATGGGGAAACAGTGGAAAAAGTGACAGACTTTATTTTTGGGGGCTCCAAAATCACTGCAGATGGTGACTGCAGCCATGAAATTAAAAGACGCTTCCTCCTTGGAAGAAAAGTTATGGCCACCCTAGACAGCATATTCAAAAGCAGAGACATTACTTTGCCAACAAAGGTCCATCTACTCAAGGCTATCGTTTCTTCAGTAGTCATGTATGGATGTGAGAGGTGGGCTATAAAGAAAGCTGAGTGCCAAAGAATTGATCCTTTTGAACTGTGGTGTTGGAGAAGACTCGAGAGTCCCTTGGACTGCAAGGAGATCCAAACAGTCAATCCTAAAGGAAATCAGTCCTGAATATTCATTGGAAGGACTGATACTGAAGCTGAAACTCCAATACTTTGGTCACTTGATGCGAACAACTGGCTCATTTGAAAAGACCCTGACACTGGGAAAGACTAAAGGCAGGAGGAGAAGGGGACGACAGAGGATGAGATGGTTGGATGGCATCAGTGACTCAATGTACATGAGTCTGAGTAAACTCTGGGAGTTGGTGATAGACAGGGAGGCCTGGTGTGCTGCAGTCCATGGAGTTGCAAAGAGCTGGACATGACTGAACTGATTATATCTACTACTGTGGGCAAGAATCCCTTACAAGAAATATAGAAGCCCTCATAATCAACAAAAGTGTCTGAAATATAATACATGGGTGCACCCTCAAAAATAACAGAATGATCTTGTTTCATTTCCAAGGCAAACCGTCAACATCACAGTAATCCAAGTCTATGCCCCAACTGTTAATGCTGAAGAAGCTAAAGTTGAGTGGTTCTTTGAAGACCCAGAAGACCTTCTAGAACTAATACCTAAAAAAGATGTTATATTCATCATTGGGGATTGGAAGGCAAAAGTAGGAAGTTAAGATATACCCGGAGTAACAGGCAAGTTTGGCCTGGGAGTACAAAATGAAGCAGGGCAAAGGGTAACTGAATTCTGCCAAGAGAATGCACTAGTCATAGCAAATACTCTTTTTCAACAACATAAGAGATGACTTTACACATGGACATCACCAAATGACCAATACCGAAATCAAACTGATTGCATTCTCGGTAGCCGAAGACGGAGAAGCTGTATACAATCAGCAATAACAAGACCTGGAGCTGACTGTGGCTCAGATAATCACCTTCTCATAGCAAAATTCAGGCTTAAACTAAAGAATACTGGGAAAAACACCAGGCCAGCCAGTATGACTTAAATCCCGTATGAATTTGCAGTGGAGGTGACAAAGATTCAAGAGACCAGATTTAGATAACAGTGTGCCTGAAGAACTGTGGACGGAGGTCTGTAGTATTGTACAGGAGGTGGCGAACAAAACCAGCCCGAATAAAAGGAAAAACAAGAAGGCAGGGTGGTTATCTGAGGAGGCTTTACAAATAGTGGAAGAACAAAGGGAAGCAAAAAGCAAGGGGGAGAGGGAAAGGTAACCCAATTAAATGCAGAGTTTCAAAGGATATCTGTAAGAGACAATAAGGCCTTCTTCAACGAACAGTGTTTAACAATCGAAGAGCATGTCAAGGCTGTATACTGTTACCCTGCTTATTTATCTTCTATGCAGAGTGCATCATGTGAAATGCTGGACTGGATGAAGCCAAGCTGGTATCAAGATTGCCAGGAGAAATATCAATAACCGCAGATATGGAGATGACACCACCCTAATGGCAGAAAGCAAAGAAGAACTAAAGAGCCTCTTGATGAAAGTGAAAGAGGAGAGTGAAAAAGTTGGCTTAAAGCTCAACATTCAGAAAACCAAGATCATGGCATCTGGTCTCATCACTTCATGGTGAATCGATGGGGAAACAATGGAAACAGTGACAGACTTTATTTTGGGGGGCTCTAAAATCACTGCAGATGGTGACTGCAGCCATGAAATTAAAAGACGCTTACTCCTTGGAAGATAAGCTATGACCAAACTAGACAGCATATTAAAAAAGCAGAGACATTACTTGGCCAACAAAGATCCGTCTGTCTAGTCAAGGCTATGGTTTTTCCAGTGGTCATGGATGGATGTGAGAGGTGGACTATAAAGAAAGCTGAGCACCAAAGAATTGATGCTTTTGAACTGTGGTGTTGGAGAAGACTCTTCTGTGTCCCCTGGACTGCAAGGAGATCCAATCAGTCCATCCTAAAGGAGATCAGTCCTGAATGTTCATTGGAAGGACTGATACTGAAGCTGAAACTCCAATACTTTGGCCACCTGATGCAAAGAACTGACTCATTTGTAAAGACCCTGATGCTGGGAAAGACTAAAGGCAGGAGGAGAAGGGGATGACAGAGGATGAGATGGTTGGATGGCACCAACGACTCAATGGACATGAGTTTCAGTAAGCTCCAGGAGTTGGTGACAGATGGGGAGGCCTGGCGTGCTGCAGTCCATGGGGTCACAAAGAGTCGGACATGACTGAGCGACTGGACTGACTGACTGACTGACTGACCTTATGGAACTTACGGTTTTGTGCACATGAGAAGACTCAGGATGGGATTCTGAGGAACATTAATACAGAATTTCTCATCTTTGAAAACAAACCGTGGTAGCAATAAGAATGCAATTTCCTCCCCACATTTCCATTTCCATTGTCTCTCATCAGCACATAAGAAATTCCTCAGGGAAGTGCTGTCTTTTTCTTTGTACAGTCTTTGGATATTCAATGAGTGAGAAGAAAATTACTTTGCCCATTTTACATAATTCACTTGTACATACAGGAAGGATGGTCATGCACAACTGTTCAACGAGCAGGATCAGCACATCCGAATCTATTTACCTACAAAACTACTAGCAGAGTAATCCACTTCTAAATCTCTTTGTGAGTAATAAAGCAGACAGGGTTTAAAGCAGAGATCAGAGTGCCCAAAGAGAATTTCCATGGGTGGCAAAGGCTGCTAGAGGCCAACAGGAAATACAAGAGAGGCAAAAGGAGAGGGATGACAAATATCCTTACACCTGAACGATAAAGACGAGGGAGAAAGAAGAACCAGACTTAATGGTGTAAATTAGCACCCCTGCTCTGAAGTCTTAAATTTTTAACAAGACCGCTTTGTCAGAGCCATTCATCAGGGTGAACGCACCAGGGCTTTGGCGATGGACCTGGAATCTATTTACCCACGATACTGGCAGGTTATCTAGATGAAAGCATGAAGCCAGAAAATTCAGGTCTTCTGCTGGGACTGCCATGTATGTCCCAGAAAATGTTCTTATGTGGCTCTTGTTTCAGTCTTGGGTCATTTACCCCAGGCTGGCCTGTATTGATCCCTTTTTTCCCCCTATTAAACTATTCCAGCCTCTGCTGTTTACTTGGAATGAATATCACATTAAAATGGAAAATTGGACTTCGTCCAATTTAGCTTTAGCCAGCTGAAACAGTATCAGTGGAAGAAAATGGTGCTGTAATTTTCTCGTCTGATAAATGTGGCTAGAAATCCATGCAGAAAATATAGTAATATTCATTAAAATGAAGAATATGCTAGAGTGAATAGTAACAGTTTGCTTTTGAAAGCACTTGTTAAAATATCATTAGATGCTCAATAATGACTAAGATGATGTAACAGAGATGTAGAAACAGGGATGCTGAGCTTGATGGCTTTGAACTCTGAAGTGATCTCTTTCTTAGATTCCATTCTCAAGTGTGACAATTACAAAGGATAATTAAACAGTATCAAAGCTATCAATCTACTCTGAAATGCTGACTGAATTTCATCTTCAGCTGCACCAAGAAAACTACACGCACGTGTATGTGACAGTGCAGGTTTAGCCTAAGTTTAATCAGCATCTCTGAAAATGGAGGGAAAAAACAGTTGAACTGTATGTGTGGCTCCTCAGCTTTCCAAATGAAACCCGTTAGCCATACACTTGAAAGAAGAAGAAGATTCATTACAGTAAACTCACAAGACATTTAAAAATTCACCTTTATATGAAAATGTGTGATAAAATAGATGAATAAATGGATATTCAATACTTAGGAGAATTAAGATAAACTGATAAACTTTGGAGCCAGCTTTGAAAAATACAATCCTGTAAACGTGTTCACAATCCTCTAAAAGGAAGCAAGTAGGACAAAGTGGGTAAGTGGGCCAACTCTGAGTCAGACGGACAGCAACTGAAGCCTCACTTTGCTGGGCTAACTGTGAGACATGGGGCAAAACACTTATCTTCTCTTGATTTCTTCACCTGTAAAATGTGAATCATGATGATACCAACCATGCCTAACTGCTGGGAGTTAATTCATGCAAACATTTAGAACAGTAACAGAGGCACAGCAAACAACTCAATAAATGTTAGACATGTTTTAAACCAAAAATCCCTATAAGATGATACTGGAAGACAGAATAAAAGGTTGGAAAGAGAAACTCCAAGGGAAAAACAGGAGCATGAGTCTCAGTGTTATTAAGTCTCCAGGACTCACGAAAAGAGCGCATTTGTGTAATAGAAATGACCCACAGGAACATGAGGACAAGGTACTATTTCTATACATATGGTGGCCACGCAGCTCCAACCACAGAATTCCCTAGGAGGCACTGTTATCACTGCCACGGAGCAGCCTCAGGGAAAGCGAGAGTCCAGTGGCCTCAAGACAGTTCAATACCCAGAGACAGGGAGATAAGGAAGTGCTTTGCTGCAGTCAACCAGTAACTTTTCTGAGTTGATCATTTATCATGATGCACTTCTTCTTAAGTCTTGAAATGCCTCAGCCACATACTGTCCTAATTTCTTTAATATTTCTCTCCTTAGGAGTGTGGAGGTGGCTTCAAGGAGGCAAGAGCAAAACGCTAAGTAGGCAGAAAGTGAAATTGAAGTCGCTTAGTCATCTTCGACTCTTTGCGACCCCATGGACTATAGCCTACCAGGCCCCACTGTCCATGGGATTTTCCAGGCAAGAGTACTAGAGTGGGTTGCCATTTCCTTCTCCAGGGGATCTTCCCAACCCAGCGATGGAACTCGGGTCTCCTGCATTGCAGACAGACGCTTTACCATCTGAAGCAGCAGGGAAGTAGGCAGAATCACAGACTTCTTGCCCTCCTTCTGTAAACTAGCTTGTGAAACTATCTTAATCGTTTTCAAATGCACAAGACCTCCTCTTTCCTGTGTATCACAGTCATATATTAAAAGAACACATCACGTTCACAAACATCATGTTCAAAAAGAACCTTCTCTCACCATTATTCTTAGTTTAACGGAAACCGACACATGCTGTTTTTAATTTCATTTACTTCTTGAAGGAAAAATGATTACTTACTTTCCATCCCAGACGTGGTCACCTCGGTGGAAAATCACAAGATTATTCTGAGGGTCCACAGCCACCCCAGAAACCTGGCCTGGTAATAAGTATACCCCAGGCCAATCCAGTGCCTCTTCTACATGGAAATCTAAAAGAGAAACCCATACATTTAGTGTAAGAAAGAGTTGGTGTAACTCCACAAAGATTCACAACGATTGTAAGAAGTTCATGCAGTTATGTCACTAGATGCAAAAAACAAACAAACAAACAAATACAAGCGTGCTCTACATAACATATACCACATGCACATGCCAAAGTGTAGCCTCCTGGGCGATGAACAGATAAGTGACTGTGAACCTGTTTGGGGACTAAATGCTCTTTTCCTATTGATAAGATGCCTTATAAAACCAGCTTATTAAGGAGCAAATTTGAGACTACCTTCTTCAAGATTCTTACTTTAAACTAGTATCTTTGGAAAATATGGTAATACGGAAAATATCATTTTAACACAAAGCCTTTAAATGAACAGCATTCTTGGGCAATAAGCCTGTGTGTGTGTGCGCGCAGCTGTCTCTCTCTCTTATCTAACTTCTGTGTAAACTGTGGGTGTTCAATATATATTAGACCTTATAAGAAACCATCTTTGATAATCCCTTGTACAGGACCTATGTAAGATACCAGTTTCATTTCGCCCAGCCTCTGTGTTCCTATAACAATGGGAATGCAGAGATACTTTTTCACGGTTTATATTTCAGTGTTTCCTAACATGAGAAAGGAAAAAGTAACATACTCTATGACTGAACGATTTACCAATTACTCTCACTTCTGTTCAGAATGCATTTATACTTAAGAGAATATCTGAGTTCAATTGTGCTAATCCCTTTTATAAAAATGCTCATGAGTAAAGAGGTATGAGGTACAGAGGAGCTCTACTAACAGGATAGAAAGTTAAGAAGATACTGTGAAATCCTCTGTATCAATGGCAACATTTCCTTCTCTCTGAAATGCTTCAGGAGAGATGCTGAGAAGTAAAAAAGCCACTTGAGTCCCTTTCTCCTGCCCGTACACTGGAGGATATGGCAACATGCAGTGATTCTCAAAGATGAACATTCAAGATCGGAGGAAGAAAGGGACACCCAGGGCTCGTACAATCAGCTTCTGAAAACTTGAGAGGATGCCACTGTGAGACTAAACACTTCAAAGTAATTCTCTTAACTATAGGAAAAGGAAATAGTACCTTTCCACTCCAAATGTTCTTACCTTTGTAGGTTTAACTTTTTTAAATAAAAATTAACAAAAATATATCACAATCAATATGATGACTAGAACAGTTTTGCCTATAACCTTTGGTGATACATTCTTCAACAAATAACCCCTAAGTGTACTGTCTATGTAAGGTATTATGCTAGATTCTGGGAACACAAATACAACATGGTGTGGAGCCTGCAGGGTCTCATAGGATAAAATGCAGGCAAAAAAAAAAACAGAAAGCAAATACATATGACACAGTGTGGTGCAGGAATACGGGAAAGGGCCCATCATCTTTTCTGAGGCCTGGCTGGGAGAGGGTAGGGATTCTCACTTAAAGGTTTATCAAATTCAGAAGCGGGTAGTCAGAAAGATGAAAAGTGAGGATGTTTATAACCGCAGAATGTGTTTCGCGATCTTTAAGTAATCTGTATGTCTTTAAAGACGTCTGTGTATGTCAGGTGGGGTATGGAAGTGAGATGCAGGATTAAACAGACCCTAAACCTAGTGTAGACTGGAAGATATATTGTCAAGCACAAGGAAGAGTATGGATTTAACAATGAATGAGAGTAGCTCTACACTGTGGTGTCTTGATCTATACTATGATTAATTCTGAGGTATGCTGCAAGTACTTTATTAATAGGAGTAAAGCCCAGAGCTTGGGGATAATTTACCTTTGAAATATACCAGAGCACGTGCGAATATCATTCTTAATCATGTGTATTTTGCTGTCTTCCTGGGCTGGGGAGAAGGGGGCAGACTTACAGCTGGCATGCCTAAATTGGCACAGCAGTGGATATGAGTGGGGCTGCTTGGATGAATAGCACTAATAGTCTACCACGCTTGTCACAGTAGGAGAAAAGGAAGCAAACTGCGGGGCCACCGACGGTTTTCAAGCACGGGGTGGCATGGATAAAAGTGTGTTTTTGAAAGTGAACTCAGGAAACAGGGTCTACAGATGATAATTAGAGATGTATAGATGGATTCCCCAAAGAAACTATTTTAAATCATTTTAAAGTGGCATGAATCTCAGGCCATACTTCATTCATTCTCATCTCAGTTACAGCTGGTCCTTTTGGTGGCCATTCTGCATGCAATCAGCAGCTCCTTAAGATTCTGGATGTTGAACCTTGAACCTCATAGCAACTGAGATATTTAATTGCTTTCATCTGCTTCTCAGAGCCCAATACCACTTGAACTAGGTGGAATTTTGTGAGGGCAGAGATCCTGTCTCATTCACTGTTTTGTCACTAAGTCTTGCTCAGGGCCTGGCCCATGGTACTGGCCTAACAAATGCACGAAGCTGAACTCTATGCTCCACTTTCTACTTGCTTATGTTGTCAACTAGCATTTAAACACCCTTAGCATCTTATAGCTCACCAGCACTACGTCTTTTTACCCCTAGCATTGTGCTGAAGACACCGTGAAGAGACTCAATAAAAAAAAGCTAATTGGCTAATTATTTTCATTGATGGCAATCAACAAATGTCATGTTTCCTGGAGCTTTTTTATCCAGTGGTCTACAACAAGGACTGGAAGCAAGGTGCTCATGAAGATTTAGAGATGCTACTTTTGATAGAAAATATGCACTGTCCTAAATAAATATACTATTCTGGGTTCAAATGAGGATTTCATAAAATACATGAAATATTGTGTAAAGAACTTCAATCTAACTGTGAATAATCCCATATTATCACTGACCTTAGATTGGTAAACTCTCAAAATCTGCAAAAAGCACTGACTGATAGGTTGTTAACAACCTATTCTGTCACTTACAAGAATTCCTTTTGGTTGGAAACTTTCAAGATGAAAAAGCAGGATAACTATCTAGGGCACATTTATACACTTCTGGTAAATTTTCAAAACAGTAAAGCTGATACGTGAGGAAATAAATGAGGGTTAGCAATGTGAGAAACTTGGCTCTTTCAGTACTGAGTCAGTGCAAAGGAAGAACTGTTTTGTGCATGGCAAGAACACTCAGAGAAATTATATTACATTACTTTAAATTTCATTACAAACATCACTACACATTCATTAAGATTACCTAGCTAAGACCTCAAAACTTTCAGGACATGAAAACCTAGGTCTCTGTGTTAATTACAAATTCCCAAATGGTTAAAGGAAAACTGAGTTCACATTTTCTTCTGTGAACACTAGCTCTGTGAATTGATGTTTCTGCTTTGAGTGTTGTCATCTTTTTTCATTATTACGCAGTTAAAGGCTGTTCTCTTTAAGATGATGTGATCAAGAATCAAAGCAGTCACGGAGGACTAGTGGTGTATGCATATGGAATGAACAGTAATGCTTTCAAAAGCCCTGCCCATCTTTACAAGAGAATTATAGGATGCTCAGACAGAATCCCAGGTTATTTTCTGTAGTTAGAAAAGAACGATAGGCTTGGGCCAGACTCTGGCCATCAATAGCAAGGGTGATTATTTTCTAACCTTCAAAAATATTTCAAATCCTTATTAAAAACTGTCTGATAAAATGTATTTGGGTTCTAAATTAAACTTGACATTTTCAAGCATGGAAAAGTTAGAAATTCGAGTTCAGGTTCCTCTTAGACTTTACTTAAGAAGTAATTCATTAGCATATATGACTAATGTTGTAAACTGACAGTCCTAATTTGAAAATTAAATACAGATTTCTTACATATGACCTTGGGCAAGCCATTCCCAACTCCAAGCGTCAGCTGCGCTAAATTCAGATGTCAAATGATAGGGTTATTTCAGAAGAATCCTTGCATTCATTATAGATAAACGTAAATGGACAGCCTCATATTCTACCATATATTTTTAAAAAGTTACTTTCAGAAAAAATCCAACATTAAAACTAAAACTGTATCAATAAATCACTAAGCAGATTAATGAATTATATCTTTCCCAGAAAGATTAATGTTAGCAATCAATGCTGCTTTCATATGAAATTATTAACAAGCATTTAAAAGGGCATTCCTTTATCTGTGTACATAGGACTAACAGAATTAGACAAAAAAAGTTGAGGAAAAAATATAATGTCAAACCTACGCTATGACTTAACTTTACTGTAACAAGGCTTTTTATATTTAATCTTAAGGAGAAGATCCTACAGAAATCAGTAGATTTCAACAAGAACAAAATAAAATTGTTGCTTTTTCTACACGAGTAGATTTGCTTTTAGTGATGAAAAGATGCCTTATTTTGGTCAGGGACTGTTATTCATCAGAAGTGCCAACAGTAACTATAATTAACTAAGACTATAAGAGAAATATTTATACTTAAGTGAGAAAGAAAACCAGATTAATTATAATGTCTTATTTAGTGGGAGGGAAGTGAGTAAGAGAGTTAAGACATAGCCAGAGGCTCAGAAGTGTTAGCAGACTTCCTTTTCTTTTAAAAATTTAACTGCAAGTGAATCTTCACCTTAGTCAAATTGTTTGGATATTGATTGAGAAAGTATGACCAAAGGCAATCTACACCTAGAGTTATTACAACTGTAGATAAGATGATGGGAAGGTTGGAAAAAAACAGCCTATCTATCTGACTATTATTTTATGTGAGACAGAGTAATAAAGTAATTAAAAACCAAGACAGAGCAAATCTGCCTGGGTCTGAATGCTGGTTGACTGAACTGTGGCATTTTGGATACACGGCATGTATCCTTTCTATGCTTCTATAAATGGGTTTCTTCCTCTATAAATGATTTTGTCATAGATTTTTGCTTTC
The DNA here is from genome assembly GCF_014754425.2 of Oryx dammah. Classification (NCBI taxonomy): domain Eukaryota; kingdom Metazoa; phylum Chordata; class Mammalia; order Artiodactyla; family Bovidae; genus Oryx; species Oryx dammah. The sequence goes on from NW_024070189.1 coordinate 8,626,246, forward strand.
ATTATTCTCCTCTCCTCCAGAAATGAAAATTCAGCCTAGTGAATGCTTTATTCAACCCTGGGAATTCTATAAGACTTGAACCTAGAGCCAGCATGACTGAAATATGTTAAAAGTATGGCTTCTGAGTCAAGAAAAAGTTGTCCATAGAAATTAAGTAAAATTTAAATGCACCATAACAATATTTAAAGACTACACATTCTCTCATCTTGTGGGAGGTATCACACAAATGCAGATGTATTTTCTGATGTCCAAAGGTGTACAGCATATGTCAAATCAGGCTTCCACATGCTAGCAAATAGTAGTCCAATTAAATTCAACAGGAAGAGAATAACTATCGGTAGTTTTAAATTTAGTTTTCAAAGAGTCTCGTTTCCAGAAGGCAACCAGAAAAGAGACTATGATTTTCCTTCTTCTCCATGAATGCTGTCTTAATACAGACATCAAACTAATGGTAGAAACCAAAGTATACTAAAAAGGAGTATATCTGCTTCCCAATTTACTAGGTTGCACACTGTCACACTGTACATCATATATTACAGGAAAACATCAAGGCAGATCAATGTAAGTGACCAGTAAGTTGAAGAGCCACAAATTCTCATTATGATAGAACACTGCTAAGTTACATTTTGTTAATCAACTTAGAGTGTCAATTTTTGCAGCTTTCCTACATATTGTAAGAAAATTCTCTCATGGATGCTGCTTAAGCTAAAATAATTAATATTCAGTTCTACTACTTTGGTGTTTAAATTTTTGAAATCTTACTCCAACGTGACACTAATGATAGCAAGTATAATAATAATTATTATTAACTTATTATACCACTTATTGAGTGTTTTCTTCAATTAAAGTCAGATATTACATTGTGCTATAGTAAACAGTGAAAGAAAATTGAAAAGATTTTTAGAAATAGCTTATCTAAATGTGGGCTTTGCTATTTTGCATTTAATTTTATAAAAATTTGGAATCATAGTAGTGAAATAACACTAAAATAAATCATTCAGAAAGGAAATACATGCACATTTTCTTCCTATAACTAGAATTTGTATTGTATGTTTCTCTAACTCATTGCTTTATTTCAGTGACATTCGCCCACATCCTTAAAATGAAAGGAAACTTGGAGGAACATTTTTCTTCTAGGCACTCGAAAGGAGTGCCATTTTTACCACCTTGAAAGGAATGTGGAGACTTGGCCAGTAACTGTATTTTGAGTGTTTTAAGTATTTCTTTCTTAGAAAAACTTAGTAGGTCTTAGGAATATAATTCCTTAAGTCAAATTATGATTTTCACAGACACTTAGGATGTCTATAAATGATCATGGTATTATTTCAAACTGAAGAGTAACAAAGGCAAGTCATAGACAACTAGAAACTAAATTTTTGGTAGTGGGCACATTGTAGGGTATACAGAGGTAGAAATATAAGGCTGCACACATGAGACATATAATGTTATAAACCAATGTCACCTCAGTAAAAAAGTTTAGAAAAGATAAGTCACGGAATAAAGTATGCTGGAACTCTAACATTTCAAACTTGAACAGAATTGTATTCTCACCAAAGAAGCCCTTTTATATTTACGCATTGTTTGCGTTACAATTTACTGTACTTAATAACAGAGGTTCAGACAGACAATCCAGTCTGTCTATGAAATAGATAAGGGCATCATAAACTGCAGACTCCTAGACCCTGTGCTCAGAGATATCAACTCAGTTGCTCTTCAGGAGGATTCAGAAGTCTAGATTTTTTATAACCATCCTAGGTGATTTTGATGCAAGGGGAGGTTCAGGGGCCACCTCTTTGGAAACAGTTTTATTAGGTAAATTTAGAAGGAGTTAGAGCAGGGCTGACCCTATTTAAATATGAAGAGGTTAAAAATCTGGGTTCCAGTTAACACCTCATAGAGACTATTAGGCTAGTCCTAATGGACAATGCTTGAAACTTGTGTGTGAGAAAACGGCACTGCATGCTAATTTGTTTTTCAATTATAAATAAAAATCAGTTGGGTGTTGAATAATTTATGGCTTCCTGCAAAGCTGTATTTGAAAACATCATGCTGGCAAGCCTGTGCCATTCCAGCCCACGCATGGACTGCTGCCATGCACGCACACCCATTACTTTTCTGGAGATTATCTCCACATGCTGTATGATCTGGCTTTCCACATTAGCAAGTAACATGAAACATGATCAATATCACAGAAGCCACAACACAATTAGAGACAAAGATGAGGCATCCATAGCTTGCTGGCACAGAAACCTGAAGGGAATAAGGTATTGTCCTCTAATTACAGAAGCCAATCCTGGTTAGAAGATGAATCTGATAGATACTGACTTGCTGGAGGTCCCTTCAGATATAACCATTCAGCTTTCCAATTAAGATGATAATTGATAATGGAACTTAAGAAATCAAAGACATAAAAAGGGTTACATTTTACAAGTCAATTGGATCAGAATGTTGGAAGTAAGATTCCTCTGAGAGGAATTAAATTACCTTAAAGGAAGGTGGTGTATAACCATTTCACACACTGGAACTTTATGTATTAGGTTTGAAATTTTGGTTCATTCCCAATGTTGATGTGGTTAAGGATTGGTTCTCCTGAATTCCATATGCCGCCCTTCCCCATATGATCCAGAGAGTTTGGGTCCTGGTAATTCTGGCTCATCAATTGAGCTGAAATGCAATGTATGGAGGATTGGACCAAAACAAAGACTCGAACAAAAGTGATATCTGATAATCCAAATAGAATCATGTTTTTCTAATGGTAAGTTCCTTTTCATTGGTGAGTTTTCTCACCCATTAATTTTTATTCCCTTCAGATTTTGTTAATGTGGATCGTAGTATCTCACATTGTATTCTTTAAAAGAAGCACCTAAACGCACCTCCTGTGTGTTCTGGTCCCCAGGTGCCTTCACCAGGTAGGGGCTGCTGTAATGACAGAACTCTGCTCTCTGCGGGCCTCAAGGTAGATACTAGTCTGTGAAATTTGTGAATTCTGTCTCTGACAAGAATAGCATTGCCCCTCTCATGTTCTGCACTCTCTCTGGAATCGGACCGACCAAGATCCTTCTTTTGGACTACGTTTGCAATCTCAGCTACCAGGTCAGACTCTGATTCTGCCTTTTCTGTAGGATTATATTTATGCACATGAACAACATCTTCCCTTTCTCCTAGCAGCTTGGAAAGTAGTGAATAGAAATCACCTGTGGAAAAAAGAGAAGAGAGAAGGGGTGGGGAGTTGATAAGACTTCAAAATTTACAAAATGTTGTGCCTTAAAAATATCATCTCTTGATTCCTGATGATAAGTGAGAGAGAAGGTTGCTCTCAGATGTTGAAGCATGGGGAGAAAAAAAAAAAGATTTTCCAGAACAATGAAAAAATAATAATGCTTCACATTTCATTTCATAAACCACCCATTTGCTTCTATTATCTCAGCAGCCAATAACACTAAATAACCTCTATTAGCAAACAGTAGAGATAAAATCATGCATATGTGACTGCATGGCATGTTTCAATAATGGTTTTCACAAGGCTGTTGGATTGATTTAGAAGTCAGAATTCATCAGTTTTTCAAAATAAAATCTTATCACAGTTACCTCAGAAAACAGGCAAACCCTTTGAAGTTGTCTTTAAAAGCCTATTAAAGCATAATATACAAAAATAAAATGTATATTTTTGAGCAGGTGCTATGAAACACAAAAAATATAACATCCACTTGGCAACTGGAAAACCAACGTTTTATTATCATTTTGTTAGCTGTGTTGCTGCTCTTCTAAGTAGCTCCAGTTGTCCGTTTTAAACAAGAAATGAACAAATTCCTGAAAATAATTTTGTGACTAAAGAATATTTTTAAATCAGTTTCTAGCAAAAGAGAAGACTTTTAACAAACTAGTATCATTGGAATGATTCATCACTGCAATGTTATTTCATGTCTTCCTGTACTAAGAAGTCAATGTGGATATGATAATACAGCTTCATGAAAACACATTATTTATAAAATATTATGACAGATTCAAAATACAACTATGAAAGGTTCATGAAGCATTTTAATCTTCATCATTTACAATTATGGCTTCAAGTCCATTCAATCCATTCAGTCAATTGTGTGAACAGGAAACATTTATATTTTCAATGAAATCATAAAGCTGCTTTTCTAACCCCAAACCCAAGATAACCCACAGGTCTTCCTTTTCCTCACCCTATGTTAAGTACTGTTAATGAAACTTATAATTGTGGAGTCCTTTTGCTTAAGCTTTAATTACATTTATAGCATGATCAGATAACATTTATAAAATCTTTTTTTATGATTATCAGAAAACAAAAATAATAACTGGTTTAACCAGGATACATTCTACTAAAGAATATATTATTAAAATATATTGGTGCATATTTGCAAATAATCTTGGTTTAATGATTCAAAGTAAGCTTTCAATTCTTGCTCATGAAAGCAACTTCTCCCAGGTGAGATCTTCAATCAGAAAATAATTACCACGTATTAGGACCAATATCAGTAAAATGAACAAAGCAAATCACAATACACCTGATTGTGGTAGGCCACAGTGGCATTCTGCCTCACAGAAGAGAAATAAATCTATTACTGAGAAATTCTCCTGCCCCACACACTAAATATAAATAGCTCAATATGCTATTGTGCGATGAAACATTTTACATAGCGACTAAAAACAAGATGATTTCAGGGACAGATAAAGAACACAATTTTAAAACCTGAATCCATGACATTAGGCTAACGTTGACGAAGGAACACAGGCTTAGAACTAGGCATGGTTATTCAGGTTTGTCAGCAAAAATCTGAAAGCTGTGATAAAATACCAAATGCAGAGCACTTGGTTCCTTTGGAATGGTCATTTACAATGATCACTGGGTTAGGAAAACAAAGTTAGCAATGTAACATAGGCTTGGCTGCACACAAATGCACTGGCCTTGTGACAACCCTGCTTCAGAGCAGCAACTCACTTCTAGAGATTACATGCAGAAGACCACTAGATGGCTATCTCCTACACTCATACATAAACCAGGAAGGTGTTCCCCCCGCCCCCCTTCCCCCAGCCTTTGTCTCTTCTGGTATCTGAAATATATGAAATCTGGAAATGCTAACCATTTTTCTTAGTCATATTAAGATCCTGACTTATGGAATCTATCTAACCTTGAGTACAACAGATGGAATAGACTATAAATGGAGGACGTTGGATGGCCTCTACCCCAGTGTCATCTCTCAATATTCTCTCTCTTTTTTTTTTTTCCTCAGTTTATATTATAGCCACATTGGACTTTACTTGCTTGAAAGTCAACTCTGAGAAGATGCTGTTTCTCCTTCCCAAACATTTTCTCTCCCCAGGGCCTCAACCTTCAGATGTTCCTTAGGCGTCACTTGTATCCAAGAAGCCTGCCTGGACAGCGAGATTAGGGGTTGCTGCTATGTGTAGCCACAGCTCTCTGCTCTTTTTCTGTATTGCTGTTACTCAAGGTCTGGTCTGCATTTCACACTAGTGTTCGAATCCAACCCCTGACACTTAATAGCTACTCTGTGCCTTTAAGCCAGTTACTTAACCTTTACAAATAGAAAACAACAGCTACCTTTAAAATGGTTTTGTGGATTTAACAAAGATAGTTAATGTAAAAGGCCCAGTCCAACGGATATCATAAAGTAGATATCACTAAACTGTAGTTATTATAATTATTAATGACAAAGATATAAACTCCAGTTGCAACATGCATCTGCTTCAATCTACGGTTTACCAAAAATTTTAAAGAATCAGTTCCATTTCTTATTGAAGTACTGGGACTGTCGTATGGAAAAGAGTCCCCTGTTACGTTTACAGCCTCTGTTTTCTCAACAAGTCATCATGGCTACGTTCATCATTTGCTTCCTGATTTTGCCAAAAAAGGTTGTATCTGTTCTTTCTTTTGCTTCTCAGTCTATTTCTGGAGAAAGAACGATCCCCACTCCAGTGTTCCAGGTACCAGCCCTCTCTGAGCCTTTGAGAGCCTTTCCTATCTGCTCTTTCTTTCCTTCTCTGACACAACTTCTCTGCCAAATATCTGACTCAGGCTATAGACACACACACTCCGAGTGTGTTTATCTCGCGTGGTCGCGGAGGTGAGAAGAGACCTGTTTTGACACACTATGTCTTTCAGGTTTTTCCATTTTCCCTCTTTCTGCAACAAGTTTGGCAGACCTTCCTGTGATAATGGAAACAGTCTTTACCTGTGCTATAGGATAGCTCCTAGATGCAAGGGGCAATGGAATGCTTGTAACGCAGCTAATACAACTGTATTGAGAGTTGTTGTGTCCAACTCTTTGCAACCCCATGGAACATAGAGTCCGTGGAATTCTCCAGGCCAGAACACAGGAGTGGGTAGCCCTTCCCTTCCCCAGGGGATCTTCCCAACCCAGGGATTGAACCCAGGTCTCCGGCATTGCAGGCAGATTCTTTACCAGATGAGTCACTAGGGAAGCCCAAGAATACTGCAGTGGGTAGCCTTTCCCTTCTCCAGGGGATTTTCCAACCCAGGAATCGAACTGGGGTCTCCTGCATTGCAGGCACATTCTTTACCAACTGAGCCACCAGGGAAGCCTTAAGTTTTGTTTGCTTACTTTAAATTCATTTATATTCAAATTTCAAGCGCCACACGTGGTTAGCGTCTACCATACTGGACAGTGTGGGATGCTGCGCTGCTTCATTCTCCCTCACATCCTCTTTCTTCCTAAACTGAAGGTATCTGCTTCCACTCCCTACTTCACTCCTGCATGGCAAGAATCACCTAAGAGCTCCTAGCTGCCAAAGCCAACAGACTCTCCATCCTGACCTACTGGTGGCACATAGCACTTTTAAAGTCCCTTCAGAAACTCTCCTTCTAGTATGTTCTTTCCAGGTCTTCACCTGTCATCTTTGCTTCCTCTTATTTTGCCCAACATATGGAAACGCTAGTGTTTTCTACCCTGGACATACTTCTGCTTTATTGACTACACCAAAGCCTTTGACTGTGTGGATCACAACAGATTGTGGGAAATTCTTCAAGAGAAGGGAATACCACACCACCTGACCTGCCTCCTGAGAAATCTCTATGCAGGTCAAGAAGCAACAGTTAGAACTGGACATGGAACAACAGACTGGTTCCAAATCAGGAAAGGAGTGCATCAAGGCTGTATATTGTCACCCTGCTTATTTATCTTATATGCAGAGTACATCATGCAAAATGCCGGGCTGGATGAAGCACAAGCTGGAATCAAGGTTGCCCGGAGAAATATCAATAACCTCAGATATGCAGATGACACCACCTTTATGGCAGAAAGTGAAGAAGAACTAAAGAGCCTCCTGATGAAAGTGAAAAAGGAAAGTGAAAAAGCTGGCTTAAAACTCAACATTTGAAAAACTAAGATCATGGTATCTGGTCCCATCACTTCATGGCAAATAGATGGGGAAACAATGGAAACAGTGACAGACTTTATTTTCTTGGGCTCCAAAATCACTGCAGACGTGACTGCAGCCATGAAATTAAAAGACGATTGCTCCTTGGAAGAAAAGCTATGACTAAACTAGACAGCATATTAAAAAGCAGAGACATTACTTTGCCAACAAAGGTCTGTATGTTTTTTCCAAAAGCTGTGGTTTTTCCCACAGTCACGTGTGGATGTGAGAGTTGAACTATAAAGAAAGCTGAGTGCTGAAAAATAGATGCTTTTGAACTGTGGTGTTGGAGAAGACTCTTGAGAGTCCCTTGGACTGCAAGGAGATCCAACCAGTCAATCATAAAGGAAATCAATTCTGAATGTTCACTGGAAGGACTGATGCTGAAGCTGAGGCTCCAATACTTTGGCCATCTGATGTGAAGAGGTGACTCATTTGAAAAGACCCTCATGCTGGGAAAGATTGAAGGCGGAAGTAGAAGGGGATGAGAGAGGATGAGATTGGATGGGATCACCAACTCGATGGACAGGAGTTTGAGTAAACTCCGGGAGTTGGTGATAGACAGGGAGGCCTGGCGTGCTGCAGTCTACGGCGTCGCAAAGAGTCGGACACGATTGAGTGACTGAACTGAACTGAAGACCTCTTTCTGTTAAGTAGTCTCAGATACTCACAAAGCTTTAGCTGCTACATTTGACAAATGACTCTGAAACCTGAAGATTTCCTAGTACCGAGATCCTAGTGGTATATAAAACTGTCATCTAGAAATTTCCACTTGGATTGAATATCCACTTCAATGTGACTTTGAACTCAACAGGACCAAACCAGAGCTCTTCCTCTTCTTCCCATACTTAACATTTAAAAAAAATAGTGTCTCAGTATTAAACCATGTTTTAGGACAATCAATCCAGAAAACTAGATTCATTCTTCTCTCACCAGTGAATCACGAAGTCATTTGATCCATTGATGCTGTGTGTCAGCACCACCTTTTCCCTCCCGACCACAGTTACTCATCTGAGATGCTTATCACCCTGTAACTGTCATGTTGAAAGACTCTACCCTTTATTCTTCAGGGCAAATCCTCAAGCCTGCCTTCGACAGAAAAAAATCTGTTTGGACTTGGTATTAAAAATGCTCTATGTTTGTACAAATGACTTGTGATTGAAGGTAGCCTGCCTCCCCTCGATACTCCCTGGGTATGAATCCTTTTCCTCAGCTCTGTCAACCAATGTGTTCCAGGACAGTATTTCCTAACTCTACTCTGGGTCCTGCTGCTAAGGGGACTATATAATTTAATTTCCAACTGGGACACATTTGAGAAAGAAAGGGGTGTTATTAATATTTATTCTAGCCATAAACTGGTCCTAGAAAAACTGGGATGTATAATTACCCTACTTACTCGTGACAGAGATAAAATATGAGGAAGTACTTTATAAACTGCAAAAGACAGTAATAGTAATAACAGCTAATATTTTTTGAGAACTTAGCATGACCAGGTCACTTTACTGGGTACTTCATACTACAGAATACATTTAGCCTCCATGAAGTACTCATTTCAGATGAGGAAACCAATGGCATGGTACTAAGGCACACCGCCGTAGGATGCTGAACTGGGCTTTGAAGGAGACAGCCTGGCCGAGGGGCCTGCCTTTTAAGGGTACTGGATCCAGGTTCCCCTTTCTGTTCTACAGCAGCCAAAACTCTTCTCTGTGAATTCACTTCAGACCTGTCAATTCTACCATATTAATCTTTTTCTTTCTAAAGTAGTAGTCTTCTGAGAACAGGTGCTCAAGATTTATTCTCTAATTGAATAAGTTTATTTTTTGTCCTATCCTAGCTTGTCTTTTTCTTACAACTGTATAAGACTCTACTAAATCAATCAATACATACATATACTACAGTGATTTGCACAATGCTGGCCTAAAGAATAATGACTGGTTTTTGGTTTCAGAAAGTATGAGTTTTCTATTTTCTATTCTTTTGAATAATTTTCACTTACCACTGGCAATATACCTTACATGTATAATAAAATTCTCTAAGGTAGTCTAAAATACTTTTTTGTACATTTAAATTATCTGAGAAGGGACAAGTGGCAAGCTACAAATATGATTTTACATTAAAAAAAAAAACCCCTCTCATTTCTTATTCATTATCATATTTCCAATGGTTAGTACTGTTCCCATCACAGCAGATATTCAATAAATGATTCTGGAATGAATAATGTTTTAAAAATGCCACTCTCGGCATTAGTAAAGATAAAAAATATTTCCTCGATGATTTTAGACTGCAGTGAGTTCCATTTCCTTTTCCTCCTCACTTCAAACTTTGATTCTTATCTTAAGAAATGCAGAAGTGTTCTAGGTCTTTCAGTCATTTGGCTAAGTGGGTTTGGTATTTGGGAAACACAAGAGAAGGAGCAGCTAATGTGTCAGGAAACTATGCAGCATAATACAAGAAAATCTAAAGCACTGCCAGTTAAACTCCAAGTCTGTTGGCTGTTTGCTTGCATTAACTATTTCACAGCTCAACAGACATTCTTCTGTGTAGTTGGGACCACTCACTATTCCCTTCCACCAGTATGGAAATTTCTCTGGTTTACTTTCAGAAATACGGTGAGATCAAAGTAAATGAAGGGGAAACATCCTTTGTAAAACTACCCCATACTTAAAAGAATATTTTAAGATGATTGAATTAAAAAATAAGTGCCCCTACTTTTAGACACATAGAATCTTAATTCTGGCAGGCATTTTATTATTTTTAAAATGATCAAGAATCTCTTGGTAATCTTTCAGAATATAAACTCCCATTTTCCACAGAAATCACTAGTACTTCATTACCTAAAACAAACAGTTCTTGTTACTGCTTATTGCTCTGTGATTTCTATGGTACATGGAGAATAAATAGGATATTCGTCAGCAATTTAACAAAATATGCCAAGTAACTAAGCTAATAAGATTATAACCATGCAACAACTGTAATAAGAGGGATACAAGGAATGATAAATGAAAGCATTTCTTTTTAGAGTTTCATATCTTGGTTTATGACTCAGGCAGAGCTGACACTTTCCCTTCTGGTTAAAGGTGATTTGGCTTAGTGACTGTTTACTTATTACTAACCCACAGATGGTGACTGCAGCCATGAAATTAAAAGACGCTTACTCCTTGGAAGGAAAGTTGTGACCAACGTAGACAGCATATTAAAAAGCAGAAACATTACTTTGTCAATAAAGGTCCATCTAGTCAAGGCTATGGTTTTTCCAGTGGTCATGTATGGATGCGAGAGTTGGACTATAAAGAAAGCTGAGCACTGAAGACTTGATGCTTTTGAACTGTGGTATTGGAGAAGACTCTTGAGGGTCCCTTGGACTGCAAGGAGATACAACCAGTCCATCCTAAAGGAAATCAGTCCTGGGTGTTCATTGGAAGGACTGATGTTGAAGCTGAAACTCCAATACTTTGGCCACCTGATGTGAAGAGCTGACTCATTGGAAAAGACCCTGATGCTGAAGGGATTGGGGACAGGAGGAGAAGGGGACGACAGAGGATGAGATGGTTGGATGGCATCACTGACTCAACGGACACGGGTTTGGGTGGACTCTGGGAGTTGGTGATGGACAGGGAGGCCTGGTGTGCTGCGGTTCATGGGGTCGCAGAGAGTCGGACATGACTGAGTGACTGAACTGAACCCACAATATCTGTCCTTCTAGCCTCAGAGACATAAAACACAAGATCATGGCAACTAGCTCAAGGATCACAGGTGAAGTTAACGTTATCACTTTTTCCTTCTATAGGATTCATCTGATTGTGAAACGATCAGAAGCAGAAAGGGACTTTTTACCTTGTTTTTGTTTTTTTAAGAAAATAAGACAAATATAAAAAAAGAAGTTAGGAGGTGACTTTTGTGACCGCCATGCACACTGATCTCTATTGGAAACGCCAACTAGGTTACAAATGACCATCCACATCTGCTTATTCTGTTATTAGGAAACCGATTCAAAAGAGCATCCGCTTAGCTTCCCAGAGCCTTGGGGGGTATTTAAAATTGCGTTTGATAGATGAGTTCAATAAATAAAAATTTGTGAGCTTCTCATATATCATAACAAACCAATAAATTTTTAGTGACTGGAAAGAGAAACAAGACTCGTTTTTTCCTTAAAACAGCAAACTGCTTTGAGAATGCTCGGAATTACCTAAGAAGATGCTACTAAAATCATTGGGACTTTATTAGGGAATGAAAGGAAGGTCCTATTTTGAACAACAAAGGAATTAAATTTTAACCACTAAGCCCAGCCTGTATTTCACTCTTCTCATAAATGGTTTATCAACTGTTACTTTAATAAGCTTCACAGCACACTATTGTCTTTTTAACTTGCAACCTTGTTCCCTTGATTCTGCTTGTTTGATAAAACATGCCAATGGTAATTCATTTTTGTTAGCGTAAAACCACTGTGAAATTATTCTGTTTCACAGAAGGTGTCTGAAGACCTTTAACTATCTGGGGCCATGGAGTGATTTCCCTCTACAAATTGTATTTTTGTCATATTCCTCCTGCCTTGGGAATACAGAAGCTCAAGCTGACCTTTGAGTAGAAAGATTGATTACATGAGTGCATGAAGACTACAATGAGAAGAGTTTGGAGCAAACTGAATAAAACACACTAAAGGCTCTTTCCGCTGAAAAAGAAATGCTGTCCAGAGAATAATGTACCATCACAAGGACACACCACTATTGTAGATTTGACTTTCAATTCTGCCTTGAGTTTCTTTTTAAGGCCTAAAATCTTCCCAATACAATCATATAAGTTTGAGTACTAGATCTATGTTTTGAATTTTAAAGGAGAGAAACACTCAAAATTCAGAATTCTTAACAGCTGGCATTCCTCTTAGTTTCAGCCCACGTTCCCTGCCTAAACAACATTGCCAAAAGGTTCAGGTTGTACCTTTGGTATAGAGAACATTTATGACAAGAATCAGAATGCATAAGAAAAAAGAGGAAAAAACATGCCTCAGTTTCCTAAAAGTGCCAACTGGAACATACAAGGAAGGAATACATTTGTATGTGTCTGCTCTGGAAAATCTCAACACCTTTCTCATTCTGTATAATCTAGGATTCACTTCCTCCACCCAGAATCACTGTCTAATTGGGTTTTATTGCTTAGCTCATTGTCCTTATTACATACACAGGGAATTCTTCACTAACAACATTTTCAAGGCATGGTGACATTTTCGTTTGTTTTGAATATCCGTTAGTGCTTTTCTGCACTCGTTCATTCACATAAGCTTACCTATGGACAAATGGCTATTTTTAAAGCACTATGGGCACGAATTTACATATATTATGCAACCACGGAAAGTCTCGCATGCCAAGAATTTTCATAGTTGGAAGAAGTACATAAGATACAGTATTTTAAAAAGAAGATATAAAAATCTGCATACATTATGATCTAAATATTTCAAAAATAATGTATGTACATATGTATAATACATAATTCACATACAGGGTGTACCTATACATCCATACTTCTAGGGATTATGGACGATTTTTATTTACTTCTTTATACCTTTCTATAATTTCCATATCTTCTATACTGAATATGATTTTTATTTTATTTTTTTAATCTACATTTTTTTTGCACACACAATTTTATGTGATTGACTATACTTTGAGGTTTTAGTCAGTTGTTTACTGCCATTCTATAGATAAGAAAACTGCAGCACAGATATGTAAAGTAACTTGACTGAGATCATACTTCTACTACATTTGCAGAGCCAGTAAAATTAAAGCATTGTTTGTCCACCCTTTACACAAGGAGTATCACATGGAATGAACATATCTACATAAAGTTTCAATAAATGTATTTTCCATGGATGTAGCAATATCATTCAAATGTATATAGATAGGAATAAAAACTTATTGAGTGTGGCAAATCTAAAGTTGACATATAAATTTTAGGTATACTTGAAAGTACCCTTAAGGATCCCTTACCTCTCCATTGTTTTTTTTTAATTATTTAATTTATTTTTTTATTTTTTAATATAAATTTATTTATTTTAATTGGAGGCTAATTACTTTACAATATTGTATTGGTTTTGCCATACATCAACATGAATCCACCATGAGTGTACACGTGTTCCCCATCCTGAAGCCCCCTCCCAATTCCCTCCCCATACCAACCCTCTGGGTCATCCCAGTGCACCAGCCCCGAGCCAAATAACATTATTTAAAAAAAAAAAAAATCCCTGCAGATTTAATTAAAGCCTCATTAAAATGTTTTCCACTGTTGCATGATCCAGGACAACCTGATAGATAAAGATGTGCATATAATGAGGTTCCTCTGGTGTTTCCATAATTATACCTTTTGAGACGGAGTCTGAGATACATTTGCCTTTGGTCAAAATTCTGTTCAAGAGAGAGCAAAGGCAGACAAGGATCCTGCAGCAGGCTGGGCAACTCTACAAGGACTCACACAACTCAGATGTCACTTTCAAACCTGCAACCTTGTTAGTTAATTTCTAACCAGGATGAATATTCTGGCAAAAATTAATAGCTAGCATTCTTAGTGATTAGAATTTCAAAGAAAACAAAATATTATATTTTTCCTGGGGAAACAGAGTATTAGATAAACCTGTGTTAAACAGATGATTGGTTTGCTTTGATTTTTTTTGTTTTGTTTTCTCTCCATGCTGGGGGTACTTACCACTTCCTGTCCATTTCTGGCACAGGGACAGTTCTTTTTTTCAGCCTATGGCATATGAGTATTTCTCTGTCTCACCACCCCCCCTCTTTTTTTTTTACTACCTCAATAAAGGTCATCCCTTCTTTCCAACATAGCATTTAAGATTATATATCATGACCTTTATCTTTCTGTCTGCTTTGCCAACGTATTAAGACAGGAAGCAGGAAAAAAAGTTGTTTGCACTATCCAGGTAGGACTTTCTCTATTTAGCCATTGTTGGGTTCAGAGCTTGCCTTTGGGTACATGTCCTCTAATGTTTTGGGTCTTTTCTTTCCTGCTCCTTAACTGTTCTATTTCCAATGGGAGTTTTATATCCATATGACCAACATCAATGCTGTCTGTTAGTTTATGGCTAGCACAACTGAAATAATTCAGGATTTTATTTATCAGAGATTTAAAATATTGAAAGAATCAATACAACTAGGAGGAGTATTTGAACATAAACCGTTCCGGCCAGAACACCAAAATAAGGCAAAGGGTTAAGTCTGAGGACTTTCTTTTAAAATCAGCCTACATGGTGTAATTTATTTGAATAATTAGAGCCCTCCTATCGGCTACTTGGTCAATTTAACACCCCAGGGAAGGAATACAAATAGATATTTTGTGCAAACAAACATCTCTGAGAAAAATAGGACACTCTCTCAGTAATGAGTAGATTTGCCCTGTGGATTGCAAGGAGATAGATTGATCTCATTAGTGAATCAAATGGATGATGTGTACAAATATACATTTGGAATATTTCTATATTTCTCTTTAAATTCTCTTCAGGCTGGTGATCCCTCAAAGACCAGCAGAAAAATAGAGAGGCTACACTGGCCACTGAAATGGCTTTCGGTGAAGTATTTGTCGTCACATAATCTAGGAGGTGACATTCTGATGGACCCACTAATTTCAACATATAAATACCATAGCTTTTTTCCTGCAGTATGAACTGAGTCAGCCTAATGGTTTCTTCCTCCCAAGTTAAATAACTTAATAGCATTTTTATTCATAAGTAGAATAAAATGGCAACTACAGGAAAATAATTTATGCATCCTTAGAATTCTTCTCTGAAACCATTAAGACTATACTGGGTATATAGCCCAATATAAATATATAAGCATATATTTAAACTTCTTAATTTTATATGTATATGCTATCAAACACAAAAGGGTAAACAAACAGCAATATATAAAAGTATATCATAGCATTTGGTTTTTAGGCATATATGGCACCTCCTGAAATCTTATTGTTTGAAAAGAACTGGTTAAATATAATATTTAAGGTTACTCTGCTAATAAGACCTCTAGGTTTCTAATCTTTCAGGGGTTTCAAAGTCTTCCTTGATCAACTCAACTTCAAAAAGAAAACACAGTCCAGCCTCAGTTTCGACTGAAATATTTTACGAGCTGAATGCACTAAATGGGAGTCTCATTCCTTACTGTACCAATATGTTGCTGTTTGGAAATGGGTTCTAAGATGACTCCAATTCTTTCAAAGACATACAGTTCAAACTGTGTGCAATGTCAAAATAATTCATTTTAAGTCTGATTAAATTTCTGGACAGTTAGAGTAAACACTTAAAGCTACTATGTTTAGGCTACAATTATTGATTTCCTTACAAAATATATACAGAGCATTGATAAACTTGGTTATTTTAAGTCATCAATAGTTCAGTATGAACCATTTAGCATAAATTACTTAGTATAAAGTCATCTCCTTTTTTTATTTAATACAAAATAGAAACAACTTTGAGCTAAGTTTTTAGGTCACTTTGCTAGAATGAGATGTTATGGAACATACTCTGTATAATTTCAAAATTTTTATGTTACAGTTTACCCTACTCCCCTTTCAGAATGCATTTTTTTCTTTAAAAAGCCTGCGTTTTTAATTTTGCAAATGCTATTTGTGTAATATTATTAGCGTATAGTACATTTGTTATAAGTGTATCTTTGACCTAGACCTAATAAAATACATTTTGAATAATTCCTATAGTGGTTCTCAATATCCAAAGAGTCACAAATTTCTATAACTGCTAGTGGAAAAATCCCATTTCCTATATACTTTATGTTGTCATTAGAAGTGTGTTTGCACTAACATTAAACTAATGTTTTAAAATATATTACATCTAGGCCAAAAACGACTTGATAACATACTTCAGCCTAACACAAAGTACTATCTTCTAAACAACTGCAAGAAAGTAAGATTTGGGAGAATAAATTTGCAGTGCCAGCACATGCAGTATACAACTTACAACATCAAATATTACCACTTTAAGTAAACAGAACAGAGGAAGAATGTAGCCTTCTTAACTCATCAGATGGCAACTTAACACAAAACAACAATTGCTTAAGATGATAATCCCTCCTACCTTACCTGGGAGAGAAGAACGACTTAAAAGAGAGGCAAGATACGGTTTAACTCAATTTCTTTTTTTCTTGAACCTCAAATATAGCAAACGAACACACCATACAAAACATATAAGAATTTAAATGTTAAAGGTCATAAGGTTTCAAAAGCAGCCCACTAATTGTTTCTAATGGTTATATTTGCACTTACTACACTCTATATAAAAGTGCTAATATTAAATAAGATAAAACAAAGACAGAAAAATTTAATGGGACTAAATTACATTAATGAATTGTCAAAGCCAAAGTGTAACAGTTGATTATTTTCTCCTGAATTATACATTATATAAAATCAGTAATATGGAGGCATTAGGCTGATAAAGAAAGACCTAAAATATCTCAATAACTTTACATTTTGTTTGCCTGTTTGGATAGTGAATACTTTTATATGACTAGTTATAGCAGGAAGCATACATACCCTGTTCTAACACTCCTTCTTCTTCTTGTTTGGGCTGCTGTAGTAAAGAAGTCTTGTCTTTGTTCTCTGTTTCTATAAGGGATCAAAAGAGCTGAGCATAAATTTACAGTATATATCACACACTGTAAATAGTTTTTTGGAAATATACTATCAACATAAAAATATTTTCAGGATCCTGTGTTTCATAAAACCAACAGTATTAAGAATTCATATGGTAGAAACGCCCTCCTGATTCACAAAAACTCTATCATGACTACCAAGCGCCAGACTCTGGCTTAACACCACAGTCAACAACCATTGCAGTGATATAGACATGATATAGAATTTTGAAGATGCACTAATAAAACTGCTTGTATTATTTTCTAAATTGAACTTAGGATATTTTCAGAACATTTAAAAGTACATTTTTAAAATATATTGGAATTTATCTGCTTGCTGTGTTAACTTCTTTTATAAATTTCCTGTAGAAAGAGATGAGTTTTTCTGGCATTAAGACTGAACTTGTAATACTCAGTCAAGTCTCATCATACTTCATCCAATAAAAAAGTATGGGTTTTGCAATTTTAAACTGAAGAAATGACAATCATGACCATTTTGCAGATGAACAGTAAGTTAAAGAACAATTCTGAAAAGGTGCTCAAAAAGACTAAGGCTAGTAATGCCTCATAAATCAAGGATTGTTCTTAGCTTGAAGAGACTCATTAAACAGATAATGTCAGGTATGATCAGAGATGATAACCATTTCCATCTACAAACGGTGGCACTCTTTAGAACATGGTATATAAATTCATAAATTAAATAATTCATTACTGGTTATGGGAAGAATGAAGTGAGGAAACTAGAAACACGAACTACATGAAGAAAGATCTTTATTTACAGACTTGGTCCCCAACGAATCTGTTTCATCACTAGCTGAGAGTTTTCGTTTTAACTGTTTGATAGGGACAGGAGGGGAGGGAGAGGAGAAAAGGGAGAAAAGAGAGAACTAGATTATGTGAACACGTGCAACTGCCTGACAGAAAGAAGGAGGAGGATTTGAACTAT
This sequence comes from Oryx dammah, assembly GCF_014754425.2. Taxonomy (NCBI): domain Eukaryota; kingdom Metazoa; phylum Chordata; class Mammalia; order Artiodactyla; family Bovidae; genus Oryx; species Oryx dammah. The sequence continues at coordinate 8,644,249 of NW_024070189.1, forward strand.
TAATCATATAGTCAAACAAAACACATAAGAAAGTGAAAAATAGAAAAACATACGTTGCTTTAAATTAAGCATCAGTTTTACCTTTGTGATGTCCATGCATCATAACCATATCGGATTTCACAGGAATTGGAATATTGGCCTCTGCTGGTATGGTTCTGAATATATCCGGAGCTACATTCTGTGTACAGGTCATGAAAGAAACTGCATGCTTGGCTTCCATGTAATACATAACGTATAAGTTGCACATTTCATCACTAGACGTGCCACTGCAGGCAGAAAACAAAACAGAAAGGAAACAACCAACCAACCAAACAAAAAAAAAAAAACCCACAGACACGACAGATTAGTCATTCACATAAAACACATTCTTCATGCAAGAAAAATGTAACTGGTCAACCTGCCAGCAGTAGATTCAAAGGTGGACATATTGTGCATTTATTTTATAGCTTTCATCAAAACCCATCACAGTTTTCAACATCAAGAGCACACTGTCAATGGCATTTTTCCACTTAAAAATGGAGTATCCTTTTGCAGTCACTCCATGGATATCACCAAATACTACAGATGGAAATGACATTTTAATTGCAACGAGAGGCTTTCTTTTCTCTTCTAAATCCTTTTATTTTTTAGTTCTTCTGCTATTTGTTAAAACTCATTGATAAAGCAAAGTATTTTTCTCATGGGGAAATTTAATTATTTACTTACAACAATAAAATTCAGAACAGTTCAACAGAAATATATATTATTTACAAGCTTATATTAAAATGGCTTTTTCCATTTAACCATGAGAGTCCGGGATCTTGCTTTTGGTTACTGCCTTATTCCTGAGGGTGAGATGAATCAAGAATCATGTGTTGATACTAAGACATCATAAACGTATCTCTGATATCTGACTTGGCACCTTGATTTCTATAGTAGGGAAGAAAAGAATGCCTGAGGAATGATACAAAGTGAAAGCAGGCCTAATCTCGTCCAAGGGCTCAGATCTGAATGGGGTAGTGCTAGACAACTGAATAATTCAAGGTTAAAAATAGATTTTTAAACAGTGGGGTGGTCACTTCCAAGAAAAAACGTTTCAAATAATATAAATCGTGCCTGATAGTTTACAAAACACGTTTTCTTCTTCCTCAGTTCACATGGGTTACCACGTGTTTCATACTCTTTTCTATTATTCGGAAGGAAATGTTTAGGTACACCATCGCAAAACTTTTATAAACCAAGGTGGTTCCGGCAAAGAAACATTTCCTTTTTGATACCGGTTCTGATAATTTTTAGCAAGCCTCTACTAATAAAAAACAAGCTCTGAAATGGACTATTTGCTGTGCAGAAACACGTCAGTGTTGATTTTTCCAGCAATGTCACGGAGCACTTATTTCCTCTCCATAGCAACAGTAATGCCATCAGCAAGGGAAGGAAAAAAAAGAAGAAAAATCTTTTCCAAACAGGGATGTGGTTTCTCTAAGCTCTGAAAATGCAGAGCCCCTGAGAGACCACAGGAATGGTCATGGGAAGCTCTGTTTATGCTTTGAAAATAATTTGGCTTTTCACCCTCCGAATCTGATACCTGTCAGGGTAAATGCCTCTCCCATGAAATATAAGCAAACGGTGACGTGCAATCCCAAACAAACACCTGTTCCCTGCACGTATCTTCAAGTGTCAAAACACCATTGCTAAGAATTATATTTTAGCAGGTTAGGAGTTGGTCAGAAAATTATGTGCTATAAAACGAAGGGCTGGAGCCCAAGCAATAAGCTGCAGCCTCTCATTATATTATCTGCCCTCCCCCATTCAAAATGAGGAAAAGGGTATACAGACTAGGACAGAGAAATGAGGGAAAAGGAATTTAAGATGTGGCCCTGGTTCAGAAAACCCTGCAATCATGGTGCAGAGCAGGAAAGTGAAATGAAACCTTCCCAAATTAGGGAAAGGAAAAAACTGAATAGGTTTATATAATAATAAACGAAACTTGCAATTAACCCATGGAACGATCCTTCTATATTTTATCCACTTGGGAATATTGTGCCCATGTTCATCTCTAAACATGTGTGATTTTGTGAAACTGCCTCATCAGTTCACCAAATATAGCTCATTTGAGGCACTGACCCTGTGATACAATATTGAGCTGATTAAATAAGAATCTTCACAAAGAAAATTTCATTAAACAGCTGAAGGAAAAGAAAAGCCATACTTTCTTTCTTTCCATCAATAATTGAACTTGTAGTCAAAGGAACTTTGAGCTCCAATCCGAGAAACTATCATACCTTAAACATGTTAGGATTCAAATGATCCTTAGTATCAGCCAACACAGTTTGCCTATATTATTTGACATTCATCTTTCTTTCACTCAAAAGATCTGACTTTAAACCAAGTTGCTTTCTATGTTCCTAAGGAAGAATTGTAACACATCCACCTTCTTTTCCATAGAGAATAACATACGCAATTCGATTCTGTCAACCTCATGCTTGTTAACGTAAGTGAGTGTGGAGGAGGACTGTGTTCTGACTGCTCCTCCGGCCCCACCAAATGGCCCTTTCCACAGTCCCTATCGCCACTGTTGATTCCCTGAATGATGACGGTTGGTATCACCTAGATCCCCAAACTACAGGGCTGCTTTTCTCTCTTCATGCATAATAAGGTGCGTAAGTGACAATTACTTCTTTTACACCAGCTAGCTTTAATTCTGACAGTGTGTGGCTGGCCTGAAAATAGTAGGTCCTCAATAACTATCTGTGGAATGAAGAATAAGTCATTTGTCTTAACACATGCCTATAATTTATTACAGGTAGCATAACCTGTTACCCCATACATTATACTGCCATGTCAGGTCAATATTATGAACTCAATTTACAGCATTTCTCATAAATATTTATGTCTGTTTCTCTTTCTTTCATCTATCCATCTATCAGGGTTTTAAACAAATATATAATTTCATATTATAAAGATACGTAGTAGACATTTAAGAAAGTATCAAGTATTCTGAAACACATCCTTTATAAAAACCCAAATACTGTAGAACACCGTGACTAGGTTTCAGACAGTGATACACCACTCTGGCGATTCCCGCATCCCTAGCCCTGCACATACCTTCATGTGCCACGCTAAACTTGAAAGTAGCCAATGACGGTAAAAGACTCATTTTGGAAAGAAATATGAAAACTTTAAAGAAGTTATTTTGCAAAGCTCTGAATTGTTTCTTAAAAGGTTTCCTGGTGCTTTAAAACTTGTACACTACTATGCACCCACGTGGGCTCAGTCGTGTCTGCCGCTTTGTGACCCGTGGACTGTAGTCCGCCAGGCTCCTCTGTCCATGGGATTTTCCAGGCAAAAATACTGGAGCTGGTTGCCATTTCCTTCTCCAGGGGAGCTTCCTGACCCAGGGAGCCAACCCATCTCTCTCTTGTTTGCTGCACTGGCAGGCAGATTCTTTACCACTAGCGCCACCTGGGAAGCCCTAAAACTTGTACATTAAGAGGCTATTGACCATATAACTTTATTTGCATATAATATATTTAAATGCTGATTAAAGTGTTGTGCTTGGTAACTACAAATATTTATTAGACCTTCTCAAATGTATATGAAATAACTGTTCCCAAATGAAAAATATGACCAACAAAATTGATCAAATTGGTAAATATTACCTACCAATTCTCAAGAATTAATTCTAAATTTTCGCATATATACTTTTAGGCAAATTAACTGACTTAATTAGCTTATTTGGCTCACTCAATTAAATTCTTGTTTTGGATGTTTAAAGTTGACTAAACATTTGAAATGAACTAAGAGAAGCCTCATGTTGAATATAAAGTATACAATGCAGTGTCAGGCACAAAGTATTGCTTCTGTGTAGGTTAATTAGTACTATATTGTTAATATATACATTAGAGAAATTTGCCTAAGATATATTACTCATATTTAATATTTAAAAAGAAATATGTATCTAGGTTAAAATGTTATCATTAAGTTTATCGATATATTTTGTCTTAAATTCACTTGTTTCTAATGGTTGTATTTTGAGTTGAACCTCTGGTTAAAAAATGTCCTGAATTTTTTAACTATTTCTTATTAGTTAACTCTGATTGCTCTACCTAAGCTTTCTCCAGTTCTAAAGTTTCTAGCTTAATGCAGAGTTAAACTAGGACCGGGCAGAAGAATCACTCGACTGAAAATCTTACTGGGGAGGCCACTGATGGTGCAGTCTTCCTGTAAACCTAGTTTCCAGGTGGCTACAGAAGAAGCAGGTTGAAAACTGGGAGCCCACTGCTCCTCCAGCGCATGGAGGGGACGTCTTCTTGCCCCATAAGACCCCTGGATAAGTGAGACTTGCGTTTAAGTTAGGCTTCAGGCTCAGGGCTCAAATCTGTGCTAGTGGGAGTGATGTTTGCGTATGTGGGTTGGTGGTTAGATGGGAACAGGGAAGAGAGTGAGATTTACAGAGTACCATTTACTTAAAATGGGCTTCCCAAGGGGCACAGTGGTAAGGAATCCACCTGCCTGCCAATGCAGGAGACGCGAGAGACGTGGGTTCGATCCTTAGGTTGAGAAGATCCCCTGGAGCAGGAAATGGCAACCTGCTCCAGCATGCTTGCCTGAAAACTTCCATGGACAGAGAAGCTTGGTGGGCTACAGTCCATGAGGTTGCAAACAGTCAAATATGACTGAGCACACACAACACATGTTTAATTTAAAACACATCATAAATAGACTAGTTTTCTCTTTTTATTGGTTACATTCTCAATTGTGATACTATAGTACCCTATGGAGGTGGTATTCTTTATTTTACAAAATGGATGCATTGTTGTTATTACTGAAAAGCATACTAAGTGCTATAGGAATGCTATGCATTATTATGAGGATATCATTCATATTTAAATTTATCCAAAATTTCCTGCTTTCTTAGCATAAATTAAATATTCAGAATACAGATTGACCCATAAGTTAATTACCTATAATTTCTTTCTACTTCGTTTATATTACAAAGTGGCATTTCCTTTAGCCCACAGGACATTTACAAAAAGATAGATTGGTATAGTCATTTTAGGGTATTTTAAAGCAAAATGCACACTTTAAAAAAGACTAGAATTATTTCGGACTCATGAAACTGAAAGAGGCCCCTAGAGATCACTTTGGCCTCTCATCCTGGTACTATAACAAGTCATTAATTTCCATGGTTGATACTGTTACACAGAGGATACTCAAAAGATAGAATCTGGCAGAAGTTACAAACCCTCCCAAATTGTAAAGGTACTTCTAAGCAAAATAAAATAAAATAAAATAAAATTTTACTTATTTCACACTTGAACTTGAAAACTAACACAAAGAATGTGTTGAAAGGGACTTGTTTTACTCCTTTGTTTATTTCAAAGATTAATAAAATAATGAATGGCATTTAAATAAAGTTCCAGAGACACTACACTTCATGTATTTAAAGATTGTTAGTAAAGTGAATGATTAGACTTTTTCAAATCCAATTATATCTACTTTGTCAATCCTTTTGTTACCATTTTATGCAACTCAGTAATTGTATTGCTTTCCTCACATCTCTGTCTTAAATTTAGCAAATTCATCTAAAAGCAAATCTGTTAAAATTTCCTTGTTTAATATAAGTCAATAACTTTTTTCTGTTTATCATTAGTCTCAATTGATGCTTATTAATAAAAAATCCTTTCAGGCTGACTTAAAAAATCCTATTCTACCATCTCAAATGCTTTTTTTTTTATATCCACCTGCCTTAGTATCTTTTCTGTATCCCCTAACAACCAATAGCTAGCGTTGCCATCATAAGAATCATCTGTGCATCTAATACATATTTTCATATGTCTACTCTCTGTAACTCCTCTTTGATCAAAAGATAAATGGTTTAAAGCTCCATCTTCTAGGTGGTGTCAGTAAATATTTTATAACCTAGTTTAAAATGGAAAGGAGGCTCCTTGGTTCTTTTCTAAAAACGTGATAAGAGACTTTATCTTTCATTTTTAATTTAGGCAAACCCTTTTTGAAAGAGTTCATAGTGCTTTGAAAAATGTACTTGGTGTTATAAAATATACTTATTTCAAAGCAGCTCAGTATTTTGAAGCTTACTTAAAAGTTGAACATTCTCATAATGAATACATAAAGGTTTTAACAGGTAGGAAAAAAAATCCTGGTTCTGAGTAATTAATGGCCACCATTATATGCAGAACCTATATATTCACCTAAATTTGAACATAGGGCAAAAGGACACTTGAGAAAAAAATTATAACCATTACATTTTTCTTTATTAAGATATACAGGAAGTAATATATACTCCTGTGGCAACTATAATATGTAGAGGTGTGATCCTAAAGGTCTTGAATAAGCAGGAAGATAGGAATTATGAACAAACTAAGCACACGTTCTGCAGTTTGACCAACTCAACCAGTCCTAAAATCATAAAATGCTAGGGTTTGCTGTACTTGTTTATGATAGAGGAAAAATACGCCATTCATTCATGAAGATAACTGTCACTGATAACCACGCCTCGTCCTAGTAAAGTGTTTCTAAACAATGGACTCTGTGGAGTCATACCCGATGTGTGTGACTTCTGTCCTCCCTTCACCAGTGAACACACATCTTGCTGCCAGTATGTCACCAAAACTAACATCCACTGGGTGCTCTACTGGGTAGAAGGCCTGCAAAGAAGAAGAAGACAATGATTTATTAAAGCTATCAACAAAACCCAGAAGCTCACGCTTAATAACGTGAGGCTTGGGGCACCCTGGGTTGAGAGGATGAATATACACGCATTCACAGACACGCTTCACCACCCTGCTTAGAAATACTCAGAGAACTGATAAGAACCCATCAAATTGGAAACAATTTAAAAAAAAAGAAGTTAAACACAGCTTAGACATAGAGTAAAGGTAGATTTAGAGATGTTTAGATTCTAAAGAAATTCTCAAGGGCTCTATAAGGGCTTTACAAATTACTACCTGCTGATTAATAATTTTTTTCTCTCAAAATTGTACTAGATTCCACACACCTGTGGCAGCTGGGGGCTTTGGCGTCCAATCAGAGTCCACTGTCCATTTCTTACTCTGTATCCACTGACTACCTTGCCTGTAATGAACATAAATTATAATTGCATAAGGTATTAGAAAGATAAAAGGCATTATTTGTTTTCTTATTGCAAAATCAAATATAAATATTTTCAGAAACCTGAATGCTCGGCATTTTAATGAAAACAATATGATGAAAACACATGCAGAATTTTAAGGTACTGCACAAAACCTCTTCCACTGAAACAGATGATACAGATTTCCCGTCAGATATAATCTACACATTTTACATTTACAGCATTAGCAAGCACAGTGTCATATCATTTACTATGTAAAGTTCTTACCTAAATGGTGAGTGTGAACTCTGTAGGCAAAGACATGCATTGGATACTTTTTATAATGGCATGAAATATCAGAATTCACCACTGTTAGAAATGAAAACACAGGAAAAAGTCATTATTCAACTGCAAAATAATATTATTCTTGACTAAAAGTATGTACAGAGTATCCACAAGCAGTTAAACATGGGGTTTTTGAGTAAACACAAACTCATGTACTCAGAGGTATTAAGCACTTATTATAGGCCAGCTTCTTATTGAAATGAGTTATTGCTACTGCTAAGTCACTTCAGTCGTGTCTGGCTCTGTGCGACCCCATAGATGGCAGCCCACCAGGCTTCCCTGTCCCTGGGATTCTCCAGGCAAGAACACTGGAGTGGGTTGCCATTTCCTTCTCCAATGCATGAAAGTGAAAAGTGAAAGGGAAGCCGCTCAGTTGCGTCCAAAACTCCTAGCGACCCCACGGACTGCAGCCTACCAGGCTCCTCTGTCCATGGGACTTTCCAGGCAAGAGTACTGGAGTGGGTTGCTAAGAACCCCTTATATTCTGTTTCACTCATAAAATGACTAGAGTCAAAACAACATACACTGTCAGTGAAAACCCAGGCTTAATTTGATACCTTCATCATGAAATTTATGCAGCTAAAAAAGCTTAAATATTGGTTTTTATTTTTAGAACAGAAGGAAATTTTATTTCAAACACCTAAGATAATGAGATTGATAGTTCCTGTTGAGAAGGAAACATTTCATATACTTTTCCTTCCTTATAGTCTAACACATAGTTGAGTTTTCAATAAATGCCTTTTTTAAATTAGACAGTGAAAAGTAACAAGATCATACTTGTCATTGACTTTAACAGCTCCCCAGTAAGAACAAATGGATAATATGACACTCTCACCAAAGGATAAGATATTTACAGCAATAAATAATATTAGACTCATTCTAATAGTTTTTTTTTTTTTAATTTAGGAGAAACCAGCTATTATACCCATTTTACAAATCTATGTTCAGACTGGATTTGCTAGCTTTTGATTCTTAATCTGATATTCTCTATAAGTTTATGCCACGGTATGATAAGAACATTTTTTTGGCATCTGAAGGATGGATGATTTATTTGTAAAATACTCAAGAATGATATTCAAATTTATATCACTCACTACTTCCCTATGGACCTCAATTCTTGGCATAAAACCGGAAAATAATAAACTGCTGGCTTGGAATAACACAAAAACCTATTTTAACTCTGAGGATAATAAAGAACTGGTTTACTTTTCAAGGACTCAAAAATATTGGTCATTTCAAGTGTTTATAAAAGATGTTCTGTAAATCCATCCTTAAAGATTAGGTAATGAGGTAATGGTAAATTCTAAAAGATCATTACTCACCTTTCCCTCCTGGTGGTATAACAGTGTCAACAGACATCATAAGGTACATGCCAGCAATTAAAGGCTGTCTGCACAAAATAATAACATTTATTTCAACTATTGGAAAACATCAAAACAATTGCCTTGGAAAAATAAGGTATACTTCAATTCATTGATCTATAAAATATGATTCATGTGGAAATTAAACTAATATGTGGGGAATGAAGTAGAATATATATATTTTTCCTGAGACTAACTTATTTTCTTGGGCAAATAGCTGAATACACATTTTTGTGGCATGGTAAATATTTCTACATGTGTGTGTGTGCTAAGTCAGTTCAGTTGTGTCTGACTCTTTGTGACCCTATGGACTGTAGCCTGCCAGGCTCTTCTGTCCATGAGATTCTCCAGGCAAGAATATTGGAGTGGGCTGCCATACTCTCCTCCAGAGGATCTTCCTGACCTAGGGGTAGAACTGGCATCTCATAGATCTCCTGCATTGGCCAGGGGGTTCTTTACCCTTAGTGCCATCTGGGAAGCCCAATCTCCAAATGGCTCCTGTGGTGGTTAACATGTCAAGTGGTTATATGTCAAGTCAGCTAGGCTGTAGTGCCAAGATATTTGGTTAAGCACTAGCCCAGATGTTGTTATAAAGGTATTTTTGAAGATGTAATTAATATTTAAACCACTGACTTTGGGTAAAGCAGATTATGGTCCAAAATGTGGATGAGTGTCTTAAGAGAAAAGACTGAGGTTCTCGGAAGAGGAAGGAATTATGCTTTTGGATCCAAGATTGCTACATCAGTTCCTGCCAGGATTTCCTATCTTCCATCCTACCTTGAATATTTTAGACTTGCTAGATCTCACAACTGTGTGGGCCAATCCCTTAAGGTACATTTCAGTTTCTCTTTCTCTTTCGTTCTCTCTCTCTCATACATTCTATTGGTTCACTTTCTCTGGAGGACCCTGAACGATACAGCTCCCAATGACCTACAGCTCTGACATCCTTGCTCTTGTTCAATCGTCTTCCCTTGATGCAGGCTGGACTGAGTAACCTGACCCAGTAATTTGTTATCTCTAACAAACAGAATATAGCAACAATAATTTTTCTTTGCCCATTGGATTCAGAGTAGGAAGACCTGTGGTCACCACTTTCTCGACCTGTTGGACACACATTCGTAACTTCTGAGATGAGAAAACAGAAGTGCTCTGGCTTCCACCTTGGACACCCTCTTGCGTTTCCCCTGGCTGATGGTGAGGGGCAGACAACAGCAGCCATGTTGGGAGCTGCCCTGGTTAGAGCCCACACAAGGAGGAAATGAGGGGGTTCTCAAGCCCATGGCCAGCAAGGAACCGAATTCCGTCAACAGTAGCGTGAGAGAGCCCACAAGCGAATCCGCCCTGGTCGAGTCTCTAGATGGCTGAGACCCTGGCCGAGATTCTCACTGTGGCCTTTGTGTCAGACAACCAGCACCCAGCTAAGCTGTGCCCAAATTCCTTAGCCACAGGCAACCGGGACAATAAATGCTTGCTGTTTTAAGCCACTAAGTTTAGAATAATTTGTTATACAGCAGTAGATAACTAGCATAGTGGACCTCCCACTTTTAAGCTCTTGAAGATCTTAAAAGCTATCACTCAGCTAGGATAACCAAGGTACTTACGGCAGGCGTGTGAGGTGTAAGGAAACACCAGAGCAGTCCTTGTGATTATCTGAAAATACACAAAATACACATCTTAAATATGAATAATGAATTTCAAACTAAAAATGTTAATAAGTCAATACTAAATTTAAAAACCCTACATATTTCACTTGTATGGTGTTTTACAGTTTACAGAGTACTTTCATACTCATAAAATCCACTTAATTCCAATGTATCACAGAGCAACAACAGAACTATCATTTCAAGTAGTCTGTAGCTTTTTCTTGACTCATCAAACTGACCGGTTATCTGCTTCCTAGCAGACACACTAAAATTCTAGTCACAAGCTCACAAGAGAAAACTATGCCCACTCTCAGTACACTATCTGTATTGTTGAAAGATCCAGAAAAGCTCGTGAACTGAATTGGTTTTGTTCTATGGGGATCCAAACAGTTAGCTTTTCTACTTTTCAAAAACTGAATCAGTCCATAATTTGGGCTTTCAAGGTATCACCATTTTTTAGTCTGTAATATCTCAAATTTATGTATAGAAATCACCTTACTTGGTTTCTAAGCCTCACTCAATCCTACCTTCTAAATAGGAACCTGATGTTCATTCTTTTTATACCCTAACTTTAGTGGAAAGTGTTTGAGTTATCTCTGTACCTTTGCCAAGGACACTACAGAGACCTCTTACACATCCTCTCTCTTCTTTCTTCCTTTGTCTTTCTCAGGTAGAAAGAAGATAGAAATGTAAATCACCCATCCAAATTCTTCACTCTTTTGAACTTGCTGATCTTTAACCACAGACACCGTGAATAGTAACTCAGACTTACTCATTCCTTCCATTCCTGTATATGTTAAATTCTTTCTAAGCATTTTGTTCTAAGGAATTATAAAACCTTATATCTCAACTTTGAGTTGATTTTAATATAACTATTGAGTGTGTACAAGAATGATAGATTTATATTAGAAATTAGGAAGTGAAGTATACTAATAAATAACAGCATATAATTTTTTTAAGAAAAAATTTTCCTTTCATCTGTAATTCTCATAAGAAAAGCAAAGATAACCTCACATAAAAATGTATAATAACAGGTAACTTAACTAGTAAGATAGACATGTTGATTTACCACAGATAAAGTTTAGACACAGTATAAAAAGTCATGTTTAATACTTCAGTAGTAAAACATAAAGGAAACTTCACTGTATAGTATTAAGCTTGATCTTCACAAAAATAGTACAGAAATAAATGCAATGATGAACATTTTATATTTAATTTTACATTTAACATCACATTAGTGTCAATTTACAAAGAGACTTTGTCCAATCTGCTAAATCAATTTCAGTGACATCCTATTTTCATAATAATTTCATTGAATTCTTTTTTAAAAAATTTCAACTGAGTTTTTTTATCTGTCATGTGTTTATTTTATTATTTCTTTTTACTTTATAATATTGTATTGGTTTTGCCATACATCAGAAAGGCATACATCTATACATACAGATAGAAAGGAGAATTGAATATTGCTGTTTAATTTATTTAAATTGTTTACTGTTGAGAACAAGTTTTCCTAAGTGCACTGATTGAGACTTAGTAGATATACCTACTCTGTACTACTTTCAAAATGATTAGCCATTGGATTCACTCAGAATTACCTAAGTATCTCCAGTGATCAAAAAAGAATAGTGGAAAGTATATCATTCATTTATACCAAATGAATTCCACACTCCAGAGACTCACCTAAATAGCTGAGTTGTTTTCAGAAAACATTTATCCTGTGTATAAAAAACTATCTATTGTCTAAGGGTATTCCGAAAAATGGTGATCATCTGTTCAGTGAATATACTGAGCTTTGCTATATTCTTCACAGTCGGGATACAGTGAAAAGCAGCAGGTCCAGATCTCCTGCTCTCATGGTGTTTCTGCTATAGTGGGAGTGGAGACACAGGGAAACGGGGTAGGAGGGACAAGGAGAAACAAAATACCAACCAAGCACATAAGCATGATAAAATCACGCCGTGAGCTCAACAGGATAAGATGACCCTGGGGAGCTGTTTTACCTGCTGAGGTCTAGGGAGGATACAGTGGCCAAGAGGCAGGAGACTGCCTAGGCCATGCAGAGTATCTTAAGATTCTGGGTTTCATTTTCTGTCTCCCAAGAAGCTGCTGGAAGATTTTAAGCAATGGAGGACAGGATCATAGAAGGTGTCCACTTAGCACATTACCTGGCGCTTACAGACGACTCATTAATTACTGAGTGGTCGGGTTTTGTAATTTTTTATTTTAATTAATAATACCAGGTGAGAATTTCTCCCACTCCCCTAATGTCCAACCAAGCAAAAGGCTCTAAGCGCAATGAGAACTGTCTCTTGGTTTTATATTATACTCTTGCTTTGAAAGAATCAAGTTAATCACATTTGATGTTCAACTTGGCTAATATTCTTTACCATGACTTCAAAAAAACTCCGTGAGAAAAATAAATCAGTTAATTAACACATTTTGGCAACTATTAAATAATTTATCATTAAAGCTGAAATATGTCACCAAATTATAAGTAGTAGGAATGTTATTAACAGTAACATGCCAGCTATTGCTAGTAACTGATCATCCTCTTAGATAACATTCTTGATTAGAATTGTCTAAACTGAGTAGATTTTTACTCAAAAGCATGAAAGTAAAAAATAACTTTTAATTTGAAGACATTTTCTAAGCACACATCAAAATTTTCACCAAATTAAAAGATAGCAAATTAAATAATTTCTATATAATTGCTATTTGCTTCCCTACAGAGATTTAAAAGTGATCAATCAATGCCATATTCTGTAAGACAGTCAAGGATATCACACAAAATAACTTAATCAGCTAAAAATCAAGCAGTAATATGAGAAGCTCAACACATTCTGGAGAAAAATATACTGAACTTCTGACTTAGGTATTATAATGACTTTAGGGAAAACTGAATCTCGAGACTTTTAAGTTTTGTTTCATAGAATGTATATCTTGTACAGAGCTTCCCAGGTAGCTCAGTGGTAAAGAATCCCCCTGCCAATGCAGGAGGTGTGGGTTTGATTTCTGGGTTGTGAAGATCCCCTAGAGCAGGAAATGGAAACCCACTCCAGTACTCTTGCCTGGGAAATCCCATGGCCAGAGGAGCCTGGTGGGCTACAGTCCATGGGGTCAGAAAAGAGTTGGACACAACTCAGGGACTAAACAACAACAAAATCTTATATGGTTAGAAGGCTAGCGAATATACAAAGTGAAAATCTTACCTGTTTAACAAAAAGCTCCAGAAATCAAAATATACAGAAGGAAAACTGGTGAAGAAACAGACTTAAAAATCACACTAAATAGAGTTCCTTAGTCATGGATGAAAGAATTTGTATCCATCAAGTTTATCTTGTGAATTTGATCCACTGAGTCAGCAAAAAATAAAGAGTTCTAAAAAAGTGCTGTGTGCATGTGTGCCTCTGTGTATGAGTGTTTAGATACTATGTTTTATGCTTTAGATAGAAACATCACACTTTAGAGATATATATATATCATTATTTATCCATGGGGTAACGATCATAAGACCAGCTGAGTAACTTGAGGAAATTCTTTAACTTAGTAATGGATAAATATTTTAATGATGATATTTTAGTTGAGCAACATGCTAAGAGTTATCACAAAGAAAATACTTATAAAGCATATTCATATACATTTTTGATATTGTTTGAATCAATGGCTATGAAAATATATTCATTACTTCAAAATCAAATTTTATTATTGTAAATCATTATGAATTCTTCCAGTTTGACTTTCTACAGTTTGACCTAAGGAGACTATGTGTTTGCATATACATACATTGAGAAGTTTCAGCAACAGTAACCTGAACTCCTTCAAACAAGGTTGTCTGGAGGGCTCCAGGATCCATAGCTATTCCTACTGCAAGTGGCAGCTTTGGAGAGAAGCATATTTCAGCCTAGCGTTTGGTGTGGAGATTATTACCTTTTAACTCCAAGATGATCCTAGCCACAGTTATGCAATATCATTTCTATAACCTCCACACTGATCTTACTTCTGAACTCAGAAACTTCCGCTGGTTTTGCGTATTTTACTGATGATTTCCAGTAGGCTCTGACTTTGCTTGCCCTTCTATTGTAACACGGCACTTCAGCCAGAAGATATGAAGCCTCATAAGATTTAATTCATTTCAATTCACTAGGCTATAAATGAAGTCTGTCTCTTAAAACGGATGACGCTTTAAAGGTTTATTATCATAAAGAAACACATCGGTGCTTCTGCTCATATTTTACCACACACGATGAAAAAAATGCAATCAGGACTGAGATAGTTAAGAAAGGTACAGAAAATGAACTTGAGTATCCAAAGCATATGCTGGTTGAAAAAGCTAGTCGAGAAATGTAATTCTATGACTAGGGTGAAAGTAAACAGAAGAGAGGTGAGGAATAGATGGAAAAACTGAAGCATGCCAGAAGACCAGGGAAACGGAACACCACAGCTTAAGATTGAACAGTGATGGGTGAAATAACTGAACTGGCCTGAAATCACAGGACTGAATGTCTGAATGAAAGGCAGAACAGGAAGTGAGCACTATTCTCTCGACTTATATTTCAACGTAAATGTTGCACATTTCCAATGTACAATACGTAAGTTTTGTTGGGTGGAAAGTTTAGAATTAATCTTTACAGTTTCATCACACACAGCTATTTGACTACAGCGCCTTACAAAATCATCACCAGTTTCCACTAGGTCTTCTCTGAGTTCCTTTGTTTAAAAGGAGTAGGATCTGAAAAGTTATCTATTTAAAATCTGGTAGACTAGTACTCATGATCAATACTGACATCACTAAGAAACTTCAGACTATAAATGAGACACCTACATAAAGAATGTAGCACTCTATTTGGATCACAGAAAATAGCCAATAAACAGAAGTTACTATGACCATTATTTTTTTTTAATTGGTAGATTCTAAAAAATTTCAGAACATGAATATTTTACTTTTAAGAAATATATTTTCAAAGCTATAGGTCAGGAATTTCTTTAACTGAAGAAACTGAAGCACATCACATTTTTCCAACTTAATAAAAGGAATGGAACAAAGGCGGGGGGATGGGAATATCAAATGAGCAAAGAGAATTAGAATTGAAATGGTATGCTAAAGATATTGCACAAAATGGGTATTTTGAAAATGGAAACAGAGATGCTGATTCATAAAGGTACAAACTAGGGAGACACAGAACAGAGTCATCAGTGATACTGTGGAGTGTCAGTGAGACAAACACATCATGGTCTGGCTAAAATGAAATTCATGCGTTAGGGACTATAGGACCTTGAAGAAGTTGATAATGCGCTATTTCAAAGTCCTTCCATGACTTTTAGTAATAAAGATCCCCTTGACCAGACTCAAGATAACCTGTTTCTAAGTTCTGGACTAGAGGAAGTTAGTTCAACAGGATTAAGGCAATTTTTATACTAATTTTGAAATTGTTCTTTTAATTTACGTTTATTCACTTGTCCTGTACAGCCATTATCATGCAAAAATCTTGACAGCTCTTCTTTCCAGGTATTTTTACTTATTTATTTTAGTCTTTTTCAAAAACAAATTGTTCTCTCTTTTACTGTACTGGGCTGTGGGTGCATGCTCTCTCCAAGGTACACTGGTGAACACCTGACTTTCAGCTATTAATGATTTGTATTTACAGAAGATTGAATGCAAGATATCCCTGTTAAAGGGATCTTTCATGACTGCTGTTCTCTTTCATTAAGAAATACTTTTAACTTGATTGATTTAAAGAAACAGTGATGAAACTTCATTCACTAAATAGGGATTAGCTGACACTGGGAGGTATATTTCATTTTATGTCATTACAGTCCATTATAATGTCATATGTATATACTGGAACTCTTTGTAATGGTGAAGATATTAACAGTGAAAATGTTAGAGAGTCATTTTTAAAAAGAAAACCAAGTAAAATCAAGTCTACTAATGTCTTAGAAGCCCATCAAGCCACAGAAGTACTGGGGGTCCATTGGTTAAGACTTCTAAAGAATCATCTGATAATGAAAGAAACAAGTATTTCCAGGCTCTGGATGAAAACTGAAAATAACATTTAATCAGAATCTAATCTTGAGACAGATGAAAACTGGATGACTGCTCCACAAGGGTTTTCAGCTTCTCTTTTTGGGAAATTGTTCTCTGCTTAGGCAGAGATGTATAACCACAGCAAGACATTTTATCAAATATATAGACTCATTGAATTTCAGAATAGGAAGGCACCCAGGAGATGATGGAGTTCAACTCTTGCACTTTATGGACAGGGGGAAAGTAGCAACTGAGATTGAATCTTGACCAGAGTAATTCAGCTACCTGGTGATACATCTGGGTATCAATACTAATCGATACTAATTCTCAAAAGTCAGTATTTAGTAAACATTATTTACTTAAAAAAAGAAAAGAATTCTATTTCTTAGAGACGTCCAAGGAATTTTATCTATGAAATGCCCTGAAACTAAGATATAAGAATTAAGCAAGGATGGATAAGTAACCAGTGGTACTTAAGGATACCCACTTAGACAGGAAGTTCATTTCTCTTAATGGGAGGTGGATGCATGGGATGTGAGGTTATCCATACCACACTATTTAGCTTGCTTTTCTAACAATAGCTTTTAGCTCCTGCTTGGATTCATAGCTAAGTAGTAAGGCTGTGGAATAATGCATGATAATAACCTATTACATCTTGGGTCCTTAAAAGTCTGCTGCCTTCTCCTAATCTTTCCCTCAAGAGATATATTTCATGAGCTCATCTTGTCCTGGATACTTCCTGCTTCAATAAAAAAAAAATAGGTTAATCATTGATCCTAAGGGAACCAATGTGTTGTCACAACAACATCCCACTAATTGGAAAAGTCCTTCAGAAAGACAGTCATAGCATGGATTTCAATTCACTGCACTCTCCTCAGAAGGTAGGGGATAAAGCACACCCATTATCTACTATCCCCACCACAGTTTTAGATGATGGGTCCTTTCCTCATGGAAGTACTAAAAGCATGCCTGGAACCACTGTCAAGTCTTATGAAAAACAAAGAACTAAGATCTTTAATATCAAAAGCATATTTTAGAAAACGTGTGAGCAAACAGTAAACTGTCTCATACCCTCCCACCCTCTCAGAGTGTTCGGAACAGAATTTAACGATCTCTTTCTGTTTTTCTGCCTGTCTTGAATTAACAGAAAAAAAATGATTTAAGGGTATAAGACACACCAATAATTTTTCAATAATGTATGTCCACAGATTTCTTAATAACAGTTTGAAGGCTGGCTTGATCTTTACCTTATGGTTCTTTGTTCTGAATTAACACCATTAAATGAATGGGACAGATGATGTTTTGTTTTGCTGAGACTAAATCATGGCTCCCAAAGGTGGCGAGGAATAGATTACTTGGGGATTCATTTCAATAGTCAGGGAACATTTCATATACTCAAAATTACTTGGAGAATCCCTTAGGAGAGTGGAGAGTGAGGTCTCTTAGTAGATGCAACACAGCCAGCTTCCTTGGCACTGGAGCAGACTGCTGTCATTTCTGTCGGTTGAGCTATATTTTATTTATTTTTTATTATTTTATTTTATTTTTTTAAGTTATTTCCACATAGTTGGACTGTGCTGTTATATAGAAAGGGTTATTTCTGTATATCTGGAACCCTGCGGCAGCAGAGATGACACAAGAATGAGAAGCAAAGAGGAAGCCACGGCGGGCACAGCGGATCGGGGTCCGATGTTCATTCTGAGCCCAGGCACGTTGAATGGAACCCTGGTTTTAATGAAGATAAGACACAACTCCTTTATTGTTGTTTTTGGTACTCCTGGACTATAAACGCAGGTCCTGCAGTCACTTAACAGTACTCGGTAAAATGATGACTCTCCAAAGTAACCCGAACAGGCGTATATAAAAGTTTTTTTGTTAAGAGTTTCCACAAAATAAG
This sequence comes from Oryx dammah, assembly GCF_014754425.2. Taxonomy (NCBI): domain Eukaryota; kingdom Metazoa; phylum Chordata; class Mammalia; order Artiodactyla; family Bovidae; genus Oryx; species Oryx dammah. Next base: position 8,662,589 of record NW_024070189.1, read on the forward strand.
ATCTCAGTCACTAAATTTCTCCTAGAAAATTCACCGAGAGCATATTTTCATCATCTTTGGACTCTCCAGTTACAGATACATTGATATAAAATTGTCTTCACTCAAAAAGCACTAACATCTTAAGCTGTCATGGCAAACGTGTATCTGGTGGGCAAATATAGCCGAAATGGGGGCACTGTTACTACATGACAGAAACTGCACAGAGGTGTTCCTGGAGGCTGCTAAAAGCTGGCTTAGAGACAAGCTTCGGTGCTAAATAAACCAGCACTACAAAAAATAAAAAAATCTTCAAAAAGGAATTCCTTTTGAAGCTGTCACTGCAGTGAGTCAGCCTCCTTTGATTTTGTATTCACTGCCGTGGGACTAGAAATTACTAGCTTCCATTTTTCCTGTGGCAAGGAAGAGAAAATGCATTTATCCATCCTGCAAGAAGATGACTTTCACAAATGATGGCTTGTGCTGTTCCCAAAAGAGATCAAATGGAAGGCAGGCAGGCAGGCTCACCAGCGAGCTTTTATAATCGCTGTGTGTGCAGAGGATGTTACGGCAGGACAAATGTCGGAGCACGTTCCTCTTTCCATCTCTTATGAATGCAGAGAAAAGACTCCATGGCGGAGCTTAGGGTTCACATTGGTTCTTCTCTCAGAACGATGAGCCTGCTCTAGAATCATACTTCTAAGAGAGTAAAATTAAAAGAAGAAACCCCCCAATCCTAAGTAAATACAGAATTTTTAAAAACATGGCATGGAGTTTTTAAAATGATTGATTGTTTTTTGAACTTTTTGTTGAACTATAATATACGGAATAGGGCACAAATCATAAGGTATAGCCTGAGAATTTTAAGAAAACTAACACACTCCATTCAGATCAAGAAGCAAAAAGCTCTCTACTTGTGGCCCCTTCCTGAGGCATTAAGTTTTAAATCTTTACTTGGTGTACACGGCATATTTAAACATTCATTTGTCTTTCCAAAGATGCTGTCTTTTCACACCTTTATCTAGCCTGTCCACTAGCTCCATGGGCTTTGGTTGGCAGTTTTTAAATATGATACCTGCCTGTGTGTGTTCAGTCATGTGAGACTCTTTGCAACCCCATGGACTGTAGCCCCCCAGGTTCTTCTGTCCATGCGATTTTCAGACAAGAATACTGGAGTGGGTTGCCATTTCCTCCTCCAGGGGATCTTCCTGACCCAGGGATTGAACCCACAACTCTGGCATCTCTTAATTGGCAGGTGGGTCTCCTTTATCACTGGGCCACCTGGGAAGCCATATACTTGGTTACTTAGAGTTATTTTATTATTTCCCCTTTTTCTCAGTGAAAAGTCCTATCAAACTGTTTCTACTTCATATGCATATGTCAGTTTTAAATATATATTTATCTTTAAAGTGGAAATCCTAATTTTTTTTTTTTTTTGCAATCTCTCAATTATCTGTTCTCCCCACTGAGGGCAGAATGTAACTGCACAAGTCTTGGAACCACAGAAAGGAAGAATAAGTTATGGAATGAAAGGAACTTTAAGAGTTTTAATCAAAGAAACTTAATTTGAAATATAAAGCTAAAATCACATGTCTCATATAAAGTGCTCCATTATGAATTTTTGAATTCTCTTGAAGGTATGTTTTTCTATACATAAAGGCTTATCTTTCACCTTCTCTGGAATTCTCAATTACTTTCTGCAATAATGTGTTCTCCCTTCTTTATTTAACCGAAACCTCTAAGTGCTCATAAATGATAAACAGAGAGAGGGGAACCCAGCAGCAACACCATCCTATTTTCTTTCGCAAACAGGAAGCTCGTGTGGCCCAAATGCTGTAATTTAGTTGGAATATATGTTTTTTGAATTTCAAACTAAAATCAGTGGCTGTATTTGCAATGCAATTATCTTCATCAACTTAAAATACTATATTGTGCATTGTAATTTGGTTCTTAAATTAAAAAATCCAAATTTACATATAAATATGCATGCCTTTAGTCTGTGGTATTAATTAGGAAATATACTTTGAATATTATAGCTTATATATTTGATTTAGTGTTAATTTTCAGTCACTCAATATCTTCAAGTTGTAATGTGGCATGAGGATTATTAAAATAATTTTTATAAAGCATTTGTGAGTTAAGAACTAGTAAGGCAAACACTGAAACCCTTCAGTGACTCAAATTATCAGTCGAAATTTCCTGAGCCCATAAGCAAATCTTCACACTGTAAGATAAAGGTTCTGTTTGGAAGGCTCTGCAGTTACTACTTAGATTTTATTCTTGTTTCTGCCATTATAGGTGATGTGTTGGAAAAAGAAGGACACGTAATATTTGCGAAGAAATGGAGCTAGAAAAGTGTTGGGGAGGGTGACATCCCTACAGGAAGACAAGACTCTGGAAATTTCCAAAGAGGGACAGAAGAAGAATTCGTTTAGAATGAGAAGAACTAAGGAGCAGGATGAAGGGTTTCCAAATTGGATGAAGAGGAGACGAATGTTCCAGTTGGCAGAAAGAGGGAGGTGAGAAGGGTCTCTTCCAGGCCTACGGAAAGTTGGACTTTTATTTTTCTAACAGGATTATTTTTAAATGTCATTAAAGCAATATTTGAATAGCTTTCATTAAATGCCTTTTTGGTAATATACTTATTTAGGGTATCTCTTGCATTTTATAAGCAAGACCATCAACTACCAGAAAGGAATTAATAGAAAGCAGGAAATGGAATGTACAGATGCTAGCATTTCTGTCTCATGACTTCCATCTCTTACCAAAATTCCTATAACACAGTAAACAAACATAAACATGCCGAGGCAATGAGGGGACCAGTAAGGGACAGGCCGTGGACACCAGCCTGAGTATTCATGGAGTGCGCGAAAAAATGCCTGGAGTCTCCTAATTTTGGTGTGAGCCCATGGGCAAATAACTTTATTTCTCCTCTTAATTTATTTTGGTTAAAAATGAAAGGTTTTCTGGTATTAATTTAATTGAAATTAATTAGTGACTATGTACCCCTGACCTGGTTCAAAAAGGTGTTAATAATTATGGGTGATTAAAACAGCATGAGCTGCAAAGTGGTACATGAAGGCAAAGTATAGGCCTGTCTTGGAAAACAACTAGAAAATAAAGGCAAAATATGAAAGCTTAAATAGTACTAGGGAAGTTTTTTTTCCTAAAAGACATCACTTAAGCTAAATATTATATTGTTCAACATTACACTGCTTTAAAAAACACATTTTAAAGAATAAAGAACACTCCAAATACATTCTTTAAAAAGCAATAATACTGCAGGGCTTTCTGCATCTTCTCATAACCAAATGAATGAAAACGCAAGTTTGAAACTTAATGACCATATTTAGGTATTAAAATAAACAGGTGCTCCACAGAATGAATGAGATGAATAAGGACCATTAGTCTTCCAAACTGAAGATGAATAACAAAATTGAAATTCAGGAAGCTAGAGAATCAGGGAGCTTACATTTATGTGATGAGACTAACAAAAGCCAAAAAAAAATATGGAAAATAGACTTCGTCTGGATCATTTGAGAGGTATCAAATAGTCCTAAAATCATTCCTGTGACTCACAACAAGCTGCTTGAGTATAATGAAGGTTACAGAAGAACATGAAGAACATCCTATTATAATTCTTCTGAAATCAGAGGGATTATCAAGCAACCTGGTGTAGAATTACCCCTCCATAAGGGAAGTGGGCTTCCCTGGTGGCTCAGAGGTTAAAGCGTCCACCTCTGATACAGGAGACCCGGGTTCAATCCCTGGGTTGGGAAGATCCCCTGGAGAAGGAAATGGTAACCCACACCAGTATTTTTGCCTAGAGAATCCGATGGACAGAGAAGCCTGGTAGTCTACATAGGTCCACGGGGTCGCAAAGAGTCAGACACGACTGAGCGACTTCACTTCACTTCTAAGGGAAGTGGATTCCTTCATATATCAGAGTGAGAAGGGATACATGAGATGAGGTGAACACTCCAGCCTCTACTCATATTTATTCTCTTGGGCAAGGATGATTTGTGCGGAATTTCTAATTTGTAGTTTGTTAAAATTCATGTCCTCTTTCTTCCTAGTGGTTCAAAGGACTTGAAGATGGACTGACTCCATTATTTGTTTTATATAGTCAGGACATGAACTTTGACAAACTACAAATTAGAAATTCAACACAAATTAAATTCTTCTAGTTTTTAATACCACTGGACTAGTAGCTATACCACCTCAGGCAAGTCACTTAATCTTTCTGAGTATTGATTTCCATTTCTGTAAACTGGAGGGGCTGAGCTAGATGAAGATGTCTCTTCCAGTCACACTTCTACCATCCCAAAGGCTCAGTCTCTGGTGTTAAAAGCAAATGTTTTAAAAATGAATTAGTACATAAGACATAAGATCTATGGTTTTTACCCTTTATGGAAGAAAGTAAAAGTCATGGTTTCCTTTTCCACAATGCCTTTCCAGCCATGATCCAATCTCATCCCTTTTGAAAATGCCTAAGAGGCCACGGAGTTTCATGCAGGTTGAACAGTACCTTCTTGCCAATCATTTATCTCTCACAGTTGGTCTCATGTCTCTGCCATTCTCTCAGTTTCTAGTCTCTGACACCCCAAATATTCCACTTAAAAATTTTAAAAAATGTAAAAAATGGAAGGATATAACTAATTTTTGTTCATTTTTCTGAAAAGGTTTATCTTGATTAAGTGTCAAGAAGGAACATGTGCATCCCTATATAGGAAGGGGTGTCTCCAAGAAAGTCATACATGCATTCAAAGTGTCTTCTCTATATTACTAGAATAGCATCTTAAAATCCAAACACCAAATTTTGTGAAAATGTTAAGAATAAACATAAACTCTCCTTCAAATTTCTAAGTGAAATTAAAAAGTGGTAGAGTAACCAAATGGTAATTAAATGCATTTTCTTCTTTCAGAGCTCCCCTTTTCTTAAGAGAATTGAGATTTAATTATACTTATTGTGATAAATGCAAATTATTCTGCTCATGGCCCAAGGCTCAGGAGATTTCCCTGACATACCTGGAGTACAGGGGGAAAAAAACCCTAGAAGTAAATTTAATCCTCTAGGAAAATTTGAGACTCAGTTGTCAAACTGTAGTTTGCATAAAAGTCAACTGGGGAACTCATTAAAATTTCAGAATGCTGAGCTCAGGGGTGTGCTGATAACACACAGGCTGTCTGAAAAAAATACACATGTGTGTTTAAACACACATTTATTATAATTTTTATTAACATAAAAGATGTGTAGGACACAACTTATAAAAATAATAAAATAAATAATACTATTTATCATAAATTCCATATAACCAAATGGATTTCACAGAATTATTTCCTTAATTTTTGCTGAACTTTTCTTAGCTCACCTATGGTTATAAATGATGAGTGAGTCCTTCAGATAAGAATGTTTGTTGATATCCTGCTTTATTGAAATGACAAAGAGATAGGCTGAAACTGCACTTGCTCATCAGCAAAGTGAGCAAAATCTTTGCAGTGTTGGATAGTAGCTTTTGAATTGAAAAAATATTTCGTAAAATATTTTGGCTATTCACAATAATCTGCACTACTAACATGGTTTTCATTATTTTCTTAAATCTAAACAACCAACAAGATAATTTATGAAGCACCGATTTGTAGCATTTGTCAATTTCAATGGTGTAAATTTTCCCACCATGACTGATTTCAAGCTGTCAATGGGACAATACTGAGCACTGGGCTGGGAAAAGATGAGTCATTCATGCACCATTCTATAGTATTTCCACCATACAGATCAATAGACATAAACACCAACCAGAGTGAAGATAATAGTAAACTGTAGTAAGATAATTAGAGGATGATGATCTTTGAGTATTTATTGCCTTTGTTTTTCATCACAGCTATACTTAACAATGGACTTCCTTGGTGGCTTAGCTGGTAAAGACTCCACCTTCAATGCAGGAGACCTGGATTTGATCCCTAGGTCAGGAGGTCACCTGGAGAAGGGAAGGGTAACCCACTCCAGTATTCTTGCCTGGAGAATCCCACGAACAGAGGAGCCTGCTGTGTCCAAGAGCCTGACACAGCTGAGCAACTAAGCACACAGGCATACTTAGCAATGAGCTCACTAAATAGCTGAAAATTAACAACTGCCTCTTTCTGGTCATTATGAGACAGTTTCAGGACACAACTGCCAGTCCTCGACTTCCTGTGCATTTGATTCAGTAGGTCTGGTTGGAACTAGGAATTTTCATTTTAAAAAGCACCCCAAGGAGATTCTGACACAAGTAGTTGACAGATAAGATTCTGAGAAATTCTGACACAGACTGCTATGTACTTTAAGAGGTAATTCTATTAAGAACTTTTCACTAATTCTAATTGTTTTAATGGAACATTAAAAAGAGCTCCTTGATTTAAGTAAACACTGGGTAAAATGTTTCAACTATGAAAACATCTAGTGCAGGTTAGTCCCTTGGACTGCAAGGAAATCAAACTGGTCCATCCTAAAGGAAATCAGTCCTGAATATTCATTGGAAGGACTGATGCTGAAGCTGAAACTCCAAATACTTTGGCCACCTGATGCAAAGAACTGACTCATTGAAAAAGACCCTGATGCTGGGAAAGACTGAAGGCCAGAGGAGAAGGGGATGACAGAGGGTGAGATGGTTGGATGGCATCACCGACTCGATGGATGTGAGTTTGAGCAAGCTCCGGGAATCGGTGATGGACAGGGAGGCCGGGTATGCTGCAGTCCATGGAGAAACAAAGAGTCGGACACGACTGAGCGAACTGAACTGAGTGCAGGTAAGGATATTCACTACGGACTGCTCATTCACTATGGACTGTAAACTGGAAAAATCCTTCTGTCGGGTAATTTGGTGGAATCTCTTAAGGTTTCAATACTCTATAACCCTAAAATCCCATTTCTAGAAATCTACCCTGCAGTAGCAATACATGGCTACCTAAAACATTTCTAACGTTAAAGTTCAAAACTCAGAATTGCTTGTGACAACAAAAAACTCAGTATATAAATGTCTTTAATGGGGAAAAAGTGAAATCGCTCAGTCATGTCCTACTCTTTACAACCCCATGGACTGTAGTCCACAAAGCTCCTCCATCCATGGAATTTTCTAGGCAAGAGTACTGGAGTGGGTTGCCGGGAAAAGGATATATAAAAGATAACATAGCCACCCAACCAAATAGTAGGCAGTCACTATAAACAATGAAAGAACCTTACATGTGCTGCCTTAGAAATATGCCCAGGGTACATTGTTAAATTAAAAACAACAGCAGATGCAAATCTGTGGAGAGTGTGATCTGAATTTTGTCCAAAAAAGAAAAAAAGTGCAGATATACATATCTGTGGTTTCTGTGTGTATACAGAAATGTAAAAGGGATAAGCATACAGAAAACCGGCAGATATAAATAGCAGTTACCTGGGGGTAGGGCTCGGGGGTAGAAAAGGAGATGGGATTGAAGAAGGTATTATAGATTTTTCTCTTTATCATCTATATACCTTCTCTTCAATAGTTTTACTGAGATATAATTTACATAGCTTACAATTAACCCCTTTAAGTGTATAATTCAATGGCTTTTTAGCATGCAGATATGTGCAAATGTCACTTCATATTATGTATATATTTTAAAATAGGTACTGTGAGTGACTTTTTACTTTTCTTTTTAATGGTCTTCTGTATTTTTCAAAAAATGAACAATAAAGTTTGGGAGAGATTATTTTAATGACAAAATATTCAGATATATCCAGAGTCCTTCAATTCTTGTTAGTCTTTTAACTAATTAAGGCTTCTTGTTACCCTGGAAAGTAAGTCGCTCAGTCGTGTCTGACTCTTTGTGACCCCATGTACTATAGCCCGCCAGGCTCCTCTGTCCATGGGATTTTCCAGGCAAGAGTACTAGAGTGGGTTGCCATTTCCTTCTCCAGGGGATCTTCCTGACCCAGGGATCGAACCAAGGTCTCCTGCATTGTAGGCAGATGCTTTACCATCTGAGCCACCAGGGAAATCCCCCTTTTCCCCTACTGGAACTTTTTGCAATTCTGAGGCCTGAAAAGCTCTGGAAGCCTAAAGTTTTCCTGGCTAACATTTGGTAGGAAAATCTGATCAGAACGAATGTGATGCTACTTATTACATCTGTCTTTAACCCTCGCAGTGTGACCACCTGAACATTGTGTTAAACGAATCTTAGCATATTTGACTAGGGACAGGGTCTCAGACTCCCAAAGGTGACGTAATATAATGTATGATTTCTGTGCCTGTGTATCTTTCAAAAGGGTTTAATGTTCTTAATTCCAAATGGCATGTTTCCCAAAGCATGTGCATGAAAGTTTGGGCCCCTACCTCAAAGAATATTAGTGAAACAGAAAATGGGAAGTGGGAAGGAAGAAAGGAGACTTGCTGAATGGCATGGGAATCCCAGGGTTGAGAGTGAAAAGGGAAACTGGGGTCAAGAGCACCCTTCCTGGAATCACGGGTGCTGCTGTCCCTGGAGTTGAACTTGGAAACATGTGCGCCCTGGGGAAAAAGATCACATTGAGAACTAACCGTCTATATGCCAGAAGGGGTCAGGACTGCTGGAAAGTGTGCATGTCAGGGTCTTATTTAGAGAAAGCCAGGCTGAACGCCAGAAAGGGGTCATCTCCATCTCCTTCGATATAGAGACAACAGTTTTCAGGCTTCTCCCTGGGGAGGGGAAGCTTTAATCACCTTCTCCCCATTCGGAATTTCAAGGGAGATTCTTACACATGGAAAGTCACCCAGAACTCTTGAAAATATGTGGGTTTAAATACCCCGAGCCACAGTAACCCTCACTTTGCAGGGGAGAGAGTAAAAGCAGGCATGGTGTGTCTCCCTGGAAAGCACGCAGGAGGAAGCTGCTTCAACAGATTGAGAGAGAAGACAGTGTAGGAAGCACAGGGAGCGGCCTTCCACCAGAGTCCCAGCAGATCCTCAATCAGGAAACAGGAGTCGAGAGCATTTCAGTGCTTCCACTGAAGCCAGAGTAGTCTCCTTCTACTCAGTTCAGTTCAGTCGCTCAGTCATGTCCGACTCTCTGGGACCCCATGGACTGCAGCACGCCAGGCCTCCCTGTCCGTCACCAACTCCCAGAGTTTACTCAAACCCATGTCCATTGAATTGGTGACGCCATCCAACCATCTCATCCTCTGTCGTCCCCTTCTCCCACCTTCAATCTTTCCCAGCATCAGGGTCTTTTCAAATGAGTCAGCTCTTCACATCAGGTGGCCAAAGTACTGGAGTTTCAGCTTTAGCATCAATCCTTCCAATGAACATTCAGGATGGATTTCCTTTAGGATGGACTGGTGGGATCTCCTTGCACTCGAAGGGACTCTCAAGAGACTTCTCCAACACCACGGTTCAAAAGCGTTCTACTGCAATGACATAATTTGAAGTGCAGCTGCCCTGCCACTGATCCATGCTCCGCCTTGTTCAAAAATGCATTAGCAAGGGATTTTTCCTGGGCTCACAATTTCAAAACTTTTTCCAACAGCTTGCCAGCAGTAGTTTTGTAAGAGGCAGATAAACGGCAGGAGTCACTGTGGAATCAGAATTCCTCCAGAGTCCTCTGTTTTCCCTTCTCCCTGCCACTGTCCCCTTTACCTCATGCTCACTCTGCTACTGCCTCGGTTGTGGTGAAAAGGAAGCCCCTGTGTGTGCAAGTGTGAGCACAGAGTGTGCATTTCACAAATGCATGACGCATGTCTACTAACACCTATGTCTAATAACACCCACCTGTCTGGAACTAAGCTCTGCAGAAAAGTGCAAGTGTTGGTCATGCAGTCGTATCCAACTCTTTGCGACCCTATGGACTGTATCGTGCCAGGCTCCTCTCTGTCCATGGAATTTTTATCAAGAATACTGGAGTGGGTAGCCATTCCCTTCTGCAGGGGATCTTCCCAACCCAGCGGTTGAATCTGGGTCTCCTGCATCGCAGGCGGATTCTTTACCAGCTGAGTCACCAGGGAAACCATGTGGCAACGGATCACAGCCAGGAGGGAGCACCACACGAGGGCAAGAAGAAATCAGATCTGAAGGCTGCCAGCTCCAGGCACCGGTGTTCCCATGGTTTTATTCAAAGAACGCCCTCTAAGGGCTTCAACTCAGAGTCTGTTTACTCTAACTTTACAATTATATAAAACTTGGCTGCCGAGATTCCACATCGTCAATTTAGAACGCGAGAGAAGGATGCCTAGAGGAGATCAATCTGGGAACACAGAATCTTTTTCTGAACGAGGTGTGGTCTTGTTTGCTTCTCACCCCCGTCCCTTACTGCACTGACTGTACCAGCTCCGGGGATCACAGTTACCGTTTTATTTTCATTTGCCCTCACCGGATGAGGGGAGACTTTCCTTCTCATTCATCTTTGCCTCCATGCGCTGCTCTGTTTGAATCAAAATGAGTTGAAGCGGTAGCTTGACAACTGAGGAGACTACATCAAATAGAAACAGAAGAAGGCAAGAAGCCCAGTAACCCGAAAAATCTGTGTCTACTCCTAAAATGTGGGAGGAAATTATTGTACAATAGTTGATATCCAGAATGATAGCCCCGAATTATGACACCCCCCAAAAGGATAAGAATAAACTAACATTTACTGCCAGCCTGCTCTGTGTTGGGCAGAGCATCAGGTACATAACATCTGCCACCTGTTTCACTTTGATGAGACCCATAATATATTTGGGGACGATTTCTGTCCAAAATGTTTCAAGGTTATGGTACTTACAGTGTTAAAATCTTATTTTTCTGGAAAGCTTGGCTACCGAAAATGCTTTGTTCTTTAAGGGTTCCAGCTAGGATTTTGTGATTTTTATTAATATAACCTCAGATATTTGGAGATGAAACTTCTCAGAGCTCACTCTTATATAATAGAGCATTGAATACAGGAGCCCTAGGCTTCATTCACCTCATTTAGAAAGTAAGCATTAAACACTCTAAGGAAAATGAACCTTTCCACTGTGCTCCCAGGAAAATGCTAAAACATAGGTGCACTTTGAGGGTTGTAAGGAAGGGGTAGAAGCAAGCTGTGTGTGTGTGTGTGTGTGTGTGTGTGTGGTCTCTATCCCTGATAATACCTGTCAGTTTTCTTATAGGCACCAAGCACTTAGGGGCGAATAGTTTATAGCTTGGAAGTTCTGTCAAGTCAAAGACAGTCAGAGCTTAGGCACTTGGGAAGAAATTCTTGCCTCCTTTTTATATCAGCTCCAACTTGAGCTGGTCAGTGCAAGAGTTTTCTGATTTGAGAAATGAAGAGTTATTGTTGGCGACTAGTAAGCCAATGCCAGAAACTCTGCAAAGAAGAGGCCCAGATCTCTTAAGATTCCCTTGGGCCAAAACATCTAGAAGAAAAGTGGCGAGTTTCTGCAACAATCTCAGGAGAATTTTCTCTGTTGGAATAAGATGTTATTTAGAAAAAATTTGGCAATGAAAAAACTAAGGAAAGAAAGAGGACCAGGAGGAGTCTCTAGTTTCCGCTATTCTAATTTCCTTAAGGGCAGGGGGCTGGGTCTTGTAGATTACCTCTTTACGCCTGAGCTCCTGTGGGTAGCAGGAAGCGGGGCCCAGCTAGGAAACCTGCACTGGTACTGTGACCAACATAAACACAGTTCTGCGTCTAAATAAAACAAGAAACCCTGACACCCTTGAAGAGTAACCCACATATTCTTTATATTATGGGTAACCAGGACAAAAGGTGGCCTTTAGAGGAATTTATCTCACCTTAAAGCCTGTTATAGAAACTATGAGAGTGGCCAACACGGAGTGCTTACCAGATAGCTTCAGTCAGAAGCTAGGATCCCACTTTACAGACGAGGAAAGCAGAGAGGTTTAGAAACTCGGTGAGGATAATAAAATGAGCAAGTGCTGTTGCCAGGCCATCTGGTCTTAGAGTTTGATCATGTAACCAAAGACTTTGCTTATACTGGACATGCAGTTCTAATGGGGTTACATTCTGTTTTCTACAGAACATTACTTTCTAAAAAAAAAAAAAAAATTAAAGCTTACATTAAAAAAAAAACAACCTCATTCTGGCCTTCCAGAGCCCCATCCAGGCGTGCCCTGGCCTCCTAACGCCCCAATCTTTCTTCGTAAGGCTGGGGGCTTTGTCGTGTACTCAAGCCCAGGACCCAAGTGAAAATCTGATCAGGTCACCGCTGGGAAGCACGCTGAGAGGTTTCAGAACAGCCCTAACGGGATCTGTGTGGTCCGGTCCCCACCTGTCAGCTCTCTCCTCATTTCTTGCCACTTGTCCCTTGGCATTTCACACTCCAGTAAGGCTGTTGCCAAGACTTCCTGGTGGGCTTGAGGCTCCTCACCCCAGATCCATGCACACACTTGTACTCCATCTGGAACACGTCTCCTCCCAGCCCCCACCTGACTGTAGGCTCCCGATTACCATGTCAGTTCAGTTTAGTTCAGCTGCTCAGTCGTGTCCAACTGTTTGAGACCCATGGACCGCAGCACGCCAGGCCTTCCTGTCCATCACCAGCTCCCAGAGTTTACTCAAATTCATGTCCACTGAGTCAGTGATGCCATCCAACCATCTCATCCTCTGTTGTCCCCTTCTCCTCCCGCCTTCAATCTTTCCCAGCATCAGGGTCTTTTCCAATGAGTCAGCTCTTCGCATCAGGTGGCCAAAGTATTGGAGTTTCAGTTTCAGCATCAGTCCTTCCAATGAACACACAGGACTGATCTCTAGGATGGATTGGTTGGATCTCCTTGCAGTCCAAGGGACTCTCAAGAGCCTTCTCCAACACCACAGTTCATTTTTTTTTTTTTTAGACTAGTCAAGTGCAGTAGTGAGAAGCAACACCACAGTTCAAAAGCATCAATTCTTCAGCACTCAGCTTTCTTCACAGTCCAACTCTCACATCCATACATGACCACTGGAAAAACCATAGCCTTGACTAGACGGACCTTTTTTGTAAAGTAATGTCTCTGCTTTTTAATTTGCTGTCTAGGTTGGTCATAACTTTCCTTCCAAGAAGCAAGTGTCTTTTAGTTTCATGGCTGCAGTCCCCATCCGCAGTGTGAATCCTTGCAAAGGCTCCATCTTCTAAGAAGTCTTTCCCAGACAGCATCCCCCTGCCCTTCTAGGCAGACCTGCCCGCTGGCCACCCCACAGCCCCTGTGTCTGGGATGCATTTCTACTTCTGCCTAAAAACGTCCTGCTCCTGTGCTGATCTCTCCTGCGAGAATGTACTAGACTCTTCTGGGCAGGAAGATCAGCACACCCCGCACTAGCCCAGATCTGACATAAGACTGGTGTAGCATCTAATAAAGTTGGGCCCTTTTAACTGTCGCTTTTACAGCTTCACATTCTGCTCTACTTCTAAAACAAAAAACCAAACCAAAACAAATATTTCAGGCGATCCCGCAGATCAGTCTTTTCCAACTACTAGACATCCCAGTCCAAGACGCACCCGGCTGGCTTCAGGGTATGTTCTCCAATAAACATCAGAAGACATTTTACCTTCACTGCTGATGCATGATTAAAGACATGTCCTAGGCTTCCCAAGTCTCTAAAACCTTCCTTGTGTTGTAGCTCAGTCGGTAAAGAATTTGCCTGCAGTGTAGGAGACCCGGGTTCGATCCCTGGGCTGGGAAGATCCCCTGGAGAAGGAAATGGCAACCCACTCCAGTATCCTTGCCTGAAAAATCTCATGGACAGAGGAACCTGGTGATTGCAGCCCATGGTGTCGCAAAGAATCGGGCACAACTGAGCGACTAACACACACAGGCTTCCCAAGTCTCTAAAACCTTCCTTGTGTACAAAAATGCTCATATGCTTAAACCAAACATTTTCTCACTTTTCAGCAGAGTGCAGTGATTTCCTTGTGGTGCTAATCTGCTTTTGATTTATAATTTATATTCTAAAAAATATTATTAATAGTTTTAACATAAAGTTCGAATCTTCACTAAGATGATTATGTATATATGTAGACATATATAGAACATATATAATTCATTTTTAATTATTAAAAGATATGATGCTACAATTCCACTTCTAGATTCACCTGGCAATAACTGTGAGATCACTATATAGAATCTTTTTAAAGTATAAATCACTTCTTATAGTTAATCAGGCACATAGAGATTTACTTTAACACTTTTTTTTAATTAGGAGGGTATGAATAGAAGTATAGTGTGCTAACTGGCAGATACTTAACATAGTGTTTATATTAGAAGAATTTAAAAACATGAAGAGAATTATAACATTGTAAAGGGGAAAAAAAATCACACAGTCCTGTCTTTCAGCTTACTGATGGCTTCCTTTTATTCCCTGTTCCTTATAACCCTTGAAAACATACAAGCATATCTATGGCTTTATGTAGTCTGTATAAAAATTTATGAGTTGCTATTTTTGTTGTTATACCATTTATTTAATTAGTCCCCTATTAAGGGACTTTTGTTAACTTTCCAGGTTTTCATATTACTAGTTAATGGTATATAAATAACTGTGAGTAGGCAGCTCCTTAGAAAACAAAACCAAAAAAATCCAACAAAACCCTTCCTTTAGTTGAGGACAGAAGCCTAGAGCAAGATTTTAATGTTTTATATAAAATGTATATAATATGATAAAGCTGCCTTCCAAAACACTGCACTAATTCACAGAGCTCCCCAAACTGTAGCATATTCATCTAAACCCTGGCAGCCCTGGGTTTTATAATTCAATCTGCACTCACACCCAATTAAGTATAAATGCAAAATGCTCCCTTGTTATTTTAGTGAGATTTGATATTTTCTCATGTTGTTTACTTGCTATTCTAAGCCATCCATGTATAGCTTAAGGCACAAGACAGTATCTAATGCTACTGAATGAATTACATGGGTGCAATTTTTTGTTTACATTTCTATTACATTATTATAAGATCTGAAAGTTATAGGACCAGTAATCTTCCTACCTCATATGTACTATCTCTTTGAAAAACGTTTCTCAGAAAAGTGAAAAATGAAAAACTAGTATAAAAGTTTCCAGTCCCTTATAGTAAATAATTATGATATATTTATAAATTAAACATCAGTACTTTTTCATGATCCCAAATTAAACATAAATTACAAAACAAAAGTAATTCTTCATCAGTAATAAGTTAAATTAAATTATTATAGTAATATGTTTTGAAAACTAGTATATGATGTATTTTCCCTTTGCCCTGGGGGTATCAGTGCAGTATCTATAAGGAAGTACTACGAAGCTCAGAGGAATTAGGTTGAAAGTCTAGAGTTCTATAGAGGATAGATTTGAGGGTGGAGGGCTGTAGGGTATGACCAACTACTCTAGTTGTGGTAACTGGGGAAAGCCTTCCCCATTTCTTTAGGAAAATAATAGTCTTGTCAATGCTTTGGAAGTCAGTAGTCTTAGAATCAGCCTGTTCCCCTGATACCCACATTGCAAATTTTAGAGCAGTTAATTTGTGTCTTTGTTCCTCAAACACGAACATTATTTATTCCTCTGTTTTCAACAAAACCTTGGCTCAGTGCTATAATTAACAACGTAAGATTTTAGGTTCTGTTCCAAAAATGGAAAGCTATTTATATGTAACCCACAGCATACTTTAAATATAAAACAGGTTTTACTTGGAAGTTAGGCTCATGAGCTGGTCCACAGGAGCTTGTTTAATTGATAATACATCTGATGGCAATACTAATTATAATTTTCTTATATAAATTTATTCTTTCTAAAAATTTTAACTGAAGCACATAGTTGATTTAAATTTATTCTTTCCAACATCCGTTTCCAGAGGAAGACTGTATTTATTGTCCCAGCCCTGATGCTGAGACCCTGTGGACACCCTCACCACGGGGTGCTCGCTCAGCAAAGGCCCTGGGGATATTTCATAGGCGGAGGTGGACACAGTACTTCTACACTTCGTTGATGGGTAGAAAGCTAATGTATCTAGAGAGCAGAATGTATGAGGTTAGTTAGTAGAAATACAGTGTTGAATTAGAGAACTCGAGAAAACACATATGTCGGCAAGGCAAGGGGAAGGCTGACACACCAAGAAGACTGCTTAATGTTTGCACTCCTGTGAACACCAAAGTGTGAACCTGGAATGCAGCTGGAGTTTGATTAAATGCAGCAGAAGGAGTGATAATTACCGTCTCAGCTGCCTTGGCAACAGGGCCCCATCCTCATGTTAAAGATTCTATAGTAAGAAAAGGAGCACTCAAGCAAAGTGCCTAGTCATACAGGTGGACCAACAAGAGTCCCAGGCAATATTCAGAAGCCTCTGTGGAGGGGGAGGGGTCTGAACATCAGTGAAGTTGACAACAGATAGAGGCAAGTGTGGATTACAGACAGCACTGACGTGAACCCGCGTGTCTGAGAACTTCCCTGCCATCACGAAACCCGGTGACTCTCCAGTGACTTGCTTCTAGGAATAGAAATTAATTACTAGTCTCTATTCCTTCTGATACTGCTGCTTAGAAGGAACCTCTTAGTAGGAAACAGTGGATAAGATAATACTCTGGAAAGGAAGAGAGCCCTAAAGTCAGTGTAAGAGAAAGCACAGTAGGATGAATGAGAGAAAATGTGTGTAAGAGACTGTAACTTTCAAAATAAAACTCATGTCTGGTGGCTCAAAAGGTAAAGACTCTGTCTGCAGTGCAGAGTTGCAGGGTTGGGAAGATCCCAAGGAGAAGGAAATAGCAACCCACTCCACTATTCCAGCCTGGAGGTCCCCAGTCCACGGGGCAGCAGAGTCAAACACAACTCAGTGACTGACTAACAGTTTTCACTCCAATAGTCCCAAATTCCAGGACACAGAAGCAGCTTCTAGGCTGCACTAGACACTGTTTCCTAGTGGGCAGAGGGTATAGTTAATTCTTCATTTTATTACATAGGTAATAGTTAGTGCATATAGTTTAAACAATAAGTAATGAAAGTTGAGCTTAGTTTCAACATTTCGAAACTTACCTCTAAAAGCACTGATATCCCCATAGTGTACCTGGAGTACAAAGTATTTGCTTCCAGTCTCTCCTCCAACTCTGAATCCAACACCTGAAGATTTTCAAAAGAAGATAAATTTGTATTTTAGAAATGGAACTCTAAAATAGAGCTAGTCAAAGGTTGCTGATATATGAAATCCAAATGGAAAGAAAACAGTAGGTAACATATGCAGTTAGATGAAAATAACAATAAACTAGCTGTTCAATGAAAATCTCTGATATAATCTATTATTTCTCCTCAAAACTCTGATGGAAGTCTATTTGTAGTCTCTACTTCAGAACTAGTGTAATCACTTATACTTTAAGAAGACAACTCATTCATTTTTCAAGAAACAAAACAAAATAAAGAAAACGAAATTCTGTCCTTGCTGATTACATAACAGACATGCATAAACCTATTATTTCACTTTGTTTTGCATATACTTATATACATTTTGGGGCTTCCCTGGTAGCTCAGCTGGTAAAGAAACAGACTGCCATGCAGGAGACCCCAGTTCAATTCCTAGGTTGGGAAGATCCCCTGGAGAAGGGAACGGCTACCTACTCCAATGTTCTGGCCTGGAGAATTCCAAGGACAGAGAAGCCTGGTGGGCTACAGTCCATGGGGTTGCAAAGAGTTGGACAGGACTGAGTGATTTTCACTTACTTACATATCCATTTTTACTTTGATTGAATACAGGGAATTAGACTTCTTAAGATCATCTCAGGGGAATTGTTTTTTTCCCATGTGAAAACAGGTATCTGCAAAAATATCACTGAAGAAACCAACTACTTACTAGATTACAACGTCAATAAATTATTGGAATCTGAAGGGTTCCTAAGAGTCTTACTAGCAGAGTTTACTAGTAAGCTAAACAAACAAACAAACAAACAAACAAAAAAACTCTGCAGAGAAAATATTTACAGATGGAGAAAAAAATGTCTTACCTTCTCTGCTAATTTATCTTAAAAACATCAACAAATTTATGACAAACCTTCCTATTAGTTTCTGAACTTTGTTTGGTAGTGGCTGCCCGGAAAACAGAGAAGGCAATGGCACCCCATTCCAGTACTCTTGCCTGGAAAATCCCACGGACAGAGGAGCCTCGTGGGCTGCAGTCCATGGGGTCACTAAGAGTTGGACACGACTGAGTGACTTGACTTTCACTTTTCACTTTCCTGCATTGGAGAAGGAAATGGCAACCCACTGCAGTGTTCTTGCCTGGAGAATCCCAGGGACAGGGGAGCCTGGTGGGCTGCCGTCTATGGGGTCGCACAGAGTCGGACATGACTGAAGTGACTTAGCAGCAGCAGCCTGAAAAAACTCTAGAGAAGATTCTAGTACTCATTTGAAGTAAAGCAAAACAGACATCAAAATGTAGGGCTGCAGAGAGGCTCAAGGCTCAAGTCTTACATGACAAGAGGAATTTAGGCAATATTTTGTACTAACTATAAATAGAAGGTAACCTTTAAAGCTGTCTAAAAAGATTTTACAAATTAAAAATTAGTGCAGGCAGCAGTTAGGGAGGCACTGCAAGGTGCTACCCCTCCATCCCTGAACCACGGTAGTCCTGGTATCAGGACTGCACATTCACTCCGATCCGAAGAGAGATCCCAGTAATAAAGGGGACTCTGGTAATTCTCTCACATCCTGGATGCTATGAACAGTTTAGAGGGGAACTCAGAGAGCCAGCTGAGGTTTGGCATCACATTAAATAGCCAGGCTCCAGAACTATTTAAAAAAAAATCTGTTTGCTGAAATGGCGATTTACGTAATTCCTGGCTCTCTTGGCTCGTGGAATGCTCCTGCTGTCAAGAACCAATGTGCTTCCGGCCAAAGGTGATTTGACGTATACTCAGCTATTTTCTAATTCTATCTAAACTGTCGTGTGAGCAAATTACTTACCAAAGAGAGGCAGAGGAAGAATAACTACCTAAATGAAACCTATTCAATACAAAGCAGGTAGTAAGGGTACTTTTTTAGTGTGCAATTACAGCATAGAACATGGCCAACAGCTGTTGGAAAGAACATATAATAAAAAATACTTTGGAATAAAAAACTAAGCAGCTTAATATAAGACTATCCAAGAGGCCTCAGGTATACCTTTGGGGAGTCTCGTTGGGGGAGCATTTCTTGCCCAGGCATAGAGAATATTGGCTTTATCTGTACAGGTGCCTTCATCACAAAACCTGAAGAAGAAAATAAAGTAACTGTAAGTAAAGAGTCAACTACTAAAATGCATAGATCTCTCCCCAAGGGAGGGGCGGGGAGAGGAAGGTATTTGAAACTAAGGTCAAGAAAAGTACAATACACCATCATTATACACCATCAATACACCATCATCATAGCCAAATCAGCTTTAAGATCGTAATGAAGACTGGAGCAAAGAACAGTTTTATATGTGAAAACAAGCACATATAAAGGGAAATTCGTTTGTTAGTTGCCCAGTGTGAAACAATCCTGTGAGGCAGATATATATATTCAGTATGTCCATCCTTGGAATGTACTCTAGGTACTCATGTAAAAAGTAAGCATTACACGAAGAGTGTGTAAACCAAAGCTAACGCAGTGGAAATCCGGAACTGGACTAAAACAACATACGCACTTCCCACTCAGGGATCAGTGTAATTAATAGGCCTTTGGCCACAGTAACCAACAGGACACAATGTCTACCCTTAGCAGGGGGAACGATGCAAGTACATCCCACCAACAAGAGTTCTTGTGGCTTTTTCTAAAGTTTATGAATCCTGGTTTTGCCATTTATAAATTGCTTCAAATCACTTAACCTTACAGAGCCTCAGTTGTCTGTCTTGTGAAACAGGGATCATTATACTTACCCCAGAACTGTTCTGTAAATCAAATGATACATCAATGAAAGCACTTCATAAACCTCAAAGCACTATACCAGGGTAATGCATTATTTAATAAAACATTCACTTTATCTAAAGACACTGTTGAGAAACAGCATTGCATGGTCAAAGAAGCACAGGCAGAAAGACGTATCTGGAGCTGAATCCCACAGCCTCCCCATAAAAGGCATGTACCCGGGACACGCGCACCAGCCCTCAAAGGCCCAGTTTCTGCGTGGAAACCTCCCTGATGTGCTGTGGCGGTGACGCGTGTAAGACACCCAGCGCAGTAACCAGCACGTTGGTATCTATCTGGGAGATCCAATTTCACAAATGGCAGGCTGTCTGACTCCAAACCACACATTTTTTCCCCATGACATGACATCTCTTAGTTGGTTCTGTTATATAATTTGACTTGTTCAAAACACTTGTTACGTGATACTTTCATGTTGCTTTTATAGATCTGTGTCTTGAGAAACTGGCACCAAGTAAGGTCAGAGTCAGGAATTTAGGCAGATCCGAGGACTGTCAAGGACAAGGAAGAGGAAAATGACTGCTTCTTGGCTGGGAGGCTGGCTCACACAGGAGAAAAACCGTACTGCCTATGGCCTGGAAGGGAAGTGAAGGTTTCCTAAACAGGTTAGAAACTAAGCCTAGAATCCCAGAGAACACCCAAGCCATCGTCAGTGGCTCAGATTCCTAACGTGCTTCCTGCTTACAGCCAGAAGTGGGGGCAGATGACAGGCAGTACATGCAGACCACTGTTACTTGTCTGAATCAAGGCCACAGAACCAGGACGCCTCCATAAGGCTATGCTGAGCAAATGTTCTTGCGTCTCTAAATCAGGCTGCAGAAAGAAACTGGGTGACATGCAGTGTAAAACACGTCCACCAGTGGTTTCTTACTGTTCACTGTCAAGAACAATATACTTATGATGAAGCAGCCTCACCACGTGAGACGTGCATTGGAACAAGTGTCTGTGACAGCCTTGTGCCAACTGTGTTAAAACGCTTGGGGTGTTGGATGGTACCCAAGAGCAGAATTTCCCTCTGTAGCCTCACGCTATAATAGTTTAAGAAATGAGATTGTCAGATGTGGTGTACTTGGTATTTCACTGCTGGGAGCTACTAAAATTTAAAGATCTGCATGGCAATTTTCACAGTTTTCAAGAAAGGTCATAAATATGCAAGTGCCTAACATCCATGTGATGCCAGTCTCAGGTTAAACAAGATAATTGTTTCCTCTGATATGAAAGTCAGGTCAGTGTATGACTAGAAAGAACTAGAATGAAATATACCAGAAAAAACTGGTTTAGTGAAGTTTTCTAAGCGAAGTCAAAGATTTCTAAGCTATGTGTTTAATTAAAGTCATTTGCTGGCATAAATTCTTTCACATGCTTCCCCAAAATAACACCAAAATAAAAATTAAACATTGTAGCATAACACAGGAGGCTTTTATGATCTGAGCCCTTGTTGTATCACCAGGAAAAAAAAAAAAAACCTTTTCAGTCATGCCAAGTTTCTGGCAGTTTCTAATCTCTCTCCCCCACTGTTCTCTCTTCTGAGAAAACCCCTTCCCCAACTCTCTGCCTGACAATCTTGTACTCATTTTCTCATCCAAGATTCAATAAAACTATTCCTCCTCAAGGACACTTCCTCTGATGAGAATCCCGCCAACTTGCATTCTTTAAGGACAGCAGGCCTACTAAGTATCGGCTTGCTTATCTCCTCTCCAACCAGACTGTGTAGACTTTGAGGTTTTGTTCCTCTCTGTCACCCTGTACTCCCAGCACCTGCAGCCTTGCAAGGCATTTAGTAAATATTCACAAAATGTCTGGAGAAGTTCACTTCTAAGTCAATTTTTAACTTTTTATATACAAACACATAGATCATTGAATTGGCCTAAGTTTTATTGTATTGTCAAGTATAACATTTAAAAAATCTTTAGTTGAAAAGTTAACTAAGATATGAAAAAGCAATTTTGAATTATCATCTGCCTGGTATTTTGTACCAAGCAGCTCATACTCTCACAAGAACATTCCAGGTAGGTTATACTTTATAGCTGAAAAAGCTCAGAGAATTTAAGTAACTGTCAAAAGGTCACACAGCCACATCATGACTCAAAGCTCTGTCTGTCACCCTCCTTTATATCTCTAGGTATGAGACTGACTTACACGCAGAAACTTCATGGTATTATAAAGATCAGCTTTGATGATTACTATCGTACCCGAACTAAGTTGCATTTGAGTATGTAATCCTGACATCGATTTTAGATAAAATAATTTCTTCTGACTTGTTTGCAAAATGACAATGATTTTATATTTCACAGTCTTTTCAGGTCTGGTAAAAGAAGAGCTCCAAAAGCAAACTTTGATTTGAGTTTAAAATCCTGTTTTATGATTTTTTAAAAATTATATATAATTCAAGGTTGAGTGAATAGTGGGGATAGTGAAATTCATTCTAAAACTTAATGTGTGAGAGGACTAAGTGAAGAGGAAAAACAAGAGGCCAAGAGAAATGAGTCCTACAATGGATAACATAAAAGAGTAACAAAGAATGTTTGGATAAACTCTGCACCTTTTCATGGTCAAATTTACATTTCTCATTTTAAATGAAAACAGTTCATACTTTCTCTACATATTAATAAAATGACCAACAAGATAAAGATAGTATTGCATATGTGGACTTTCCAAAAAGGGTCCTATAAAAATAGTGAGAATTTTTACGATTCTTATTAAGAAGAAGAAGGGTATTAAGGTTAGGAAGCAAAGTTACCCTTGATCAATGGCTGTTATAATTTCAGGCCTCATCGACTAGGTTTCTTATTCTTATAATTCTAGGGGCTTCTCCTAAAGGCTCCTCTAGATTAGACCAATTAATTGTGAAAAGATTCTCATAGCTCCCTAGTGGTTTCTTAGTATTCATAGGAAAAATGATAAGAATTAACATTTGAAAATAAAACTACTCTGGATTCTTGGATCTTTGCTGTAGAACCTTTTCACCTCTAATCCATGGGGAAACCAATCAGATGCCACGAATATTTCTAGACTATGCCAAGCTCTGAAAAGTGCTGGCCTGTCATCTTCAATTATACTAATAAAGCACAAATGACTGTTAAAGTACTCCTCTGGTTCTATCTGTTAAACGCTAGTTCAAATCCAAGGTTATTTAGGGAAAATCAGAACTGATAAATCATTTCTACCTTTGTCTGAAAAAAAATTTTTTTAACAAAATTGTCGTGCCCTAAAGTTAAGTCTGTATGGTCTTTAATTTCAATTTTAATGCATTAAGTATTAAAGAGAATCACAGGAAAATGAATCCAAAGTTAGAAAGCTTCTTTAAGAAACACTTATAAAATCAATGACATATATAGTATGTCTTTACTTTTCAAAACTGCATCAGCATGAATTAGGAATTCAGTTTCATCAACTGCTTTATAAACCCACAGCACCTATTTCCCAATTTAGACAAATCCTATGTGAATTTCAGTGCAATGGGCATACATCAACCAGGGAATCCCCCAGGTGGCTCAGATGGTAATGAATCTGCCTGCAATGCAGGGTATACATTAACACAGTAATTAGAAGGATGCCTGCATGCCTGCTCATTGTGTGTGACTGTTTGTGACCCTTATGGACTGTAGCCCATAGGGCTCCTCTGTCTATGGGATTCTCTAGGCAAGATTACTGGAATGGGTTGCCATGCCCTCCTCCAAGGGATCTTCCTGACCCAGGGATTGAACCTGAGTCTCTTACCTATCCAGCACTGGCAAGTGGGTTCTTTACCACTAGCACCACCTGGGAAGCCCAATAGGAAGGATAATTCTCAGAAGGTAAAGAATCCACCTGCAATAGGGAGACCTGGATTCAACCCTTGGGATGGGAAGATCCCCTGGAGAAGGCAATGGCAACTCACTCCAGTACTCTTGCCTAGAGAATTCCGTGGACAGAGGACCAGTATTCTTGCCTGGAGAATCCAATGGACAGAGGAGCCACGGTCCACAGGGTTGCAAAGAGTTGGACATGACTGAGCAACTAACACTTTCATTTTAATGCAAAAGCTAAATAGAAGCGATATTTAAAAGGAACCAGTCTGAAAAATAGCACCACAATATTCAGGCATCACCCTCACTCCCCACTCTGACCCTACCCCTCTCCATCATCAGATCAGAGAGGCTATCAAGTCTACAAGAGCAGAAGTATAAGTGTTTTGTTCACACCAAATTCTCAGTGCCTAAGAATGCCCTTGATACATAGTGGGTGGTTAACAAATATCATATTAATAAATGAATAATGATAATAGTTACCACTTTTTAAGTACTTCTATGTGCCAGGCACTGAACCAGCCATATTACTTACACCCCCTCCCTTACTCTTCCTGCTGGCCCAAGCAGGCAGGATTAGTAGCCCCATTTTATAGACGAGGAAACAGACCAATGTTTATTACACGTAGCAAGTAGGAGAATTGAGATTTGAACCCAAGATGCTCTCATTTCAAAGTTCCAGCTCTATATTAAATGTTACTGTACTGTGCTTTATTTTTTGGGGCTCCAAAATCACTGCAGATGGTGATTGCAGCCATGAAATTAAAAGATGCTTGCTCTTTGGAAGAAAAGCCATGACAAACCTAGACAGCACATTAAAAAGCAGATATTACTCTGCCAACAAAGGTCCGTCTAGTCAAAGCTATGGTTTTTTCCAGGAGTCATGTATGGATGTGAGAGTTGGACCATAAAGAAGGCTGAGCACTAAAGAATTGATGCTTTTGAACTGTGGTGTTGGAGAAGACTCTTGAGAGTCGCTTGGACAGAAAGGAGATCAAACCAGTCCAATTCTGATGAAAATCAATCCTGAGTATCCAGTGGAGGGACTGATGCTGAGGCTGAAGCTCCAATACTTTGGCCAACTGATGGAGAGCCAAAGTAGCTGACTCCTTGGAAAAGACCCTGATGTTGGGAAAGATTGAGGGCAGGAGGAGAAGGGGACGGCAGAGGATGAGATGGTTGGATGGCATCACTGACTCAATGGACATGAGTTTGAGCATGCTCCAGGAGATAGTGAAAGACAAGGAAGCCTGGCGTGCTGCAGGCCACGGGGTGGCAAAGAGTCAGACACGACTGAGCGACTGAACGACAACATAACACTGCTACCCTACTGACCATCAACAATCATCTTGTGAAAACATACTAATGTTTAAAATTACGTAATGTTAGTTTCTGTTGAAACCATGCCATTCCATTTTATTGAAACTGACACTAGTCCACTAAGAAGTGACCAGTTGCTAAGGAACTGCTATCAACACCTCTAACACAGGCACCTAAAAAGTAGCTGAGGAATATGATCACTGGTGACTAGAACTTAAAGCAAGATGCCAACTATATTTTAATGAAGATTCTTTATACTATTCGGATGTGCAAAATAACATGAATCTATTACAATCTTAAAGTAGAAAAAGGAAATGGATACAATTAATTTTAGCCTAGGAGTAACTTATGTCTGGAGAAGGCAGTGGCAACCCACTCCAGTACTCTTGCCTGGAAAATCCCATGGACGGAGGAGCCTGGTGGGCTGCAGTCCATGGGGTCACTAAGAGTCGGACATGACTGAGCGACCTGACTTTCACTTTTCACTTTCATGCATTGGAGAAGGAAATGGCAAGCCACTCCAGTGTTCTTGCCTGGAGAATCCCAGGGACGGGGGAGCCTGGTGGGCTGCCGTCTATGGGGTTGCACAGAGTCAGACACGACTGAAGCAACTTAGCAGCAGCAGCAACTTATGTCTAAATTTGCTGCTACAATCAAAGACACATTTCATAGTGCTTAGAACAAGGATGGCACAGATTTTGAAGACTGCTATGTTTATTTATACTGACAACATATTATGTATGTTAAACTTCAGAAGCTACACTATGGCAAAAGAAACAAAGAGGAGCACCTGGTGAATCCTGCTGTATAGCCTATAGATGACAAGTAGCTGGGATGTGGAGAGGGTGCCTAATGTCAGCATAGGCAAATACCACTCTCAACCAAAAAATCATTATCATCATAAGGGAGGCAACAAAGCTGCATACTTATCTGGGAAGCAACATCCCCTTGAAAAAAAAAAAAACAGTCATTTAAATGAGTAACCAAGCAGGGTGTCTCACATACAGCCTATATGTATATTTGTGTTTTAGCTACTTTTCTTTCTCCCCTCATCAGCATCTGTAACCTTGTGGAGACAGTGGCATTTAAAAAAAAAAAAACACAGCAGGTGGTTAATAAATAGAAGCAGTTGAAAGGAATTTAAGCTAAAGCTTCATAGGATGGTAAAGCGCTACCGCTTCAGCTTGAGAATGAGTCCACGTTAGAACAGCTGGAAACAGCCTCATTTAACCAGCCAGAATTCTTTCCAAAAAAGATTTAACAACCTGTAGAAGCACCCTTAGATTTGTAAAGTGTAGCTGGTCATAAGCGTCATTAGAAAGAGTTTTCAAATCCAATATTAATTCCTAAGACTGAAAACAATCATTTTAACTCAACATAGATGATCATGTCAAAGTACAAGGCGCAATACAGAAGAAGCCCATTTACTTTAATCACCCAATATTGTGAACACACAATCTCGGGACCTGCAGTCACAAATTGTCTTGCGCCCTAAGTCCTGTGCTCAGTTCAGTTCAGTTGCGCAGTCATGTCCGACTCTTTGCAACCCCATGGGCTGCAGCACGCCAGGCTTCCTTGTCCATCATGAACTCCCAGAGCTCACTCAAACTCATGTCCATTGAGTCGGTGACGTCATCCAACCATCTCATCCTCTGTCATCCCCTTCTCCTCACCCCTTCAATCTTTCCCAGCATCAGGGTCTTTTCTAATGAGTCAGCTCTTCACATCAAGTGGCCAAACTATGGGAGTTTCAGTTTCAGCATCAGTTCGTCCAGTGAAATTCAGGCCCGATTTCCTTTAGAATGGATTGGTTTAATCTCCTTGCAGTCCAAGGGACTCTCAAGAGTCTTCTCCAACACCACAGTTCAAAAGCATCAATTCTTCAGTGCTCAGCTTTCTTTATAGTCCAACTCACACATCCATACGTGACTCCTGGAAAAACCATGGCTTTGACTAGATGGATTGAATAGATACATAGAATTTCCAAGATCTAAAATTTACCATATTTTCATGGAGAGTGGGAATACGTCTTTTAATATCTAAACTACCTAGTTTCCAGCACCTCATTTTCTGACCTCATTTTCATTTACTGACCTCTAAAAGCCCCAGACAGTATCTGCTCAGTTACGGCTCCAAATCAGCCACGAGTCTGGGGAACTTGGAGCTGCTACATTTTGAAATTAAGCCTGCAAGTACAAATGTGGTCCCGCAAATCAAGCTCTTGCTCTGCCTACTCCAGTCCTGGTGCCATTACTCCCCCTTGGTCCCTAGATGCAGCTGTCTCCTCCTTTAAAAGTCTAGGAAGGAAGGGATGAGAGTTCCCTCTAATAGGTACTGCTGCCTTTCTGCCACGGGCCAGCAGAGTGGCTGCTTTTCCATCAGCTGGTTATGTGCATCCTCAAGAGGTATGTTAATTTACAATTGAGCACCAGGCCCACCCTAACTATAAAGGGACCACCCCACAGTATATTAAAAGGTTCACATCAATGTATGCAATTTAAATGCACATGCATATAATTAACTAGACACATTACCAGTGTGAGCTGCTAATTTGGAATGAGACACAAAAGACTGGAGTATGTGCAGAGGAAAAAAAAAAAAACCTTTAAAATGACTACATAATGAAAACTGCTTCATGCTGTGTCTCCTGTTTTCATGTAAACTTAATACAACTGTAAATATATTTTAATGAACAGTAGAAAGAGGCAATTACAGAGAGCAAAGGAGGGCAGCACCACAGTGAAACATCATCAGAATGGCTCTTGGCCTTCACATTAAAAGTGCTGCCTGAAGACAGGGGGTGAATTATGACTTCATAATTTCCGGGGGGAAAATGTTTATTACACACACACCTATTTGCCAACTTGCTGGCAGTGAAAATAAAACACTAGCGTGAAAGCAGGGGGAAATTCTAGCTAACAAACAGAGAAGAGAGGAGATCTGAGCTTGATGTTTTGGGCACCACCACCAACAACAAAACGAATCACAGGGAATCCACCACACAACAGTGTCAATCAGCCATAAATATACATTTGTCCCCTCCCTCTCTGAACCTCTCTTCCACCTCTGCCCCTCATCCCGCCCCTCTAGGGTGTCACAGAGCACTAGGCTGAACTCCCTTGTGTTATCAGCAACTTCCTGTTAGCTATCTATTTTACATATGGTAACGCCCATGTTTCAGTGTCCCTCTCTCAATTCACCCTAACCCTAAAGAAAAGTGAAAGTGTTAGTCACTTAGTCCTGTCTGACTCTTGGCAACCCCACAGACTGTGGCCCACCAAGCTTCTCTGTCCATGGAATTCTCTAGGCAAGAATACTAGAGTGGGTAACCATTCCTTTTTCCAGGGAATCTTAACGCAGGGATCGAACCTGGGTCTCCTGCGTTGCAGGCAGATTCTTTACCAGCTGAGCCACCAGGAAGCCCTAATACAACAATGTAAAGCAATTATCTTCCAATTAAAAATAAACTGAATATAAAATAAAGAGAAATGTAACACATAAAACTTAAAGAAATAGAAAAACTTGAGTTCTTTATTAAATTTAGAACCATGAGGAAATTGAGGAAATTAAACAGTTTAACAGGGCTCAAGGTAAAAGAAGGTGGTCTAAGACACTGTGTAAAACACTAATTTTTGCTATAACCCCTCCAGCTGGACTCAATCCTAGCACTCCTTTTCACATTTTTTCTCTTTATATAATTTTATATGTGACAGAATAAAGAAACACATTTTTAAATTAATGAAATTAACCAATCTAAATGGAACAAAATAGTTTTTCCAAACAGTAAAAATAAATTATTTTTACAAGTTGAAAAAGTAGTGACCCTAAGTAATCAATGGAAAATATTCTTGGAGCCAAACTGAGGTTTACAACCCAGGAAGCAGTCTCTGAGAACTGCTTGGGAACGGTAGGTGGGGAGGTCAGTACATACGTGCTTTTGCTGCAGGGAGTGTGTGCAACCAAGCACACAACTCAGGACAAGGTTGCTGGTAGTCGTGAGGAACAGACATCTTAGTTAATGCTGTAAATGCTTTTCTAAGTATGGGAGGATACAAGAAACTGAGTCATAAAGTTCCCTCCTCCCCAAAATGTCTATCTGAGGGCCAGTTGTGCCAGTTTTCCCAGAGCACAAGGGGCCTTCACCTAGGGTCCTGACTTCGCAGGGTCTTGACCCTTCACAAGGGTCCTGACCTTCGCCCTGAATTCCTGGGGTCCTGACTTCGCAAGGGTCCAGACCCTTCACAAGGGTCCTGACCTTCGCCTTGAATTCCTGGGGGCCTGACTTCGTAAGGGTCCCGACCATTCACAAGGGTCCTGACCTTCGCCCTGAATTCCTTTCAGGGTGTACTGCAGGGGAATGACTGCAATGGCCAATGACTTGAATCCCATAGAACTGGATGGTGGGCAATATTCTTTATTTTACAAGCCCTTCTCTTTCAGTCCTAATTTGCACCAAGGTTTGGGAGGCATTCTGTGACCGGTTTGTCCCAGGATGCTCAGAATGCTCATTCCCAGATCAGGAAAACATTTTCTTGATAACAAGAAACATTTTCTTGAAAACATTTTCTCAATGTGCTATTCCTGGGCCTCACCCTGCAACCCACAGCCCAGAGCCTCTGGCCCATCTGTCTTCCTAGTCTGTTACAGTCCAGGAAACGGTTTTCTCTTGTCGCTTCTTCCCATATCTAGAGTGACACTATTACAATCATTGATCTTACAGGTCTATATATTTGATGAATGGTCTCAAGTTGCCTAATCATCATTAGTTTTATCTGAGGCTCAGGCACATATCTGGAAGGGTAATGAACAATTACCTTGTAAAACAGGCGGAACACAAATAATATTGCTAGTGACATAGATAAGGTTCTTAAGTATTTCAGGATTTCCATTAGGTATAGCCCCAGCATCTCCTAGACTGTCTGACCATCAGTTCTATACCAATCTCTGTCTTTAAGGGAAATGATATATTGGCATTGGACATAAAGTTCACCAAAGATGTCTGCAGGTACATGGTGGGTTGTGAGTCATCGTGAGCCCTGACGGGACTGAGAAAGGAAAGTTATTTTCTAAAGAAGTACATGACAGCTGCCAGAAGAAGAAAAACTGGTCTTTATCCCTGACCAGGTATTTTAATCCCAATTGCAACTGGGGAGGTCTGATTAATACACAAAGCAGGTACACAATGCACACTAGAGTGGAGGGGGGAAACCAAAGGGCAGAGAAAACAAACAATTGTTTACATTTTCCTTCTCTTGCCTTAAAAGGTGGATTTTTAATCTCATCATGGTATTAAATATCCTCTTCACTTTATCTTCTTTCAGTGTGTATTCTCAAAATGATTTCCTCAGAGTGTGAATAAGTTCTTGATATTCTTACACATTAAAAACCACTGCTGGTATCATAACCAAAAATATATGTGAAAGTTTGGGAATCTTCATTTAAGTGCTGTCTATATCTTGGAGCAACTGAAGAATAGATCTGCAACTGAAAAATGAGTGTGATAAATTCCATGACTCAGACAATGTAGAAAAACAATGCAAGGCTTTTGCCACTGATAGATTTTTGTTATCAGAATTATAATTCAGGTGGGAGGATAAGAAGCTAAGCAGTTGGAAAATTTCTGCTGACTGTCTGAGCCTGAGGGGCGTCAGGGGTAGGGTGTAGGGGATGTTTCTGTGAAGCAACTGAAAAGTTCAGCTGTGAGCTCTAACGCGCTAAATGGTAGTGTTAGTCGCTCAGCCATGTCCGATTCTTTTCGACCCCACGGACTGTAGCCCACCAGGCTCTTCTGACCATGGGATTCTCCAGGTAAAAATACTGGAGTGGGTTGCCATTCCCTTCTCCAGGGGATCTTCCCAACTCAGGGGTCAAACCGGGGGTTTCCTGCATTGCAGGCAGATTCTTTACCATCTGAGTCACCAGGGAAGCCAAAAAGATGCATGGATTTTGCCGAATATTGGGGGATAAAAAGTCTACCTCATTTTTAAATGGAGAATAAGGCTAGACTGTGAAAGCCAAAGTCACTGAACAGTTTATTTAAAGTACATTTCCTAGCTTGCATATTGAACAGATCCTACATTTATGAAGTGAAAAAAATCCTACTTTTAAATGCTAGATGAACCCTTTGAGCTGGTTAAAAGCATCAATTATTGTTCATGATATATGTCCATGATAAAAGCATCAATTATTGTCCAATATATATGATATGATATATTGTCCAATATATTACTGTCCATGTTAGAAAGTCAATTATAACTAACCTGTAGATTCACAGGGAATATGGGCTGCAAGACAGATTTTAAAAGTCCATTTGAAATGATGTGGGTATAATGCTGTTAAGAATTCTAATTACTCAGTGGTGCAACTCAATGGCAAAACACAGTGGCCTGCCTGCTTGAGATGAGTCAACCGGTATGACTCATTCATGTCTCCAACTCCTGATACTGATGCCTTTCCAATCTGACTCAGTATTTGCATGCAATTTATATTCATAGAATTATGAAAGTTTAGAGCACAGAGGAATTCTGTAAATGATCTAGTGTCAGTCCCTTGCTACAGTGAAAAAATCAAGGCAGCCCAAATGGAATAAATAATTTACCAACAGAATCTAGATAGTTCATTACAATAATTTTAGCAAACAAACAAAAAAATACTGCAGCAATTACTTTTCTCAAAATGGCTGTTTTCACTTTCACATACCTTTTTCTTTGAATTTTTTTCCCCAACCTGGAAGTCTTTTGGAAAATATATTTTATAAACTTAATTTCAAAATAGTACATTTAAGGATATTAATATTTTAAAAGAGTCAAAATAATATGTTTCTTTTGATATTCCCTGAACATGAAAATGGTGAACCAAGCTTCGTTCATTTTATATAATTTTTCTTAATAATTAAAGCCATGATAACATTTCAGTGCTTTTTTTCACTCATTCTCTTGAATTACGGTGAAGCTAAAGCAGATTTTAAAAGCTTACATACCCTCTAGCTATTTTCACTAATTCTAATTCAAAGGTAAATATCGCTCATTTCACAAGAAATATTTTTAAAACATAAAAACCAGAATACGTGATTTGCTGAACAAGATTCAGAAAAAGCTGTCACAGAATAATCTTTTAATCCCCAGGATTTTATTTACAAAAATTTACTAAAGAGCAAAATCTGGAATGTTGATGTCACAGGGTATTAACTGTGATTTGCTGACTCCATTTTTCCGTACACCCAGTCATGTGAGCTGGCTTCCTATGTGATACGCCCCTTTCCTCAAATAACTTAAGCCTATTAACAAATGCTCTGATGTTATTTGGTCCAGGGAGATTTCCACTAATTGCCCTGTGTTTTTAACAGTTCCAAATACATATTACAATTGTTTATTATAAAAGTGGCTAGAAAGCAGCTGCTGCATGCCTTGAATCAGCCTGATGACTATTAGGGCACGCAGAGAAAGGTCTATCAGTCTCTGTGACTATGCAGGGGCAGGAGCAAGAGCGGTCCCTTTCCAAATGCAAAGCAGGACACCGGTCATTCTGGTCTGCTAAATACGCAACAGTGATTCCGGCTAGAGGTGCAAAATATGAGGCTGAAAATGCACGGCTATTTTCAAAGATCACTGATCTTCATGAACTCTCAGAGGATAAAATGAAAGGGAAGATCTTACCACAATTATGCTGTAAGCTTCTGGGGGCGGAAAATATACCTGTTTATCTGAGAACATCCTCCAGCACCTGCTGCAGTGTTGGCATATAACAGACATTTAATAGATGTTTATTGATTGTTCATGACATGATATTAAGATTCACCGCAGTGATTAAAATAGATTCTAAAACTGCAACAGTTACTTGAATAAATGGGAGGCAGTGTGGTAAAACAGAAATAACTCTGGATTTGGAACCAGACAACCCAGGGTTCAGTCCTGGTGTGACTCCAGCCAGCCGTGTGACCTTGCGCAAGTCACTGACTCTTTGAGCTTCAGACTCCTCATCTCTGAAGCAGGGTAATACCTCCTTGAAGAGACACTTAGCCAAAATTTTCGTTTTCATTTTAAATGGTGTATACAGGCCATCTAGCACAGCATATGGGATAAGAGGACTCAACGAACAGATCCATGGTACTCTTTGGGTTGAATCATGAACTTAAAAAAATAAACATCAGGGTATCCATCATCTCGGTTTCAGTCTTTCTCTACAAGCTGTCTTCACCTTGACACGTTATCTCTGACAATGAGCATATATTCATTAAGTCAGTGACAAAGACTGATGGCTGTGCCACAGCAGACTGAAGAACTGTGAAAATCGAACCATGATAACCATGAGCTGAAAAGGAACAACTCTTTCCTAAAAAAGAAATATTCTGCCTATTTATTAATCAGCTGTAAAATATTTGCAAAGATGCACTTTGTACTAACAAAAAATACATTTTCTACACCCCTTTGTACTATGAACCCATCCATCCCTTACCAGTAATTTCCAGTGGACGCTGGCATATTGCATCCGAACAGTAACATATGATGGACAGTATCCATGCTGGCACGGGGTTTGAAGTCAACTGTTAAGAGAAAATGATACATGATCTTGAATATAAGTTATACTTCTGTGTACAAGTATCACAAGAGACCCCAGCATTCAATATTTTGAAAAGCTGTCTAATACAAATGTTTTGATGCTCTTATGAATTATTTATTCCTTAAGATGACCATGATTTGATCATTTAATCTAGTAGGATAGTAAACTATTAGTTAGCAAAAGAGAAAACAAGATGCTGAAACTACATATATACCCACACGCACTTATTAAAGCTCTCTTTTAAAGTGATGAGAGATCATGTGGGTACAAGATGAAAGCTCCAGGCTACCTATTCACAGTATATTTCCTTGCAGATTTTGGCCAAATTCTGAGTACCATTCAACGCTGCACACACTGCACTGAAACAGTGAGCGGTCAAAGCATCAGCAGAAGGATCCACAACACAAATTTATTACCATCTTAGAATAACAATAGTCACCAGATTGTGACATGGAGAAACAAGTTACTAGAAAAGAAAAGTGGCAAAATGTATCTTTCCAAAAATACAGAATAACAATGTCCAGAATGAACACCGTGCACTTGTTAAAGCATTGGGTTTTTTTTTTTTTTTTTTTTGGGTGAGTCAAGTGAGTTTTCTTTCTTTTTTTATTATTATTATTTTTCTTTCTTTATTTTTTTTACTTTACAATTCTGTATTGGAACGCATGTACACCCGTGGTGGATTCATGTCAATGTATGCCAAAAGCATTGCGTTTTGAAAATGACACAGTGCTGTGTCTCATCCTGTCCCGAGAACAGCGGTTGAAGGCCATTAAAATAGACAAGTCAGCTCAGAGCTAAAACAGAGAAATCAGGGATAAGTTATTTAGTATGATCAGTGCCCAGCATGAGCTCTTTCCTGGGTTGGGGCTGGCTTATCCCCTTTCATCCACATTCCAAATGCTACCCTAGTGGGCAGTTCTCAAGTCATCTTTACAGATACAAATGCTAAACAGTCTTGGGCGTGCGCAAAGCTGCATCTTAGCTCTTTTTCTCTACCTTACGGAATTGATGAAATACCACTTACTGCAGAGCCATGTATCTGAGACATGTATATTTATAAAATAAGAGTTGCTCTACATCAACGAGAGCACAGGGTGCTTGGTCAGGAAGCACAAGGTGCCCACCATAAGCCACCTCGACTCGCAACTTCCATGGGAAATACAGAGCCTTTCATTTACTGCCCTGAAAACAAGAATTTAAAGTCTAAAAATCACATCTTGAGTGGCACCCCACTCCAGTACTCTTGCTTGGGAAATCCCATGGACAGAGGAGCCTGGTGGGCTACAGTCCATGGGGTCGCTAAGAGTCGGAGACGACTGATCTACCTCACTTTGACTTTTCACTTTCATGCATTGGAGAAGGAAATGGCAACCCACTCCAGTGTTCTTGCCTGGAGAATCCCAGGGACAGGGGAGCCTGGTGGGCTGCCGTCTATGGGGTCGCACAGAGTCGGACACGACTGAAGCAATTTAGTAGTAGTAGTAGTATCTAAAAAGACAACCAAGAGAGGACAGCAGAGAGATGGACTTGATGTAACCTGAGGCTGCGTTTCCTATTACCAAAGAATGCCGCGAGCCTAGGAAACTGAGTATACTGCGGAAGGAAAGAAGCAATTAGAAATTACAACAGTTCACACAAACCGCAGAAAATCATACCACCACCAAGCCTAAATTAACAAGAGAAACGGAAGCGGGATTCCACCTCCGTAGGCTCACTCTCAAGCTGACTGCAGGGTTTCCTTCCTCCCTTCCAGAATTCTCCCAGGGGATCAGTCCTCGAAGGAGGCAAATTTTAAAAACCCTGGGGAATACCTGGCCTTTGTCTTTTACTCATCTTACACTTATTTTGGTATATGATGCAATTTGTTATTTTACATTAATTTTTGTCAAATGATTTCTATCATTCTCTGTGTTACTATAACTTTTTAGTCTGACTAAACCTACCTCTCACTGTTTTTTTTTTTTTTCAATATCTATCCCTATATGCCAGTCTATGATGGGTTGTCAAACAAGAGCCTGACCGCTCTGCTTTTTCAGAATCGATGTAGATGATGACATGGTTCCCAGTCCCCTTAGATTCTTTGGTTATGGCTGGATTATATGAATAGCTTTTCTTATGACTAAGTCATTCTGGGAATTTTGGTGATAAACCAACACAGCCACATGCACTTTATCAAGGATTATACTGTTAAGTCAAAGTGTGAGTTCGAGGTCTCAGCTAAAAATTCAAGTGGAATGATCCAGTAGAAGATTGGAATTACACGTCTCTTATTCAATGAAGAGGTCAGAGAATTACATATTTGGAAACCACTCAAAAACTGAGCCCTGAAGCCATGGGGATAGACAAAACCACCAGAGGTGACAGCAGGAACCACAAAAAAGGCCCAGGATAGTTTAAGGGAAAGATCTGAGCTTTTAGGAGCTGTGTAGGAGACCCTAACTGTGTTTTTTCTTCTATTAATGCAGTGTATGTACTGTTGTGAAACAAAGTGAAAACCTTTTTGGAAGAAGAGTGGGCTCTCTTTAAATTTATAAAATTAAATATTAAGCAAAAGATTCAGGTAGGGACAGAGAGGAGACTTGCTGGGAGAAGAATAGATCACGAAGACAGCAACACATAGTCCCTGTGGCTTTTCATTAGCAAGGAAAGCCAGTTTTGTGAGGGCCCCTGCTTATGAAGAGGATCTTCTCACTGTCCTTTGTACAGGGCAAACGTTATTCAAAGTACAACTTCTCGAGCCATTTTCTAATTTTTTTTTCTTCTCTGACATACTATTTTCAGAACCACTCATTTGTTCCACACTGAACTCTTCCTAGATATGTGTTTGATTGCAGTTTCTATAATGAGAAACAAATTAATATCTTTAAGTGCTAGTAAAAGAAAATCCCTCAGAGTTTCCTCTCATAAAAACTGATTCTCACTGACTTATCATTGAAAAAGCAAGAGAGTTCCAGAAAAACATCTATTTCTGCTTTATTGACTATGCCAAAGCCTTTGACTGTGTGGATCACAATAAACTGTGGAAAGTTCTGAAAGGAATGGGAATACCAGACCACCTGACCTGCCTCTTGAGAAACCTGTATGCAGGTCAGGAAGCAACAGCTAGAACTGGACATGGAACAACAGACTGGTTCCAAATAGGAAAAGGTGTACATCAAGGCTGTATATTGTCACCCTGCTTATTTAACTTCTATGCAGAGTACATCATGAGAAACGCTGGGCTGGAAGAAGCACAAGCTGGAATCAAGATTGCCCGGAGAAATATCAATCACCTCAGATATGCAGATAACACCACCCTTATGGCAGAAAGTGAAGAGGAACTAAAAAGCTTCTTGATGAAAGTGAAAATGGAGAGTGAAAAAGTTGGCTTAAAGCTCAACATTCAGAAAACGAAGATCATGGCATCTGGTCCCATCACTTCATGGGAAATAGATGTGGAAACAGTGTCAGACTTTATTTTTTTGGGCTCCAAAATCACTGCAGATGGTGATTGTAGCCATGAAATTAAAAGACACTTACTCCTTGGAAGGAAAGCTATGATCAACCTAGATAGCATATTGAAAAGCAGAGACATTACTTTGCCAACTAAGGTCCATCTAGTCAAGGCTATGGTTTTTCCTGTGGTCATGTATGGATGTGAGAGTTGGACTGTAAAGAAAGTTGAGCACCAAAGAATTGATGCTTTTGAACTGTGGTGTTGGAGAAGACTCTTGAGAGTCCCTTCGACTGCAAGGAGATCCAACCAGTCCATTCTGAAGGAGATCAGCCCTGGGATTTCTTTGGAAGGAATGATGCTGAAGCTGAAACTCCAGCTTTGGCCACCTCACGCGAAGAGTTGACTCACTGGAAAAGACTCTGATGCTGGGAGGGATTGGGGGCAGGAGGAGAAGGGGACGACAGAGGATGAGATGGCTGGATGGCATCACTGACTCGATAGATGTGAGTCTGAGTGAACTCCGGGAGTTGGTGATGGACAGGCAGGCCTGAAGTGCTGCGATTCATGGGGTCGCAAAGAGTCGGACACGACTGAGCGACTGAACTGAACTGAAAAGAAAATCCCTCAGAGTTTCCTCTCATAAAAACTGATTCTCACTGACTTATACATTCTCCAGAAACTCAGGTACTAATTTAAATGCTAAGAAAATTATTGGTACAGAGTGGAAACAAACAACTAGCCATCTTCCTCATCTCCTGAAGAAAGAATATACTGTGAAACTATTCATATAATTAAAACTCAAAGCAAAACTCACTCCAAGTTGAAACACATGTCCAGCAAAAGGAAACATGTCCAACTGTAAATCTAAATCAAACAGTAGGTTCCATAAAACAGAGCAAAAATAAGGCAAGAGTTGGACGATTTCATTGAAGGGCCTGCTGGAAGCACTGGGCAGAGGTCAACTGAGGAAAGATCAGGCTTGACAGGTCCATTTCCCGGGTTTGTCCCACTCCTACTTATTAGTCCTGACTTTGCAAGAGAAGACCCTCCAACCTGAGGGAATAAGAATAAGGTCCACGAGCAAAGGATATACAGACAACTATGCTAGAGATTTTAACACTGCACAAAATAAGACTATGGAAAAACAGTTTAAAATCACATCTTAAATTCCCCCTTCTTTCTTTTTCTCCGAACATACACGGAAAGAAATAAAGGCTCCAAGGGAAAGAGAGGTAGAGGATAATAATGAAAACAACTGCACCTTTAAGTGTGCGATTCTGACAGGCAGAATAAACAAAGGCGGCCCTGAGATGGTGACAAAAAGGCAAAAACACAGCCTTGTGCGAATGCAAGGGAAGATTAGACCCAATAAGATTAAAAGTGCCACTGACTCTTCTAAACTCAGTAATAAGATGACAGCGCCTTAAGTGGAAGTGGTTCTTCAGTCCCAGTGGGTGTGAGCAGTTCAAACTGCCTGATGGATAAGACCAGGGAAAATTTTACAGGCAAGGAAGTGTCAGTAAGGGCTAGAAAACAAATACGTTCAAAGGCCTGAGACTCCAGAAATAGTGACTCAAGAACATTAATTAAAGGAAATGTGATGATGCTGTAAAGTGCATAGGCTGGAGGATTTCCGGGAGAATAGTGCCATCTGAAATGAAAAGACTTGAAAGTACATGTGTGGGCATCCCGAGCAGAGAGAGAACGAGGCCTGCTTTCTGGAGTTCTAAGCAAAATCTGTTCTAATTGCATGAGCTCGTTCAGGATGTATGACCTCTTTTAGCTCACATCAGACTACAATCAGGGCCATGACATTTTCTAAAAATGTGATCTAGGAGAGTATTTCATCTAGTATTTGGCTTCCTCTCCATTTTTCCTTTCCAAAGAGGATATCCAGGTCTGCATGTCAAATTCTGATGTATCTGCCAGACTCAGGATATGGAAATATTTCAAAGAACCCACATAGCCAAGTGAAGCAATATGCAATTTAGAAGATAACAATGTACACATATAACCTACTCCCAAATGCCACCAGAAATGGGAGCAAAGGAAGGCAGTAAAGAAATACTATCGGTCAGTCAACCAGTTCAGCTCAGTCGCTCAGTTGTGTCAGACTCTTTGAGACTCCATGGATTGTAGCACGCCAGGCCTCCCTGTCCATCACCAACTCCTGGAGTTTACTCAAACTCATGTCCATTGAATCAGTGATGCCATCCAACCATCTCATCCTCTGTCATCCCCTTCTCCTCCTGCCTTCATCTTTTCCAGCATCAGGGTCACTTCCATTGAGTCAGTTCTTCACATCAAGTGGCCAAAGTAGTGGAGTTTCAGCTTCATCATCTGCCTTTCCAATGAACATTCAGGACTGATTTCCTTTAGGATGGACTGGTTTGATCTCTTTGAAGTTCACGGGACTCTACTTATCCATGTCTAAGAAATGCTATAGACATGGATAATTAACCTGTCATATAAAGAAGAACTGACTTTCAAATGCAAGTCTGAATCTCCAGAGATTAGGCATTCCTGAATTATTGCCTGTATATATCGTCGGAGAAGACTGTTAACTTTGTTTCTTTTTTTCTCCCAGTGGAATCATATTATACACAGTAAACAGCTTATTTCACATACTGTGGATATTTCTACATGCTATTAGGCAATTTTCGTCAACAGTACTTTTCAGCTAGTGCTATGCTTTAGAATTACCCTATGGAGCTGATTTAAAATACAGGTGCTCATGGTCAACCCTAGATCAGCTCTGCCTCTTAGCCCATCAGTATCTTATCTGAATCTACAGAGGCTGTTCCAGGCAA
Organism: Oryx dammah; assembly: GCF_014754425.2. Taxonomy (NCBI): domain Eukaryota; kingdom Metazoa; phylum Chordata; class Mammalia; order Artiodactyla; family Bovidae; genus Oryx; species Oryx dammah. The sequence continues at coordinate 8,702,302 of NW_024070189.1, forward strand.
GTGCATCTTTGCAAAATTTCACAGGTGAATGAGAGGTGATCCTGACAGCAGTTACCACTCTTAGTGGCTGACTATGTTCTATTATGTGAGCATCCTCAAGAGTTTAACTTATTTTAGTTAACTTGGATTATCTAGCTCTTTCAAATGTACAGGGTAAACAGTAAAAACAAGATTTCTTTTAAAACAAATTTATAAAACCATTTGAAGGCAAAAATCAGTTGACCCTTTAGAATTGTTTTATTAAATCAGATCACTGATTTAATCACTGAGATCACTGGAACGCTATATTACATCAGACAAAATTAGCTGTATCACCTAAATTCATTTTAGGGCACAGGTCTGAAGCAAGCATACAAATGGGGCCCCTGGTGATTCACATCTGTGATAGAGTCAGTTTTCTAATAATCCTACTGCTTTCAAGCCATTTTCAATATTGAGAAAAATAGGCATAAGGTTCAAGAAATAATAATGTATAAAAAGTTGTCATAATTAAAATTCCTGGCCCTTAATATCATTCTCATAAACATTTGCTTTCCCAAAAAAAAAAACAGATTATACTTCAAGAACCATTCATAGGAACTGAAGATAATGCAAAAATGGTAATTTAAGTGTAGGATATGATCAGCTTTAATGTTCATAATCTTGCAGTTGGGCGAGAAAGGTTCAAACAATTGTAAAGCTCACAGCAGCGGATTCCATTTGGCAGCTTGCTGAAAACCCACAGCAATGGCATATTATATTATCACCTGCCATCTTCCCGCAAACCATAAAGCAATTCTACACTAAAATAAAGACCTCTGCTTGAACATTTTTAATCAGAAAGTTTAATAGAAAAGTTGTCGTTAGCTCTCGCTAGCTTGGATCATGATGTACAATTCAGAAAGAATCCTTAATGTGTTTTATGAGGACTTTAAGCGACTGTTGCCAAATTAACCAAGAAATAAGACACCTGAGAGAGCCTATAAATCAAGTGCAAATTTCAAGCGAAACAATCCTTACCACCGAATAAAGGAATTTTAGCACCAAAAAGAATTAAACTTTTAGATGATATACCTTTTAAAAGGAAACTTTCTGATATATGCCAGAACCAACTAAACAATCAATAAATAGACTTTATTAGTCAGGCTATGCAAGATAAAACAGCATAAGCTACATTAAGCCCTGTTTTTGTAATGTCATCTCTATAACATCCCCCTATTGATTTCCCAGAAAAGCAAACCCACAGTCCCCTTATCGCCTTTCCAGAATCCTCCAGCGGTCTCCGACACTCCGCCATGATTCCAACAAGACAACCTCCAACATCCAGTCTGAGCTCTCACTGGCTGCCCTTCTTACCTACTAACCACATCCACTAACCCTGACTGAAGGCTTACCCTGCGGGCTTCACTGGTGGCTTAGACAGTAAAGAATCTCCTTGCAATGCAGAAGACCTGGGTTCGATCACTGGGTCGGGAAGATCCGCCAAAGATGGGAATGGCAACCCACTTCAGTGTTCTTGCCTGGGAAATCCTATGGACAGAGGAGCCTGGTGGGCAACAGTGCAGTTCAGTTCAGTTCAGTGGCTCAGCTGTGTCCTACTCTTTGCAACCCCATGGACCACAGCACGCCAGGCCTCCCTGTCCATCACCAACTCCCGGAGTTCACTCAAACTCATGTCCATCGAGTCGGTGATGCCATCCAGCCATCTCATCCTCTGTTGTCCCCTTCTCCTCCTACCTTCAATCTTTCCCAGCATCAGGGTCTTTTCCAATGAGTCAGTTCTTCGCATCAGGTGGCCAAAGTATTGGAGTTTCAGCTTCAGCATCAGTCCTTCCAAAATTTAGCGCTCATATGGTTGACAGCTAGAACATTCTCCTCACTCTGCAGATCCAAACAGACCATCTTCCCAGATCCACATCAAACCTTGCCATCTCTCTCATGAGATTTTTTTTTTTTATGACTGAAATAGTTCACATTGGTCTTTTCAGAGTTGGCCACTGAAATTGTCCCCACTGCAATAGCTGAAATGGCTACTTTGAACAACTGTCAAAATGCCAAGAAGCCACAGACACTGAAAGACGTTTTACACAGCAAACCTGATTCAACCCTGGGCTTTAAGAATTGGCCATCTTCCGGGGAGTGAGGAGGGGTGGCATTTTGACACCAAGGCATTAAAACAGCTTTGTCAACCTGTCATTTACTTTTTGGAGACCTCCAGATGCATTAAATTGAAGACATTTCTAGCTCAGTTTCATAAAATATAATGAAATGATTCCTACTCCTCCTAATTTTTTTTTGTATTACCTGACAAAACTCTGGAGGTTTGGGGGTTGTCATGTTGGAAATGCGGGTATTTGGGTAACCAGATGATAGAAGACATTCAAGAAATATGCTGAGACAGAGTATATATCAACAGTTTCTCGTTCATGATGAGGAGCAAGCGAATGAGATTTTATCCAGTCATCACAGACCTCCAGTACACTGCATCTTATTTGTGCTATTTCAGCTCTCTCCAAGTGGCCTGCACTAAGAAATTAGAATAGCTTCCGAGGGTGCCTGCTGGAAGGTACCCGATGGTCATGTGGAAGACAGAGACTAAATTATTCATGTTGGAGAAAACCCTAGGTGAAGAGAGAAGGGAGAGCATGTGTAGTCAACTAATTGGGAGCAGAAAGGTGACACAGTAATTGCATGGGGACGGACACTCACACACACACACCCTTCTATTCAATATTTATTGCTGTCAAGGCCATAAAATATGGGTAAATGAGCACTGCATCCTGCCAGACCTTGGTCTTTACCATCATACTATGTAGCTGACCCATAAACACGGTCAAAATTAGACAGTGCCTGCAGTTCTTGAAGTACCCCAATATCACCTTAACAAGTGCTTTGTTTAAGAAAGCTCCCATTTGGAAATATTCGAATCTAACTGTATAATTCTGCCGTGTTCTACATTCAACAGAAAAGCCCAAGAAAACGAAAAGCAATGCATCATTAGATGAATTTTTGTCTATTCCTAGATGCTTCTGTCTCATTTGTATAGTGCAATTTGATAGATAGGGACCTGCCATCATTCACTAAGGAAAAGACACATTTATTTACTGGTCATCCATGTGAGGGAAAGCAAGTGGATGAAGATGACAGTCAAATTTCTTGGCTGAGTGGGCTGCTGTCAGAGCCAATTCTTCTGAGTGTCTATAAAACACCTTTTAGACAGCATCACAGTTCAGTGGTCAAATGTAGATTTTCTCATACCCTCACCCATTCCAATGCTGTGGCTCTTTATTAAAAAACAAAAACAAAAGCAATGTTCTAGGGGAAGCAATGATTTTCTTAAAAATATAAAAATTCTACTTATCTTCATTTGAGTATTTTCTCAAACACCTACTTTTTTATTCATATTTAGTAATTCAATGTCAACATATAAACACACCAAGCATGTTGGATAGGCTTGTATGTACGTATTACTGGCATGTGCACATAAAATTCCATGACAACTGTGATGGTCTCCTCTCAAAATTAAGAAATATGTTTATTTACATGTTACATAATTAGTTGCATAAGCATAAAGCTAAAATTAAAAATTACTCAAATGTAATTTGGTGTTTTACCACTACCAGAAGAGTTTGTTATAGTCCTTATAAATAGTCTACCTTTGGGGAATTTCTTCAGAAATTTAAAAAGCAAGGGAGAAAGTCCTTTTCCTATGATGTAACATTTGTATTCTTGTCTCCTAGAATCCTGCCAAGCTGTGATTTCCTTGAATTTGTAACATACCACATCCCCAGGGCTAGCCCAATAACCAGATTTTAATAAATCCAGTACATAATAGGATTTTTAAAGATTTGCTGATTTATGAACAAATGGTTTTTCTTAAAAAGAAAAAAAACAATTATTCCCTTATATTCAAACAATTACAATTTAAGACAAAAGAGTAAACTGTCTGCTATTCAATATATTGCCTTAGAAAACGGGCAAACAGAACCCTTTTTTTAGTATCCACTCATGTAATAGGCAAGCAGTTTCTGAGTCCTTACCATGCCTGCTGGCTTTTAAATTTTTTTTAATTTATTTTTTAATTGGACTATAATTGCTTTATAATTAGGTGCTAGTTTCTGATTACAACACGAATCAGCTATATGTATACATATAAACCCTCCCTCTGGAGGCTCCCTCGCGCACACACCCCCATCCCACCCCTCTAGGTCATCGCAGAGCACTGGGTTGGGCTCCCTGTGTTGCAGGCAGCTCCCGCTGGCTGGCTGTTTTACACTTGGTCGTGCATATATGTCAAGGCTGCTCCCCCAGCTTGTCTCACCCTCTCCTCCCCCTACTGGGTCCACAAGTCCATTATCTATGTCTGTGTCTCTATTCCTGCCCTGCAGCATTCAAACATTTTTATAGCACAATGAAAACAAAATATAATATATATAATATAAAAATTAAATACAAAATATTATTTCATATTAAAATATTTTAAATATATAACATATAAAAATAAATTAAATATATAAATATAAAATATTTTTTAAAGCGTCTTAAAGGAACAAAGTTTTATAGGTCTTTACAAACCTTCATTTTTAACCACTTTAAACTTTCATTTAATCTTATGATAAGATGCCCTGAGACGCAGAATTTCAGACAACCCACAAAAAGGCCAAAGTTTCATTCATGGAAAAGCCTTGGTTACCCCACAGGTATTACCTTTCACTTTGGGCATTAGGATACATTATGTATAATTACCCTTCCAACATATAAGCCCTTTTCCTTCTGCAAATCTTTACAAATTCATGTGTATTGGGTTTTATTTTGTAAGACAGTTTGCAGTTTGCCTTTTTTGCAGAACTGCCCAGAGTGTTCCCAGTAAGGAATTATGGAATACTTGTTTCTCGTGAGGAAGACAGCAATGCCCTTCTGCTGTATTTCAGCTCCTTCTATCCGTTTGATAACTTCTCCCCTTTATTCCCTGTCATCATCCCCATACCTACATCTGTTATGATTTGAATGGCATACAGGTAAGCAGCACACAAACAGTAAAAAGCTTGGGCATGTTCCTTAAGCTCTCTAACCTCTTGCTTATTCTGTAAAATAGCTTAAATATGCTTAGTTTTCAGTGGCTTAGTGTCTGGCAAGTCCTCAGTAAACGATGGCTGGTGGTGGGTTGACTCTAGGAACAAGTATTCCTTTAATAGGACCACTATTGTCCTAGGACCTGATTAAACCACAGACACAGATGTTCCTATCTTCGTTTCTCTATAAAAACAGGACAACCGACAGTGTCATCCTAAGAATTAATGAGATTACACATGCAAATATATAAATAATTGGTACTTCTCTTTGGTTTTCAGTTTTCCAGTTCTATTTTGCCTACACCTAAACTTCTGTGGTTGCTGAATTATATAAACAATGGCAACCAAAAATCTCCTGGGGGTGGTAAATGAAAGGATTAACACTGAAGATAATCATGTTTTGAACAGGGGACAAAATGGTTAGTCTTCATGCAGTCCTCCCAGCAATAAAGAAGAAATACTGAAGATACTGCATTGGCCAAAAAGTTCATTTGGGTTTTTCGTTAACACCTGATGGAAAACCCAAAAAAACTTTTTGGCCAGCCTGGTAGTTATAATTCTTATAAGATCCTTCAAGTTGCCTAAGAAAAACAGACAAACATTTAATGACCTGGTTCTAATATAGCCCTTTATGTGTTTCCTGTGAATATTTTTCTTGACGGAATATACTGTACTTGTACTTTCAACTTTAAGTTATGTTAAAGTAAACACATTTCTAGTAGGAGCGCAATAACACATTCCAGGATATATATTTACAGGCCTTCGAGTCACCAGCTCTGACATCATTTACCACTACCTCCAGAAACAAACCAAGAACCTATTAATGTGAGACCCATAATACTGCTCTAAAACACGACTAACATATTTACACAGGCATGTAGAGTGGCCTTCTCTTCAAAAATAGGAGCAATCAAGTCTACCCCAAACTCGGACAAAGAAAATAAAAAATTAGTCAAGAAAAACTTCAGGTACAGTTTTTTTTTTTATTAGCAAACATTATTTTCTCCTAGGCTATCAAATATGTGGATATGATTGAAGAAAGCATTACTGTTAGTACTTTAATTATGATTTTATATCCTAAACCACTTTTGAAGTGAAGTCGCTCAGTCGTGTCTGACTCTTTGCAACCCCATGGACTGTAGCGCACCAGGCTCCTTGGTCCGTGGGATTTTCCAGGCATGAATACTGGAGTGGGTTGCCATTTCCTTCTCCAGGGGATCTTCCCGATCCAGGGATCGAACCCAGGTCTCCCGCATTGGAGGCAGACTCTTTACCGTCTGAGCTACCAGGGAAGCCCTAGCGTTACTCAAAGCATGACAATTAGAAACTTACTTTTGTCCCTTTTAAAGTTCAGGATCTAGAAGCACCAACTTTCTAACTTTCTTCCTAATAATATTCAATGATTACACAAAGGAATGTCAGTCAGGCAATGCTCAGCTTTCCAAGGTCTGACTTATTTCTAGGAATTAACTATGGAGCAAGTTTTGTTTAGAGAGTGTTGATACAGGCTGTATTTTCTGTTGTGACTGCCACTAAATCATGTGAAAAAAAAACAAAAACTGATGCACATTGTTCTGGTTTTGAAGATCTGTAATATATTTTTCTGTGAAGAACGCCTCATGAAAGTTCATCCTCCGATGGCCCCAAGGCTACTATACACATTTTGTAATTCACATAATCGCCATTTCAGACAGCCCACTTGAAGGTTAGTTTCAAGGCGCCAAAGTACAAACTCTCATTACCAGCACTTTCTCTTCAGAATCAACTTTTCAAAACAGAAAAGTAAGGCAAGGGGAGCAAATCCATGAATAATTTGCCAATCACACATCTTCCCGAAGCAGTTGAAAGTCTGTCATGAAGCACGTTTAAATTAAAACTACCCAGATGAAAACAGATGGTGCCCTGTCACATTTTCCGTCTGATTGAAAGGTTCGGCTGGGGAAGGAGCTTTCATTTAAGTGTCCTCTGACTCTATAGACAGCAGTCTGTCCTCCCCCTCTCCCTCCCTCCTGCTTTTCCTTCTCTTATTCTCTACTTCTTCCATCCCTTCCTACCCATCCCCCTGTCAGACAGGTAAAACCTTACATCCCCCAATGCTGATCTAAGTGCAGCCGATTTAGAGCATGAACCAGCAGGTAAATAGAGGGTCCACTGAGTGGCGCGAAATGAAGCATCCAGCCACAGACAGAAAGCCAGTCCTCTATAAGTGGGCCACATGGTACTTGCGGCTACTGACGTCTGCATGCAGCCCCTTGACTACCATTCCTCCGGAGTCTCTCCAGATACAGTTCGTAGGCTTGCCTCAGTGGCTCACTACTAGTGTTTCCGCATTAGGCATTATCAACGCGTTTCAGAAACTGACAGTAGAAGATTAACGCGCTCATAACCGTCAAAGAGAAGCTTTCACTGACCTCAAATAGCTGCCTTTCCTCCCACGGCCCACCCCTGCACCATCCGATTCATACTTACTCACGAAGGCTTCCTCATCCATTGGCAAACGCACTGACATGCAGAAGTACGTATCAGACTGTGAAAGAAAGAAGGACACAAATTCAAATTAAACTGCTGCTAATGAAGAAGAAATGACTTGTAAAAGCATGGGCTCTGTGACTGAAAAAGGACTACTGGTCCAGTGAGGTGAGGTTATCTGTCAAATGTCGAGTGCCAGGTGAATGCAAGGGCTAAGTCTAGAACTTAGGTACTCTAAACATTTTTCTATGACTCTCTTCTAAATGCTATTTATAAAATCCAATATATAATCCTATTTGTAAAATGATGCTAAATCCTATTTATTAAAACAAATTTATGAGTAATATTTCTAGTATTGTCACAGTTAAAAGGCAACATTTTAAACACTTCTACAGAAACAGTAAAATATTTCAATGCATTTGATTTTAAAATGTAGGAATTAATTTTGACCTTCTTTGCTATATGCATAATTAAATATTTAATTTCCAGAATTATTTTATTAAATTATTAATTTAACAGAATTAAAATATTAATTTCAAAGACACCGTGAATAAAGAGTGGTTTTAATACATATATTTGGTTGTTCTCCCTTTAAAATTTTTATGTAGAGCATCAAAGAAATCAAGGTTAATTCAAGTTATTCTTTCTTTTCCAGTTATCAGTCTCTTATCTAAGTTGCTATTTTCCACTATTAAATATACTGAGAATAAGATTTTATTGATAAAAACTGAAAAGTAAGGATAATGAGGATCTGTTGATCTGTGCATTCACTTTCTTAATGAAAATCCATATGCAGTGAAGTATGTGCTGTGATTGGTAATATACCCAATACAAATAGAGACTGAACCCATTTAATAACTCATACTTTATGGATTATTACTGCACAGTGGTGGAATCAAGAGACTCCACAAACATGGACAGAGATCATCGGAGTTTCTATAAACCTACTGGTCAGCACCACAACTGTGAAATTTGAACCTCTTTTTTCACTTCTGTGTTGCAAGGAGATTCAAATACACATCAAAGAAATATCTTAAAATTATAAAAATTACAGAAATATGATTCAGTCTTTATCATTACTTTTGTATACACTATTTCTTCTAGTTGAACAAACTGCTTCATTTCTTAACAGGCTTTATTATTACGTAGGTTCACTTTTATTTTGGTTAGAAGGAAACAGGCTGGGAGATGTTGAAGCCTCCACAGCAAGAAGGTTAAGCCATAAATGCTGGAGATGTAGCTTCTGTATCCAGAACTTAAGAAATATACTAGCAAAATATTAATAATGCTTAAAGATCTTACAATCACATACAAGATTACTCATGAATATTTTCCTATCTTTGAATTACTAATGTTATAAAACAGACCTATTCTGTTCTAACAGAAATAGTAATAAATTCAAGATTCCCTTCTATTTGATCATCCTGAGCTATGAGTATTTCAGGACTGAAAGATATTACTGGCTACTATCGTCGCTGTTGTGGGCTTTCCTGGTGGTTGAGACAGTAATGAATCTGCCCACAATGCGGGAGACCTGGGTTTGATCCCTGGGTTGGGAAGATCCCCTGGAGAAGAGAATGGCAACCCACTCCAGTATTCTTGCCTGGAGAATCCCATGGACAGAGGAGCCTGGCGGACTACAGTCCACGGGATTACAAAGAGTAAGACATGACCGAGCGACTAACACACACACATAGCTGCTGCTGCTACTATTTCCAGCCAACAGTTACTGAATTCTTCTTATGTGCCAGGCATGGTTCTCAATGTTTTATGTGTATTATACCATTTAATAACAAAAACAATCCAATATGATAGGTGTGTGCATGCTCAGCTATTTCTGGCTCTGTGTGACCCCCATGGACTGTAGCCCGCCAGAGCTCATCTGCCCATGGGATTTCTCCAGGCAAGAATACTGAAGTGGGTTGCAATTCCCTCCTCCACGGGATCTTCCCGACCCAGGGATCAAACCCAGGTCCGCTGTGTTGGCAGGTGGATTCTTTACCCCTAGTGCCACCTGGGAAGCCCTAATACGATACAGAGATACTCCTTTAAAGATAGTAGGAGTAGTAACCAGCATCTGTTTAGAGCTTTATGAACAAGCACTGCTCGAAGCACTTTACATGTACTGTATAACTCTTTCGATCCTTAAAACATTCCCACGATACAAGTGCTACTATTATCCTCATTTCACAGATGAGGCAGACCAAGGTCTAAGTAACTACCAATCACTCTAGCCAAAACCTAGCAGTATGCAGATCGGCTCCTGAACCCCTTTCAGTGCAGTTACTTTAGAAGGCTGGCGACTGTAAATCCTTCCTCTGCCCCTGTGCATTGTAAATCTTCCACCCAGAACTGTCTTTTCACATCAAGGAGATAATTCTGTCCCAGTTTTTGGCCACTGGCTGCCTTGCTCTAATTTACATCACTGCCTCCTGTCATAACGATCGGACCGCTTTGCTTTTCCTCTGGAGAAGTGCCAATCAACAAATCCAGATGGCCTAGTCACCTGGACTAACCACCTCAGCCCCCTCAGGGCCTTTCCTTTTCATTGCAGCGAAGTTGAACTCAACTCACGCTGGACCTCCTTCCTTATTTGCAATAGTTTTTACTGAAAAACAAAACAAAACTATCCTTCCCACTTTAACCAGTGACCAGTGCATTAACGAGTGAAGAAGCTGGGATCTGAACACAAGCAGAGTGCCTTAGGCACTACAGGTCACTCAAAGCAATACAAACAATCAATGACTTAGAAGCGAATGCCAATCAAAAGTAAATTTAAAGTCGCTAAGTAAACACTTATAACAAGAAAGGAACCAAAGGTTGCAATGAAAAGCAAACCAAAGAGAAGTTCTTTTAAATTTGAACTTCTAATTTGGGGGTTTTATTTTACCTTTGATTTTATCATAAGCCACCCTCAACAGGTACGTCAAATTCAGCAAGTTGGTTCTTTCGATTAAAAACAAAAAACTGAAAAAACTAACTAATTAGATGTAACTAATAATGGTTCAGTCAGTTCAGTTCAGTACAGTCGCTCAGTCATGTCCCACTCTTTGCAACCCCATGGACTGAGGCACGCCAGGCCTCGCTGTCCATCACCAATGCCCGGAGTCCACCCAAACTCATGTCCATTGAGTCAGTGATGCCATCCAACCATCTCATCCTCTGTCCTCCCCTTCTCCTCCCGCCTTCAATCTTTCCCAGCATTAGGGTCTTTCCAAATGAGTCAGTTCTTCGCATCAGGCGGTCAAAGTATTGGAGTTTCAGCTTCAGCACCAGTCCTTCCAATGAATATTCAGGACTGATTTCCTTTAGGATAGACTGATACAGAATAAACAGAACTACTATTTATACTCAAAATGGATGAGAACCACATGTAATTCTTGCTCTTATCATCCTTATCATCAGTTGCATAATTTTAAATGACAGAATAGCTCGAGAATGTCTTTTTTATATAGATTTTTATTTCTTGCTTAGAACTTCCCTAATAATAAGAATGTGTTCAGATTTGAAATGTTTCTTTTCTATTGTGTTAAAGTGAGGTTTCTTTTTTTAGAAGAGAGAAAAGATGACACAGGTCCCTCCACAGAATAAACAGTACCCTACAAAATTATTTTTGGAGAGTCTATACTAGACACTGCATCAATGGTCTACCATGCCCCATCATATGCCCCATTTTCAAGATAAAGAATAATTCTGTTAGAAAAAAGGCGACTCTTCTTTCTTAAAAAATGAGCACATTAAAAATTACAATGTGTATCAGATCAATAATTAGCCTTCAGCTAAAAGCTCTGAAGATCACAACTCAATAGAACAAAGAATAACAGAAAAGTAATTATTCTTCTCTCTGCATCTATAAAAAGCATCAGTGATTTTGTTCTGAAGTATTCTGGTGCCAGAATTAAGTTGAAAGCTCAAGTTCTTTGAAGAAATGTTCCTAAGGGTCACCTACATGGTTTAATGGGAGAAGCCAGATCTTCAAGGTCTGTCTCCCTTAGGGCGGGCTGAGTAAAAAAGTAAGCACGCTTTTGTGTTACTTTATTTTCTTCTCACAATTATGCTGTGAGGAGGTCTAATAGGCATTGCATCTTTTTTTGTAGAAATGAAGACTTTCACAGAAAGGTTATCGATCCACCTAAAGCCAAGTAATTAGGGTCAGAATTAGGACTAAAAATCTTCAAATGTGTGTCCTCCAGATGGTTAGAAATAACCACGCATCTTTCTTGTCACTCGCTTGCCATGAAGTTTTAACCCTGTTAAACTGGGGTTCTGCGGAGTCTTTCAACCTTCGGGTCTCCGCTCTTCTATGAGACTAAGTCCTATGTTTTCGGAGAAGGCACTGGCACCCCACTCCAGTGCTCTTGCCTGGAAAATCCCATGGACGGAGGAGCCTGGTGGGCTGCTGTCTATGGGGTCGCACAGAGTCAGACACAACTGAAGCGACTTAGCAGCAGCAGCAGCAAGTCCTATATTTTAAATAAAATTTAAGACTCTTCTTAAATAAGTGAGTAACTTTTTTATAAGATACGTAATTTCTTTAAGAATGGATTGGACAATGGCCTTTGCCAAACTACTATAAGTTTATCATAAGGGGATGAAAAAGATTATTTAGGTGATTACAAAATACTGTTTCATCAATATAAGTTAATTTCTATAGCAGGTCACCAAGAATGGATAGTACTTTCAATTCTAGGCTGTAAGCAGTGAGTGGTCAGTTTAAGACCACACTGACATGTAATCACATAGTTATCTACAACCAACTCTCTGATGAGAAACTTCTTTTTTTAAAAGCAAACCCTCGTGAGGCAACAATATTAAAAAAAAAAACTGTATTGATACATCTCTCAAAGTAATAAAATTATTATATCAGTGATACAAGTAACCAATTGTGATATTTTTCAGGATGAACACCAAAAACAATAATTAACAGTATTCTGATTAGGTAAATATGACCCCACAATCTCTATCATTCAACATTACAAAATATTCAACTGATTTAAACATATGATCAGTACTTAGCATATGATACCTTGTAAAAGGTAGAACATTTATTGAGCCTTCTAACTTCACTCTATTAATAGACCCTTCCATCATAATGATTTATCATGATAACATCACCAGGTAGGCATTATAGACATTACTGTAAAGATGGAGGGAATTCTGTGGTGGTCCAGCGGTTAGGACTCTGTACTTCACTACCAAGGGCCTGGGTTCGATCTACAGTAGGGAAACTAAGATCCCACGAGACATGCAGCATGGCCAGCAAGTAAATAAATAAAGATGAGAAAACTGAAGTTCAAGAAGGTTACTTGCAATTAAAAAGCAATAATTCTTAAGAAACTTACAAAACAGAATTTGACCCCAGTTTACTAAAGCACTTCTCTTTCCGCTATAGAAAGATAGCTATCAAAAAGGTTGTTTTTCAAATATCTCTAATGTTTGAAAAGGCAATGTCAGTTCTCAGACAGTGTCGTTGTTCATTTGATTCATGGGATAAGTAAAGAAATCAAAGAGATAAAATTTAATAAGTTTTAGTCCAAGTCCTCTAAATTTTCAAGAGTACCTGCAAACATTTCATGAGAGCCTGTTGACAAACTGCGGCGAAGTACAGCCGCAACTATTTAATTTTGTTATCATTTTGTTTTCGTAAGGTAAAGCAATTTGAAAACTGACACGTAATTCAGATCAATGTTTCTCTCCAACATATTCTAACATTCTGGAGACAGAAATACAGCACCTAACTGCCCATTATAATAGTTTTTTTCATTTGAACACACTGTCCTAGAAAGGATGCTTCTATAACTCAACCTAAACTACCAGTGCAACCGTTCACAATTTTCCATACATCATCATCACGAGTCCTCTTTTTCTGTCTGTAGGAAGAACGCTGTATCTGCGCTTGGTGCCAGGGGACTATCTGTAAAATACTGCAGATTCAGACTGCTCACATAAGGCTCAGATGCACAGAAAGAGAGAGATAACGTGAATGTACATATAGCCATGTCTCCCCTTGCTATCTTTTATGGCACATCAGCCAAATCTGAATCGGGAGGGATATGATATTGCTGATGCCTCTTTACTGCTGCTGTTGGGAACTATCCAAGAAAAGCACATTTTCCTGACAAAAGAGGGTAGTGTGGTAGAAATGAAAAAGAAGGAAAACACTTATTACTAAAGATCTCCCATTCTATTGTATTATTACCCATCTTAAGCCAAGAGGTCTCACGTAGACAATAGAGATCAGTAACACTTTGCTTACAACATTTAAGAACAAAATGTTCTTTATTTTGATTTAGTCATTTGTGAGACAGAGATGCAGTGAATTCTACAGAACAAGTAGTTAATAAAATTGACTCCTTATGTAAATTAACATGGGACAGACAAAACCACCTGTATACTATTGCACATGAAAACTATTCACATAAAACCAGTAATTTTTGTTTTGGGAAACCAGAGGTACCATTCAGATTCGAGTGTTGAGCACAATCACTTGATCCTGTTTGGATAATATCCTCATGCGCCTTTTATTGTTCAGGCTTAAAGAATCCCCGCAGACTACTTTCTAAAGGAGACTATGCATTGTGATGATACAACAGATGCAAAAACAGACAACACGACCGAGCTTTACCTGAATATGGCCCTTTTGCTTGTATCTGTGGCTATTTTCAAGTTGGCTGTTCTCTGGTAGTGGGCCTTAGAAATGTTATACTGTGAACTAGGTGTCTGGTAACTTTCCTCAGGTATCCTTTGTTACAATAACCAAAGCAGGGCAACCATCTTATGGTGGCAACGGTGACTCTCTGCCTTAGAGTGATTACCCACAGAGCAGGTAGTATCCCTCCTAACTCAGACCATGCACAGTTTAAATCTGATCGAGACAAGCTACATAGGACCCATTAAGCCCTATATTTTTACATAGTACCTATTAGCATTCAAATAGCTTGAATTCTGCAAAGTAGTAGAGAAAACCTCAGGAGCTGACACCAGAGCTGTCAGGCCAACAAGAGAAAAGTACAGAAAGTGATCGGGCCTGTTAGACAAGAATTTTGGTTACAAGAGAAAGAGAAAGCTTTCTTGTCTAACTGGCCCTTTTTAATTGATCCAGACAGATAATAGAATCAAACTGCTATTTCCCAAAGCAATTTTAATACATGCAAAGTAAGTTTATACTGACTCAGTGGTGTTTGTACTGTCAACGTTTTCCTAGAATAAAAGAAAGCTCAGGCAAAAGAAAAGTGAGCAAAGCAAGTATAATTTTTCTGGTGTCAAAAATTCAGGCTTAAAAAAATCTACCTCTCTGACATCAGAATTTAAAGACACTTAATTACAGATAAAATTCCTTAAACTCTCACTTTTGAATGCAGGCTATTCTAATTTTCCTTTTCCTAATGTCTTTCTCTTACCATATAAATGAGATATATGTTCTCTACTTAGTAGGCTCTGGCAGAATAACCAGAGTTTATGTTAAAATACTCCCAAATGACTAAAAAGAGAGTGCTTTCCAAAATTCTCTACTTTGTTCCTTACCATCTAAGCTATGCTCCATCCTCACCAACTTTTTGGATGTCTGTCTCAATCTACAGCACAAACTTATTGAAAAGGGCTTCCCTGGTGGCTCTGCTGGTGAAGAATCCGCCTGCAGTGCAGGAGACCTGGGTTCGATCCCTGGGTCGGGAAGATCCCATGGAGACAGGAAACGCTACCCACTCCAGTAATCTGGCCTGGAGAATTCCATGGACTGTATAATCCATGGGGTTCCAAAGAGTCAGACACGACTGAGCGACTTTCAATTTCACAACAATCTACAACACAATCTTCTTGTAATAATGTCTCCTAGCATCCTAAGTATTTAGAATAACACCTGGCATATACTGGAAGCTTAATAAATAAACACTGGTTGAATTCTGTATGTACCTTCCTCTTTGGCTGGCTGGCAATAAACACACAGTTTAAGAAAGGCTGAACTGAAACCTATATTACAGATACCACCTAATTAGGGTTTTATACAGCATCACTTTTTCTTATGAATTTTATCCTTCAGTTGATTTATCCCAGAATCCCATTTGCATTTTTAAACTATAATCACACTAGGCTGACGATGACAAGATTCTCAATGCCAAGTAGTTCCAATGGAAGCTTCTTTCCTGGCAAAAGCTTTTCTGTGGGAATTACAAATCTGTGCAAGCAAACGAGGAAGGAAAAAAAAATATTTTGGTGAGGGAACATCTGTCTTGGAGCGCTCACATGCTTTCATTTAAGAGGAAGCAAAGGGAGCACACTAATAATGGGCTATAATTAATCTCCCAAGCACAACAGGTGGGGACAATGGCTGCATCCTGGTTGGCTTCCTGGTTGCCAGGGGGTTACATGAGAGGAAACTTCTGCTCTGAACAGGCGTTGCTGCGGACCTTAACACTCGTCTCCCCCCAGCTTAAAGCCAGTGGTTCATGCTTTTCACTACATTTCCTGTAATACGAAAGCAGTCCATTTTCTGAACCTTTTGCCAACCTAACTGCTCCCCTGCATGTTTCTCCCCTTTGGCACAGATGGTCGGGAACTGACTCTATCCAATCTGTTTGGAGATGCTGCAGAACAAAAAAAGCCTTCCCAATCACTATCCCCCAAACATCGGATTTCTTACTAAGTGGTTTACATCTGATCTGGGGACAAGAGAGCGAGGTAAAAGAGAAGCTCTAGACTTGGATGGCTCTGTCAGCTCATTTATTAAATGAGTTGTATTCTACTCTCCTAAAGTTTAAAACGAATCACCAAAGTGGTATCCACAGTTTCCATCAGACACCAAAGTGGTATTCACAATTTCTGTTCTTTTGGGGTCTGCTCTCATACATCTTGCCGTAGTTATCTCATTAATATTTGCCTACCTTTTCCAGTAGTCATGTATGGATGTGAGAGTTGGACTATAAAGAAAACTGAGTGCCAAAGAATTGATGCTTTTGAACTGTGGTGTTGGAGAAGACTCTTGAGAGCCCCTTGGACTGCAAGGAGATCCAACCAGTCCATCCTAAAGGAAATCAGTCAAAGGAAATATTCATCGGAGGGACTGAGGCTGAAGCTGAAACTCCAATACTCTGGCCACCTGACGTGAAGAACTGACTCATCTGTAAAAACCCTGATGCTGGGAGGAGAAGGGGAGGACAGAGGATGAGATGGTTGGATGGCATCACTGACTCAATGCACGTGAGTTTGAGTAAACTTCAGGAGTTGGTGATGGACAGGGAGGCCTGGCATGCTGTGGTCCACGGGGTCGTAAAGCATTAGACACGACTGAGTGAATGAACCGACTAACTGATTCACACTCCTCTTCTAAATAAACCACATCTGGTTCCCTAGCAGCCATTCTGTTATCATGGCCCCAAGAAACAGGGCAGGGCTAACGCTAGCTAAGACAAGAGAAAACATGAGATAGCAGACTACCCTTCCAGGCAGGAGGAGGAGATAAAAGAAAGTGTCTGGTTAAGGAGAAATTGATTTCACAGTCACAGATGAGGTGGCAGAGCTCACACCAATAAAAGGAAGAGTCCATAGGCCCTGTTCATCTGGGATCTCTCACTGTTCAACACCATTTATACAAGATCACCCCTTTCCTGTACACTCAAGATATTACCCTCACAAATGAAAAAGGGAGGAAGGGAAACAGCCTAATCAAAAGTTGAGCAGATTGTCTTGACCCCAAAGAGAGTGGGATACCTTCAATTAATACTATTAAGGCTTTCTTCCCTTGCTACCCAGAGGGTCAGGGGCTGAAGAAGGTAAGATCAACTTTAAAAATTAAAATCCTATTTTCTTTGCATACTTGAAGACTGCAAACTGAGACTGCTTCACACATAAGCAAGTAATAATTTATAAATTAATGTATTAATTGTATTTTTACTTTTTGTTATGCATTGATAACTGGTATCAGCAAAGTGTTAAGACTGACTGATAGGTTTCTTGAAGAAGAAAAGATGTAAAATATGCAAATCATCTTATAAAGCTCAAGTATTTTTATGTACTCATGGTACCTATTAGAAGAATTTTTGGCCTGGAAGATGATTAGTTTTTTTCATTTTATTGTGGCAGTTAAAATTGGTACAAAGATTTTTAGGAAAGCAATACAGCAACACACACGAGAAAACCCTTTTTCCCTTAGAGTGAACTGAGCATACAGTCATCAGGACATATCACAAAGGCCACAGTAAATCAAATATATGCCACCTGAGTCATATGTAGGAGGTCTAATCAAATGCTAATCATCACTAAGAATAAATCTGCAAATGACAGAAGACCAATGGCTTAAGCTAACAGAGATGTAGGCTTTCACGTAATAAGTCCAGAAGTAGGACAGATGTAAGAATGGTTATCTCATGCAGCAGCTCAACAATATCATCAAGGAGCTAGGTTCTTTCCATCTTCCAGCCTTGCCATATTCAATATATTGCTTTCTATCTGTAGAATTCTTTCCTCATGGTCACAAGATGGGTTACAGCAGCTTCCGGTATCATAGTCTCACAAAGCAGTTCCCAAAGGCCAGCAGAGGGAGAGTCTCTTCCTTAAAGTCCTTTTCAAAAGCAAAACTTTCCCCAAAGCACTTCACCTCCAGTAGAAGCCCCTTCACATCTAAGCGGCCAGAACTATGTCACATGCCTGTCTCTAAACCAATCAGCTGCAAGGGAAGCCTGATCAAGATTCATTTTCTGGGCTAAGCGAGGCCAATGCTGGAACAAAACTGGGGTTCTGTTAGCAAGAAAGCGAGGAGATGTATGTGGGGTAGGCAACCAATATGTCCTGACAAACACATTTCTGAAAGCAAAAACAAAGCCTTCAAAATTCTAAATTTAACTAGAAGTAGATCATCTGTGGGCAACTTGGTCCATTTCAACATATTAATCTGCAATGGTTCAGAATATCTGGAACCCTGTCTTGCTGTCTAATAAAATAACTAGATCAAAACTGCATTTTCAATTGGACATTTTCTGCTACATCTCTTAACTAGATGCGACAAGGCATTTAGATATAGGGATCACGAATGGATAAAATACAAATTCCCAGTTTGGCAAGCCTGATGATCTCGAGGGAAATGAGACATGGAAAGCCAGTTCAAATCTAAATTAAATAAAGGCAACTGTGCCTTCTGAAAACTGAACTCCTTTCTTCAGAATAACAGGTATAACCAGCGGAGGGTACTTATGTTTATGGATGAAGTCATATATTTAAATATAACGATCAAGCCATTCTGCTTCTCCCCACCAAGTAGCAATTCCGTGACTTATTCATTTTCCTTAGACTTACAACTCATAAAGAAAACATTGCAACAGATTTGCATCCTTGCCTTGAACTGCTAAGAGGAACTATATAATCAAATATAAAAATATTCTTTGGAATGTTCTCTGCTTTTCCCTTTGACTTCATAAACATCCATTTCAACATCAGGCCATTACAATACGGCTCCTTGTTTGCTAGTCTGTCTCCTGCTATTAGACTGTGTTTCAGAGCTGAAACCCTGACTTATTCTTATTTGTATTCCCAAAGACAACCTGGCATTAGCACTAGGCCTGCAGCGAATGTTGGCCGAATTAGTTTGTTGAATTTTGCCATGCTACATCACTAATAGCCTTTCATAAAGGACCTATTTCTACAAAAATAGCTCCAGAGCATTGACTCATTTTTTCCCTTCAAGAATTTTATTTCTGGTTTTTTGAACCCAATTTAACCACTGTAATTTTCCAACTTCCATTGAGAGACAATATTAATAATTCAAGACAAGGAATGATGCTACAAAGGTTGACTTCTCTTTGCACTGAAACTCCCTGGGGTGAACACCTGTCATAAAGCTAATGGACTTATTATTATAATGAACCAAATAGCTGTAGAAACTGCAAATGTCCATTTTCCAAATATGTTTTTACTTATCATCAGTTCATTTTACATTATAGACATAAATACAGCACTTCAGTGCATCCTTCTTTAAGCCAGTTTGGAAACTTCTTAACACAAATGAAAAAGTAAATTCAATGTTTTACAATGAAATTCAGCTTTGTTTTCTTATATTTTCTCAGATACACATACTCATATAAACATACAGCATGATAAGTACAAGAAAACTAAGTAACCCTACATTATCATCAATGTATAATTAGGTTTATATAGTCAGTGGTCCTTAGTTGATGCGAAAGGAAAACTTAAATCTTCTGTATCCAGCAGTTTATAGAATATAAACTATAAACAATATAAACTGAATTCAAGAGTGATCAAATAGTTTACGGGGTAAACTTTCTTTTTATAGAAATATTTCCAATGACAAATTCCAGAGGAATGACAGAATATTCATGATATGCGACTTCTAATGAAGCCAGGCAATGATAAATATCCACGGCTGCTAAAACCATAGATGAAAAGTGGATAGGTCACTCTACAATGAATTAATCAATCTCACAATTCCTAACTTAATAAGAATAACATTGTAAGAAGAGAGACAATCAGAGATTATATGCTTTCTGTTGGTACTATATAACGTCACCTATGAAATATTCTTGCCAAAACCCTAACCTAAATCTGCTCAAGCCTTTGGCTGTATCAGTATAAGCAAACAAAAGTCAGAGGGACATGTTAAATGATACTTGAGTGATGCAGTCAGCAAATCCTAGAATGCAGGAAACCCTTTAGGACAAGTACCCTAAAAGAAAAAAAAGACACAAATGGAATCTCAAGATTCCTAAAAGAGACAGGATTAAGATTTACCATGTGGACCACATTTGAATTCTGATGCAAACAAACCTACATTTAAAAATATACACCATCAAAGAAACTTGATGCTGACTAGATACTTGGTGATATAATGGTAATAATGGTGATTGTGACTACATTTAAAAATGAAGTATTCACCTTTTGAAAATACATAACAAAGTACTATGAAATGAAACGATGTCTAGGAGATACCTGAAAATAATTCAGTGTGTGTGTGTGGTGTGTGTGTGTGTGTGTGGTGTATGTGTGTGTGTGTGTGTGTGGTGTGTGTGTGTGTGTGTGTGGTGTGTGTGTGTGGTGTATGTGTGTGTGTGGTGTATGTGTGTAGTGTGTGTGTGTGTGTGTGTTGTGTGTGCACGCTCACTGGGGAGGAATCAAGTAGAGGACTATGGATAAAACAAGAATGACCATGTGCTGATAACCACTGATGGGTACATGGGGACGCATTATACAAGCTCAACAATTTTGTATATATTAGAAATTTTCTATTAAAATGCTTAAAACTAGAAGATACAGTTTGTCCCCAAGAATCTTGGATACCAACCTACCAACCAATTAATGTAACAGCCAGCAAACTGAGTCTATATATTTTGCTCCTGGGAGATAAAATTTGAAAGGAAAAGCTCTTTTCTTAGAATCTAATGAAGGAAACAAAGCTCACCACTAGGAAATGGTGAAGTGCTGAGTAAACTCCGGGAGTTGGTGTGGACAGGGAAGCCTGGCATGCAGCAGTCCATGGGGTCACAAAGAGTGGGACACGACTGAGCGACTGAACTGAACTGAGCTTTGGGTTAAGGGCTGATGAGTGATAAGAGTTCAAAGAAAGGATGATCTGGTCCCAGATGGATCCCTTGGCTGGGCCTAATACTGAGAGGTTCCTCTCTCCTAACAAGATTAAGCAGAAAGTGCGGGATACAGACAAGATAACAAGGGGACACTTATCTTACACCTTTTAACTCATGTTCAGATTATAACACTTGTAATGCACACACTTAAAATATTTTACAGATCTTGCCATTTTCTTGTGAATGGCACTGTATAGGGCAGGTGGCATGGCATCATTTCTACAATGGAAGTATTCCTTTTCTGTGTTTACTACTTAAGATATATCAGCCAAGATCCCCTTAGGAAACAGAGGGTACAAATTAAGAGGGCAACTGAAGAGCCAAAGAACCAAGGACACAGCCGCTGGCTGGGTGAAGAAAAGTATGTAAGGTAGGTTGAAATACCCTAGGAATTTATAAAGCACTAAGCTTGATGAACATGAAAGAGGAGAGTGAAAAAGTTGGCTTAAAGTTCAACATTCAGAAAACGAAGATCATGCCATCTGGTCCCATCACTTCATGGCAAATAGATGGGGAAACAGTGGAAACAGTGTCAGACTTTATTTTTGGGAGCTCCAAAATCACTGTAGATGATAACTGCAGCCATGAAATTAAAAGACGCTTACTCCTTAGAAGAAAGTTATGACCAACCTAGATAGCATATTCAAAAGCAGAGACATTACTTTGCCAACTAAGGTCTGTCTAGTCAAGGCTATGGTTATTCCTGTGGTCATGTATGCATGTGAGAGTTGGACTGTGAAGAAGGCTGAGTGCAGAAGAATTGATGCTTTTGAACTGTGGTGTTGGAGAAGACTCTTGAGAGTCCCTTGGACTGCAAGGAGATCCAACCAGTCCATTCTAAAGGAGATCAGTCCTGGGTGTTCTTTGGAAGAACTGATGCTGAAGCTGAAACTCCAATACTCTGGCCACCTGATGCAAAGAGTTGACTCATTGGAAAAGACTCTGATGCTGGGAGGGATTGGGGGCAGGAGGAGAAGGGGATGACAGAGGATGAGATGGCATCACCAACTCAATGGACATGAGTTTGAGTGAACTCCGGGAGTTGGTGATGGACAGGGAGGCCTGGCGTGCTACGATTCATGGGGTCGCAAAGAGTTGGACACGATTGAGCGACTGAACTGAACTGAAGCTGTTACCCATCATTTCATGGGAAATAGATGGGGAAACAATGGAAACAGTGTCAGACTTTACTGTTTTGGGCTCCAAAATCACTGCAGATGGTGACTGCAGCCATGAAATTAAAAAGATGCTTACTCCATGGAAGGAAAGTTATGACCAAACTAGACAGCATATTAAAAAGCAGAGATATTACTTTGCCAACAAAGGTCCATCTAGTCAAGGCTATGGTTTTTCCAGTGGTCATGTATGGATGTGAGAGTTGGACTGTGAAGAAAGCTGAGCACCGAAGAATTGATGCCTTTGAACTGTGCTGCTGGAGAAGACTCTTGCGAGTCCCTTGGACTGCAAGGAGATCCCACTAGTCCATCCCAAATGAGACCAGTCCTGGGTGTTCAATGGAAGGACTGATGCTGAAGCTGAAACTCCAATACTCTGGCCACCTCATGCGAAGAGTTGACTCACTGGTAAAGACCCTGATGCTGGGAGGGATTGGGGGCAGGAGGAAAAGGGGACGACACAGGATGAGATGGCTGGATTGCATCACTGACTCAATGCACATGAGTTTGGGTGAACTCCGGGAATTGGTGATGGGCAGGGAGGTCTGGTGTCCTGTGATTCATGGGGTTGCAAAGAGTTGGACACGACTGAGTGACTGAACTGAACTGAAGCTGTTACCACTCAAAGATGTATGAGTCAAGAAGAAGGAGAGTCTCCAAATCCAGAAATTGTTACTGTAGGAGATGACATAGCTATGACATAGGAAGAGAATGCTAGTCACTGTCAACCCGTTGCTCAACATAGAAGGAACTGGGGACTTTCCTGGTGGTCCAGTGGCTAAGATTCCACGCTCTCAAAGCAGAGTGTCTCAGTTCTATCCTTGGTCAGGGAACTAGATCCTACATGCCACCACTAAGACCAGGCACAGCCAAACAAATAAATAAAGAAAAATAAATATCAAATAAAGAAAAGGAACCAAGAAAATAAATACTCTGATGTCATCCTGTTGCTTTCCCATCTTTTGCCAGTTCCTCCCACTGACTGAAGGCTGCTAGAAGCCAGAGAGCAAAGGAGCCTATGGGTGGCACCCATAAAGGTCAGTCGCCCAGAGGAGGCTGGAGTGGAAAGTACACTGAGAGAGGCCAGTGGAGCATGTAGTATACAATGCAGATTCTTCGGCATTTCTTAACACGTTAAGAAATGATCAAACAGAAGCTCAGAAACAAAACGAAGTGACCAGGTCTTCTCTTAGCATCTGAGGCGCCCTGGGCAGAGAAGTAGAGTCTCTCCAAAGGGGAAAACGTCAGATCAACAAAGGTAAGAAGACCTGAGCGAAAAAATTGCGTTTGAACAAAACCCAGAGAGGGGAGTAAGCGTGGTGGAAGCAGAAATAAGCTGGTGAATGGACAAACAGGCACAAAGGTGACATTTTAGGGAATTCTGAAAAAGGAAGTTGGATAAATCTGAATTAAGCCAGATAATAAAAGAGCTTGGGTGATGATGAGAACTCAGATTTGATCTGTTTAGATGTGATGTCGGTCAAGGTGAATGAGTTGAGATGTGGGGCATAAAACCGTGAGTGCAGTCATTTAGGAAGAATGCTCTGATGGAACTGAGGATGAGCAATGAGGATACAGTGGGAGGGGGATGCCAGTGGAGTCTGGAACCAAACCAGGAGATGGCTGCTACCAAATCAGGTAAAGTCTGTAACAACAAGGGGCTTCCCTGGTGGCTCACTAGCAAAAGAATCCATCTGCAATGCAGGAGACGCAGGTTCGATCCCTGGGTTGGGAAAATCCCCCGGGGCAGAAAATGGCAAACCGATCCAGTACTATTGCCTTGGAACTTCCATGGAAAGAGAAGCCTGGCAGGCTACAGTCCAGGCGGTCACAAAAGAGGCAGACACGACTTAGGGACTTAACAAGAACCATTAATGGGGGAGTGGCAGTGGAAATCCACTCATTCTCCAGCCATGCATTCAGTCTATCTATCCCACAAATGGGTGCTGAGGCTTCCGTTAGTGACCGGGACGAGACCTGGAGGATACAACGGTGAGCAAAGACAGATGTGCTTCCTTCTCTTACACAGTCTCCAGTCTGATGAGGAAAGAAAAGTATGAATGGAATAACGACATGAGCAAAGGTGAAACTCACAGCTGTGAAGGATATTCTGAAACAGAGGCAGGAGGAGCTGTGGGAGCTGTGACAGCTCTCTGAAAGGCAGGAGCGGGAAGGAGAGACAGAGGGGATGGTTAGGAAAGGCTTTCCAAGAAAAAGAGGCTTAGGCGGGGATCTGAGAGCTGGGAAGGTGTTGCCCAGGGCAAACAGGGAGGGGAGAGCAAGCGCGGCAAGGACACAGCAAGGACCCAGGAATGGAGAAGGACAGGGAATACACAACGCCATTGGCTCAGGACAGAAAGGCAAAACTCTGGAAGACAGAGCAAAAGAAGAAATGAAAAGAATCGTAGATACCTAGAATACAGACCATTAAGGAGGTAAAACAGTCTAATGTGGTTCCAACCATTTTAAGCAAGGAGATGAGATATTTAACTACCGAATCAGTCTGTACCTGCCAATGTGCTCTGTGCCTTGACTGAAGAACACAGCCCATTCTTCATAAATATTTATTAGGCACTCTGCATGGAATTGGGCATATAGCCTTAGCTAGGCAGACAACACTTAGTATATCATAGGAGTCATCACCCTACTTGCTTTCCTACGTGTCCCCAGGATCAGAAGAAAATAGGTACAGATTCAAGGAAGATCTACTAATCAACAGATATTCACTGGGTACCTTTCATGTGCAAGATATGATATAAAACACTGTGAAAATAATACCTTGTCTGTAGGAGAGGTATGAGCTGGCTTCATTTCAATGTAGATTATATTTGTTTGCTTAGCATGAGCATTAACTGACAAAAATATGCACCAAGATTGAATAAGATGCAGTCATTAGTTTCAGAGAGCCTTTCTTTAAGCAGAACAGATTTAAAACGTGAGAATGAATCACAGCAAGTGACAATACAATAGGTTTCTAAGAACAGTATAAATTATTGTAGCACTAGGTCAGATCTCTCTGAGGAGATCAGTCAGGTTCATGGGGAAAGGGACCCAGATTCTGTACTTTAATGAGGCAAGATTTCACTAGGTGGAGAAGGCCTCTCTCACCTCTGCACTCCCAAGATGACCAAGAAAAGAAGGAACAAAGGTCATGCCAAAAAGGGCCACGGCCACGTGCAGCCTACTCGCTGCACCAGCTGTGCCCGACACGTGCCCAAGGACAGGGCCACTAAGAAGTTCCTCATTAGGAACATCGTAGAGGCCGCAGCCATCAGGGACATTTCTGAAGCGAGTGTTTTTGACGCCCATGTGCTTCCCAAGCTGTGTGTGAAACTACATTACTGCCTGAGTTGTGCCATTCACAGCAAGGTAGTCAGGAATCGCTCTTGGGAAGCCCGGAAGGATCGAACACCTGCACCCCGATTTAGACCTCTGGGTGCAGCCCCATGTCCTCCACCAAAACCCATGTAAGGATCCAAGTCCTTAAAGACTGAAAGAAATATTGGTTACTATGAAAGGACAATAAAATGGAAATTACACACAAAAAAATAGGTGAAAGATTCAGGGCAAACAAATTACAATAAGCAGAAAGAATAACGTCAGGGGATTCAAAGGCATCTATTGGTGGGAATAATAAACAGGCTGAGTGTGGTAGAAAATAGGGAACTCAGAAAAAAGCAAAGCAGGAAATAAGAAGAAAAGTGATTCAGATGGGAACCACAGGACTAGTATTTGATTAGAATAATGAGTTGTTGAAGATTTCTGAATAGGAGAACAGCATAACCAGAGATGATTAAGAAAATCGCGTGGAATGGAAAACAGCAATAAGATAATGGAATGGTTTAAGAGCACAAGGTCTAGAGCCAGTCTTGTCTGAACTAGAGTCCAGACTTCCCCACAGCTACAACTTGCAATAAAAATGAGCTACTGATAAACACAATGTCATGGATGAATCACAAAAGCAGCAGGCTAAGTGAAAGAAGCCAGACACCAAACACACTGTTGGGTTACATCTACATATATATCTATAAACCAGTGATGGAACCATCAGCAGTTCCCAGGGGATACAGGATGGGGATGAGAAAAGACGTGAGGGGGAATGACGGAAATGACATGAGGGGATGTCTGGGGTGAAACAAACGTCCTTTATCATGTCTTCCTGGCAGTTACACAACTGCATATTATTTGCCAGCATTCATCAAGTTGTAGACTTAAAATTGGTAAATTTTTAGGTAAATTATATCTCAAGTAAGCTGATAGAAATGAAAATATCATGCAGGAATAAAAAGTTAGGTAGTAGTTAAAATAAAAACATTGAACTTCAGAATATTTCTTCCATATGAAAAGCACGGCAGCAGGGGACTCCTAAGTCATGATCCATGCGGAGACACCCAAAATACTACAGTCACTGGTATATGTGTGTGTGTGTCCAAGCACATGCTTAGGAATACTGGGGCAGAACAGGAAATATTCTTGATATGAAGATAATTTCCCTCCTTTCTAAAAAAAATTAATCAAATAATCTTTATTGGAACACAGCAACATTTTTAGGCTCAGGGAACAGAATGATGAGCAAGACAGGTTAAGTCTTTCCTCTTAAGGAACTTGACAGTCTATCTCAAGAAAGACACAGGTGGAGATGATGTTTCAGTGAAGAGTCATGAAATGGAGATTTGTTCCTCTAGTGATTAACAGTCAGATGGAATTCAGATTTCTCCCCCAGGCCCACAAAAGTAATACTGTAAATAATGGCTGGCTAACAAGGCTCGTTTATTCATTTGCATTACACAATAGGTTAGGTGCATTACAGTGACTGCTGTACATGAGTATTACAATGATTATTTTATAAAATATAATAAAATGTTGGTTAGATTATTTTAGAAAGCTTTTATGTTTAAAAACGAATTCAGAAAATGGTCTGGCAGACAGATATTTAGAAAAGGAAAAGTTGGAAAAATCATTTCAATCTTGTTTACATTTCAATATTTGAGCAAAATTTCTATAAAATTTTATATATGCCTGAGTTAACTCTACTAATACTTATATATTTTCAATAATACGCTTGGATTTCACTATTAGCTTCAAATATACTTACAAAAACTCAATTCTAAATCAATGATTTCTTGAATTGACATCACAATGAAGACTCTCATTCAATTTAATTAACATCCTCCTTCATAACATAGTGATTCACAGGTTTGCAAATGTATTAAACCATAATACATAGGTTTTAGACGTTTTATTTTAAAAATACAAGAAAACGAGCTTGGACTCATATATGTCAAATTTTTTTTGGACAACTGACATGTTTTTTTTTTAGTCTTGGGGAATACATGTTGTCGGAAGTGAGGAAATAAATGACATGGAGTCTTCCAATGGTAGCACACTTGGAAGCATTAAGAGTGCTAGATTTGGCTTTTATTTGTTGCAGTGGCACTTCAAATTTCTTTGGCTATTGTAGAAGGTTTTCAGGTCACCACAAACAGAAGTGAAAAGAGAATACTGTGCCCAGTAACTGTGTGAAGTACCTTATTTATTTCAACTGACTCCTGCTACAATTGATTGAAGGACTAAAAGTCCCCCTTACGCCTAACAGCCATGGGCTTCTAGACCCAAGCTCACTGTGCTGATTAACTAAACTCTAGGTAGAAGATAGAACAGTATATACCTCTAGCAGAGTCAAAGAATTCATGTTGAGTAAGATAAATGTTTTACTCTCAACTCTGAACTATTCAGGGAAGGAACTTAATTTCCTCACCCTTGAGGACAATTTTCCCCATTTTGTATTATGGAGCGGTTATGACTGCAGAAAAACAATACAGAGACTATTTGTTAACTTCTAAACTTGTTTGACCACACTACAATCACTTCTTTCTTGCATTTGCCCAGGCTACCAATGTATCTTCTTGCATCTACTGTGTCTGCCCTTAAGGTCCAAGGCAAGTAGATGAAACCACAACAGTAAAATATCTGTGAATACTGCCTTTGCATCTGTGAAAAATACATAAGGAGAAGAAGGCAGTATTTTAACATGTCCAAAATGGAGAAGCTAAATATTATAGCTAATATCAATTGTAGAAACAGTAAGGTAAACAGAATTTGCATCCTCATAGCAAAAGGATAATTCAGCTTGAAGCAAATGATTAACCATAGTTCAGTACAGCTTACCACAAATGAAAAACTTTTATTTCCATAAACAGTAAAGACTAAAATATTGTAGTGATACTTTTCTGCCTGCATTGAATTTGACTTCAGCGTTTGTTAAGAGTTTGTTGTTCTGTTTTGGATTCTATTTCTGAATTAAAATATTTAAAAATAATCTAGTAAAGTTTTTTCAGTCTTACATAAAATTATTAAATAAGGGTGTTAAAGTGTTAACTGTGTGCACCTCTGAGATCCATGAGAGGAAATACTCTAATCTTGCAGAAACATCATTTGCCCTTTGTAAATCGATGTTGCCATGGCAAATGTTTTCATTTAATACTGTATTAGTTGAGTTGGGAGGATGATGCAGTATACAGAGCCAATGTACTCCCTGTTTTTATGTATGTTCCTCTTCAAAAATGCTCTGAGGTTTGTTGGAGGGGGTGACTTTTGCATGCTAAGACAGAGCCATGCCTTAAATGTATACATCAGATTTGTCCCTTTATACATGATTAAGTAGAATACATTATCTGTGAAAAGCAATCTGTGCCTGGAAAGAGTATGTTCTGCACTTCTGCTTAAAGAATACAACATTCACGTGCAATGGCTCCAAATGTTCTTCAATAGGGTATTAATTCAGACTACATAAATCTGAAAATAAGTGAAGAAAGAGGATTTTTCTGGGGGCTAATAAGTGCAAAGAGCATCACTTTTCTTGCTAATGTGGAAAGATATGCATGGTTGCCTTCCGCAAATATCTTCAGACTGACTATAATAGAAGAATGACCCCCTACAAATCTGGCTCTATTTGTTTCTAAACGTGTACCAAATTTGCTAAATTCTTTCATTAATCAGGCTCTCTTAATAGCACTGTTGCAAAGCAGAGAAATAGGAAATAAAAATTTATCAATAGAGGCATTGTGTGGAAAACCCCTCTAGAGATTTCTAGAACATTAGGGGTTTATACCAAGAAAGTAGATGATTCTTTTCGTTGGCATTCTTTTTCCTGGTGATATTGTTTGTTTCTTTGTTAAATTTTAGCAACTATAAAACAGACGTTCTTTTAATGATAAGATAATTTGGATATATACTAAAAAATCTGTTGTCATACTCCTTTACTGCCTCTCCAAGGGAACCAGAGTTTACAAGCTTAAAGTGCCTTTTTCCAACTTCCTCCATGCTTGTACAAAAACGTATATCCAAACAGACCCATATATACAGACATTTTATTATTCATTTTTATTAAGACAGGGTCACACTCTGCATATGACTCTGCAGTTTGCTTCTCTCACTTAATGCACGATGACAGTTCTTCTAAGGTAAGACAACAGACCCATCTTAGTTTTACACTTAATGCGTAATATTCTAAGGGCTTCCCTGGGGGCTCAGACAGTAAAGAATCTGCCCACAGTGCAGGAGACATGGGTTCGATCCCTGGCTCAGGAAGATCCCCTGGAGAAGGAAACGGTTACCTACTCTAGTATTTTTACCTGGAGAATCCCATGAACAGAGGAGCCTGGCGGGCTGTAGTCCATGGGGTCGCAAAGAGTCAGACACAACTGAGTGACTAACACTTCTCTTTATTGCATAATATTCTAAAGAATGATCTCCCACAATTTTAAGGATACAAATATTTTTACTTTAAAAGATTATGCCAGATAATTTTATTAAAAAGATTGTGGCAATGCATTCTTCACCAACAATGTATGAGCCTGCCCATGTCTTTTCATCCTTATAAGCTCTATTATAGCTCTTTTTAATATATTTTGCCATGTTAATTAGTTAAAAATATGGTATTTTTTTCTGTTTAGTTTTTTATGATTCTTTTTTATGATGATTAACAGGGTTTAAGCCTTTTCCATTCTGTTAATTTAAAACTAATATCCTTCATTGCTTTCGGGTGGCTTGCCTTCTCAGTAGTCTGTGGGACTGCTTTATGTATTTGGCATATTAGTCTTTTTTCTGTCATGTTTTTACTCATTCTCATTCTATTCTTGGTTAAATAATTCTTACCTTTAAAAGTTTGTGTGTATGTATATATGTTTGTTTGTTTGTTTGACCTTTCTAGCTCGGAAAATCCCATGGATGGAGGAGCCTGGTGGGCTGCAGTCCATGGGATCGCGAATTCGGACACGACTGAGCAACTTCACTTTCACTTTTCACTTTCATGCACTAGAGAAGGAAATGGCGACCCACTCCAGTGTTCCTGCCGGGAGAATCCCAGGGACAGAAGAGCGTGGTAGGCTGCCATCTCCGGGGTCGCACAGTCGGACACGACTGAAGCAACTTAGCAGCAGCAGCAGTGTCTTCTATAGTTAATGGTCTGTTCAGTTTTTTGAATATCTTTTTAGGTCAATTTGGATAGCTAATTATTTTCTAGAAAATCCCATTTCCTCAAGATTATAAAATATACCAACAGAGGTACAAATAATATCTGAAATGTTTTCTTTATACTTTCTAATAATATATAATTTTTGTAGTTTTTAGTCTTTAGTTAGGCTTGCCATGAGCTTATCCATTTTCATGGATATTCAAATAAGTGGTTTATTATTTCATTTATATTATTATTTGACCTGTTTTATAAATATCAGCTTCTATCTTTAATCTTTCTTTTTGCTGATTTAACTGCTGTTTTCTTTTTTTAAGTTGAATTATCTATTTAAACTTACTTTCATGCTGCTGCTGCTGCAGCTGCTAAGTCACTTCAGTCGTGTCCGACTCTGTGTGACCCCATAGACGGCAGCCCACCAGGCTTCCCGGTCCCTGGGATTCTCCAGGCAAGAATACTGGAGTGGGTTGCCATTTCCTTCTCCAATGAATGAAAGTGAAAAGGGAAAGTGAAGTCACTCAGTCGTGCCCGATTCTCAGCAACCCCATGGACTGCAGCCCACAGGCTCCTCCGTCCATGGGGTTTTCCAGGCAAGAGCACTGGAGTGGGGGGCCACTGCAAATTCTACTGCCTCCACAAAGACGTCCTAAAGAAGAAAGAAAGAAACGCAGACTCTGTCTGCATGTATAGGGCTTCCCAGGTGGTGCCAGTGGTAAAGAATCCCCCTGAAAATGCAG
Source organism: Oryx dammah (assembly GCF_014754425.2). NCBI lineage: Eukaryota > Metazoa > Chordata > Mammalia > Artiodactyla > Bovidae > Oryx > Oryx dammah. Next base: position 8,733,793 of record NW_024070189.1, read on the forward strand.
GAGATGTAAGAGACGTGAACTCCATTCCTGGGTCAGGAAGATGCCCTGGAGGAGGGCATGGCAACCCACTCCAGTATTCTTGCCTGGAAAATCACATGAACAGAGGAGCCTGGCAGGTACAGTCCACAGGGGCGCAAAGAGTCAGACATAACTGAAGCGACTTAGCACACGTGTGTTTATATACTTTAGAAAATTTTAATTGTTGTCCTGACTAAAGTATTGTTGCAATCACCTTCTTCATGCTCAGCTTGATCCTTTGTAATTCTTTATCTCAACTCTTCTAAGGTACTTTAGTGCCCTGCAGTAATTACTTGATAACATGCCTTAACTCATCTTCTATAAATATAATTTAGGGCAAAAATAACAGTAACTAGTAATTTCCTGAGTGGTATTAAGCTTTACATATAATTCACTTAACTACAATCCTGTCGGGTGAGAACTGTTATTATCCCCATTTTAAGATGAAGAAATTGAAGCTCATTAAAGGTTAAGTAGGAAGTCAAGAAACACCTAGAGTAACAGGCAAATTTGGCCTTGGAGTATGGAATGAAGCAGGGCAAAGGCTAATAGAGTTCTACAAGGAGAACACATTGGTCATAGCAAACAACAGAAGGAAGGACTCTACACATGGACATCACCAGATGGTCAACACCAAAATCAGATTGTTTATATTCTTCACAGCCAAAGATGGAGAAGATCTATACAGTCAGCAAAAACAAGACTGGGAGTCAACTGTGGCTCAGATCATGAACTCCTTATTGCCAAATTCAGGCTTAAATTGAAGAAAGTGGGGAAAACCACTAGATCGATCATTCAGTCAGTCAGTTCAGTTGCTCAGTCGTGTCTGACTCTTTGCGACCCCATGAATCGCAGCACACCAGGCCTCCCTGTCCATCACCATCTTCCAGAGTTCACTTAAACTCACATCCATTGAGTCGGTGATGCCATCCAGCCATCTCATCCTCGGTCATCCCCTTTTCCTCCTGCCCCCAATCCCTCCCAGCATCAGAGTCTTTTCCAATGAGTCAACTCTTCACATGAGGTGGGCAAAGTACTGGAGTTTCAGGTATGACCTAAATAAAATCTCTTATGATTATACAGTGGAAGTAAGAAATAGTCAGGCACTCTGTCTCTGATAGACAGAGTGCCTGATGAACTATGGATGGAAATTCATGACATTGTACAAGAGACAGGTTTTAAGCCCACCCCCATGGAAAAGAAATGCAAAAAAGCAAAATGGCTGTCTGAGGAGGCCTTACAATTAGCTGTGAAAAGAAGAAAAGCGAAAAGCAAAGGAGAAAAGGAAAGATATAAGCATCTGAATGCAGAGTTCCAAAGAATAACAAGGAAAGATAAGAAAGCCTTCCTCAGTGATCAATGCAAAGAAATAGAGGAAAACAACAGAATGGGAAGACTAGAGATCTCTTCAAGAAAATTAGAGATACCAAGGGAACATTTCATGCAAAGATGGGCTTGATAAAGGACAGAAATGCTCTGGACCTAACAGAAGCAGAAGATATTAAGAATACACATAAGAACTGTACCCAATAGATCATCACGATGGTGTGATCACTCACCTAGAGCCAGACATCCTGGAATGAGAAGTCAAGTGGGCCTTAGGAAGCATCACTATGAACAAAGCTAGTGGAGGTGATAGAATTCCAGTGGAGCTATTTCAAATCCTGAAAGATGATGCTGGGAAAGTTCTGCACTCAATATGCCAGCAAATTTGGAAAACTCAGCAGTGGCCGCAGGACTGGAAAAGGTCAGTTTTCATTTCAATCCCAAAGAAAGGCAATGCCAAAGAATGCTCAAACTACTGCATAATTGCACTCATCTCACACGTTAGTAAAGTAATGCTCAAAATTCTCCAAGCCACGCTTCAGCAATATGTGAACCGTGAACTTCCTGATGTTCAAGCTAGTTTTAGAAAAGGCAGAGGAACCAGAGATCAAATTGCCAACATCCCCTGGATCATGGAAAAAGCAAGAGAGTTCAAGAAAAACATCTATTTCTGCTTTATTGACTTCGCCGAAGCCTTTGACTGTGTGGATCACAATAAACTGTGGAAAATTCTGAAAGAGATGGGTATACCAGACCACCTGACCTGCCTCTTAAGAAACCTATATGCAGGTCAGGAAGCAACAGTTAGAACTGGACATGGAATAGCAGAATGGTTTCAAATAGGAAAAGGAGTATATCAAGGCTGTATATTTTCACTCTGCTTATTTAACTTATATGCAGAGTACATCATGCAAAACACTGGGTTGGATGAAGCACAAGCTGGAATCAAGATTGCTGGGAGAAATATCAGTCACCTCAGATATGCAGATGACACCACCCTTATGGCAGAAAGTGAAGAAGAACTAAAAAGCCTCTTGATGAAAGTGAAAGAGGAGAGTGAAAAAGTTGGCTTAAAGCTCAACATTCAGAAAACAAAGATCATGGCATCTGGTCCCATCACTTCATGGCAAATAGATGGGGAAAGAGTGGAAACAGTGTCAGACTTTAGTTTTTGGGGCTCCAAAATCATTGCAGATGGTGACTGCAGCCATGAAATTAAAAGACGCTCGCTTTGGAAGGAAAGTTATGGCCAACCTAGACAGCATATTAAAAAGCAGAGACATTACTTTGTCAACAAAGGTCCATCTAGTCAAGGCTATGGTTTTTCCAGTGGTCATGTATGGATGTGAGAGTTGGACTGTGAAGAAAGCTGAGCACCGAAGAATTGATGCTTTTGAACTGTGGCATTGGAGAAGACTCTTGAGAGTCCCTTGGACTGCAAGGAGACCCAACCAGTCCATCCTAAAGGAAATCAGTCCTGGATGTTCATTGGAAGGACTGATTTTGAAGCTAAAACTCCAATACTTTGGCCACCTGATGCAAAGAGTTGACTCATTCGAAAAGACCCTGATGCTGGGAGGAATTGGGGCAAGAGGAGAAGGGCACCACAGAGGATGAGATGGCTGGATGGCATCACCAACTCAATGGACATGAGTTTGGGTGAACCTCAGAGTTGGTGATGGACAGGGAGGGCTGGTGTGCTGCAACTCACAGGGTCGCAGAGTCGGACACAACTGAGCGACTGAACTGAACTGAAATGAAAGGTTAAGCAGCTCACCTAAGATCTTGCAAGCTGCAAGCTGCAGTGCTAGAGTTCTGATCTAGCTCTAGTCTTTCATCCCTTATTTCTGTTATATGTCTTATCCCCGTAATAATTATAACAGAAATAAGGGATAAAAGACAAAGGAGTGGAAAAAGACTGCAAGAGAAATAAAGAGCTTTGGAAAGTAAAAGTCGCTGAGTCGTGTCAGACTGTTTGCAACCCCATGGACTATACAGTCCAGTCCATGGTATTCTCCAGGCCAGAATACTGGAGTGGGTAACCTTTCCCTTCTCCAGGGGATCTTCCCAACCCAGGAATCGAACCAGGGTCTCCTGCATTGCAGGTGGATTCTTTACCAACTGAGCTATCAGGGAAGCCGTTTAGAGGTTGCCATAAAGAACTGATGCTTTTGAACTGTGGTGTTGGAGCAGACTCTTGAGAGTCCCTTGGACTGCAAGGAGATTAAACCAGTCCATCCTAAAGAAAATCAACCCTAAATACTCATTGGAGGGACTGATGCTGAAGCTGAAATACTTTGGCTACCTGCTGCAAAGAGATGACTTATTGGAAAAGATTTCTTGATGCAGGGAAAGACTGATGGCAAGAGGAGAAGAGGATGACAGGATGAGGTGGTTGGATGCCATCACCAACTCAATGGACATGAGTTTGAGCAAGCTCTGGAAGATGGTGATGGACAAGCAATCCTGGTGTGCTGCAGTCCATGGGGTCACAAAGAGTCAGACAGGAGTGAGCGACTGAACAAAATAAAGTCTTGTTTTTAAATGTGAGGGGTATGGGAAGCTCTTAAAAGAGCTTTGGAGAAGGGTAATGTGGTCTGATTTCTGTTTTAATAAGATCCCTGTGGCTGCAGGAAGGAGCACAGGCTCTCAGGATATAAGAGCGCAAGGCCGGTCAGTTAGGAGAGCTCTCTTCAAGATCCAGGAATGAGAGGCTGGGGCAGGGGCCAGGGTGGGGAAGCTGGGCGTGGGGACAAAGGGCTGGATTCTGGACATATTTGGAAGGCAGAACCAACAGGATTTTCTGGCACATGATTTAAGTGGTGTGAGTAAGAGGAGCCAAGAAAGACCCCAGTCTATTCCGTCTAGAGAAACCGTAAGACAGGAATTGCCACTTAGCGAGACGGAGAAGTAAGATACACAGTATTTCAAATAAGAGAACTCTTGTTTATGACCATTTACTTATAAAAACTGAACAGCTAACTATGGAACAAAGACCATAGTGCTGTTAACCATACATGGGTATTTTTATTCTCTACGTTCTGTAAGTCAGAAGACACAGTTCATGAGATGTTGAAGGTTAAATCCATTTATTAGCCTAAATGGCATATGTAGTGGTTTTGATTGGGGATCAAAGGACAAGAGTCTATGGGTAGCTGCCTGCTTCAGTAAATAAAGTTTTTTATTGGAACAAAGCCAAGCTAATCATTTACATATTGTCTGCGGCTGCTTTCTAACTACAGAGGTTACAACTGGGACCTTATGGCTGACTGGCAAGCTGAAAATATTTACTATCTGACACTTTAAGAAATAATTTTCTAATCTGTGGCTTAGATTTAGACAGGGATAATTCAAAATTGTGTTAAACTGAACAAGGTTAATGGCAATACGTCTTTTAATAGCCTTTATCAGGAATATTTTATCAGAATTTTATCAGAATTCAGATTAGCATCATTTCTTTCTAGACAGACATGAAAATATTTTTTTAAAGTTATTGAACAATTTAGGATGGAGCCAGTAATTTATATTTTGATTTTTTTAACTAAAGAAAACTTTTATTTTATAATATATGTGTAATAAAAAAATACGTCTGTGTGTGTACACATGAATGAGCATAGAAAAATACACAGTGGTAACATCTTCTGAGAAACACAGAGGCCATTAGCAGATCGGCAACAGAGAATTATGAAATAAGTATGCATCTCAAATTCAAGTAAAACTGTACTTAAATCCTTGTTCTTTAATTTACAGGCTATTTGGCTATGGACAGCTTATTTAATCTTCTTGAGTTTCAATTTCTCATATAAAAGAATTGGAATATTTGTACCCTGAACACAAAGTTTTTATGAGAATTAGTAAGACAATGCTTGTAAAATGACTAATACAGTAGTGTTACATAATGAGCACTGAGTAAATGTTTTCTCTTTTAAAAAATTAACCAAGAAAAAAAAAAAGGACTCTAAATCTTATTAAGAAAATAGGTGATTATAAGGGAGACTCTTATACTGTAGCTATTTTTTCTAATATCCTCTTTAGGTATCCTGTTAATTCGAAAATATCAAACATTAACTGAAAATAGAAGTCTCCTTTCTGTTTCTCATTTTTAATAAAAAAAGGAAAAAATGGTCTCTCTCTCTCTATATGTGTATATATATATCTATATATATATATTTACAAGACTGAACTCAGATATGTGACATGTTTAGATTATTTTCACGGTAGCAAACCTCATTAATAGTTCAATCTTCCCTAAGTGGACATTAAATAGGTTTTAGTAAAAATAAGGAGGAAGCATCATACTTTAAACTTACATAATTAGCAATGAACTATATGAGACTTTAGCTGTTTACAAGAGCCATTTTTTTGTATTCTATTTATTTGTATAATTGAGGCTTGCTAATAAATCAAGGGGTGAATTATATAAAAAATACAACTTAAGTGAAGTGAAAAGTGAAGTTGCTCAGTTGTGCCCAACTCTTTGCAACCCCATGGACTATAACTACCAGGCTCCTCTGTCCATGGGAATTTCCAGGCAAGAATCCTGGAGTGGGTTGCCATTTCCTTCTCCAGGAGACCTTCCTGACCCAGGGATTGAACCCAGGTCTCCCACATTGTAGGCAGATGTTTTACCGTCTGAGCTACCAGGGAAGTCCAAATACAATTTAAGAATTTGACAATTAGCATCCTACATGATACCAATCCTGAACTTCCAAAAAAGAAAGAGGAAAAAACAATATGACACAGCTAAGCAAACAAAACAAGGGCCTGGTGACCTGCCTTTCTAATAATCACTAAATTTTCTTTGCCATTAGCTTCTCTATTGGTGAAAGAAGTAATAATTCTTCCTTGGTTTGGGGAACGGGAAGGGCATACCATTTTAATCTCTTTTGCTGCTCTTTTCCCAAATCTTGGCATTTTATACACATTGCCTAAGTCTTTCTAAATAAAAAACACATACTAGTCCAGAATTTGGATATTTCTTGATTTCCCTTCTTCAATAGCAAGATCACCATGCTTCTAGATTTTCATAAAGACAGAAATAACGAAGAACAGAGGAAAAAGAAACACTAAAAGACAAGAATACTGTTCATTTTAAGACAATGACTTAATGCAACCAGTTTTCACCCATGGTCTTTTCTTCACTGCAACAGAAATGCCCTGGTGCAGGACGGGTTACTGGAGGTGTTTCACAATCCTGGCCTCACAATGCTTAATATTGTCCAGACAGCTTTTCTCGGTCAAATCCCATCAGCCATGTGTGTTCTAGTGTACAGACTGAGTCAGAAGAGGATGCCGTGTAGTGGCGGGCAGGTCAGAGGACTACGGAAAGTAGAAAGGAACGTGACTGCCAAACGCTCAGAGATGGTCAGGAAACCCACAGTGAGGTTGCACGTTCAAGCTCTCAAGTCAGGTGGGAATCGCCCCTGGGTGCTGCCCAGCTGCTTCGGATCCATTCTCTACAATGAGGAGAACAGCTAACCTAAGGCTGATGCCCAGAGGCTGACGTTAATTTTCTCCTTTTGTGCAATAAGGCTTAATCTGAAAGTCAAACTGGCCTGTGAGGGAAAATGGAGACACAGAAGGGTGGGGTGTCTCCCTTCCTTTTATTTTTGTGCTCAAAAGAAAACAAGAGTTTTTATTTTTTTAATGCAAATATTATATAATAATAACTAGAGAGGAGACCAGTAAATTACAAACCCCCAAGAACTAAAAATTATTCCAGTAAAGCTTCATTTTTCTGGGCTCCTTTCCTACCTTGTCCTGAATTTTAAGCTCTGGCTGGGGAAACTTTTCCCCTATAATGACTGAATTTAAAATACCTAGATTTAATCTATTACAATATACCCCCAAATCAGTCATAAGCCAAACTTCTGTACAACTAAATGACTTTACATGAAAAAGTTTAATCAACATTCTCAACATAAGAAAATGAAAGCACCACAATTCTGCATTTACCTTGTATTATGTATTACCTCTTTGATAAACACATATCCTTAGGAAATGCTGTTTATAAGTGATGTTATGATAACAGCTTGATATTTTAAAACTGATTTCCTAAACTGGTACAGTAAGAAAAGTGTATGAGAGCTAGGTGCTTATCATGTGATTGCACATGCCTTGTGGCAGCAAAGGAAATTTTTCCTTTCTTCCGTTAGAAAATAAAAAAGTTAAAATATATTAGTAAACATTTTCTAATGTTTGTTGTTCATGGGGGAGAAAAAAAGCAAAAACAAAGAGAAGGATTTTGAGAAGCTCTTGAGAAAATTTTGTAGGAAGTATTTTCTTCATTCTGGTTTCATTTGAATGACTACATTCTTTCACCATTATTTTGAAACAAGTGAAAATTTAAGGCTCTAATTTCAAGTTTTTCAACTTGTTGCTCTAGAGTGTCTGATTTTTAAATTTAGAACTCTTCGGTTTTCTTTCATTCCTGGTGATAGATATTTGTGCTCAGGAGCACAGAGGAAGACCATCTTCTGATTTTCAAGCATGATCTGTGACTCTTCAAAAGATAAACACAGAATGAGACCAGAATTTGCAAGTGGTTCAGAAAGGAAAAAGTGTTTTCCTTCATAGTTCTCAAATTGCTCCCAAAATAAGGGAAGAAAATGACAGCCTAACACATCCTGATAGAGAGAAATTCAATTATCACATGATTTAGAGTTATTAGGTTCAAGAGAAAATATTTCATTTTTATAAAATTATATTTTTTTACAAATTAATTTACATTTGTGAATCCTTAAACCAAGACTTCAGAGAACCTATGCAGCACAAACAACAATTAAATAAATGCTATGTAAACACAGGATCTGAAAGGACTTAGACAAGAGTAATTTTTTAGTAAGGTCCATGTACAAAGTTCCAAGCAGAGTGAAGAAATCCAGGCTGACTTCAAATAAATACAGAAAAAAATTAAAGTTTCATACTGATGAACTGCTTTTGATAACTTTTTTCTAGGCATAAAAGATATATAAGAACTTTGAGAAAAACATCCATTCTCAGTGTTCATTCTCTGATCATAAGGGCCAGTTTTAATGGAAATTACTCAAGAATAAGCACACCGAAAGATTTACTTCTTTGCTTATTTTCCCAGATTTCTCTCACCCACGTTCAAACCTATTTTTCTTCACTGGCCACCTTTCTTATTATTATGATGTCTTATCTACCCTATGAAATAATTACTAAAAGTATAAGGGCTGGTAATTTCTTTCTCATCTTAAGGTTTTTTCACAAAATGACAATGAACTCATATTTGGGGAGAACTTAACACGTACACGGCAACTAAACAATGCCACTGGTATGACCTTGCTCAGTCTTCAGAATTATCCTAGGTAGGTACTATTATTATTGTGTCTATAGAAGAAGGGGCAGGACCAGCTAGTTAAGAAAATTCCTGAAATGACACCATAAGAGCTGAAACAAAAATGCTGTCAGCCTGGTTCCAAAGCCTACATTTTAGCCAACTAGATTTGGCTTAGATTGAGATGATATACTTTACGTAAAATCACTGTAATTATGCTTTAGTTATTTTATAAGCAAACCTCCACGGGAGAGTTAACACATCAAACTGACGATAGCACCTTACAGTGATCATGAGCTGGCAGTTTATCAAACTGTTTTGTTTGTTGATATGAGAACTGGTGACAGCAAAAACCCACAGGTCCCTGGGTAGAAAGAAAATCAAATGAAGAAGAAAATGTGCTGAAAGAAAGAGTCTCAAAATACCACCACTTCAAGGATCTGGATTGGAAGTCAGTGACATCAGACGCCAGATTCTACTTGAAAGTGTTAGTCACTCAGTTGTGTCCGGCCACGAACTGTAGCCCCCCAGGCTCCTCTGTCCATAGAATTGTCTAGGCAAGAATACTGGAGTGGGTAGCCATTCTCTTCTGCAGAGGACTGTCCCAACCCAGGAATCGAACCGGGATCTCCTGCACTGCAGGTGGATTCTTTACCAAGTGAGCTATCAGGGAAGCCCCACGTTACCTCTGTTCTAGGCTACTTAAAAGCTGGTTGCTCGTCTCCCTCATCTTGCCAATGCCTGAAAAACACTGATTAACAAGAAATTTATTACAGAAGAAAGAAATTACTTTTTAAAATTTTAAGTCATAAAAAAGAAATAGTGAGCCCACTTTGAATATAAAATTGACAAAGAAATAAATAATAAACTACTTAGATTCTCTGAAGCTGGTTTATATGGGAGCAATTTTTAAGCTTTTTAAGCTATTTTTAAGCCTTTTATGGCTGCTCTGAAGTCTATGGAATGGTTGAAAGGACTGCATCTCAGAGGTCTGACATGACTGGATATTCTTTAGTAAGACACCGATCTAGATCTGTATTGCATCAGCAGAATTAATTAGACGTGCTACCTGTATTTTAGCTAAGATTCTTTCCATCTCTACTCAATATCTGCTTGTTTCTCTATCCAAACCTGCCTAACAATCTAAAGTTCCCCAAGGAAAACACTTAAATCAGATTAATTGATGCATCATTTGTTATTGCCAAAACTTAAGATTTTCTTTATTAAAAAAAAATCTGTTGGGTGAATATATCTCTTCAACCAACCTGGTCTGCCTAGTTAACAACTCAGTTTCTAGCTTCTCAGTTTCTTCTTTCCTTAACGTTTGTTGCTCTTCTTGATCTTCTGCCATTAAAAAAAACACACACACACACATTTTAACTTCTCAAGGCCCTTCTTTGTTTCCATGTTTTTCTTACTCCTTTTTTCTTAAATGATTCTTTTAATGTTCTAGTCTTCATATTATGGTTTTTCTTGATTTCCTTCTCCTTTAATTTTTGTCCTTTATCATTTTCCCCATGTATTTTGGCCAATTGTTCTTATTCCCGTTCATAGTTTATTTCCATCCTCTAATAGTTTTTCTTTTTTTTCTTTCTTCGCCTTATCTCTTTCCTCTTAAGGATCTGTATTAAACTTAAGTTTCATTTGCATTTTAAGAAAAGAATACTTGTTTCACCAAAAGTATTCATCACAGTTCTAGATCTTTCTCACAAAGAACACAAAGTTTAGGAGAAAAGCGTTTCTGTTTCAATCTCTCCTTGGGTATACTCAATATGGGTATAATTATCATTTCTGGCACTAGTGGTAAAGAACCTGCCTGCCAATGCAGGAGACATAAGAGATAAGGGCTCGATCCCTGGATCAGGAAGATCCCATGAGAAGGAAATGGCAACCCACTCCAGTGTTCTTGCGTGGAGAATGCCATGAACAGAGGAGGGCTACAGTTCACAGGGTCACAAAGAGTCGGATATGACTGAAACAACTTAACATGCACGCACGCATGAAGGTGTATGAGGCATATGACCTATATATATATCAGCCAGATCAAGTCAGAAAATACTTGTGGCACGTGGTCAGTAGAGAGGGCCAGGGAAAGTAGAAGAAACAGTCAACAACCAGTTCTGAGCTGACCAAACAGAACAATCAAATCAGTTGCCCAGGTAGGTGGTTTCAGTTACAAGTCACAGAAAATCCAACTCAGTCTGTTTGAAACGATAAAGGCTAACACAAGGGATAACTCCATAAGTAGCAATGTCACTGAGAACCTGCATTGCCATCTATGGTGTTAGTTTTACTCTAGACCTGGCTCCTCTCAAGAACTCAGCAGACCCGAAGACTAGATGGATGCCTTTTGCTTACATGCAACAAAAAAAAAATGGATTCCCAGCCAAAGTCCTAAGATTTCACTGGATTGGTCTAGGTCCCACACCTTCTTCTGAATCAGTCACCGTGGAAGGGGAACTGGAATGCAGTGATCTGCTAATCCTAGTCCAGGTGCTCCATCTCTGGATCCTGGGTAGGTAGGACATGGTTTCAGAGAAGAAGCAATGAGGGATGGTACGCTGGAAAGGCAACCAGCAAATGTTCACTGCACGCAGACAGCAAAGCTGAATGCACACAGTGCAAAATAACAAGCTATACTCTACTTATTAATATATGTTCTTTTTTCCAGTTATTTTGATAATTGTAAGATTATAAAAACTGAGATAACACATTTTATCTTATGCAAATCGAGTTCCTTTTCATTCTTTTATAATCAATTCCTCTAGGAACTCTTTCTGAGAATGTTCACTCCAAACAGTTACCTATTTTTATTACTGCTAAATAATTTAAATGTTTTTACTGTAAAATAATGAGAAGGAAAAAAAACACAGAATAATAATGAACTACAACAAGTGATTATTTGAGAAAATAATGATATTCCTGTAGGAAAAGAGTGCTTAAAGACTAATTAGTGAGTATTTTTAAAAAGTATTATAAAGTCATTTTAAGCAAATATAGGGGGAAAATCACTTTTGAAAGTGAGAACAGACATGAAGAAGCACACTTCATAAGTGAGTAAATATCACCATTCTCTCCTATTCCCAATGTGATGATATCTCTTTTTATTAAGTACTAACTAAATAAGGACCGTACCAAATGAAAGGCCAGGATGCTAATAACTAAACATACAGAAAAGTCACCTGCCCGGTCATTTGTGGATGGGCAAGGGTGAAGGGTGACAGCCAATTTGACAACAGCAGTTATTTACAGATACTTAAACCATACACAGGTATTCAAATAAACGAACGTTAATCCTCAGTCCTCCAAAAAAGACCTCCTGTATTTTCTTAGAGCTTCCAAACACCAATTTCAAAAGAATTCTCCCCAATCTGTAGAATACTTTTATTTTCTCTGTACTTTAAAATAGAAAGAAAATTAAAAAACCAGAACGTTATCTGCAGCAATGAATCATCAGCCATGGCAGCTCTACAACACCCAGGTCTTCCCCTTTCTCTGCAGCCCTTTACAAACGAAGCCTACCTTTTAATGACACACATAAATCCCGGCGCTGCCTGGCTGAAAAGCGTCATTAACTCTGGCCTTTTCATGCCTACTGAAACACTTTGCACACAGGACAGCAGTGGGGTTGAGAATCCTCTGAATCCCCCAAACAGGGAAAGCCACAGCCACAATCCAGTTCTGCTCAAAATGCTCTCTAAGTCACGAAGGTAGTTTTGCTTCTACTTCGTCAGATATCTCTCCTATGACAAGCAGATTAAGCTAAAGAAGACTCACAATCAGCCACCTGTATGAACAGCTTTTTTTTTTTTTTAACTTTTAAAAGTGTGGAATATGTATTTTCCAAATTCTTGGCAGTAAACACATGCTTTCACTTCTCAATTTGTGGCTGCAATAGAGGGGTATTTAAACAACTTAATCTCTTAGATGCAGCTGCTCAATATCATTTCCCTTTATTAGAATATTTTTTCATATTTTAATACATACTTACACGCTGCATTACCAAGGCAATTACTCCACTGAGACTTAAATTTTCAAGGTTCCATTTCAAACCACAAATAACACAGGTAAAATTTTTAAAAAGAAATTTAATTGAAAGATTTACCTTAAAAAATTTAGTCCTCTTTACAATACTAAATTATTCTAGCCCTATTTGAGGAGTCTTGAAAGAAAATGCCTACTTTTCAAAGAAGTTACTCCTGCTGTAAATGCAGTTTCTTTGTTTTAATTACAGACTGTATATAGAACATACAAATAATGAAATACAGACTTCCTCTCACCTGTTTGGGTGTGACCCCAGGCATGCGAATATCCAATGCAAAATCTGATGAATCAATAGGAATTACTGGTCTGGTGGTACCAAGACATTCATTGGAAAATGACCTGGTAGTTTCCTTAAACCTTAAAAAAAGAAGACAATTTCAATAGCCTTGAACATAATGGGATTTTAACTGAACATGGGAAGAGGAAAAAAAAGGAATTCTATGACTTTAAGACTAAATATTGTTGACTTAGACAAAATGAAAAGATGTAATTACCATGTAATATTCTATAACATTCTCAGAATTGCATCATATAGTCTAAGAGCAACATGCACCCAGCTTGTGAGCAAAACATAATCAAAGCAACCAAGCAGGCTACATTCAAAACTTGATTCAATATAAACCTGTCAAAATATATATGTTTCTGTTAATGAAAGTACAGTATTAATCAATTAGAATTATCATAGGCCTGTCAATTCTCTCAAGGCAGAAATATTACTACAAGCCAGTAAAAAATTTTGTGACTCCTTTTATGAGTGTCCGATAATACTAGTCAGAAACAAAAAAAAAACAACAATAACATCGCTAGAAGGCAGAGTTTTATGATGGCGGGGCAGGGGACGGGTGCTGGGGGTGGTGGGGAGCCTGTGATGTGAATTACAAATGTACAAGTGCATAAATATTTAACATGGTAATTATGAAGAGTATATACAGCTCAATGCTTTCTTGTGAGCTCTTACAGTCTGTGATCTGCTTCTCCCCACCAGTTACCTACCTTTATATCTCATTCTTCAGGCTGTTACAAACGAGAAGGCATTCCAGCCTAAATGACGATACTGTACTTTCTCAAATTGTCTCCCCAAGAGGGAGTGTTGAGTATTGGAAATCACAACTTCTAATTGGGAGTTCTGAAAGCCAGGACAGTTTGGCTATACAGGACAGCGGGGTGGAGGCGAGGGGGCTTTTTTTTTTTTTTTTTCTGTAAGGGGGAACTTTTACAAGAAGTTTAACTGTGTCAAAATTCCCAAGGATTGCGGCCAAGTGAATCAACCACGTATATTTCTCCAACACTCTTCCTTTTTCTTTTTTTCAACACCATGCACAGAAACCATCCAAACCACATGTCGCCTGTTTAGAAATAAATAAACAAAAACAAAAAAAAAACAAACACCCACCTCTTAAAGACAGAAAGTGGGCTTCGGAAGCCCACACAGCCGCTGGGAAACACGAGGAGGAGAACTAGCAGGCTCCGAAAGCCAGCCATGTCCTCGGCGCTCCGGCCCGGCCGGGAGGAGCGGACGGCGCGGCGCCGGGCGGGCGGGAGGAGCGCCGGGAGGACCGGGCCGCGGCGCCGCCGGCAGCCACTACTTCATGGCCCGGGGCGCGGCGGGCGTCCCCGCGGCAGCCACACAGCAGCGCCGCGCGCGCTCAGCGCCCGCGGGAAGCCGGGACTTCTGTCAGGTCCGCGAGCGGAAGCGCGCCTCCCCTCAGAGCCGGCGGCGGGGGGCGGCGAGTTAGACGCGCGGGATGCTTATCGCTCGGGCGGGACAGGGGCGGGGAGGGCTCCCACGCAAACCCGCGTCAGTCATCGTCCGGAACCTGCAGAAAATAGAAGCAGATAATGGATGACTAAACACATGACGGCGTGCGTCCCCTCAGCAAATCCCAGCTGAGGTGCTTTCATCCGTTCGTCGCTCCGCAAGCTTGAGCCCAAGCCTGGTGAAAATGCGGGTCTGTTGACCTCCCTCCGCCCCCAAACCCGGCCTCCCTCAGATTTCACAAACCCCCTTAGCCCCCCAGTTCTGCCTTTTCCTTCTTTCTCCTTTCTCACACCCGCTCTTCTCCTCTTCTCTGCGACTTCGTTCCCCCCCTTTCCCCTCACATTCGCCCCTGCCTCCGGATCTCTTCTCCTCACTTGCTGTCACTCACTCCCTTCTAGAATGGAAAATGCACTTGATACCTCTAATGGTTTTAATATCTGCACTTAATACCTCTTTCATTGTATTACTTTTGATGCCCTGAACCACCCACTAAAAGAAAAGGGAACTGAAGTTTTGGGTAAAAGCAAAGTTGCTATTGGCAGCCACGAATGGAGAAAAAGGTCTTATAGACATGAAAGCTAATTATGCTTCTTGGTTCTTGAATGTAACGAAGTTTTTCATACAAATGACAGGCTAAGGCAAAAGAAAAGAAAAAAAAGAAACTAAAGCAGAGTTTATATACGAGAGTAATCAGGTAGGAAAAGACTGAGAACAAACGCATGTTCATATATATATATATATATATACACATATATATACACACACACATCACAGATCTGAGGAGAAAGATAACCCCTGCCAAGAATGATCGTCACAGAAGTAATCACTGAAGTTCTCAGAATCATTTTTAAAACAAATCAAATATCAATAGCTAACACCAAATATGAAATGTAAGCACCTATTTAAAAATCCTGCATCTAACATACAAATAGTAATTCCTTACTTAGAAGGCATGCCTCTCAAAAGATATTCATTCCTGAATAAAGTTTGGAGACTTACAGTGCAATGCAATTAGAAGCAGTAAGGAGAATCTCAGCTGACCCCCACATGAATTTTATATACAGAGGGTATGATCTAAACATCAGGCCATACAGAACTAATCTCAACATTTTGGGAAGAGGACTCAATTAGGCTAAATTTTAAAAGGGGTGTGTTTTGACTTTACTCTTATTCTGAATATATTTCAGACTGTGTATCAAGTATGTATATTTTAGCAAGGTGTTATTTTAAAATGTATCATTCACAATATAAAGATACTTTATAGGAAAATACTTTAAAGGAAAAGATTTCTTAAAGTTCTGAGTCACAAATAAATCCACTGGCCAGATGAATAATGGTAAAAAAAAAAAAATCAGTAAGATCATATAGAAGTGCTCCACAATAATAAATTAGCATCTAAATCATTCCCTGGAAATCACAAGAGAGTGAATCTAATCTAAACAAAACAAACAAAAAATCAAACAAAAACTAAACTGAGACAAACAGAAAGTATGACCTAAACTTAAAATTAGAAGAGTTCACGGTCATTGCTTTCTAGAAGAAACATAGGTTACGTAAACTATAAATAAAACATGATTGACTATCCAACCTATGCAAGGATGCTTGAGGCTCCCCAGCAACCAAGGACCTCAGTTAATTTACATAAGCAATGACATTTTTAAAAGACTGATGATATTTGTTTGAACTTTCTCTTTGGCTTGCTGTGTGAGCTTTCGGAACAAAAGCCTTTAGCTTTGTCCAATCCTGTGGGTAAAGGAAAGAATCCTTGTGCGAGAAGAGAAACAACTGCCTGAAGGCTATGCAATTGCTTTTGTTTACAGCAAAATATAGTCCTATAAAATGACAATGCTTAACATTCCCCAAGTTCTTTTCCTCTTTAAATATACGTGAAGAAGGGATTATATTTTTTCTATTTCATGCAGAACAGGATTCAAGGACAGTCCTTCTTCTAGTTGGCAGGGAGATATAGAATTATACAAACACTTGAAAACAAATTTAGTATTAACATTCTTTAACAGGAACACATCCTTAACTACTAGTGTTTGAAAAAAGATTCCACTTATCTCTTTGATTTTATTACCTTTGATGTCCCTGAACCACCCACTGAAAGAAAAGGGAACTGAAGTTGTGGGTAAAAGCAAAGTTGGTATTGGCAGCCATGAATGGAAAAAAAGGTCTTATAGAAATGAAAGCTAATTATGCTTCTTGGTTCTTGACACTTTGTAAACTAAAGACAAAATACAAATCATCATATGAAAAACATCATGTCTAATCTTTCCATTTGTTATTTTACAATGCCTGATGACTGTGAAATGTATGTGTGTGTATGCATGTATCATCAACAACAACAAATATATATATATATATATATATGTATGTATACATAATATTCAAATCCTAGTATTCTTTTTCAGGATAAAAAAATTCAAAATAGAGTTCTTTGATATAATTCATTCTCTAATCAAAACATGGGGTTTCCCAGGTGGCTCACTGGAAAAGAACTTGCCTGCCAATGCAGGAGACTTGGGTGTGATTGCTGGGTCCAGAAGACCCCTTGGAAAAGGAAATGGCAATCCACTCCAGCATTCTTGCCTGGGATATCTCATGGACAGAGAAGCCTAGTGGGCTACAGTCTATCAGGTCTCAAAAGAGATGGACATGACTTAACAACTAAACAACAATCAAAAAAATGCTTTAATTTCACTTTTTGTACAAAATAGTATATGTTGGGTTTTCAAAAATGAATAATACTAAAGGAGAATATATTCTATTAACAGAGATGATTCACTTCAGCATTCTTGCCTTGAGAACCCCATGAATGGTATGAAAAGGCAAAAAGATATGACACTGATAGATGAACTCCCCAGGTTGGAAGGTGCCCAATATGCTACTGGATATCAGTGGAGAAATAACTCCAGAAAGAATGAAGAGACAGAGCCAAAGCAAAAGCAACACCCAGTTGTGGATGTGACTGGTGATGGAAGGAGTCAGATATTGTAAAGAACAGTAGTGCACAGGAACCTGGAATGTTACCTCCATGATTCAAGGTAAATTGGAAGTGGTCAAACAGGAGATGGCAAGATTGAATATCAACATTGTAGGAATCAGTGAACTAAAATGGATGGGAATGGGTGGATTTAATTCAGGTGACCACTATTTTACTACTGCAGGCAAGAATCTCATAGAAGAAATGGAGTAGCCCTTACAGTCAACAAAAGAGTCCAAAATGCAGTACTTGGGTGCAATCTCAAAAAGACAAAATGATCTCTGTTCATTTCCAAGACAAACCATTCAATATCATGGTAATCCAAGTCTATGCCCTGACCAGTAATGCTGAAGAAGCTGCAGTTGAATGGTTCTATAACTACAAGACCTTCTAGAACTAACACCCAAAAAAGATGTCTTCTTCATCAAAAGGGACTGGAATGCAAAAGTAAGAAGTCAAGAGATACATGGAGTAACAGGTAAGCAGGGCAAAGGCTAACAGAGTTTTCCCAAGAGAATGCACTATTCATAGCAAACACCCTCTTCCAACAACAGAAGTGATGACTCTACATATGGATATCACCAGATGGTCAATACCAAAGTCAGATTAATTGAATTCCTTGCAACAGAAGATGAAGAAGTTCTCTAAAGTCAGCAAAAACAAGACTAGGAGCTGACTGTGGCTTAGATCATGAACTCCTTATTACAAAATTCAGACTTAAATTGAAGAAAATAGGGAAAACTACTAGACCATTCAGGTACGACCTAAATCAAATCCCTGACAATTATACAGTGGAAGTGACAAACAGATTCAAGGGATTAGATCTGATAGAGCGCCTGAAGAACGATGGACGGAGGTTCATAACATTGTACAGGTGGCAGTGATCAAAACCAACTCCAAGAAAAAGAAATGCAAAAAAGCAAAATGGTTGTCTAAGGAGGCCTTATAAATAGCTGAGAAAAGAGAAGCAAAAGGCAAAGGAGAAAAGGAAAGATATAAGCATCTGAATGCAGAGTTCCAAAGAATAGCAAAGAGAGATAAGAAAGCCTTCCTCGGTGATCAATGCAAAGAAACAGAGGAAAATAATAGAATGGGAATGACCAGAGATCTCTTGAAGAAAATTAGATATCAAGGGAACATTTCATGCAAAGATGGGCACAATAAAGGACAGAAATGGTATGGACCTAAAAGAAGCAGAAGATATTAGAAAAGGTGGCAAGAATACACAGAAGAACTATACAAAAAAGATTTTAATGACCCAGATAACCACAATGGTGTGATCACTCACCTAGAGCCAGGCATCCTGGAGTGTGAAGTCAAGTGGTCCTTAGGAAGTATCACTACAAACAAAACTAATGAAGGTGATGCAATTCCAGCTGAGCTATTTCAAATCCTAAAAGATGATGCTGTGAAAGTGCTGTGCTCAATATACCAACAAATTTGGAAAACTCAGCAGTGGTCACAGGACTGGAAAAGGTCAGTTTTCATTCCAATCACAAAGAAAGGCAATGCCAAAAAAATCTTCAAACTACTGCACAATTGCACTTATGTCAGTTCAGTTCAGTTCAGTTGCTCAGTTGTATCCAACCCTTTGCGACCCCATGTACTGCAGCACACCAGGCCTCCCTGTCCTTCACCAACTCCTGGAGTTTACTCAAACTCATGTCCATTGAGTCGGTGATGCCATCCAACCATCTCATCCTCTGTCGTCACATGCTAGCAAAGCAATGCTCAAAATTCTTCAAGCCAGGCTTCAACAGTATATGAACCGAGGACTTACAAATGATCAAGCTGGATTTGGGAAAGGCAGAGGAACCAAAATTCAAGTTGCCAACATCCCTTGGATCATAGAAAAGGCAAGAGAATTCCAGAATTACATCTACTTCTGCTTCATTGATTATGCTAAAGCCTTTGACTGTGTGGATGACAACAAACTGGAAAATTCTTCAAGAGATGGGAATACCAAACCACCTGATTTGTCTCCTGAGAAATGTGTATGCAGGTCAAGAAGCAACAGTTAGAAATGGACATGGAACAATGGACTGGTTCAAAATTGGGAAAGAGTATGTCAAGGCTGTATATTGTCACCCTGCTTATTTAACATATATGCAGAGTACATCATGCGAAATGCCAGGCTGGATGAAGCACAAGCTGGAATCAAGATTGCTGGGAGAAATATCAATAACCTCAGATATGCAGATGACACCACACTTATGGCAGAAAGTGAAGATGAACTAAAGAGCCTCTTGATGAAAGTGAAAGAGGAGAGTAAAAAAGATGGCTTAAAACTCAACATTCAAAAAACGAAGATCATGGCATCCAGTCCCATCACTTCATGGCAAATAGATGGGAAACAATGGAAACAGTGACAGCCTTTGTTTTCTTGGGCTTCAGAATCACTGCAGATGGTGATTGCAGCCATGAAATTAAACCACACTTGCTCCTTATAAGAAAAGCTATGACCAACCTAGACAGCATATTAAACAGCAGAAACGTTACTTTGCTGACAAAGGTCTGTCCAGTCAAAGCTATGGTTTTTCCAGTCATCATGTACGGATATAAGCGTTGAACCATAAAGAAAGCTGAGCACTGAAAAATTGATGCTTTTGAACTGTGGTGTTGGAGAATACTCTTGAGAGTCCTTTGGACTGCAAGGAGATCCAACCAGTTCATCCTAAAGGAAATCAATTCTGAATGTTCATTGGAAGGACTGATGCTGAAGCTGAAACTCCAATGCTTTGGCCACCTGATGCGAAGAACTGACTCACTGGAAAAGACCCTGATGCTGGGAGAAATTGAAGGCAGGAGGAGAAGGGGACGACAGAGGATGAGATGGTTGGATGGCATCACCGACTCAATGGACATGAGTTTGAGTGAACTCCGGGAGTTGGTGATGGACAGGGAGGCCTGGCGTGCTGCAGTCCATGGGGTCACAAAGAGTCAGACACAACTGAGCGACTGAACTTATGTGAAGGGAGATGAGGACTTGACACAAATGATATAAGGTATAGTTAGAATGCAGTATTCCTGTGAGAGTAGAAAAGTGAAAGTGTTTGTCGCTCAGTTGTGTCTAACTCTTTGCAACCCCATGGACTCTAGCCCCCCAAGCTCTTCTGTCCATGGAATTCTCCAGGTGAGAATACGGGAGTGAGTTGCCATTCCCTTCTCCAGGGGATCTTCCCAACCCAGGCATCAAAGCTGGGTGTCCTGAGTTGCAGGCAGACGCTTTACCATCTGAGCCACCAGAGAAGCCCTACTATAATAGAGACTCGGGGAATTTTGAGGAAAGAAAGATCAATTCAACCTTCAAGAGGACGGTAGGAGAAAAGAGATAGGTAAAACAGTCTTCGGTGGAAGAGGGTGGTTCTGACCAAGCGCTTGGAGTGAGGTTGGGTTTCTGCCATGGGAGATGGGGAGTGTGTATCCCATGACCAGTGCACAGAGCTCCAATGGGGAGCAGAGAATATTTGACAAGCAAGTAGTAAAGGTTCTGCCTCCTAGACTTAAGCTGCAGACCCAGATTTACTATCTTATTTGTAATACAGAGCAAATATTCTGTTTGCACATTATAAATAAATTCTTAGTAAGAATGATGTATAGTTTATACTTCTACAAATATTATTTCCAGGAACAGTACTGTTATGTGGTAAGTACAGCCTAGTACAGAGGACCATAAGGCTAATTTGGCTTTTACAAAGTAAGCAGTCCATTCTTTTCCAGTTTTATTTGAAACGAAGAAAAGAAAATCCAAAATGAGTAATTGTTCAAGGAATCAAATAAAAATATTGGCCACTCACTTACTGATTCATTTATCAACTAGAGAGAACCATTACAGCATAGAGGCCAACAGCCTCTAACAGATAGTATCATCGACTGAATAGACAGGAATTTGAGCTAACTCTGGGAGATAGTGAAGGACGGGACTGGTGTGCTGCAGTCCATGGGGTCACAGAGAGTCAGACACAACCTAGTGACTCAACAACAACAACTTGTAAACTGCAGAAACATGGCCTGGACTTTTGCTTCCACTGTTGACTAGCCCGGTGAAACTGGGCAAGTACTTAGCCTCTGTTTGCCTCAGTTTCCTCATCTGCAAAATGGGAATACTCCTACCATTTATCTCATAGGCTTGTTACAAGGAATAAATGAATTTATGTCCTTAGAATAGTGCCAGACACACAATAAATGTTTGCTATTGTTCTTGTTGGAACAAATATTAACATTTATTTAATGCCTAGGACTATCTTAATGGTGGGAATGGTGATAATCAAGACAGATAAAAGTTTCCACTCCAGCAGAGATTACTTTCTAGTGGGGAGAAGAACAAATGAAAATAATGACCAAATTATAAATTTGATTTTCTTTTAAGGAGATTTTATGTGGTTTCCTACAATGACTTATCATTAAACTGATTAAAGTATGCATATCCATTCACTTAGGAATTCAACTCCAGAGATTTATTCTTGGGCAAATATTGAACCAAGGGCACAAATATATTTATAAGGATATTTACTAGCATTGTTTATAATAACAGATAACTGGATGTTTATAATAGCAAAGAACGGGAATCAATTTAAATGTCCATCAATAGGACATCGGTAAAATTTGAGGGGTGGGTTGTAACATGCCTTTGAAAAGGACAGATGAATCTATTTTCTATAGGCAAGGTCACATTCTATGACACTGTTTTCTTTCTACATAATAAAAAATGTTTACGCAATCTCAAACTTACAGAAATGTTGCAAATACAGTACAAAAGCTTTTTTTTTTTCTTTAACCAATTGGAAGTAATCAATTGCTAACCTGAGGCCTCATCACTCCTGAATTCTTTAGTGTCTACATTTCCTAAAGTACATCCTCTGTATAACCACAATAGTCATCAAAATATTCACAGTGACGTATTACTATCATCTACTCCTTTATCTCCAAACTTTGTCAACTGTCCCAATAATGGGCTTCCCCGGTGGCTCAGACGGTAAAGCGTCTGCCTGCAATGCGGGAGACCTGGGTTCGATTCCTGGGTCGGGAAGGTCCCCTGGAGAAGGAAATGGCAATCCACTCCAGCACTCTTGCCTGGAAAATCCCATGGACGGAGGAGCCTGATAGGCTACAGTCCATGGGGTCGCAAAGAGTCGGACACGACTGAGAGACTTCACTTTCACTTTCATAGGGAAAGAAGTTCAGAATCAAGCATTGCAAGTAACGTTGTCAAGTCTCTATACAGTCTCCTTCACTCCAGGACAGTTTCTGTCTTTAACTTTTGTGTGTGTGACTCTACTGAAGATTGCAGGGTAGTTATTTTGCAAAAGGTCTCTCAATTAGTGTTTGTTTTCTGCTTATTAGGACTAGATTCAGGTTGTGCATCTCTGGCAGGAATATAACGGAAGTGATGCTATACTCTTCTCACTGCATCTATATTAGTTGCCCATTGTGGCATATCAAATTACCCCAAACCTTAATTGTTGAAAACAATTAACATTTTTTGGTAAAGTTTCTGTGCGTTGGGTGAAGAAGTAGCTTAGCTGGGTAATTCTCTCATGAGGATGCAAGCAAGATGTTAGCACAGACTGCAGTCATCTGAAGGCTTGAGTGGGGCTGGAGGGGATTTGCCTGCCTGATGGTAAAAACATCTCCTCACCATATGGCCCTCTCTCTAGGGCTACTAGGGTGCCTTTACAATGACTTCTCCCAAAGTAAGCAATACCTTTTGAGACTTAGCATCAGAAGACACATATCACCACTTCTGTAATATGCTATCCATTCTACAAGTCAGCTAACCTCAGTGTGGATGAAGACTACTCCAGGGCATGAATACTAGGAGATGAGCATCTTATTATGTGGCTTGCAATTCTGATTTGTCCCATTATTGATCATGTTAACTTTGATCATATAATTAAGGTGATGGCTTCCAGGCTTTTCCACTATCAAGTTACCATTTTTCCCTTTTGAATTAATACTTTTTTGATGGAGAGGTTATTTTTTGACTTACAAATATTCCATTTCTCATCAGACTTTCATTATATTCATTTATTTGTTATAATGGACACAAAGTTTCCCATTTTATTCAATGGGTTTTACTCTGTTACTAACTTTATTTACATCACTTACTTTGATGCCTAAATTACCTCAGCTGTGACCCCTTTAGGCTAGCTCCTTGTGTCTTTCATTCCACTTGGCCTTTGCTGATACTTTCCACTGGACTGCCTACACACATGGGTGCCCTCCTCAGCCTGTTGGGCCATGGCACTCCAACCAGGCCATCAGCCCCAACACACTGAATTCCTCCTTACTTCAGGTGAACTCTATACCCCACGCCAGGTCACCTGTCCTGAATGCCTACTTTGCCTGCCCCACATAACAGCTGTAGGACTGAATTTTTCAGGAAGAGAAAAGTAAAATATTACCTTAAAAAATCTAATTATAGAACGGTATACACATGTATTTAAAATGCTGAAGTAGACCTAAAGAGGGGGAACGGATAGTTAAGGAGTCTGGGATGGACACGTACACATCACTGGATCTAAAATGGATAACCAACAAGGGCATACAGTATAGAACATGGAACTCTGCTCAGTGCTACTTGGCAGCCTGGATAGGAGGGGACTTTGGGGGGAAATGGATACATGCGTATGTATATGGCTCAGTCCCTTCACTGTTCACCTGAAACTATCACAACATTAAGACTCTACACATGGACATCACCAGATGGTCACTACCAAAATCAGATTGATTCTATTCTTTGCAGCCAAAGATGGAGAAGCTCTATACAGTCAACAAAAACAAGACCAGGAGCTGACTGTGGCTCAGATCATGAACTCCTTCTTACCAAATTCAGACTCAAACTGAAGAAAGTAGGGAAAACCGCTAGACCATTCAGGTATGACCTAAATCAAATCCCGTATGATTATACAGTGGAATTGAGAAATAGATTTAAGGGCCTAGATCTGATAGATAGAGTGCCTGATGAACTATGGAATGAGGTTCCTGACATTGTACAAGAGACAGGGATCAAGACCATCCCCATGGAGAAGAAATGCAAAAAAGCAAAATGGCTGTCTGAGGAGGCCTTACAAATAGCTGTGAAAAGAAGAGAGGTGAAAAGCAAAGGAGAAAAGGAAAGATATAAGCATCTGAATGCAGAGTTCCAAAGAATAGCAAGAAGAGATAAGAAAGCCTTCTTCAGCGATCAATGCAAAGAAATAGAGGAAAAGAACACAATGGGAAAGACTAGAGATCTCTTCAAGAAAATTAGAGATACCAAGGGAACATTTCATGCAAAGATGGGCTCAATAAAGGACAGAAATGGTATAGACCTAACAGAAGCAGATAAGAAGAGGTGGCAAGAATACACAGAAGAACTGTATATAAAAAAGATCTTCATGACCCAGATAATCACGATGGTGTGATCACTCATCTAGAGCCAGACATCTTGGAATATGAAGTCAAGTGGGCCTTAGAAAGCATCACTATGAACCAAGCTAGTGGAGGTGATGGAATTCCAGGTGACCTATTTCAAATCCTGAAAGATGATGCTATGAGAGTGCTGCGCTCAATATGCGAGCAAATTGGGAAAACTCAGCAGTGGCCACAGGACTGGAAGAGGTCAGTTTTCATTCCAATCCCAAAGAAAGGCAATGCCAAAGAGTGCTCAAACTACCACACAATTGCACTCATCTCACATGCTAGTAAAGTAATGCTCAAAATTCTCCAAGCCAGGCTTCAGCAATACGGGAACCGTGAACTTCCTGATGTTCAAGCTGGTTTTAGAAAAGGCAGAGGAACCAGAGATCAAATTGCCAACATCCGCTGGATCATGGAAAAAGCAAGAGAGTTCAAGAAAAACATCTATTTCTCCTTTATTGACTATGCCAACACCTTTGACTGTGTGGATCACAATAAACTATGGAAAATTCTGAAAGAGATGGGAATACCAGACCACCTAACCTGCTTCTTGAGAAATCTGTATGCAGGTCAGGAAGCAATAGTTAGAACTGGACATGGAACAACAGACTGGTTTCAAATAGGAAAAGCAGTACGTCAAGGCTGTATATTATCCCTCTGCTTATTTAACTTCTATGCAGAGTACATCATGAGAAACGCTAGACTGGAAGAAGCACAAGCTGGAATCAAGATTGCCGGGAGACATATGAATAAACTCAGATATGCAGATGACACCACGCTTATGGCAGAAAGTGAAGAGGAACTAAAAAGCCTCTTGATGAAAGTGAAAGTGAGAGTGAAAAAGTTGGCTTAAAGCTCAACATTCAGAAAACGAAGATCATGGCATCTGGTCCCATCACTTCATGGGAAATAGATGGGGAAACAGTGGAAACAGTGTCAGACTTTATTTTGGGGGGCTCCAAAATCACTGCAGATGGTGACTGCAGCCATGAAATTAAAAGATGCTTACTCCTTGGAAGAAAAGTTACGACCAACCTAGATAGCATATTCAAAGGCAGAGACTAAGGTCCTTCTAGTCAAGGCTATGATTTTTCCTGTGGTCATGTATGGATGTGAGAGTTGGACTGTGAAGAAAGCTGAGCACCGAAGAATTGATGCTTTTGAACTGTGGTGTTGGAGAAGACTCTTGAGAGTCCCTTGGACTGCAAGGCGATCCAACCAGTCCTTTCTGAAGGAGATCAGCCCTGGGATTTCTTTGGAAGGAATGATGCTAAAGCTGAAATTCCAGTACTTTGGCCACCTCATGCGAAGAGTTGACTCATTGGAAAAGACTGATGCTGGGATGGACTGTGGGCAGGAGGAAAAGGGGATGACAGAGGATGAAATGGCTGGATGGCATCACTGACTCGATGGATGTGAGTCTGAGTGAACTCTGGGAGTTGGTGATGGACAGGGAGGCCTGGTGTGCTGTGATTCATGGGGTCGCAAAGAGTCAGACACGACTGAGCGACTGAACTGAACTGAAGTGATGAGTTATACCCCAATACAAAATAAAAAGTTTAAAATAAAATTCTGAAGTAAAATATCTCAATTAGACTTCCGATGGTTTTCAATCATAGGTTTTTTTAAACCATAAAAAAAATAAAAAACAAGGAGGGGTTGTTCACTACCCATTTATATGCTTTTGCATTCTTTTAACTTTCACAAGATTATATCATTTTTGTAACCAGAAGAAAATAGGGATATTTATTTACATACAAATTTATGTTTAAAATATTGAATGTAATTCTACAGATTTCAATTTATGTGTCAATTGCTGAGTTTAGGCCATATTTTGAAATACAACTAGCACTCCTTTTGCTTGGCAAGAACTTTACAAACTTTAAATTTTATGGTAGTTACAGCTGTAATGTAGTTTCTCAAGCTCAGCATTAGCAACATTTCGGAATGAATAACTGTTTGTGGCAGGGGACTGTCGTGTGCATTCTGAGACATTTAGCAGCATTTCAGGACTCTACCCACTAGATTCCAGTTGCACTTTCTGCAGTACTGACAACCAAAAATGTCTCCAGACATTGCCAAATGTCTTCTGGAAGGTCAAATCAAAAATCACCCTGGGTGAAAACCACTACTATAAAATGGTTCATTAAGATAAAGGTTAATTTTAAATAAAATGATATAATTACACCTGAATCACTGTAAATCAACTGCTGCTGCTACTGCTAAGCCGCTTCAGTCGTGTCCGACTCTGTGTGACCCCATAGACGGCAGCCCACCAGGCTCTTCCATCCATGGGATTTTCCAGGCAAGAGTACTGAGTTGGGTGCCATTGCCTTCTCCAACTACACCTCAATTTTTTTTAAGTGATACATTTCCTTTCATACAATGATTTTAAAAAGAATAATCATAACAGAACATTTATTGATTACACACTAAGCATTGACCTTATGCATATTATCTGACTGAATTCTTATAACTTTTAAGTACCAATTATTATCCCCACTTTACAGATAAGAGATTTAAAGCTTTAGGAAAATTACTTAACTTGTTCTGGTTATACTGCAGTAGAACAAGGATTCACATCCTGGCTGGCAGACTCCAGAATCTATCTTCTTAACTCACATCTTTTTTAAAAAATTGATTTATTTATTTTAATTGGAGGCTAATTACTTTCCAATATTGTAATATTGTGGTGGTTTCTGCCATACATCGACATGAATCAGCCACGGGTGCACATGTGTCCCCCGGTCCTGAACCCCCTCCCACCTCCCTCCCCACCCCATCCCTCTGGGTTGTCCCAGAGCACCGGCCTTGGGTGCCCTGCTTCATGAATTGAACTTGCACTGCTCATCTATTTTACATATGGTAATATACATGTTTCAATGCTATTCTCTCAAATCATCCTCGCCTTCTCTTAGAGAGTCCAAAAGTCTGTTCTTTACATCTGTGTCTCTTTCACTGTCTTGCATACAGGGTCGCATTACCGTCTTTCTAAATTCCATATATATGCGTTAATATACTGTATTGGTGTTTTTCTTTCTGACTTACTTCACTCTGTATAATAGGCTCCAGTTTCATCCACTTCATTAGAACTGACTCAAATGCATTATTCTTTAATAGCTGAGTAATATTGCATTGTGTATTTGTACCACAGCTTTCTTATCCATTCGTCTGCTGATGGACATCTAGGTTGCTTCCATGTCCTGGCTATTATAAACAGTGCTGTGATGAACGTGGGGGTACACGTGTCTCTTTCAATTCTGGTTTCCTCGGTGTGTATGCCCAGCAGTGGGATTGCTGGATCATATGGCAGTTCTACTTCCAGTTTTTAAAGGAATCTCCACACTGTTCTCCATAGTGGCTATGCTAGTTTGCAATCCCACCAACAGTGTAAGAGGGTTCCCTTTTCTCTGCACTCTCTCCAGCATTTACTGTTTGTAGACTTTTTGATAGCAAGCATTCTGACCGGCATGAGATGGTACATCACTGTGGCTTTGATTTGTATTTCTCTGATAACAAGTGATGTTAAGCATCTTTTCATGTGTTTATTAGCCATCTGTTTGTCTTCTTTGGAGAAATGTCTGTTTAGTTCTTTGGCCCACTTTTTGATTGGGCTGTTCATTTTTCTGGTATTGAGTTGCATGAGCTACTTATATATTTTAAAGGTCAATTGTCAGTTGTTTCATTTGCTATTATTTTCTCCCATTCTGAAGGCTGCCTTTTGACTTTGCTTATAGTTTTCTTCATTGTGCAAAAGCTTCTTAAGTTTAATTAGGTCCCATTTGTTTATTTTTGTTTTTATTTCCATTACTCTGGGAGGTGGGTCATAGAGGATCTTGCTGTGATTTATGTCAGAGTTAACTGATATTCTTTAACATAAAACTAACTCTCCAGATTCCTAGAGGATGCTTTCTTCAAGTACAGCAGAAAGAACATCCTCTGAACATCATTTTATTGTGACATCATCATCATAATGATTATCGAGCCATTACTATATGCCAGGCACTGTACGAATAAGCATTATATAAAGAGGAGCTTATCTGAATCCTGACAGAAGCTCTGGTAAATCTGTACCATTATCATTCCCATTTTGCTAAAGTGAAAACTAGAGATGGAGAGAACTGGTAAACTTGTCCAGGGTACAGGGCCAAAATATAACCCACAGGCAATCTGACGCCACAGCCATTCAGCTATAAATGTTACCTAGCCTTTTTTTTTTTTAAATTCAGATGTTAGGAAGCAGCAACATTTCCTCTACAACTTTACAAACATACTTCATTTAGCTAACTCAGAAAGGACAAACGGAAGATCTGTGACAAAGGTCCAAATCTGGTGCCCCAAGAGGTTTTGTTTGGCTTGAGCGAATTTTTCCTAGCTCTTCTCCTGAATTTGACTTCTGAGTAAACATTTAAATTAAAAGATTCCACATAAAGCGTGTCTCTTGAAGAGCTGTAAAATCCGGCATCCTTGGACCCGCGCTCCCATATGGGAACAGTTAGCTGAACCCAGCGTCTTCCCTTCCTGGCACAGTCGGCAATCTGAGTCTCCTTCTCCACCGTCCCCACGGTGCCCTCTTTATTCTCAGATCCTAAGGCCAAGAGTAGTTGTTTTAACCGCCACTCAACCCTGAGGTGCAATCTTGTTGCCTGTCCATTTGTTTTTGTTTTTTTTTTTTTTTTACACCTGGCCAATTTTTCTCATTAACATTACTAACTACCCTAGAGCCATTTGTGTTGGGATCCCAGAGGTGTACCCTTTCTTCACGTAAGAAAATCAGCTTCACTCTCACATAACGTAACATAGTGTAACACTTGCCACACTTAGATATACCAAGTTACTGCTTCTTTTCTTTCTTCCTTTCTTTTTGCTTTCCTTTTCCTTCTTCTTTTTTTAATTGTCTTTTTCCTTCTTTGTTAAGGTTCTCTTCATTTTTTTTTTAAGGCCCTCTTGGCAACCCCCTCCAGGATTCTTGCCTGGAGAATCCCATGGACAGAGGAGCCTGGCAGGCTGCAGTCCATGGGGTCACAGAGTCAGACACGACTTAGCAACTAAACAGCACCAGCTTCATTAACAAGGCACATGAAACTGAATGGCATTCTCTGCCTGTGGGTTTGTTTGGAATTCATCTCTTCTAAGATGTGAGCCAATTTGAAGTATCCTTCTCCAAGCAAGTCAAAATTGGCTGGGTACCTATTAGAATATATATGTTAAACAAGCTCAAGGGTACCATTCAGCATATGATTCTACTGCAATAAGAACTTGCCAACAGCAACAAATTCTATTTATTTATTTATTTCTTGGTTGCCATGATCTGTACCAGATGCCCTATAAATATGTCCATTAGTCATCCAATTGCTCAGGCCTGTAAATATTTCCGTGTGGGGAAAAAACAAGAGACATTATTCTTAATTAAGTTTCTCAGCTTTGACTAATTCAAGTGTTACTTCATAGCACATGTATCTAAATTCAGCGCTGGCATATTTTAATGTAAGAGAAAACAAATCCCTGTGTTCCCAGCAGCCCGCATCCTCTCGTTCTAAGGATGCACTTTGGAAGTTTTCGAGAGACTATCACGCAGCACAGGAGAGCAAAACCCACGATGTCAGAGCAGTAGAGGGGCTCCTTTCACGAGGCTCATTTGCCCACTAGATATCTTATTTATTTATAAGCTCAGAACGCAATAAAGAATTCAGCGTAAGAAGCAGAGCACAAAACACTTCTCCTTTAAACATTCCAGTTTGGTTGGGGAGACCAGGAACCTGGTCCTGCAGTCATTGAGCAAGGTGGGGATTTCTGTCCTAACTCACAGCAAGAGATGAGGGCCTGGACTTATCGGCTGTCTCCATAACGTGCCAATTCAAAAACTAATAAACCCTCCTCTTCAGTGAAGGTTTTAAGGAACTAGTTTGAAATATCCAAGACATTACCAGATTTCAAAAGTTGTTTGTTTGGTTTTATTTTTTTCCAGTAAAGTATGAATCATTGGCCAATGTAAAAATTGAAAGATCTTTCCGTTACTTTGTTAATGCTTCCTTTGTGGGCCTTTGCATTATTATTTTCTCCTGCTTTTAAGAGGAAGTTGCTATAGAATGAAGGGTGGGAGGGTGTCACATTTAAGTGCAAATATTCAGTGCCAGGCACTGGGCTTAGAGGGATGTGGTCAGAAGGTGCAGAGCGGTCTTTCCTTCGGTTTTTCTTGCAACTAATCAACATAAATTTTAAAAATGAGATGTCCTCTTTTTGTAGGGATTTTTTTTTTCTTGTTTATGCCTCCATGTCCTTTGCCACGGTTTTTCCTGCAGCACTTCAATACGTATTTTGCTAAATGCCTCCCGAGGACTTCAGAGGCAAGGCTTCTTAACTGCGCATGAACCTGGCGCAGATCCAACACACGCAGTTACAAAATCCGCATTCTCATTCTTGATAAGTAAAAACGCTACAGGAAACGTCTACGTCTTCATTCAAAAACAACACTTACCTTCATCTTTTGCTTCTTGTGCTATTTACACAGAAGAGTTTTTTCTCCCATAGCAGACAAATTTTCAAATGATTCTTAGGTTTTCCACTTCAAATGTTAAAATCCTTACAATAAATTACCCCTTGCTATTATAAAAGTTTTGTTATCTTTGCCTTTAAGCCTCTCAGCTATACAATTATAATACTTAAAGTGGAATCTATAATCATATAATACTATTATATAATCAAAAAACTTACAGGAATTTTTCTTAAAGATCATGAAAGAATGTCAAAACTTTCTCTCATTTATATAATTCTGCTCAGGTGAGCTTTTAGTAATCTAGAGGGCTTCTATAAAATATACACTATACATTGCCCCCTGAATCCATCTCAACTATATAATTTGAAAGCCATTAACAAAAGAAACACAATTGCTTAAAAACATTTTAATGTCTTTTATTTGGGGGTATAGAAGCCACAATAAAATAAAGCTTAATCATAAGACTATTTGAATTTCTAAATATGAAATTCACCATTGAAAGAAGTATGATGTACTGAAGTAGCTTATATTCAGATATTTTAATTTCTCATCTATAATAATAACAGTTTTCTTTGATCAGTGTCCCCAAACTCCCCATGAACTATCAATGCCGAGCTTCATAATTTTCTTCTGGCTGAAAAGGATCAAAGCATTCTTATGTTTGCTAGAAGTCTTTGATACTGCTGCACAAACAGGTGGTGAATTTATTTCACTGTTATTAAACTGTTTCTTGCTGTCTTGAGGTTAGGAAGAAGTGGTTTATTTTAACAAGGTGCTTATAGACTAGCTTGCTCTTCCTCAGTTTTTAATCTTCTTTACAAGGTTTCCCACAGTGATTTGCACTACACCCTGGAAATGAAATAAGAGCTGAAAAAACGATGAGGCCCTGATCCTCTGGGCATGAGAGACACACTGGGTGCCATCCCAGGGGTATCACTCCAAGGAAGTGAGGCCCAAGCAAGCCCAGTTGATCTTATTTGCCTCTGTCTCCATTACTGAAATTATATGCCCTAACCTTGCTTTATATCATAACAAAAAGTTGAATTTTTAGTAACAATTATCATTGAAGAGTTAAGAAAAATAAGGAAAAAAAAAAGAATGCATGCTCAGTCATGCCCAACTCTTTGCAACCCTATTGACTGTAGCCCCTGCTTCTTTGTCCATGTAATTTTCCAGGCAAAAATACTGGCTACTGCTGCTGAGTCGCTTCAGTCTTGCCCGACCCTGTGCAACCCCATAGACGGCAGCCCACCAGCCTCCCCCGTCCCTAGGATTCTCCAGGCAAGAACACTGGAGTGGGTTGCCATTTCCTTTTGCAAGGCATCTTCTTGATCCAGGGATCAAACCTGCATCTCTTGCACTAGAAGGCAGATTCTGTGCCACTGAGCCATAGATAAGGAACAATAACAACAACAAAAAAAAACAGGGCTAAAAGCCCCAAATTTACTTTTTCTAATGCTGAAAGTAAGAGCAAAAACAGAAACTCTGTCATTCAGCAAAAACAAAACTAAACTCTTAACCTAAATCATTTGAAATGCACACTACTAATCAGGAATAACAATTTATATTTCAAGGGAATTACCACTGTTACATCAAGATTATTAGGAAATATTTACTGAACGCTGGCACTGACGGGTGTTTTATGTCATGGCTCGAGTTTGTGTAGCAGGACTTAAGGAAACTACACAGAGGCAGATCTGTAGAACCAAGAGCCCAAAGAAACCAGGCCCTGGAGGTAAATAACAGGCTATTTATATTCCAGAAGCAGCCAGACATTTTCTGAGAACAAACAAATATAAAATGGCAGACCCAACTTGGTGCCTGGGACTTAAATGAGACAAACAGATTCTTATTAGTATTGACAAGAAATTTAACTTATTGCTGCTAAAGCATTTTAAAGATGAAATATGCTATATGACTACTTAGTATTACACAAGTACTAACTGCTAAATGAGTAATCAATTTTACTGCTATTTACTTGATTCGGCTGAATTTAATATTTATTTCTAAATAGAGATTATGTGAATTACCTTATTGAAAGGTGATTCTTTTGAAATGCAATTTGTTTAGCTTTTGAAATGGAATTTTTAAGTCAGTATATATGCATTAATTTTTAAAATTTTTCTTTCACATTTTGACAACTTTCTATTATCA
This sequence comes from Oryx dammah, assembly GCF_014754425.2. Taxonomy (NCBI): domain Eukaryota; kingdom Metazoa; phylum Chordata; class Mammalia; order Artiodactyla; family Bovidae; genus Oryx; species Oryx dammah. Next base: position 8,767,277 of record NW_024070189.1, read on the forward strand.
TACAGTTGCATCTCGCAAACAGTGAAGAAGTCATAAAGATACAAAAACTTGGATCATGATATAAGAATTTCATGACAACATGCAAAATTTTGTGGATAAAGAAAACAATGTACTTCCAGTCCAGTAATTCTACCAAAGGACTGTTGCCTCTTTTGAAGTGACATATTCCTAAAGATTTGGTAAAAATAGGAAAAAACGGGACCATAAGCCTTCAAATATACTATTTATAAAAGTACAAAGGTGTAGATTTAGTAGTGATCATATTCATTGTTACTTAAAAATATATCAAGGTCATCACTAAACCTTCTAAAATTCCTTTGAGAAAATAAAATTATAAAATCATCAGTGGATCCCATAACCAGTCTGGAAGTATTTCAAAACATCCTTAAGGAACCTGACCATTTTATCTTTCAAAATGATTGGGGGAAATTTATGTCTCTATCAACGCATTCAAAATTAATGGCCCATGCTTGACTGGCTAGTCGTTTTCAGTATCATAATGGTCGACAGACGAGCACTTGGTTGATTCAGGGATGGATACCAACCGGGAAGGCAGCTTCTAGACAGGTCACCCTGGCTCACATCTAGCAAAATACTGGACTAATTACTGCTCTTTTGGCATGGTGGATGTTGTATTTTATTTCATGATTTCTTCATCTATGATAAAAGAAAAGTTGAACAGCAGGGACGAAAGAATGATATTGTTAAATACAAGTGAAGTGAAGAAGTGTTAGTCACTCAGTCATGTCTGACCCTGTGACTCCCCGCAGGCTCTGTTACTCCGCAGGACTGTAACCACCAGGCTCCTTTGTCCCTGGGATTCTCCAGGCAAGAACACTGGAGTTGGTTGCCATTTCCTTCTCCAGGGGATCTTCCCAACTAAGGGACTGAACCCAGGTCTCCTGCATCGCAGGTAGATTCTTTACCATCTGAGCCACCAATATAATAGAAAAATATGCTTTAAATTCTTTGATCAATAAAGGTAAAAAAAAATAAAACTTTTTCCTCCATAAATATAGTAGAGTACTCACATATGCTCTTTGTTTTGAATAAGACCACAGAGTTGTTTTAAGATATTTAAAAAACATACTTTTAACTGTTTCATTCTGATTTAGACTTTAAGATGGTCTATTTTTATTTCTGAAACTTTGTAATTATATCATCTTCTTTTAATAAAATATCAGAAAAAAATGTTTGCTATCAACTTTTATCAGTAAGTTTTATCTTAACTGAATGTCAAGAAGGATTGGATATATGTGTAACTATGGCAGATTCACCTCACTGTATAGTAGAAAGTAACACAACATTGTAAATCAACTATACTTCAATAAAAATTTTTTAAAAACAAGAAAAAATAAATAAAATAAAATCAGAAAAACAAGTGGACTAAGTAGTATTAATTTGCCTAAAAGAATAAAACTGTGATAAATCCTTCCTTTCATTTTGATATTTAAAACGTTACCATTGGTATTACACTGTAATGAGATAAAGGTTCATTAAGGCAGCCTTTGTTATGTAAAAACAACACACTAGAGGGGAAATTCTTTTCTGAGTTACAATTATCCTCCAAGGACATAGCAAATGAGATATCATTAAAATATTTAAGTTTAATTATTCAATGTGTTCTAATACATAATCAAAATACATATGCACACAACCTAAGCATTTTACTCACTCCTGAAACCTTCTGAATTTTCCTCCTAGTGAGAAAGTGAGCCTTAAGAAAATGACAGAAAAATTCTAAGGAGAGGAAATCACACTTTTATGCACAGAAAGTAGTATTTCCTAAACTAACTGGAAAGAGCATCTGATTACTGGGAATTAATTCTCCCCACACATTGATTCAATTTCTCTCAGTCCTACATTCCAACTGCTCCACGCCAATGCAGTCAGTACGTTATTCTGCTTTTTGCTTTCCCCAAATGAAATCAAGTATTTTGAGCTTTCTGACCCCTCACATTTTCCCCACAAACTAATTTATTTGAATCTGAGAACTAATGGCATTCAGTGGTTACTCTTGCTTTTCTTTCTACCCATACATTTCTCTTTTCTCTATTCTTCGTATCGAAATTTTGCATGAGTATTATTCGTGTAGGGTACAGTATCTGTTGTGAAAGAAACACAGCTCACTTGCCTAAGCTGGGTAGTTCAGAAGTCCTGTGCACCCAAGGCCCTGTGTCTTCCTTTAACCAATGAAAGAACAGAAGTGAGTTACGTCAATCAATCCAAACTGACATTTCGAAAGCCATTTGCTAATTCAACCACACTATTTCCCTATTTTCCTTCTATGTTACCCTTATGCCTTCTACTCAGTGACCAGTGATGTTTGGAGAGACTATTTCCGTCCATCTGAATCCAGACACTCCCTGAAGAAGGCAGAAGGCAAAAGAAGGAACAGTCCCCTTCATAGGGACTTGAGTTTAGAAGCTCAAGCTCATCTTTTTTTGCCCAAAGATGTATACGAAAAGACAATGTTAAAGCAGAAGAATCACATAACTCTCACGGGCAAATTTAGTTACTTCCCAGCTACCCAGCAGGATGGGGGGCAATGAAGAAATTTATGAGTTACAGAGAACAAAGGTTGTGAATTTCAACATACACTCCAGTCTACTTCTACTCAAGGTGTTATGTTCATTTCCACTTAAGTAAAAAGCTCTTTTTTTTTACTTTTTATTCATATACAGGGCTTCCCTGGTGGTCCAGTGGTTAAGAATCCACCTCTAATGCAGAGGACACAGGTTCAATCCCTGGTGCAGGAAGATCCCACATGCCAAGAGACATCTAAACCCCTGTACACAACTACTGGAGCCTGGGCTCCACAGGAAGAGAAGTCACCACTACGGGAAGTCTGCACACCACAACTAGGGAGTGGCCTGTGCACAGCAACAGAGACTCAGCGCAGGCAAAAATACATAAGGAAAAATCTTAAAAGAAATCAGCGAGACTGAAGCATCATCTTACCCGTTTCAACATGACATAATGTATATTAAGGAAATGAATGGGAACAAGGGATACGAAGAAATACACCATGCAGTTCTCCAGGGTCTCACGGTAAAGTTTAAGAAAAATTTTATATACCAAACTGGGATATACGTCAAGTTTTAGAAAAAGAATATAAACTTTTTAAGAAGAAATTTCAAATAAAAGTAGTATGCACACATAGTTAAGAGTCAAATGGTGCTAAAAACCTGCAATATAACAGCAGTCTTCGGCCCAACCACCACAAGTCCTACTCATCAGCTGTAACACTTTGGGACTCTTTTAGCAGACGATTCTGGTATTTATCTTCATTTTTCCAAATGTGCTGATGTTCTCATTTACCAATTCACAGAGACATCTATTCGTTATCTATTGACTTTCTACTTTCGAAGATATGGATTGAAGGGGATATTATAGCCCCCTTCTCATTCCACACATATCATAATTTTTGGTAAAATCAATATTTAAATTGCTAAAGCTATATAAACACTCTCCTCCACTGAACCAAGTAACTATTTTATGATTGTTAACTTTCTCACATATCTTTTTATTTTTATGCAGTGCAGGAACTACAGCATGGTTGGAGTATCTTTATTTTAGCTTCATCCTGCATTGTGTTTGGCTGAATATAGATTTACAAGATGAAATTTATTTTTTCTAAAAATTTAAAAGGTATTACTTCTCTGTCTTCTTTCTTATAATCTTATTGTTGAGAAACCAGGTACCATTCTGATCTTTTATACTTTATTAACATTAATAATCTCTAAATAACTTCCCAGTCTGGGAGCTTTAAAATTTTTCTCTTTACCTTTCTGTTCTGAAATGTTATTGACGTTCCCTAGTATAACGAGTCTTTTTCTCATTCATTTTCCTGGGTGCTCCTCATTCATCTTGCTAGGTCATTTTAACCTGAAGACTTATGAACTACTCTATTGATACATATTCTTAAATATTCTTTGATCATCTCTTTTCTTCAATTATCTGATTTCTCTCTCTCCCTCTCTCCTTTTTTTTAGAATTCCTCTATTTGGATATTGGACCTGATGGACCAAATTTTCCTACCATTTCCTTTCTATTGTCTGTTTTGTCCTTCTTAGAGATTTCCTCAATTTTCAACTTCTCCTACTTTCTAGTTTTAGCTTTTTCTACTTTCTATTCCTTTCTACACTGTTCCAGCTGACTTCCTTTTATTCCTTTTCTTTAAAATTCTCCCTTTCCAGTGAGACATGTCCCTAACTCCCCATCAACCCTGGGGGTTTCAATTTTCTAGAGCAGAGTCAGCCATCTTCTGGGAGAATGAAATACATTGTGAATGTTCTGGGAGCAAGGCAAGGAGAGGAGCCTGGAGCAAACTCTCATATTAAAGCCCTGATTTTAGCCCCACGTGGTATCCCTACTCTCCATGGCACTGGAATCACTAAGGCTTGAGCCCTTCATGTGGTGGCTGAAGTTGATCAGCTTGCTTCTCACAGGTCTTGCCTCTCCAGGGCACTTAAGTGAAACAGCTTCTCTTATACTAAGCTTGTTATCAATCCTCTCCTCTCCGCTTTCCCAAAATGTATTAATCTCTCACTCGCTGTGGAGTCTTTCCCTTCCCTTTATCTTCCCAGGGATATATAACTTTTAAAACTCTTTTACCATCCTTTTTGGAGGGATTTGGGGAGGCCAAGAAGATGAAAAATCATGTTCTCGACCTGCTGCATTGAAACTGAAGTCCCAGAAATACAATTTCAAAGTAGATTACATGGAGATTATCTAGTTCAGTTTCCTCATTTCACAACCAAGGAAAGAAACGAAGCTAGGTTAAATGCTTCACTCAAGAGGTCCTTCTCCAAATTCAGGGCAGAACCAGGGGTAACACATCTCCTGTCTACACGTCAGGTGTTTCTTTGACTCCCAACATAATGTCTTTTAAGTTTTTTAAAATGTGGGCCATTTTAAAAGGCTTTATTGAATTTGTTACCATTTTGTTTATGTTTTGTTGTTTTTGTTTTTTTTTTTTTTTTTTTTTGGTTGCGAGACATATGAGATCATTGCTCCCAGGTCAGGGATTGAACTAACACCCCCTGCATTGAAAGGTGAAGTCCTAACCACTGGAAATGCCAGGGACACCCCCTCAACATAACCTCTTTCTGAGAAAAGCATTTTGTTGGCGTCCTGGATAAGAGTCTAGAAATACACTCCTGAGCCATCCATGAATAACATAATTGAAGAGGAAATCATAACCAAAGGCACACACGCTGAAGGCTGTGTGTCGGAAGTAATAAGCAGCAAGTGCTGAGAGAAGGGGAGGTCTTTGAAGGTTAGGATGACTTCACAAGGCACCATGAGCAGCTGAGATTTGTATGTGATCTTGTGGCAGGAGCCCGAGATAAGGGGTGATGAAGGGCAGAGATGGCAGAGGACCTTTGTTGGGAACCGTCAGGCACCGGTCCCTCAGAGATCTTCCCCAGGGCTGCTCTGATGAAAGGCAGAAACCGCCTCTGCGACGAGTTCCTCTGCCACCCGGTCTCCCGACAAGAGCCCCGGACACACAGCCCACCAGAATCAGTGCTCGCGCTTCTGGATTTTGCCATCTGTACAAGTCAATAAAATACATTGACTCTTACTCTCTGAAGTTTGTATTATAGAATCAATGGATAGCTTTTTTTCTGTTTGTTTTTTATTACAGCCATATTATCTGATGGCCATTTTCAGACTATACAACTTGAAATTTATGACTCAGCTTCAATATTTCTAGAGAGGACACTGTGTTTAAGAACTCAGGAACTAGAGGTCAAAAATAGGACTAGGGGAGGTAGAATTTTAAAAATTCAACGGAAAGGCACCAGAACCTCCACAATTTGGGTACTTTTCTTTCATGTCATCTGCCAAAAGAAAGCAGAAGGCAGGAAGGAATACATTTTAATATCAAATAAAGGCTTAAAATAATGTTTTCAATACTCATCTTTCTTAGGAAAACAACTAAATGTTTAACGATAAATAGTATGACAGTGATAAAACACAGCACCACGTATTTTTGTTGTTGGTGTTTCAGGGCAGCTTTTGTAGGTAAAGTATCAGTAAGGTGCCACTGCTTCTGACCTTGGCATATACACTATCTCTTTCAATGGAAAAGGGCTAGTTTCTGTTTAATTGTGTCAACCTAAGTCCATTCTGAAGGAGATCAGCCCTGGGATTTCTTTGGAAGGAATGATGCTAAAGCTGAAACTCCAGTACTCTGGCCACCTCATGAGAATTGTTGACTCATTGGAAAAGATTCTGATGCTGGGAGGGATTGGGGGCAGGAGGGGAAGGGGACGACCGAGGATGGGATGGCTGGATGGCATCACGGACTCGATGGGCATGAGTCTGACTGAACTCTGGGAGTTGGTGATGGACAGGGAGGCCTGGCGTGCTGCGATTCACGGGGTCACAGAGAGTCGGACATGACTGAGCGACTGAACTGAACTGAACTGAAGTATAAAGGTGTAACTGGATATTTGAAAATAGAACAATGTTTTCGATTAGTGAGGCATAAACAAAAAAACACTTAATCTTTGGTAAAATATTTCCATACACCCCCTTTTAGATTTTTGCTTATCTAAATCCATTGAACTTGTAGGACTGTTTAGAGATTTAAATATGTGTGCTTTAACTAATTGTTCAGAATTGCAATGGGAATCCCTGTTACCTAGAATACAATTAGGCTGTATTTTGAGGAAACTATAATTTAATTGAGAGGAGGAAAGTGGTAGATGTTTCACATCCCTTTAGCTTTAGTAATAGCAGTAGACCTGAGTATTCCATAACTGTGGATTCAACTAGTGGTCAAGAAACATTCTTCAGGGGGGGCGGTTCTAAGATGGTGGAGGAATAGGACGGGGTGACCACTTTCTCCCCCACAAATTCAGCAAAAGAACATTTAAACACTGAGTAAATTCCACAAAACAACTTCTGAATGCCGGCAGAAGACATCAGGCACCCAGAAAAGCAGCCCATTGTCTTTGAAAGGAGGTAGGAAAAAATATAAACGACAAAAAAAGAGACAAAAGAGGTAGGGACGGAGCTCTGACCCGGGAAGGGAGTCTTAAAAAGAGAGAAGTTTCCAAACACCAGGAAACACTCTCACTGCCGAGTCTGTGGCGAGCCTGGAAAGCACAGAGACAACATTTAACAGGGAGGAAAAATAAATAAATAATTAAAACCCACAGATTACTAGCCCAACGGTAACTCCCCCAGCAGAGAAGCAGCGCAGATGCCTGCACCCACCACGAGCAAGTCGGGGCTGGGCAGGGGGGCGCGGGCTGCAGTGTTTAGAGTAAGGACCAGGCCTGAATGCCCTGAGGGCGATCTAAGCGAACTGACTTGTGCTAACAAGCCAGACTGTGGGATAGCTACCATGCAAAAAGCCTAAGACACCACCGGTGCACAGAACAAAGGACTGAACAGAACTAGCTGGCTGCAGACCATCCCCCTCCGGAGACAGAAAGCCAGAGCCGGAAGGGGGCAATCGCAGCCGCAGAGAGAAATTATCTACAAAATTGTAAGCAGGCTTCTTTGCTAACTAAGACTTCTTGGGGTTCTGGATGGTCAACATCCGCCCGAGAAGGTGTGCCGGTTGTACACCCAGAAAACCGAGCGGCAGGGACCAGGGAGGCGATAAGTCACAACGACCGTGCTCGCCAAACACCTCGTCACCTGAGCTGCTCGGACCTGGGAAGGGCTCAAAACGCAGGCCCAACCAAGTCTGCGCCTCTGAGGACTACCCGAGTGCCTGAACCTGAGCGGCTTAGACCTGGGAGGTGCATGCGGCCCAGGGCCAGCCTCGGACGGCTCTCGGAGGAGCAACCTAGAGCCTGAGCAGTGTGGGCAGGGAGGGCACACGTGCCATGAGCGGGGGCAGGCCCAGTGTGGCTGAGGCACTGCGAGAACACGCCAGTGTTATTTGTTTGCAGCGTCTCTCCCTCCCCAAAGCACGACTGAACAAGTGAGCCTAAAATAAGTGTCCACCACCGACCCCTTTGTGTGTCAGGGTGGAAATCAGACACTGAAGAGACCAGCAAACAGAAGCTAAGACAGAGGGAACCGCCTTGGAAGTGACAGGTGCAATAGATTAAAACCCTGTCATTAGTACCGACTACATAGGAAGGGGCCTACAGATCTTGAGAAATACAAGCCAGACCAAGGAACTAGCCAAAAATGAACTGACCCCACAATACCCACAACAACACCAGAGAAAGTCCTAGATATATTTTTACTATTTTTACAATCATTCTTTTTTTTAATTAAAAAAAATTTTTAAGTCCTCTATTACTCTTTTAATTTTCACTTTTATAATCTACTGTTACTTTGCAAAAACAAAACAAAACAAAAAAAGACCCTATTTTTTAAAAGCAAGAATATACAATGGAGAAAAGACAATCTCTTTAACAAGTGGTTCTGGGAAAACTGGTCAACCACTTGTAAAAGAATGAAACTAGAACACTTTCTAACACCATACACAAAAATAAACTCAAAATGGATTAAAGATCTAAATGTAAGACCAGAAACTATAAAACTCCTAGAGGAGAACATAGGCAAAACACTCTCTGACATACATCACAGCAAGATCCTCTATGACCCACCTCCCAGAATACTGGAAATAAAAGCAAAAATAAACAAATGGGACCTAATTAAACTTAAAAGCTTCTGCACAACAAAGGAAACTATAAGCAAGGTGAAAAGACAGCCTTCTGAATGGGAGAAAATAATAGCAAATGAAGCAACTGACAAACAACTAATCTCAAAAATATACAAGCAACTCCTGCAGCTCAATTCCAGAAAAATAAATGACCCAATCAAAAAATGGGCCAAAGAACTAAATAGACATTTCTCCAAAGAAGACATACAGATGGCTAATAAACACATGAGAAGATACTCAACATCACTCCTTATCAGAGAAATGCAAATCAAAACCACAATGAGGTACCGTTTCACGCCAGTCAGAATGGCTGTGATCCAAAAGTCTACAAGCAATAAATGCTGGAGAGGGTATGGAGAAAAGGGAACCCTCTTACACTGTTGGTGGGAATGCAAACTAGTACAGCCACCATGGAGAACAGTGCGGAGATTCCTTAAAAAACTGGAAATAGAATTGCCTTATGACCCAGCAATCCCACTGCTGGTCATACACACTGAGGAAAAAAGAATTGAAAGAGACACCTGTACCCCAATGTTCATCGCAGCACTGTTTATAATAGCCAGGACATGGAAGCAACCTAGATATCCATCAGCAGATGAATGGATAAGAAAGCTGCGGTACATATATACAATGGAGTATTACTCAGCCATTAAAAAGAATACTTTTGAATCAGTTCTAATGAAGTGGATGAAACTGGAGCCAATTATACAGAGTGAAGTAAGCCAGAAAGAAAAACACCTATACAATATACTAACACGTATATATGGAATTTAGAAAGATGGTAACGATAACCCTGTATGCAAGACAGCAAAAGAGACACAGATGTACAGAACAGTCTTTTGGACTCTGTGGGAGAGGGAGAGGGTGGGATGATTTGGGAGAATGGCATTGAAACATGTATAATATCATATATGAAACGAATCGCCAGTCCAGGTTCGATGCATGATACTGGATGCTTGGGGCTGGTGCACTGAGACGACCCAGAGGGATGGTACGGGGAGGAAGGGGGAAGGGGGGTTCAGGATGGGGAACACCTGTATACCTGTGGCGGATTCATGTCAATGTATGGCAAAACCAATACAATATTGTAAGGTAATTAACCTCCAATTAAAATAAATAAATTTATATTAAAAAAAGAGAAACATTCTTCAATTTCCCCTTGAAGCATGCTAATTCAAGTCTGTGTATCATGTTGAAGTTTGTTCTGACACAGATTTTCCAGGACCACCTCTGATTACAAATTTTTAAAGGAGAACAACACAATCTATCCTTGTCCTCTTTACCTCAAAGGGATTCTGGGAGGACAAAGGAAGACAATAACCATGAAAGGGCCCTGCATATTCAAACACTTAGTCCTATGAGGATCAATCAGAAAAAAACTGCTCTAAAAAGTCCAATATACTGTAGCATCAATCCACCTGCCAGTGCAGGAGATGCTGGTTTGATTCCTGGGTCAGAAAGATCCCCTGAAGAAGAAAATGGCAACCCACTCCAGTATTCATAGCTGGAGAATCAATGGACAGAGGAGTCTGGCAGGGCTACCTTCCAGGGGGCTGCAAAGAGTCACATACAACTGAGCTCGCATCACACTGCAATCTTGAAGTATCAAAACCTGGTGAGCTACTCCAAAGCATTTTTGAAAGGCTGAAAAGCAAACTAGGAGATGGGAATATCTTGGAGGATGTTTTTGAAGCAAAATTAGACTAGGTAAGCAAATCCAAAAGCTTCTTAGCCCAAGAATCCTCTGACGTAGATCTTATATCAATGCTTGAGTCCAGACCTTTTCACTTAAACTCTGGGAGCAAGACAAGAAATGCATGATTTTAAAGTTTTTCAGGTTGAAGAACCTCTGCTCTCCAGGTCGCTGTTCCCTCTGAAGCCTCTCTGCTCAGGTCTAGATGGGCCAGGTCAGATGCAAAATCAGGAAGCTGTTGATAGCAGAATGTCTTCAGGATTCAGGTCACTTTGAAAGTAAAAAGTGAAAGTGAAAGCCGCTCAGTCATATCCGACCTTTTGTGACCCCATGGACTGTATAGTCCATGGAATTCTCCAGACCAGAATACTGGAATGGGTAGCCTTTCCCTTCTCCAGGGGATCTTCCCAGGGGTTGAACCCCAGTCTCCCACATTGCAGGCAGATTCTTTACCAGCTGGGCCACAAGGGAAGCCCGTGAATACTGGAGTGGGTTGCCTTTCCCTTCTCCAGCAGATCTTCCCCACCCAGGAATTAAACTGGGGTCTCCTGCATTGCAGGCAGATTCTTTACCAACTGAGCTATCAGGGAAGCTCCATTTGGGTCTTCTTAAATCTGAGTTTAATTCCTGAAATCCCATAACACAATGTTGCAACTCTCGAATCACCCAAAATTTAAAATGCAGATTCCAGGGTTCACATTTAGTGGACATAGTTAGATTCAGATTTACTAACTTTGGTGAAGACTCTAGAATACACCTTTTCTGTTGCAGGTTGGGTGAAGATCAATTTAAAAGCCATGGCCTGGAAAATCAAATAAAGGCACACACTGTGTATGAACAGCTACCAAATGTGTAAACAGTGGGAAACATCAACAATATCCTCTAAGAGCCCTGGGGTCCCTTCCAACTAAGACCCATGACTTTCATTCTGTTGATACTGTTGCTGTGCGGCCCCTAAGTTGTGTCTGACTCTTTGTGACCCCATGGTCTGCAGTCCTCCAGGCTCCTCTGTCCCCTGCTATCTCCTGGAGTTTGCTCAAACTCAGGTCCATTGAGTTGTTGATGATTCTGTGGCTCCAGTCAAACAACGAAAGCTCTAGAAATGTCTATCTCTGTCATAGCTATAACATACACATCACACTACAGGACTGGAAGACTTTCATTACAGTATAACAACACCTCTCACTTCTTGAGCACTGACCACATGGTAATACACTGCTGCTTCTTTATTTGCTGCTATATCCTCAGCATCCAGAACAATGTCAAACAGAGAGCAGGTCCTCAGAAATATTTGTTGAATGGATGGATGGATGAGTGCTTTATTGTCTGACAACATCCTATCAGTTAGGTTTGATTATCATCCTTATTATCTAAATGAGAAAACGGATGCATACATGGCTAACTGATGTGTTTCCAGGTTACTTGGCTATTAAATGAAAAAGCCAGACCAAGTTCTATAGAATGCCAGCATCAGTCCCCTAAACCCACCATACGCTCCACTTCTCATGGATAGAACAGCAGAGGGGATGCCTCTTCTCCTCATCTCAAGTGAAAGCCCTCTTCCTACTGCTCTGAACCCCCAGGACACTTTATTTGTACTTCCCTTGCTGCTGCTGCTGCTGCTACTGCTGCTAAGTTGCTTCAGTCTTGCCCGACCCTGTTCGACCCCATAGATGGCAGCCCACCAGGCTCCTCTGTCCCTGGGATCCTCCAGGCAAGAACACTGGAGTGGGTTGCCATTTCCATCTCCAATGCATGCGTGCATGCTAAGTCACTTCAGTTGTGTCCGACTCTGTGCGACCCCATGGACAGCAGCCCACCAGGCTCCTCTGTCCACAGCATTCTCTAGGCAAGAATACTGGAGTGCGTTGCCATTTCCTTCTCCAGTACTTCGCTTGGGGTTTGGTCAATGCCTTCTTCATTTTATTGAAAGGAAGGAGACCTACCGTTTATTAATTACACTTTGAGTTCCAAGTTCCATGTGGGTACTTTCAGGAATATTGCCTTACTCATACATACCCTGTCATGATCTAATGGCTATCGGCATATTTTGTTTCATCCTCCATTTCACAAATGAAAATGAAAGTAAAATCTTTGGTCAGTATATCCCAAGTTTGCCCAGTATTAACTGGGGAAGGGGGTGGGGTGCTTAAAACAGTAGCAATCCCTACTCCAAATCTTTTGACTCAGGATGTCCCAGCAAGGAGCTTGGATCTGTCTGACTCCCAGGCTAAGGGTTAACCCTTTAGGGCGGGACCCATGTGTTAGGCAGGCATCTTTGTTCCCTTCACTGCACATACAAGGCCTCAAAAGTGTCTCATCTTTCTAAAATGCCACAGTTTATAAAGTATATTCACATGATTCCCCAAAATAATAAGCAGCAAGCATAACAGATATCAGTATTATCTTCTTGTAGCAGGAAAAGTAAAGCATAATCAACTTCTGTGGCTTCTGGTTAAAAGATTTAAAAAGAAGGAGAAAAGCTTATGTGAGAGAAAGAGATGATAATTCAAAAAATCTATCCCGCTCTTCTTTTTTTCCAATATAGCTTTCTTTTGACACTCACAGCAGGAAATCACTCTATATATTATGCAAATCCCAGCATGAAATAAAAGGTTTGTTGAGAGGATCATGCAGGCTATTTGAAGTAGGCCCCTCAAAAATGGTATTTTTCATTGGTAATAATCAATAAAAACCTTCACTGTGTTTTCTTCTCCCTATTACAGAACTGGTATTCTCCAAGATAAACTCTTAAAATAGGGCATCATGAGAGAATTTGTAGGATGTGGTATGTATTTAAAGAAAAAAAAAAAACTCCATAATTCTTCAACCGATTTCAGCTTTAATTGAGTTTCTTTAGGATTTCTACTTAAATAAGTTTTCCTAGAAAAATCTGGCCCCTTATCATCTGAGGCACTCTCACTGGAATAGTCTTAGGAAGTAGTTTAGAGAGCAGAATGATATTAGCCTAAATGTAATTTTACTATCTTTAGCTTACTCAAGTAGATAAAATTTCACAGCACAAGGGATAAAAAAAAAATCCAATTTCCCTTTAAATTTTATTGCAAGTTTCCCCCAAATAAACAAAGAATTGAGCTCCCTGCACCAACCAAAAGGGGACAAAAAAAAATTTTTACAATAATCCCAGTGAGAGCAGGGATTCCAACTTGCTCTTCTTACTCGGCAAGGAAACCTTGAGAGGGAAAACCACCCCAGAATCTGGAGAAGGGCTTCCTCACATGAAATGAGATGCTGTCCCCTTCAATCCGGGAACCTTGTACCTTTTGAGTGAAGGATGAGCAAAACTGTACATACAAGCTCAGTAAAGTGGGCCTTGGCAGAAAGAGGTTTCTACTCGTGGTGGAATCACAGTAGCATAACCAAACACAACCTTTCGCCTTTGAAAGATGAGCCCCGTGTGAGGTGGGACCCCATTCCCAAGCCATAGCTAATTGGCCCCTTGACCTACTGGGGCCAATCCAAATCTCCCTGGAAATTTGAAACTGGGAAAGGGAGAAGTTCGCTGAGTTGGAATTCACGTAGCATCAGACCCAAAGCGACACAGGGTAGAGAAGCCAAAACATCACTTTGCAAATCAAAAGAACGGAGCAGACGTGGGAGGAGGCTAGGCAACGCCGCATAGGCACCCTTGGATCCTGACTGTCCTCTTTTAAGCCCCCAAATCCTAGCTATATTGACTGCCTCATTCGGGAATGTCCGTGGAGTGGCCTGCTCTTTCGTTTCTGTAAATGTTTTTATTTGTGATCATTTTAGTGGGTTCCTATCCCCTGAAACCAAACAGCTCTGACTAAGGCAGCTTCACGGAAGAAGTGATAACTGAGCAAAAACCTCAGGTGTTCACCAGGTGGCCAATGGAGAGGAAGCATCTCAAGCAAAGAGACGATTCAAAGGGAAGGAAAAGGCAAATGGAAACCACTTGGCTTTAAGAAGCAAGGCAGCACAACCCTCTGAGAAAGGAGAGTTTGGCCAGAGGCAGGGCTGGACAGTGTTCCACCCTTCATGCCGGTTGTTTTAAAGAAACAATGACAGCCCAAGGGCTCGTTGATCCAGGAGCAAATCCTCCACCAAATGGGACCCAGGACATGATAAAATACAGATCACAAAAGCAGCTCACTCTGTGAAATACCACGCAATTTCACACCTCATTTCCCCCATTCTCATCACTCATTTATTAATTTCCCATCATAACATAAAGCCCTATCAAGCTTTAGTTACTTCAGGAAACATGGCACCTTTCATAAAGCCTGATGAAAGCATTAATAATTAAAGGACGACTTTGAAAGAAGGGCATCGAAACCTCTTTGGTACAATGTTTTTCTTCTGTTCAGTAATACAAAAGGGAAACCTGCGTACCCCTGAATAAACGGAAGCTGGGGCTGTTCTGATCTTAATTAGTTTAGAAAACAGAACAAATCAAATCCCCAAATACTTAGACGGATGGAAATGGAGCTGTCGAGTCGAATGACAGTCTAGGCTGTGGACACAATAAACTGCCTACCTTATCAGTAATTTCTCTTCCACGTGAATGAAAAAAGTAGACACCACATGCACACTAAACAGCTGTCATTCTTGCAGCTGACCACAAAGCACCGCTTTGGGTGACTTTGACTCGAGTTTTTCTCTTCCTATGCAAAACGCCTGTCAACTGTCTTCACTTATGGATGAGATCCCCGGGCTTAAGCTACACCAGACAATGGGTTTCCTCTCTGACTCCATGTGGCACTGGAATGCAGCATCCTAACCCCATCTGAAATGCTGTTTGTTGTCAGGCATCCTTTTAGTGACAAATAGGTATGATTGAAGCTCCTTTCATCCCTGCTGCTCAGCGAGTGGTCCATGGATTACAACATGGATCACAGTTCAAGCATCAACTGGGAGCTTATTAGAAATGTGCAGTCTCAGGTCCCACCCAAGCCTGACCGAATTAGAATCTGCATTTTATCAAGATCTTCAGGTGGTCTTGTGTTGAGAGGCACTGCCAGAAATTTTTTGTAAAACACCATTGAGAAGTTTGACTACAATCTAAGATCTGATTTCAATTGTTATTTGCTAGTCTGGAGAAGTGGCTTCCAAAGCCTGCAGGTAAAAATTACTGCCATTTACCCTAGGTGGGACTTTCCAGGAAGATGGTAGGTGCTGTGAAAACACAGACAAACTTGAAAGTCAGAAAGACCTGAGTTCAGATCTAAGCTCTGTGACTCACAGGCCTTGGGATCCTTTGTCCCTCTTGCCTTAGCTAAGAAACCATTACGTTTTCATCTTTTTTTTTTTTTAAAGATCACTATAGACTCACATATTAGAAATTTCCATATACCCTTCACCTCGTTTCCCCTGACAGTAACATCTTGCAGAACTCTAGTCTGATAGTACAACAAGGAAATCTGTTCTCTCTCTCGTAAGTCTGTTATTTCAAGCATGTTATAAAAGCAGAATCTTATAGCGGGTAATTTTCTGAGATGGGCTTTTCACTTAGCATAATTCCCTTGGGATTCATCCAAGCTGTTTCAAGTATCAACAGTTCATTCTTTGGAACTGCTGAGTCTTAATTCATAGTATAGATGTACCACAGTTTGTACAACGATTCACTTTTTTGAAGGACATCTGTGTTGTTTTCCATTTCAGGCTCCTGCCAATAATGCTGCTATGAATAGGCATGTACAGGGTTTTGTGTGAACATAAATTTCCATTTATCTGGAATAAATGCTCAAGAATGTAACTCCAGGGTCACAAGATAGTGCTGAGCAGATGGCCTGCTCTCTTCCAGAGTGGCTATGCCTCTGTGCGTTTGCCCTAGCGGTGTGAGGGATCCGGTTGCATCTCTGCCAACATTTGGTGTTATAAGTCAGTTTTAGTTTTAGCCAGTGCGATAGGTATAAAATATTATCTCATTGTGCTTTTTTTTTAAGGTAGGAATTTTTATTCCTTTTTTAAAAAAATTATCATTGTGCTTTTAATTTGCCTTTCTCAAGTGGGTGGTGCTATTAAGTATCTCTTCCTGTGGTAATTGGGTACCTATCTTTTTCAGTGAAATGTCCATTCACACCTTTTTGTCCATTCTCTAACTGGATTGCTTGGTTTTACCACAAACAATTTTGTGAGCTTTTGTCAATTGTGAGAGCTCGTTGGATAATGTGGTTTACGGATATTTTCTTCCAGTCTCTTGTATGTCTTTACATCTTCACAGGGCCTTGTGCGGAGTAAACGTCTTTCGGTTTGATGAGGTCTAATGTATCACTTTTTTATTTTATGCATGCTGATTTTAATGTCAAGTCTAAGAACTTTTGACTTAGCCCCAGGGGCTGAAGATTTTCTCCTGTGTTTTTTCCAAGTTTAATAGTTTTATGTTTTTTATTTAACTCTGTGATCCATTTTGAGTTAATTTTTGTATAAGCTGTGAGGTTTAGATTTTTAATTTTACTAATTTTGAATGCCTATTTGCTTGGACCATTCATTTTGAGATGCACCTTCAACTTAATAGTAACTTTGGAAAGAGAAAAAAATCAAGTCATTACACTAAGTATACATATCAAATGTAAGCAACCACAGTTCTAGAAACCAGAGCTCCTTAAAAACCTGGTAACACTGTGCAGATCTGATGCGGAAATTATGTCTGGCTCAGAGTCTGACTCATAAAAGTCATTCGACAAGCCTGTGAATTAATTGCTTGCTTTTTCTCTCATTTGTAATTGTTTTGATTTAAGAAATAATGCATTAATTCATTACACTGTTGTTGACTTAACATAGCAATACTTGGAGTAAACTGTGAAAGACCACATGACTCAACATTCCACATCAATAAAGTAATTTCTATTAACAAATTTGCATCAGTCTCCTTTCTATGCATTTATGTACATGTATATATACATATAGAAAAATTTCAGTTGTATTCTGTGAAATCAAATTATTAATATTTTAGCCGTCATGTTTTCCCTCTCATTTTTAAGTCCTTCCTCCATCCTGAGGTTAGTTGAATCATGATTTAATTTCTGTCAATAACTTTTGAATCCACCAGAAATATATTTTTCTGTATTGCATGCAATAGGAGGCAAGTTTTATTTATCACAAATAATTACTCAATTATGAGTGTAACTGAATGAAATCCTTTCTAGACAGTGTTGACACATGCTATGTACCTATATAGATTTAAACATATTTTCCAGATGTTTATTCTTTTCTATCGACTTAACTCTCCTTTCTAACGTCAGATTTTAACTTTAGATATCTGACAGTTCAAGTTCTCCTTGTCTTATTTGTTAATATTTTGTTGGATACTATTATTTCTGTTTATTTTTCAAGACAAATTAATAAGTCTATATTTTCAGGTTCAAAAACACAATCCCAGTGAGTTTCTGATTATGAACAAATTTATAAATACTTGCAGGACATGACCTATATTTTTTCAACTGTTCATTTATATTCCTTGGTAAAGTTATGAAATGAAGACTGAAAGAAATGGTTGAGAACACTCTCTAAACATACTTTAAGCATTAAAACTCTCTCTCTTAACCTTTGAAGCTCTTTAAGTCTTTATGGACAAAAAACAAAGTTGATACAACCTTCAAAGTACAGAAGGACCACAAACCATGAATGTTCTGATAAGTACTGAGCTCTGATTAAAAAGAAAAAAAAGAGGAAATAATGATCCTTATGCTACAAAGTGGAGAAACAACGTGTGTGTATGTGTGTGTATGTGTGTGCACATACAAGAGTTGACGGCGAGCAGGTGGAGAGTGAGAAAACAAGGCTCGATTCTGGGCCATAGAATATATAAATAAGTAGTGTGCCATTACTCCAAGTGCAGAGGACAACTGCCATAATAAATGCAAATTGAAGCCATTTAATCCAGAAAAAAAGAGATAGTATTAACCTTGCAATTATGCTAAGTACAACTTGCTAGCATGAGTTGCCTGAAAGAATTAGGTAATTTCACTCTAAATAACTGAATTTTAATGAAGCTTATTATGTGTGTTATTTCTTATTTCCATCCTAGTTTGTTTACTATTCACGATGACAAAATTGTCTCAAACAAGGTTCTCTGAAACAACCTAGCGGGGGTGGGATGGGGAGGGAGATGAGAGGGAGGTTTAAGAGGGAGGGGGCATCCAAGACTGATTCACGTTGATATTTGGCAGAAAATAACAAAATTCTGTAAAGCAATTATCCTTCAATTAAGAAATAATTTTAAAAAACAGCTCAATGACACACTATTCCTATACTGAAAGGGACAAGGTAAAATCAAGCAAAGAAGGTGTTTCTTTTAGCTTTCCAACAATTAAACCAGTTTAATTATTTAGTGAAAATGTCCTCCTGTAACAAAGACCACTAACCTAACAATATCCATTTCTCCCTGCCACCTTCATCACAAGAATCTAATTTTTAGTTGCCGTACTGATGCTCAATTAAAGGACAGCATGCCCCAGCCTCAACTACAGATGGGTAAAGCCATGTGGCAGATTGCTGGTTGTCTGTCCTTTTTTGCCCCTTCTCCACTCTTGCTGGTTAGAAGCAGCATCTGCTGACTGGAGGCTTAACAGTTGTTCTGCACCAAAATGACAGGGTTTATAATGTAAAGATTAAAGAATGCTAAGCCAGAAGGAGTCTGGGGCCTTGATAAACAGAAGGAAAAGCTATACCACTCTATACCCAAAATTCTTTCATTTGTGATAGCAATTAAGTTCTATCTTATTCAAGACAGTTCACATGTTTTGTTATATGCAGCTGAACCCTATCCCAAATTACACAGCACTACTGCTGCCCAGTAAGATCAAAGACCCCAGGTATTAAACTACTTTGTACAGAAATTTCTTCGTCAATTGTCAGTTTTAAAAATTCACTATGTTCAAGTCAATACATTTTATGTCTAAAATTTCCAACAAAACACTTATTTTATCGATCAAGATCAACACTTCTGAACACAAAGAATATCCAGTCATCCCTTAGAATCCATGGGGGACTTGTTCAGGACCCCCATGGATACTAACATATACATCCACTATTTTTTCTGTTGATCTATATCTTTTCATTAATTTATGAGTCTTTACTCATTTAGAATCCTTACAGTCTTCAAATGTTATCATGCAAATTCACTTAAAATCTTCTAGTATATTGACCCAAATAATAACACTTAACTATGCCATGATATATAGAACTGCTGCTTTCTTAAAAATATTGTCATATGGCCAGTTTTCCATATTTTCGTGGTCATTACTTAATGTCAAACTCTCTCCTAAAAACTTTCATTCTTTAATCCTGCTATCTTATTTTCAAATCTATGAAATAGAAAGGTACACAGAAAGCATCTCTCTCCCTCAGAATTCATGTTTTAATCCTGATCTCCAATGTGATGGTATTTGGAGGTGCTGCTGCTGCTGCTAAGTCGCTTCAGTCGTGTCCGACTCTGTGCGACCCCATAGACTGCAGCCCACTAGGCTCCTCTGTCCCTGGGATTCTCCAGGCAAGAACACTGGAGTGCGTTGCCATTTCCTTCTCCAATGCATGAAGGTGAAAAGTGAAAGTGAAGTCATTCAGTCGTGCCCGACTCTTAGCAACCCCATGGACTGCAGCCTATCAGGCTTCTCCGTCCATGGGATTTTCCAGGCAAGAGTACTGGAGTGGGTTGCCATTGCCTTCTCTGATCTGGAGGTGAGGCCCTAGGTAAATAACTTCGATATGTTCAAGCTGGAGTTAGAAAAGGCAGAGAATCAAATTGCCAACGTCTGCTGGATTATTGAAAAAGCAACAGAGTTCCAGAAAAACATCTACTTCTGCTTTATTGACTATGCCAAAGCCTTTGACTGTGTGGATCACAAAACAACTGTGGAAAATTCTGAAAGAGATGGGAATGCCAGATCACCTGACCTGCCTCTTGAGAAACCTGTATGCAGGTCAGGAAGCAACAGTTAGAACTAGACATGGAACAACAGAATGGTTCCAAGTAGGGAAAGGAGTACATCAAGGCTGTATATTGTCACCCTGCTTATTTAACTTATATGCAGAGAACATCATGAGAAACACTGGGCTGGATGAAGCACAAGCTGGAATCAAGATTGCCGGGAGAAATATCAATAACTTCAGATATGCAGATGACACCACCCTTATGGCAGAAAGTGAAGAAGAACTAAAGAGCCTCTTGATGAAAGTGAAAGAGGAGAGTGAAAATTTGGCTTAAAATTCAACATTTAGAAAAAGATCATGGCATCTGGTCCCTTCACTTCATGGCAAATAGATGGGGAAACAGTGGAAACAGTGACAGACTTTATTCTTTATGGATTCAAAATCACTGCAGATGGTGATTGCGTCATAAAATTAAAGGATGCTAGCTTCTTGGAGAAGGCGATGGCACCCCACTCCAGTGCTCTTGCCTGGAAAATCCCATGGATGGAGGAGCCTGGTGGGCTGCAGTCCATGGGGTCGCGAAGAGTCAGACACGACTGAGCAACCTGACTTTCACTTTTCACTTTCATGCATTGGAGAAGGAAATGGTAACCCACTCCAGTATTCTTGCCTGGAGAATCCCAGGGACGGAGGAGCCTGGTGGGCTCCTGTCTATGGGGTTGCACAGAGTTGGACATGACTGAAGCAACTTAGCAGCAGCAACTCCTTGGAAGAAAAGTTATGACCAACCTAGCCAGTATATTAAAAAGCAGGGATATTACTTTGCCAGCAAAGGTCCATCTAGTCAAGGCTATGGTTTTTCCAGTAGTTATGTACAGATATGGGAGTTGGACTATAAGGAAAGCTGAGCGCCAAAGAATTGGTGCTTTTGAACTGTGGTGTTGGAGAAGACTCTGAGAGTCCCTTGGACTGCAAGGAGATCCAACCAGTCCATCCTAAAAGAAATCAGTCCTGGGTGTTCATTGAAAGGACTGATGCTGAAGCTGAAGCTCCAATACTTTGGCTACCTGATGGGAGGAACTGACTTATTTGAAAAGACCCTGATGCTGGGAAAGATTGAAGGCAAGAGGAAAAGGGGACAACAGAGGATGATATGGTTGGATGGCATCACCGACACAATGGACACGAGTTTGAGTAAACTCCGGGAGTTGGTGATGGACAGGGAGGCCTGGTGTGCTGCAGTCCATGGGGTTGCAAAGAGTCGGACACAACTGAGCGACTGAACTGAACTGAGAGCAGAGCCCCCCAGAATGAGATTAGTGCTCTTTTATAAAAGAGTCACACTAGAGAGCTCCCACCCCCGCTTCCTCCAGGTGAGCTGCAATGTGACGAGGGCCATCTATAAATCAGGAAGTTGGTTCTCAGCAAATCTTCTGGAGCCTTGATCTTGGACTTCTTGCTTCCAGAACAGTGAGAAACAAATTTCTGTTGTTTATAAGCCATATAATCAATGGTATTACATTGTAGCAGCCCAACTGGACTGAAACAAGAGGATTATAGTCCATTTTCTCATACTATTTGCATTTATTCTGAAATTCTCATTCCTCATTCCCATCTATAATTTAAAGGAGACCTGTATTATACTGCTGCTGCTGCTGCTGCTGCTAAGTTGCTTCAGTCGTGTCCGACTCTGTGCGACCCCGTGGACGGCAGCCCACCAGGTTCCCTCGTCCCTGGGATTCTCTAGGCAAGAACACTGGAGTGGGTTGCCATTTCCTTCTCCAATGCATGAAAGTGAAAAGTGAAAGTGAAGTCACTCAGTCGTGTCCGACTCTTCTCGACCCCATGGACTGCAGCCCACCAGGCTCCTCAGTCCATGGGATTTTCCAGGCAAGAGTTGCACACAAACCAAGAAGGCTATTAAGTCTAAACTGAAAATGTTTCTTGTCCTTTAGCAATTCCTTCTTGGAGCTAAAAGAGATAATGAAGGATTTGTGGATATTTCTGACAGACAGATACAAGGCTGTCATGATCACTTAAAATAGTTAAAAGATACTTATGCTTGAAGTTCACTTTCTAAGATTCAGTGCAGTATGTGCTTTAGAATGCCACGTCTAAGACAGTAGATTCATTTGTCAGTTACAGATAAGGGTGGCTGTGAGACTCTGGAAGGTAGAAAAGTGATCAGAAGTGGGAAGGACATCATTTATTCTATACATGTTCATTTATTCAATAAATAACTTATAGGGGTTTATAATATACCAAGGGCTTCCCAGGTGGCTCAGTGGTAAAGAATCCGCCTGCAAATGCAGATGTGGGTCTGATCCCTAGGTCCAGAAGATCCCCTGGAGAAGGAAATGGCAACCCACTCCAGTACTCTTGCCTGAAAAACTCCATGGACAGAGGAGATGGGCGGGCTACAGTCCATGGGGTCGTAAAAGCATCTGGCAATACTTAGGGACTAAACAACAACAACAAAAATCTATCAGTGGCAAAACAGATAAAGGTTTTGGACCTCGTGCAGCTTACAGTCCAGCAGGAAAATGGACAATAAACATGTATAAGTCACTAACATGGTGTGTGAAAAGGTGACTCTCCTCCATAGGAAAAAGAAAATGGGAAGAAGGGTAATGGAGAGAGGCACCGCTGGGTGAGGAGGAAACTGCAGGCTGGTAAGCGGGGCATCGGTTTGAGACTCAAAGGCAGGCAAGGAATGTGCGCGGTGGATATCTGCAGGTGTCTCCAGGTAGATAAAAGAGCTGGAGCTCAGCAGCTACGAGGTGGCGACTGCGGTCAAAGAAGAGGGGAGCAAGGTCCGGCAGGTATGGAGAAGGTATTGTAGGTCCCCACAGGTCACCCACAGGTCACCCACTCTACAAGGACCTTAGTTTGTTCCCTGGGTCAAATGGAGAGTCACCGCAGAGTCTGGGAAGAATGGCATGACTGGATTTCCATTTTAAAAGGCTCACTATGACCCCTAAGGTCCATCTAAGGCCACTAAGGTCCATCTAGTCAAAGCTGTGGTTTTTCCAGTAGTCATGTATGGAGGTGAGAGTTGGATTATAAAGAAAGCTGAGCACCAAAGAATTGATGCTTTTGAACTGTGGTGTTGAAGAAGACTCTTGAGAGTCCCTTGGACTGCAAGGAGATCCAACCAGTCCATCCTAACGGAAATCAGTCCTGAATATTCATTGGAAGGACTGATGCTGAAGCTGAAACTCCAATCCTTTGGCTACCTGATTCGAAGAACTGACTTTTGAAAAGACCCTGATGCTGGGAAAGAGTTAAGGCAGGAGGAGAAGGGGACGACAGAGGATGAGATGGTTGATGGCATCACCGACTCAATGGACATGAGTTTGAGTAAACTCCAGGAGTTGGTGATGGACAGGAAGGCATGCTGTGGTCCATGGGGTTGCAAAGAGTTGGACACGACTGAGCGACTGAACTGAACTGAATGGCCCCTTTATTGAGAATAGCTCCAAAGGAAGGGCCAGGGAAGGGTTTACACCCCTCTTGCTTAGACAAGGAAAGTATATAAAATTATTGCTTTCTGCTGCAATGCAGGTGGTCAGAGCCGAATGGTTAAAATAACAAGTGGTTGAAACCTTGATATATTTTGATGATAGAAGCAATAGGATATGCTAACAGATTGTGTATGAGATGGGGGAGAATTTAACAACCAAAGACCTCACCCAAGAAAAGTAAAGGAGAGACACACAGATGGGGTTCTAAAACATCCAGGGAGGGAACCAGGAAAAATTCTGATTAGTTCTTGTTCTTTGCCCCATGTGATGACAAAGTGATGACAAAGCCCCTGACCCTTTATTGAACATGTTAGCAACTAAACTCCAACAGTAAAACGGAGTGCCCTGTTCAGCACCCTGTGAAGCCAGAGAAGTTGTTTCAAAATTGATATACAGTCCAGTGAATCCCCCTGATTCTCTTTTCCAAACGTAAAGAACAGGAGGCAAAAAATACAGCAATAAAATACAGTACCAACCTTCAGGATGGATATTATCCAGAACTCCTGGCTGAGGATATTTTGTGAAGCGTTATTTTTCACAATAGCGTCTATGTTTTATAGTTCAAAAGAAAGACCTGTTCTGTCTTATACCATATTTAATGTCCTCTAAGTCTTGGAATGCTGAAACATCTCTTAGTGAATTGTCACCTCGCTGGCTGATGACAGCTTTATCCTGGCAGCAATGATTATTAAATAGATCCGCTACAGAGTCAGAGAAGTGAGCAAGGGAGAGTGGAAACGAAGAACGACGTGGGGGTGGCATAATTTTAAATTTAACAGGGGAAGTACTGATTACACTGTAATTTTAATAAATGCATATATTTTAAAGCAATGTTTTTTCCTCTTGGTAGAAAAATTTTCATAGACTTGCGTATGACTAATTTACTTCTTTCCTTCCTTTTTCTTTCTGTTCCAGTAATCTAACTACAGATTGTTATACTTTGCCAACAGCTCTCCCTGGGGGAATAATTTTTTTTTTTTTAACTGCAAAACCAGCAACCATCTGCTCTTTCATTCCTAGCACCATTTCGATGATGTTTATAATTCCTTTTATGGGAATAAAGTATCTGCTCAGTGATTAATAATTCAAAATACAGTAAAAGAAAACCAAACAAATGGCCCAGTGTGAGAAAGCAGAATAAGAAATAAGTTTTGAACACAAAGCAGTATTTGTCAAAAGCAACATGCTTTATGGGCAGAGCACTGAGCAACTGAGCTGTATATTTAAAGATCTAGTGTCTAGTCAAGAATGGCAGTGGGCATTTTTTCCTTCTAAAAACCCTGATTGCGTTACTGTGACATCATTTGTTTGATGTCTGATTAATTGAAAACTGCCTTCTAGTATATAGCTGTCTTCCTCTCTGCAATTTCAACAACTGATAGTAGTTCTACAGGATTTGTTAAATCACCGTGAAATTTGGATTTAATTCATGTCAGTCCAAGACTCTCTTCTCCACCCCATCCACCCAAACATCTGTAGCTTTTCATCTTCAGCCTCTGCATTTTAAAGACGGAAAAAAAAGAGGCTCTCTCCCACTTTATCCAACCAAATGCATCCACCAGCACAATTACCTGACTGACCCAGTTTTACTTTTAGCCACTACACGCATTTCAAAAGAACCAGGAGTGGAAATACCTCTCTTGCCTAGACAGGCTTCCTATGGCATTTAACTCTTTTTTTTTTTTTTTTTTTTGCTTTACAATACTGTATTGGTTTTGCCATATATTGACATGAATCCACCACGGGTGTACATGAGTTCCCAATCCTGAACCCCTCTCCCACCTCCCTCCCCATATCATCTCTCTGGGTCATCCCAGTGCACCAGCCCCAAGCATCCTGTATCCTGTATCAAAGCTAGACTGGCAATTCGTTTCTTACATGATAGTATACATGTTTCAATGCCATTCTCCCAAATCATCCCACTCTCTCCCTCTCCCACAGAGTCCAAAAGTCTGTTCTATACATCTGTGTCTTTTTTGCTGTCTCACATACAGGGTTATCATTACCATCTTTCTCAATTCCATATATATGTGTTAGTATACTGTATAGGTGTTTTTCTTTCTGGCTTACTTCACTCTGTATACTTGGCTCCAGTTTCATCCACCTCATTAGAACTGATTCAAAAGTATTCTTTTTAATGGCTGAGTAATAGTCCATTGTGTATATGTTACCAAACTCTTTTCAGTGATAAATCTCTGAAAGTGGGGAGAGGGAAAAAAAACCCAATGATTCTACGTGGAATCCTTGAATATAAACTCTGAAAACAACTGGAACTAGTTTTGATAGAAAGTGAGTGGCATTTCCCATGGAGCAGGTATCTGGGATACCAGCAAAGTTCCGTTTCTCGGCCTGGATGGTGGTTCCATAGGTGTTTACAGCTATTCTTTAAACTGTCCAAGCTCTCTGTGTGCATCTGTATGTATGATATATATCACAATTAAAAAGTAATGGGATTTTCTCTAAAGATCTTTAGGAATTCAAATTCTCAGATGTACTTCTTCTGAGATTCAAGGAGTTGAAGGTGATTATTTCAAGGATTATTCTAGACCTCTGATTCTATATTTATTACATATTAGTCAATCCATCACTGTCAACTTTTCATATTAAAGAATACTTAAAGGTAAAAAATCAGAAAGTATTCCATCTTAATCAAGATTTTTAAATCACAAATAAAGGACATTCATAATATATGTATTATCACTAAAGAATTAGAATAGGAGGTAAAAACTGCAAGTCTCTGCCTCTCCAGACTATTTTCTTCTTCTTTACTGCTCTTATTTACAGACAGAAATTCATTATTAAGCAAACATTCTCTTTGAAGTAACAACAAAATAAAAACAAAAGAAAACCAGACATTTACCTTGAGAGTACAATTACAATAGTGTTATGTTTCTCTTTTAAATAATAAGAATTATTTTCAACCAAAACCTTAGGCATTTAAGTAAGCTTTGTTGTCATATATGAAGAAAATGGAAGTTAGGAAATTATTAAATCATATTCATTTACTTCCTTCCCTTTTTTCTATTACATTCATTTGAATTCAACTTTTTAGTATCTAGTAATAATAACTGACATTTTAGAAAGAACAATATGAAAACGGTCTTTAAATGTAGCAATTTTCACACAAAAACAAACTTAAGCCTTTGTGTTGTCTACATCTTGCCCCTTCGAGGGAGCAATTCAGGTCCAAAGAACATAATAGTCAGTCTTTAAGACTTATGTGGCTAAAAATAGTGAAATGAAATGCAAATGTAATAAGACTTTACCAGAAACACTGGGAAAACACCATGTTGTTTAAAGGCAACCTCTGCTAATCTGTAAACTGATGATACTCATGTACTTTTTTAAAGTAACAAAAAAGATGGAACATAAGAATGAACTTGTGATTTCATTTCTTTCCATCTTAGGAGTAGACAAACAAAAGCACGGTCAACTAAATATTCAAAAGGTATTTTCTTTTTAAATGTTGCTTTATTTTTTTTTTTTATTTTTATTTTTTAAATTTATTTATTTATTTATTTTTAATTTTTACTTTACAATTCTGTATTGGTTTTGGCATAGATTGACATGAATCCACCACAGGTGTACATGCGTTCCCAAACATGAACCCCCCTCCTACCCGCCTCCCCACAACATCTCCCTGGGTCATCCCCGCGCGTCAGCCCCAAGCATACTTCAAAATTTTTCTATGAAATCTATACTGATTGCTATAAATGCATGATGACATTATCCACATAAAGTGTTTCTTTAGGTCATGGCATTCTTCTCAGTGTTACATTATAACTTAAGGTAAGCCACATAATCAACTGCATTATAATGAATCATACAAATCTTCAAGTGACTTATCTAATTTCACTTGTGCAGTCGAAAGTGCATCATAATTCTACATGTCTCTAATGTTTGTTCTGATTAACTCTAAATGTGGTTCAGAATCCTACTCTCTTTGAGGAAAATATAAATAGCAAACGACAGGAAACTAGTTATTAAGGTACCACATTTACATTTTATGTAATTGACAAGAATACATTAAGTTACTTAAATTAGCCCCTTACATTTTGTTTTCATTTAATCACCTAGGTATTAGGAAGGAAAGGCATATATATGTGAGTTAAAGTTATAAGAGCAAGCACTATAAAATTAAACTATTAATTTGGTTAAAAAACACAACACTTTTTGAAAGTTATTTGTTTCAGACACTGTGTAAGCCTCTGAAAAAACAAAGATGAACAGAAATGATGCTTACCTTGTTTTTAATGGGGCAAGAGGTGATGGCATTTTAGAAAGGGTTGGAAAACAAATATTACAAGGCAATGCGAGAAGGCCTACAACAGAGGCAAATTCAACATGCTGAGCGGTTGCTAGGGGGATCGAGCAAGGGGCTAGTGGAAGCAGAGGACAAAAGCAACCTTCTAAAATACAGAATAATTAGTGAATTCTTAACAGGGAGTAAGAATGTGAAGGTGTATAAAGGAAGGGCAATCAGTCATCTGTATCCACAGCACATCCCTGAGGAGAGAGAAGAGGGCTGGCTTGCCATTGGCCTCAACTCTGGGTACATGGAAAACTGTGGATGAGGCCAGGCTATTGGGAGTCTGGGGGCCGGTTCAGTTCAGTTCAGTTCAGTCCCTTAGTCGTGTCCAACTCTCCTCGACCCCATGAACTGCAACATGTCAGGCCTCCCTGTCCATCACCAACTCCGGGTGTTTACTCAAACTCATGTTCATCGAGTCGGTGATGCCTTCCAACCATCTCATCCTCTGTCGTCCCCTCCTCCTCCTGCCTTCACTCTTTCCCAGCATCAGGGTCTTTTCTAATGAATCAGTTCTTTGCATCAGGTGGCCAAAGTGTTGGAGCTTCATTTTCAGCATCAGTCCTTCCAATGAACACCCAGGACTGATTTCCTTTAGGATGGACTGGTGGGATCTCCCTGCAGTCCAATGGACTCTCAAGAGTCTTCTCCAACACCACAGTTCAAAAGCATCAATTCTTTGGTGCCCAGCCTTCTTTACGGTCCAATTCTCACATCCACACATGACTGTTGGATAAACCACAGCCTTGACTCGATGGACCTTTGTTGGCAAAGTAGTCTCTGCTTTTTAATATGCTGTCTAGGTTTGTCATAGCTTTTCTTCCAAGGAGCAAGCATCTTTTAATTTCATGGCTGCAGTCACCATCTTCAGTGGTTTTGGAGCCCAAGAAAATAAAGTCTGTCACTGTTTCCATTGTTTCCCCATCTATCTACGGGCCAGAGTAAAGGAAAAAAAGAACACAAGAAGGAAAAAATAACTTGCTCTTCCTTATCATTCAGGATTCAGTTTCTGTGTGGAGTCAGTGGTCCTCTTTGTGCTGCCCCCAGCACCCCCAGTACAACTGGAGAAGGAAATGGCAACCCACTCCAGTATTCTTGTCTGGGAAATTCCATGGACAGAGGAGCCTGGCAGGCTACAGTCCATGAGGTCACAGAGTTGGACATGAATGAGCACGCACACGTGCGCGCACACACACACACACACACACATTACAACACTGCACTGCTCTGTCACCACTCCAAGCCTTGAGCTATTCACAATGAACACATTCTCTCATTTAAGTTGTTCATTGTTCAGCCTCCTCATGAGACAGTAAGTTTCTAGAGAGTGGAGAGGTGTATTTCTAGCTCCTAGAATAATGCTAGGCATATGGTAGGCACTCGATAATATAGTTGAAAGGAGGAATTAAATCAGCAAGAAAAGAGAAAGGAAAAGTACAGAGGAGGGCAGGAAGTGGGGTCCACAAAAAAAAGAACAGGAATAGAGAAGAATAACAATAAACCAGCATCTCAAATGTTCCCCATGGTACCAGTCCCTCAGATGCCCCGGAAATCATTCCCGACCAAAAGTTTAAAAAGAATATTTTGAAAGCACTATGCTGCCACATAGTCTACATATTGCAAAAGCTTGTCAGATTGAAAGCCAGAACATCAACTGTACTTTATGCATACTGCTATTTCAACCGAAAGAAATAAAAATAAATACATCTTTAATGGGGAATATTATGATTGAGAGCTCATTCAAAAGGTAGGGTTTTCAACATAAACTATTAATCTGTTCAATAATCATATTTGTTAGAAAGGAATGGAGAACTATTGTGTGAACCATAAGTTCAAATTCCTATCCTGAGCACTTAAGTTTTTTCCATAAACATCGCTGTATTAACCTGCCTTTTTTGCATTTTACTGCTGTTACATTCAAAAATTCAATCTTGTAGACAAATGGTAATTTAAGAACACAATTCAAGTGATATATTATTCCCTTTGACTACAAAGGTATATTTGCCCATATAGTTTTTTTTCCATTCAAATTTTGCAACAGCTGGTACATGATATATTTCTGAATACAAAATACATACTCTGCTTTCTCAACTGTTACAACATATAGCAATTTCTACAATCTCCCATCTTCTCTGAACTGCTTAAAACACATTTTAAATTTAAATTACAGGAAAGTTATCTATGCCATTTTCTTTGATATAACTTGAATATTTTAATTGTATTCAATGTGGGTTAAAGTAAAATGTCATGAGCCTCATTATTTAAAATTCATATAAGAAAACCATCTTCACTTGAAGTATTTCGACATATACAAGGAAACACTGTACCAAGTGTTGCTAGTCAGCAAAAATTAAATACCTTTTGGCCCTGTAATTCCCCCTGCATTGGGGGGGGACATTCTCCCTGTCTCGGTACACTTATACTTCTATTTAATCTTTAGAGACGTGAATCCTATTAAAATAAAAGATACACTTAAAAGGAGAAAATTAAAATCAGTGTTCTCATTGATAAAGAATCTCCTTTGAACAATTTATAGATTCATTTCCAATAACAAAGAGCTTGTTTTAGCTTGACAACCCAGCCACCACCAATGACAAGTATACTCTTTAATGAGGCAGCAGCTGAGTGAATTTCATTACGTGTATCCGAGTCCCATCTGGCTAGAAGAGATGATTATGGTCACTGCTTGGCTTGTAGTATTCACTGAGGTCAATATGCACACCCCCAAAGAGAAGGGACAGCCGGGTGACCCTGACATGTCTTATAAACCTGGAAACTGGCATCCATTCAACAGGCCACAGTGAGCACCAGACTCGTAAGGATGGCTTGAAAACGATCAATTGCTGAAAACATGCAAGATTCGTATTACTACCAGTAACGGCCAAAAAAAAAAAAAATGAAGTCATTGATTTCTCTCTTTTCCTTCTATGTAAGATCTGAACTACAAGGGGGGAAAAAAAAACACAGGCTGAAAAGTAAACCAAACTGGCCTCTTGCCCCAGTGTCTGTACACAATACCCACAGCAGGAAATACACGGTGAGTAGACGGATACCATCTTCTGGTGCCTGGTTACTGTAATTGACTCGTAACTCATCTCACTGCTTTTGCCCTTGCCACCTTGCAATCTGTTCTCAACACACAGCAATCACAGTAAGCCTTTGAAGCTAAAGCAGTCCATAGCACTCCTCCACCTAACACCCCCCAGAGCCTCTCATTTCGGCCAGAGTAAGAGCCAGCACGCTTCCGCTGGCATGCTGCTGCTGCGGCTGCTGCTAAGTCGCTTCAGTCACGTCTGACTCTGTGCAACCCCACAGACGGCAACCCACCAGGCTCCCCCGTCCCTGGGATTCTCCAGGCAAGAGCATTGGAGTGGGTTGCCACTGGCATGAAGGGCCCTACAAAACCAGGCTCTCCTCCACCAGCCTCCACACTTGCTGGCCGCTTGCTGTTCTGTCACGCTCAGGGTCTCTGCACTTGCTGCTTCCTCTGCCTAGAATATTCTTGCTGCACGAAGCCAAGTGGGCTTCCCTGGTGGCTCAGCTGGTAAAGAACCCGCCTGCAATGTGGGAGACCTGGGTTTGATCCCCGAGTTGGGAAGATTCCCCTAGAGAAGGGAAAGGCTACCCACTCCAGTATTCTTGGGCTTCCTGGTGGGTCAGCTGGTAAAGAATTCACCTGCAATGCGGGAGACCTGGGTTCGATCCCTGGGTCGGGAAGATCCCCTGGAGAAGGGAAAGGCTACCCACCCCAGTATTCTGGCCTGGAGAATTCCATGGACTGTATAGTTCATGGGGTCGCAAAGAGTCAGACACAACTGAGGGGCTTTCACACACACGTGGACTTTCCCCACACAAGTGGTTTCCTCTCTTATGCACCTTTAGTTCTTTGTTCGACTGTCACCATCTCTGCGAGGTGACCCACATCTCAAACTGCAACCTCCCTGTGCTTCAGCTTCCCCATCTCCCTTTACTGCTCCAAAATACTTAGTCTCATTGCAGTATTTTAAAAACAGGCCTTAATTTCTGACTATAAGCTCTATGCAAGCAGGGATTTTTTTGGTTTCATTCACTATTATACCTTTAAAACTTAGCACAGGACATAGCAGGTCGTCAGTAACACTATGATATTATAGCAAACTCTATTAAACTCAGGTTCAAGCCAAATGTTCCTAAACGAAGGGGAAAAGATAGCCTAAATAATGTAGAATGGAAATGAGATTTTTCCCTTTTTTAAAAATCATCACATGCCTAGTGAATCAGTAAGTTGATTAAACTCAGGAGAGTTTCCACATATTCAAAAAATCTTTTGTTTAACCAAATGCTCAATGTGAAATTAAAGAATACATTTCAAATCTGTCTTTGACCAAAAATTTCAAAAACAAAAATAAGAAGTCTTTAATGTCAAACACATTCAGTAATTAAATTAGTTATATATACCTTTGATCCTCTTCTCTATGGAATCAGAATTGTCATGAAAATAAGGACATACTAGTACCTCTTCATTTTGGTCCCACGAACACCTACACATATAAATACTGTACTTTAGCCATTGTATTATAACTGCTTAGTAGATGGTAAAGCGTCTGTTTGCAATGCAGGAGACCCGTGTTTGATCCCTGGGTTGGGAAGACCCCTGAAGAAGGAAATGGCAGCCCACTCCACTATTCTTGCCTGGAAAATCCTATGGACCGCAGAGCCTGGTAGGTTACTGTCCATGGGGCCGCAAAGAGTCGGACATGACTGAGCGACTTCACTTTCAGATGATCACAAATAGCTCCGTGCAGAAACTGCTGCCAGGAAATGTGGGTTTCTGGGGGACCAGAGCAGGAGGTCTTTACCTTGGTAGTTCTGGCCTCCACTCACTGGAATGTGAAGAAGCCAAGTCTCTAGCTGCCTTTCAAGTACTGATGGCAAATGAGTCAAATACTTAAAAAAAAAAAAAAAAAAGATTTTTTTTCTATGAAACCAAAATCTCACAAACAAGATCTGACAAAATTATGACTACTATAGTAGCTGTTCCAGGATTAAACTTACTGAATCCTTATGTCAAAAATACTTTTATGCCATTTTCTTTCAATGGATACGTCAAGAAGAGTTGTCATTCGTACAAGGTTTGATCTCCACAACGTGTTCATTCCCTTCCCCAGTGGCCTGTAGCCCTGATAATCTTTCAAGAACAAACTCTGTACTTCATTTCCTGTGTGTCCATATAATTTCTACCTAAGAGCTCCTTGAGGGAAGAAACCGTCAATTAATAAATACTTAATTTGACAAGGATGAATCCCTGTTTATAATATCATCAAAGAAAACCAAGCTAAAATGTTTATCAATAATGGGAAGCGAAGCTGCAGGAGCCCGCAGAGTGTAATAACAGGCAGAGCTGCTAGGCTCCCTCCGCTAACCGCAGGTGAACAGGAGGGACTTCGCGTAAAGGTACGATCCCGTCACATCTGCCTTCAGAGACCTCATCTGCTCCTTCCTTCACCTTCCCGCCTCCTGTTGTCCACTGCGCTGCCATTTTGTTGTCACACTAACTGACATTCTCACTGACCAAAAACTAAGCAAGTGGCTCAATTTTTTTCATAGGCTTTTGTTTTAATCTGACAATATAGTTGATGGGACAGTTGATGGGACAGAGAAAACAGTGGCCTAAGTGAAGTGATGTAACTTTAACTTGTTCAGTGACACAGTGTCTCAAAGAAAAGGCTTCACGTCAGGACCGACGGACGCAAAGCCTACGTCCCTGGCCCCGTGCCTGTCTGTCTCCTGCCTGTCTAGAGTTGCTTATATGTCCAGCTGGGCAGTGATTGAGCTTTCCATGACTTAGCACTCCAACTGGTTCGTACAAGAAAGCTGGCATATAATTACAGAATAAAGGGCAGTATATAAGAATAAAAGAAAATGGAGATAATATTTGGAAACAAAGAGAACATGAAAGCCCCTGAAAATACACTGGATTAGCTTGACTTTTGGCGAAGGAAATGACAACCCACTCCAGTGTTCTTGCCTGGAGAATCTCAGGGATGGCAGAGCCTGGTGGGCTGCCGTCTATTGGGTCGCACAGAGTCAGACACAATTGAAGCAACTTAGCAGCAGTGGCTTGACTTTGTCCTAGATGTGAGTAAGGGTTAGTGTCAAGCCTGCCTTAAGAGGATGCTAGCTAGCTCCAATAGTATCTTAGTATTCCTGTTTAAAAGGAATTACTGTATAGCCCTGAAATAATTAACTCAGGGTTAGACACAAAGTAGAACTCAAATGCCAGGACACAGAAAAGTTTGGAAAGTCGTGATCATGGTTAATTTCGACATTTCCCAATTCTTCAAGCTACAGAGAACTGCAAAAAAAGAGGGAACAGCTGCTGATAATCTTTAAAGCTTGGGTTTCAATGGGATGTAGGACTTTGGTACCCCTGGTTACTAAGATGAAAAAGAAAAGGCAAATGGCTGGAAGAAGGTGTAGTGTACATGAGAGGGGGACAGTGAGGAAGAGAATGGTTCTATTTTAAGAAGGATAATACCATAGCAGAATGCCATGAAATTCACGTAGCATCTTAACAGATTTTAAAAATTCTACCACCTGAGCACTGTAGTAAATTTTTTCTACTTAAGAGAAGTACGATATGGGAAAAGAGTCATCGTTTTTGTTAGATATTTGCCGTGTGCCAACAATGATATCCAGGGAAACACACAAACCACATCCACAGAGTTAAAAATGGTATGAAATACAGTTGTATTATACATAACATCACAATACAAACATTTATCTTCTGTATTGATAAATATATTTCTATTCACACACATATATATGTGCATGTTTGGGCAATTATAGGCTTACCCTGTTTTACCATGATTTGCAGATAATTTTTTACAGATTGAAAGCTTGTGGCAACCCTGTATCCAGCAAACCTATCAGCACCATTTTTCCAACAGCATTTGCTCACTTTGAGTGTCTGTGTCACATTTCAATCATTCCTGTAATATTTCAAGCTTTTTATTATTAATTATTGTATTTGTTATGATGATCTATGATCAGTAATCTTCTTTAGCATATCAAACTCATGTTTTTATTAAGGAAAATGATAGGATACCAAAAGAGGAACTCCCCAGGTCATTAGGTGCCCAATATGCTACTGGAGATCAGTGGAGAAATAACTCCAGAAAGAATGAAGGGATGGAGCCAAAGCAAAAACAATACCCAGTTGTGGATGCGACTGGTGACAGAAGCAAGATCCAACGCTGGTAAAGAACAATATTTAATAGAAGCCTGGAATGTCAGGTCCATGAATCAAGGCAAATTGGAAGTGGTCAAACAAGAGATGGCAAGAGTGAATGTCAACATTCTAGGAATCAGCAAACTAAAATGGACTGGAATGGGTGAATTTAACTCAGATGACCATTATATTTACTACTGCAGGCAGGAATCCCTCAGAAGAAATGGAGTAGCCATCATGGTCAACAAGAGTCTGAAATGCAGTACTTGGATGCAATCTCAAAAATGACAGAATGATCTCTGTTCATCTCCAAGGCAAAGCATTCAATATCACAGTTATCCAAGTCTATGCCCCAACCAGTAATGCTGAAGACACTGAACTCGAACGGTTTTATGAAGACCTACAAGACCTTTTACAACTAACACCCCCAAAAGATCTCCTTTTCATTCTAGGGGACTGGAATGCAAAAGTAGGAAGTCAAGAAACATCTGGAGTAACAGGCAAATTTGGCCTTGGAATGCGGAATGAAGCAGGGCAAAGACTAATAAAGTTTTGCCAAGAAAATGCACTGGTCATAGGAAACACCTTCTTCCAACAACACAAGAGAAGACTCTACACAAGGACATCACCAGATGGTCAACACCGAAATCAGACTGATTATATTCTTTGCAGCCAAAGATGGAGAAGCTCTGTACAGAGAACAAAAACAAGACCAGGAGCTGACTGTGGCTCAGTTTATGAACTCCTTATTACCAAATTCAGACTCAAATTGAAGAAAGTAGGGAAAACCGCTAGACCATTCAGGTATGACTTAAATCAAATCTCTTATGATTATACAGTGGAGCGAGAAATAGATTTAAGGGCCTAGATCTGATAGAGTGTTTGATGAACTATGGAATGAGGTTCGTGACATTGTACAGGAGACAGGGATCAAGACCACCCCCATGGAGAAGAAATGCAAAAAAGCAAAATGGCTGTCTGGGGAGGCCTTACAAATAGCTGTGAAAAGAAGAGAGGCGAAAAGCCAAGGAGAAAAGGAAAGATATAAGCATCTGAATGCAGAGTTCCAAAGAATAGCAAGAAGAGATAAGAAAGCCTTCTTCAACGATCAATGCAAATAGAGGAAAACAACAGAATGGGAAAGACTAGAGATCTCTTCAAGAAAATTAGAGATACCAAGGGAACATTTCATGCAAAGATGGGCTCGATAAAGGACAGAAATGGTCCGGACCTAACAGAAGCAGAAGATATTAAGAAGAGGTGGCAAGAATACACAGAAGACCTGTACAAAAAAGATCTTCCTGACCCAGATAATCACGATGGTGTGATCACTAATCTAGAGCCAGACATCTTGGAATGTGAAGTCAAGTGGG
The DNA here is from genome assembly GCF_014754425.2 of Oryx dammah. Lineage (NCBI taxonomy): Eukaryota > Metazoa > Chordata > Mammalia > Artiodactyla > Bovidae > Oryx > Oryx dammah. The sequence continues at coordinate 8,803,882 of NW_024070189.1, forward strand.
CCTTAGAAAGCATCACTACAAACAAAGCTAGTGGAGGTGATGGAATTCCAGTTGAGCTATTTCAAATCCTGAAAGATGATGCTGTGAAAGTGCTGCGCTCAATATGCCAGCAAATTTGGGAACTCAGCAGTGGCCGCAGGACTGGAAAAGGTCAGTTTTCATTCCAATTCCAAAGAAAGGCAATGCCAAAAAATGCTCAAACTACCACACAATTGCACTTATCTCACATGCTAGTAAAGTAATGCTCAAAATTCTCCAAGCCAGGCTTCAGCAATAGGTGAACTGTGAACTCCCTGATGTTCAAGCTGGTTTTAGAAAAGGCAGAGGAACCAGAGATCAAATTGCCAACATCCCCTGGATCATGGAAAAAGCAAGAGTTCCAGAAAAACATCTATTTCTGCTTTATTGACTATGCCAAAGCCTTTGACTGTGTGGATCACAATAAACTGTGGACAATTCTTCAAGAGATGGGAATAACAGACCACCTAATCTGCCTCTTGAGAAATCTGTATGCAGGTCAGGAAGCAACAGTTAGAACTGGACATGGAACAACAGACTGGTTCCAAATAGGAAAAGGAGTACATCAAGGCTGTATATTGTCCCCCTGCTTATTTAACTTCTATGCAGAGTATATCCTGAGAAACGCTGGACTGGAAGAAACACAAGCTGGAATCAAGATTGCCAGGAAAAATATAAATAACCTCAGATATGCAGATGACACTACCCTTATGGCAGAAAGTGAAGAGGAACTAAAAAGCCTCTTAATGAAAGTGAAAGAGGAGAGCGAAAAATTTGGCTTAAAGCTCAACATTCAGAAAATGAAGATCATGGCATCCAGTCCCATCACTTCATGGGAAATAGTAGAAACAGTGTCAGAATTTATTTTTGGCGGCTCCAAAATCACTGCAGATGGTGACTGCAGCCATGAAATTAAAAGACGCTTACTCCTTGGAAGAAAAGTTATGACCAACCTAGATAGCATATTCAAAAACAGAGACATTACTTTGCCGACTAAGGCCCGTCTAGTCAAGGCTATGGTTTTTCCAGTGGTCATGTATGGATGTGAGAGTTGGACTGTGAAGAAAGCTGAGCGCCAAAGAATTGATGCTTTTTAACTGTGGTGTTGGAGAAGACTCTTGAGAGTCCCTTGGACTGCAAGGAGATCCAACCAGTCCATTCTGAAGGAGATCAACCCTGGGATTTCTTTGGAAGGAATGATGCTAAAGCTGAAACTCCAGTACTTTGGCCACCTGATGCGAAGAGTTGACTCATTGGAAAAGACTGTGATGTTGGGAGGGATTGGGGGCAGGAGGAGAAGGGGACGACAGAGGATGAGATGGCTGGACGGCATCACTGACTCGATGGACGTGAGTCTGAGTGAACTCCGGGAGATGGTGATGGACAGGGAGGCTTGGCGTGCTGCGATTCATGGGGTCGCAAAGAGTCAGACACGACTGAGTGACTGAACTGAACTGAAGATGCGAGAATTAGGTTCTTTAAAACTTTAATTCAAATTTAAATTGATATCCTTATCTTGTCAACTTTTTAAAATTTATTTTTAATTGGAAGATACTTGCTTTACAATGCTGTGTTGGTTTCTGCCATACATCAGCATGAATCTGCCATAGGTATACATGTCCCCTCCTTCTTGAACCGACCTCCCACCTCCACCCCATCCTACCCCTCTAGTTTGTCACAGAGCAACAGACTGAGCTCCTTATGTTATGAAGAAGATTCCCACTAGCCATCTATTTTACACATGGGAACAAGTGTTTCAGTGCTACTCACTTCAAGTCATTGCACTTTCTCCTTCCCAGCCTGTGCCTACAAGTCTGTCGTCTAGGTCTGTGTCTCTCTATTCCTCCCCAGCAAATAGGTTCCTCAGTACCATTTTTCTGCATTCTATAGGTATGCATTAATAAACATTTGTTTTCTCTTTCTGACTTACTTCACTCAATCAGTGATCTTTAAGTAACCATTGCAAAAAGATCAAGACTCATTGAAGACTCAGATAACGGTTACCATATTTTAGCAATACAGTACTTTTTAAATTAAGTATGTACTTTTTAAAGACATAATGCTATCACACACTTAATAGACTTCAATAAAGTATAAACATCTTTTTATGTACTGGGAAACAAAAAAGTTTGTGTGACTCACTTTATTGTGATATTCACTTTACTGTGGTGGTCTGGAACTGAATCTGCAGTATCTCTGAGGTATGCCTGTACTTATAAACAATTCAGGCTAATTCCCCAAAGATTTAATCCTTGTTGCAATGTGTCCTTTAAAAAGCTGATGGCACTCTTTGTAAAAAAAGAGCTTAATAATGAAGGGTCATGCTTAAAAAGATGTGCATATGAAACTGTATTTTTCTTTCTCACATTAATTCTGCATTTTCCAAATTGAATAATAACCATGATATTTTTAACAAGATAATTTTCACTTTCTTTGCATATAATAAAAATGTCAGAGTCTTAACTTTCCATGCCTACACAATGGATTACAAGGTTATAAAAATGTATTCAATATAAAGGTTTTCATGAGGTTTATAATAAAATGACTAGGAGAAATGAAAGCGAGATTAGAAACCAAAAGAACTAGATTTCACTCCAGACACTACCACAGTTCAGTTATGTGACCTTGATACAATTGAAGAATATCAAGCCTATCGCTTCCAAAAGTCCAAATCCCAACTGATTATATCTGACATGGAAGTTGAAACTTATCCATCCCTGGCCTAGTAAGTTACCTGTGCTGAACTCTCTCTAAACTATAAATCAAGAGAGTTACTTGCATCTGAGTTACTTTGCAAACCCTCTCAGATTACCAAAAAGTCAGAGTCAGAGATCTAATATCTGTTAAAAGCACCTGCCTGCCTGGTAAGTCACTTCAGTTGTGTCCGACTCTGCAAGCCTATGGACTATCAGTTCAGTTCAGTTCAGTCGCTCAGTCGTGTACGGCTCTTTGCTACTCTATGGACTATAGTTGGTCACAGAGAATAGTTCGTCAGGCTCCTCTGTCCATGAGATTCTCCAGTAAAAAATACTGGAGTGGGTTGCCATGCCTTCCTCCACAGGATCTTCCTGACCCAGAGATCGAACCTGTGTCTCTTATGTCTCCTGCGTTGGCAGATGGGTCCTTTACCACTAGCCCACCTGGGAAGCCCTGTTAAAAGCACTGTTCCTATTAAAGCTGTGAGATTCTTTTAGCCTCAGCCTCCATCTTTCTCAAAGCAAAAATACTTAAGTTGCCATGTACTACAATATTCTTAATTAACAGAAGGAGAATATCATTCAGTAAAATGGACAACGTAACAGGGGCAATTGACTGGGCCACAATCTCGGCAACCTTGGCATTTGATGGTGTCAAATGACCAGTTAGGATGAGACATAAGATGATTTAAACACTCCTTATGACGTGAACCTGATTTCTAGCATTAGCAAATGCCCTACAAAGACCTCTGCCACTCAAGCTTAATGATGGACTTTCCAACGTGTCTTCTCATCAGAGGAATTTCCGGTAATAGGCAAGTCATGGAGAAGGACATATGAGTAGTTATGAGTCTGTATCTTAAAATACTCTGAAAAAGTCAATAAACCATGATGAACGTGGCCTTATAACACATTTCAGAGCTGGCATGCCACACCCTGTATAAAGTCCTGAAGTTCAGTACAGTGACAAATTAAGCCACAAGCAGCAGATACTGCAGCTCTCCAACAGAAAGATCTAGCCGAAAGCTAAAAACCACCTCACTCTGGTGACTTCAACCTTTCTAGGGTAAAAGACGAAGAAAGAATGCATAACAAGATTATATTAGTCTTACATGAGAAAACAGGGATGTAGGTATAAATAGTTCTGGGCAGGGGTAATATTCAAAACAACTGTACAACAGCTACTACATAGGTACTGATCAATCAGAATGAAAGCCAGCCACACGACTATGACAGTCACACCAGTGCATCCAGCTAGATATAAGCTCTGATTATACACAGAAATTGACCGAGTAGACGGAAAGAAATTTTTATATATTGCTAGATGTATAAAAAGAAATTTATATATACTGCAGAATATTGAGCTGGTACAATGCCAGAGCCCAGAAAAAAGGACTAATTACTCTTCTCTGGATTCTGAGATTTCTAAAGGTAAAATATACACGAACAATCTGTCTACATTTGAATAAAAGATACGGTATATTCAGAATTATTTCTCACAAGTACAATTTTCTAAAAGCTAAAAACTCCTAACTGCTAATTTTTTCCTCTTTAAAGAATACATAGTAAAGATCCCAAAGGGGCAGCTGTTTATATGAATATATTCTCAAATATATTTTCTAAGTCCAGCTAATGTGATTATTAATAGTAATCATTTAAAGCTTAGTTTTTTCTAATGAAATATATAAAGATCAACTGAAATTGGAATACCTGGAAAATGCTTTGCACACATGACTTTTAGCCAAGTTTGGAGTACCCAACCTCTATCACAAAGATCTCATCTTTCTGTTAGAAAAAACATAGCATGTGCTTTGGTCTCTGAACTGTTACATATCTTGGAGTCTCTAAAATAACTCTATGAGGTATGAGTTTATTATTTGTAAATGCAGTTGATTTACTCATACATATTTCAAGCCTAGGGTGAAATCCATATCTACTTTGGAAATTACATAGCTTCATTCACTTATTTTTAAGTAAAAAGCAAACAAAGAAATGAACAACAGTCAACAACTGAGGTCACAGCTGAAGTCCAAACCCAACCATATGCATTTTTATTTTCACCCACCATGAACTAGGGAACTGAACTTACTAAGAGCCTTCCATATGCCAGACATCATTAGACACGATTCAATCTCATGTAATCCTCACCACCACCATAAGAAGGGTATTTCTAGCCCCATTTCTCAGATGAGAAAACTGAGGCTCAGAAAGGCCTAGTATTAACTTACCCTAGACAGTCAGGGAGTGGATAGTAAATCAGAGCTCCAGTGCTGAAATCAGTGTTCCCTAGGGTGCACTCTCTGGTTTCCACAGCACAGATACAATTGACATTCAAAGTTATGACCAGACACCATCAAGTCAAGGTAAACTCAGAGTCAGTAAAATACATCCAAGAAAAAAGGGTGATAAATAGAACATTTTAGAAAAAAAAAATTGAGAATTTTTCTAAATTATTCAGTGTAGTCTGAGCAGTTTTTATATTAAACTCATAGTGATCTTCCAAAGATATGTAATTTATATTTTACATTCCATTGAATCCTAGATATAGAAAAGTATGCTTCATAAAAACAGACTCGAGATGTTTCAAATTTACAGACATTTTATAAAATTAGTAATATTTATTCAAAATGTTCATTATTGATATTAGGATATAATTTAAAATAAGAGAATAAGAGTAATAGAATATAATCAGGAAGGTGTCTGAAAACAAGTTTACTAATATTTTATCTGTTTTTATTTTCTAAGGCTCATAATGTTTCAACCTACCTATATCATCATTCCAGGGATTAACAGCTGGCTTGTTGAAAGAGGACGGAAAAGAAAAGAACAGACTGGTTCTTGACTTTCACGCCTTTTGTAATGAATTCCAACCGAACAAATTGCCTCAGAACATTTTTAATTATCAAAGGATATATTTAAACTGAGAATATCTCAGCATATTTTTCTTCTAAAAGTAGGGAAAAAAAATTAAGGACATTAAAAGGAGAATTTTTCATGTACCGTTGACTGGGTTAGGAAAGCATCATTACTGTACTCTTAAATTCAGGTACCATCACATTCCCTCAATGACATCAATATCAAAGAAAAAAGACGAAGAGCAGCTGAACTCTTTCAAGACGGAATACTTCCGGCTGAAGCCTTTGGAGTTTCTAATCAGGCCGACAGAAAGAGGTCCAAGGTCTGTGTTTTCCATTCCAAGAGTGTCAGTTACAAGGAAAAACGTGTTCAGGAGCACAGGATTACTAGCTAGAACATTTAGAAACAAATTTGTATCCTCAAGGATTGCAAACAGAGTGCGAACCCCATTACCCCATTACCCCAGGAAAAAGGTTTGAGGCTGATTCTTTAAATGGATTGTAAGAGGTAAAGCAACCACTGGTGCATCTCAAATACGTTCTCTAGAGAGAGCATGAGCAACCCACAGGGCCCTCAAAGGTTTTTTCCCTCTCAAAAAAAAAAAAAAAAAAAAATCCCAAACCTGAGAGTATCCTAGACACCCATTCCTTCTTAGTCCTTTATATCAGAAAGTTAAAACACTACATATTGAGGGGAAATTATTTGTTTAGGAAGCAAATTTCTCATTCTACATACAGTTTAAAAGTTATGGGAAATTTATGGGAAAGTATGAAGAGTATGAGGTTTTCAAGTAAAAATAAATATCTGTTGGGATAGACTTAGAATAACTTTAAACAAAATTCTATGTCATTATTTTAAACCCCTCAGTTCAGTTCAGTTCAGTCACTCAGTCATGTCCAATTCTTTGCGACCCTATGAACCGCAGCACCCCAGGCTTCCCTGTCCATCACCAACTCCCAGGGTCCACCCAAACTCATGTCCATTGATTCGGTGATGCCATCCAACCATCTCATCCTCTGTCATCCCTTTCTCCTCCTGCCCTCAATCTTTCCCAGCATCAGGGTCTTTTCAAATGAGTCAGCCCTTCGCATCAGGTGGCCAAAGTATTGAAGTTTCACCTTCAACATCAGTCCTTCCAATGAACACCCAGGACTGATTTCCTTTAGGATGGACTGGTTGGATTTCCTTGCAGTCCAAGGGACTCTCAAGAGTCTTCTCCAACACCACAGTTCAAAAGTATCGATTCTTCGGCACTCAGCTTTCTTTATAGTTCAACTCTCACATCCATACATGACCACTGGAAAAACTATAGCCTTGACTAGACGGACCTCTGTTGACAAAGTAATGTCTCTGCTTTTTAATATGCTGTCTAGGTTGGTCATAACTTTCCTTCCAAGGAGTAAGCGTCTTTTAATTTCATGGCTACAGTCACCATCTGCAGTGATTTTGGAGCCCAGAAAAATAGTCAGTCACTGTTTCCACTATTTCCCCATCTATTTGCCATGAAGTGATGGGACTAGATGCCATGATCTTAGTTTTCTGAATATTGAGCTTTAAGCCAACTTTTTCACTCTCCTCTTTCACTTTCATCAAGAGGCTCCTTAGTTCCTCTTCACTTTCTGCCATAAGGGTGGTGTCATCTGCATATCTGAGGTGACTGATATTTCTCCCAGCAATCTTGATTCCAGCTTGTGCTTCATCCAGCCCAGTGTTTCTCATGATGTACTCTGCATATAAGTTAAATAAGCAGGTTGACAATATACAGCCTTGATGTACTCCTTTTCCTATCTGGAACCAGTCTCTTGTTCCATGTCCAGTTCTAACTGTTGCTTCCTGACCTGCATACAGGTTGCTCAAGAGGCAGGTCAGGTGATCTGGTATTCCCATCTCTTTCAGAATTTTCCACAGTTTATTTGATTTGGGTAACATTTACTTTCCCACCGCAAGCATAGATCTAAAACTCGAAATCCTGAAGGAAAGATGACTTTATTAGAGAATCCAAAACCACTCATGTCTAAAGAGATCCACTACCCAAAATTTCTTCTAAGGAAATTTCTGAAAGGAATTGTTTGATGAAGAGAATAAAACTATAAGCCAATCAATGCACATATATGAAAATGGCTTAAATTAAGGTTCTTTTTCTTCCTGGTCATTTCCACACAAGGCTGACACATTACAGGTCAGGAGTCAGCAGGTCTGCCATTGAGCACTGATGCTCAGTAAAAAGGCATTTCCTCTCCAGTTGCAAGTCTTTTCCATCTTACAACATCCTCACAGGCCGGTCCTCAAACTGGGGACCGACCTCAGGAGTGGATGACTTCCTATTTCCTGACCATTCAGTATCCTTCAGGGTCTCCTGAAGTCTAATTTGGCATCTAGACATGGGTCTTTAGATCTTGCAACAATATGCTAACTACATGGGTTAAAACACAAAAATGTCTAGAGAGAATCCTTACTCCAGAAAGTTTACATTCCTTGCGACGAAAAAAATGAGGTCAAAGGAGCTCGTGAATTTTTAAGTGATTTATTTCTGTGCTCATAGAACTAATTAAGAAACGCTGTCACCTGTATTTAACACTGCTTTGAAGCCTCTTTCTTTACCTCACTGGGGGAAAAAATAATTCTTAGCAAGTATTAAGCAGGAAGCACAAAAATTTCACAAATGGAGTGGTTATTATAAAAGAACAAAAAGAATAACAGGAAAAGTCACCAGATGCCAGCTATCACAGTTGCACATGCTACCAATTAATTATACTAAGCTTTTTAATATTGTAAGCACTGGGGAAATATTTAAAGACAAAAACTTGGAGATGCTACTTTTGGTGTGAGGGGTTTAAACACATAATGACTATTTCAGGGACTATTACAAATGAAAACTTCCATTTGTACACCAAATGAATAAAATAAAGCCACAGAGCTATAAAATTTACATTATAAAAGCCTATTCTCTATAGGTTTATTAAAATGTTACATGAATAAATACTGTGCTATGCTTAGTTGCTCAGTTGTGTCTGACTCTTTTGAGACCCCATGGACTGTATACCCCAGGCTCCTCTGTCTATGGAATTCTCCAGTGAAGAATATTGGCGTGGGTTGCCATGCCCTTATCCAGGGGATCTTCCGAATCCAGGGATTGAACCCATGTCTCCTGCATTGCAGGCAGATTTTTTTTTTTTTTTTTACCATCAGAGCCAAATACTACAGATTTGGAAGTGTTTGCAGAATCCTGCTCCAATGGGATATTTCTTTCATTTCATATACCAAGCTAGACTAACCTAGACAGCATATTAAAAAGCAGAGACATCACTTTGCCAACAAAAGCTCATCTAGTAAAAGCTATGGTTTTTCCAGTAGTCATGTATGGATGTGAGAGTTGGATTATAAAGAAAGCTGAGCACCAAAGAATTGATGCTTTTGAACTGTGGTGCTGGAGAAGACTCTTGAGTGTCCCTTGGACTGCAAGGAGATCCAACCTGTCCATTCAAAAGGAAATCAGTCTTGAATATTCATTGGAAGGACTGATGCTGAAGCTGAAGCTCCAATACTTTGGCCACCTGACTCGAAGAACTGACTCATTAGAAAAGACCCTGATGCTGGGAAAGATTGAAGGCAGGAGAAGATGGGGATGACAGAGGATGAGATGGTTGGATGGCATCACTGACTCGATGGACATGAGTTTGAGAAAACTCTGGGAGTTGGTGATGGACAGGGAGGCCTGGCGTGCTGCCGTCCATGGGGTCGCAAAGAGTTGGACACGACTGAGCGACTGAACTGAACTGAAATGAACTATGCTCATGAACACTTGCTTCTGATTTTTCCTAAATATTTATGAATAACAGAGTCTCTCATTCGACAGCAATGTTCTTGGCACAGCTCTTCTTCCAGATGCAGCATCCAGTATGGTCTTGAATTAAGGATCAAGTGGCATCCTGGGTGCTGCTTCCCTCAACCATCTGCTCGCTTTGTGGGGTTTTAACAAACCAAATGTCATTTTAAATGTTTCCAGGGCTCCTAACCACAATAAAATAACTGTTAAGTAAAATTAACTTAAGGCTTAGTAAACTAGAAACACACACAAAAGAGAGAGAATAATGAAAGCTCATTCTTCCTTAGGAGAGAAGGAGGTGGAACTGATATCTCTTGCATGGTCAGAGTCTATCCGAGATACAGTCAGTCCCTTTCTGTGGCTGTGTTATCACAAGGCCAGAAACTGCTTTACAAATTAAACGTTAGACAGGTCCATTAAAAGTGAGTGAGCATGGGATCTTAGGGTTTATAGTAAACTTAACCTCAGGACCACCAGAGTTCAGAGATTCCTTCTAGGTTATTTTCCATTTCATCCTTCATACCCATTTTTCGGAAAACAGGCCCGTGGGAAAGAGAGGATCCAAACTCTATAAATCTTAGTCCAGGGTGCCCTAAGATTACTTGATTTTAATTGCTCACCCTGACTGTAGCTTGACATCTGCTCCAGTGTTCCTTCCAGGAAGCAAGTCACAGATGCAAGAAGGCTGAACCAATCCGTTGCTCAGTCTTGCGTGTCTAATTACTTCCCACCCAAGGTCAATATGACAATCAGATACTCAAAATGAAACCTATTAAGGAGAAAAAATATTTTAACCTCAGATTAGTACTTTTTAATATTGGGGGTGTAATATACCATTCATCCCTACTTTGTTTTAAAAAATTATTTTAATTCTCTTGTAACTTTTCTTCCTTCGAGTGTAGTAGGACTTTATAGCAATTTGTGACTCTATTTCAACTCAGCATTGCTAAGCAAACATTGTTATTTTATTCGTGCCTATAACAAACTGTGATACTGTTAAAATTCTCCGCTTTGGTGATAAAATTTTTAAATGTGGAGGATCTAGGAATTCTTCTGAGTAGCTTTTTTTTTTTTTTTTTTCATTATATCTACTACTGTGGGCAAGAATCCCTTAGAAGAAAGTAGCTTTTAAAAAATATTTTCTCTGTCTTCTCTGTGACTCTAACCTCCATTCAATTCTTCTCTTCCTCAATTTTTCTATTTCAAAGAGATAACTTTTGAGAATGTTTTGGTTCTAAATATTGTACAATTCTACAAAAATAACTTCTATCACATCTATTTGGAAAATTTTAAATATTTATTATTCAGAAATTTTGTAAGATTGGCAGTGGGAAAAGAGCAAGCAATTGGTTAGGAGGAAACCATAAATTTGGATTTCTAGTGTTATCCTCAAATTCCATTACATATCCAGGCACCATACTTTGTAACCATGTTAACAGGAGTCTAACGAATTTAATGTAAACATTTATAATATGTTGCAGTTTTGTAATCTAACTTTGGCATTTAGATTTTAATAGTCCAGGATTCTTTAAAAATCTAAGTGATGCTCTGTTTCTCTTCATTTGAAAGAACTTGGTGTTAATATCCATTTGAGAATTCATTAATCTTGAGGCTTAGAACCTAATCTGGCCTCCCATCAAACTGTACTATAAAGAACTGAGAATTTGAAATGATATTGTACAAAGAACACTGGTAACATGTTTATCTTCTTTATAAAGTTTTCTAATCCCATCCCTTTATTCCCATAACTTTAGACACCGCTACTGCCGCTGCTGCTGCTAAATCACTTCAGTCGTGGCCAACTCTTAGCGACCCCATGGACTGTAGCCTACCAGGCTCCTCGATCCGTGGGATTTTCCAGGCAAGAGTGCTGGAGTGGGTTGCCATTTCCTTCTCTAATGCATGAAAGTGAAAAGTGAAAGTGAAGTCGCTCAGTCGTGTCTGACTCTTAGCAACCCCATGGACTGCAGCCCACCAGGCTCCTCTGCCCCTGGGATTCTCCAGGCAAGAGCACTGGAGGGGGGTGCCATTGCCTTCTCCGAGACACCGCTACTATCATTGCCTCTTTGGGCTCTATCAACACTCTTAGGTTAGATACCCCTAATTATCAAAAACAGTACAAATTAAACCACTAAACCCTTTGGGCAGCTTGGAGTTAGCTCTCCTGGGGAGCCAGGGTTATAATCACGTAAGTTACTGAGCCTCAATCCTCCTCGTTCTTGCCTGCCTAAGGAAATGGATCCAGCCTACCTTTACCTGCTGGAGAATGGGAAGTCAGGCACTGCCTTCCAGGACCAAACCACGGCCCACCTCAGTTTTATCTGCCACATCCCAATTCCTCATACCTATGCCACTGTTTTGGGCTTCCCTGGTAGCTCAGCAAGTTAAAAAAAAAAAAATCTGCATGCAATGCAGGAGAACCCAGTTCAATTCCTGGGTCAGGAAGATCCCCTGGAGAAAGGATAGGCTACCCACTCCAGTATTCTTGGGCTTCCCTGGTGGCTCAGATGGTAAAGAATCCGCCAGCAATGTGGGAGACCTGGGTTCAATCCCTGGGTTGGGAAGATCCCCTGGAAGAGGGCATGGCAACCCACTCCCGTATTCTTGCCTGGAGAATTCCCTGGACAGAGGAGCCTGGTAGGAGTCCATGGGGTTGCAAAAAGTCCAACGTGACTGAGCAACTAAGCGCAGCACAGCAGACCACTGCTTCAGTTTCTGTTCTTACCCTCACTCTCTAGGGCCAGTCTGCCTTTCGAATTTGGAAGTAAGCAACACTGAGAATGAACTTTTAAGAGTTTAGGGGACTGAGGAGAAAAAGAATGCCAAAAATAATCAACATTAAATCAGAATGGCCCAAAATGAATTCAAACAAGCAAAACCGTGACTGGTCAACTATGTCAATGGCATTGGGATAGTACAGAACGGAAGGGACCTCACAAGCAATGCAGAAAATGATCAGCCCTCCCTTATCTTACACTTCTTAACAAACTTAATACTTCATGTTTTAAAACCATTTATTTATTTGACTATGCCAGGTCTCAGCTGGTTGGGGCATGAGAACTCTTAAGTTACAGCATGTGGGATCTATGAATAATTTCCTTACTAGGGATCAAACCTAGGCCCCCTGCATTGGGAGCATGGAGTCTTAGCCACTGTACCATCAGGGAAGTCCAAATATTTCATTTTTTAAGATAAGCATTATTCCAACTTCTTACGTCTCTTCTCCTTCCTTCAATCTTTCCACCTCGTTTAATGCAAGACATTTTAGTGTCATGCATTTTAATTATATTATATTCCAATACCGGTGTCACCTAACACAGCAGATCATACATGGCCAATCACTCTTTTAACTTTTAGACAGGATATAACAAAAGAATCTGTTTCAAGCACCATCACTCTTAATTTGCTCTCTGCATCCCTGGATAAATTAGCTGACCACCAGGGTGACAGGAGACAGTAAAATAACCGTTCAAGACTTGTAACAAACACAAGAATTTTAAATAAGAAAGAACCAAGGAAAAATTTTAATGAATACTCAAAAGTATACTAACATATCTCTATACAAAAAGGATTTTAAAAAGTAGATGAATTTTTAATTGATTAAACAGAAAAACATGTAGCATGCTGAAGCACAAACTCAAGGGTTCTGTGTAACTAATATTTATGAAGTGTTAACTATGTGCCAAGAACTGTCTAGATGTGTAAGCTTCACACAGTCACTGCCAGATTTGAAAAAAGAAAGAAACTAAGAAGGGTCATTTGAAGAAATGGCAGCAGCTAATTTAAAAAAAAAGAAAAAAGGAAGGACAAAGAAAAATGTGATGCAATTTTTAAAAGACTTTTAAAAGGAAAAAGAAAAATCAAAAAATCTCAAACGTATTTCATGAAACAAAAATATTTAAGGAAGCAAAATAATAGTTTACACATATAAACCAGCCTCTGTTACTGGGCTTAGACCAGCTTCCTAATGTAGCACCTCTCGAGAACTTTTAGCCCTTATGTACCATTATATATTTTTTTGCTTTGCTTTATTTTTGAGTGTGCTTTATTTCTAATGCGCACCTTAGATATACAGTTTGATGAGTAACCACCGTATCAGCAAGCAATTTCCACTCCAATCAATCTCCACATCCGCATGGGCAACCTCTATTCTTATTTCTTTCAACAGATGTCAGCTCTTCCCTATATTTAACTGTTTACATGCATTTCTCATGTCTGCTCAGATAGACTATTAGCCCCTTTTCACCAGCAACGTTGTTTTCAGAATTGGTAGGGACTCTAGAACTTTTAACCCAGTTCCCTCCTTTCCCACAAGGAAATAAAGAAACCAGAGAAAGTTCGTGTAAGACCTGGGACTGAGACAGGGAAACACCCTCTCAGACCTGTGCACCTTCTATCATATTTGGAGGAGGAGGTTCAGTTTTGCACATCTCATTCCATACCTAGTCCAGGTGTTCAGAAATCCTTTTATTGGAAAAAAAAATTAATGAAGGGAAACTTGTGTTCCACTTGGGAATATTCTTCCTTACCTGTCTCTCAGCTGCCCATTGGCCTTCAGAATAGACATAGGCAAAAAGTGAAAGAAAGTGAATTCGCTCAGTCATGTCCAACTCTTTGCAACCCCAAGGACTGTAGCCTGCCAGGCTCCTCTGTCCATGGGATCTTCCAGGCAAGAGTGCTGGAGTGAGTTGCCATTACCTTCTCAAGGGGATCTTCCTGACCCAGGGGTCGAACCCAGGTCTCCCGCATTGTGGGCAGACACGTTACCCTCTGAGCCACCAGGGAAGCCCATAGACACAGGTTAGAGGGGCACAGAGTGGCATGAGGTGGCAGGAGCTGACGGGCAAACCTGGCAGGCAGTCTGTACCAGCAGTGGGAGCTGTGCCAGGGAAGCTGAGTATAAACAGGCTCTCCCCACCCAGCCTCTCTGGACTGTAAATGCCCTTGTCAGCTCCTTGACCCCTTTTTATTTTAATGTCTCCCCTGGAGGCTGTCTTTCTCAGCCTCTGTGGCCCGTTTCTTGGGTTTAATCCAGTGGGGTTGGGGGTAGAGGGGACACTTAACTCTTTACACTCAGGGCAATTCTAGGAGCTGCGTGGGTTGAAACAGCGCTGGAACTGCACTCGTCTGGAGTCAGTCTGTCTAGAGGAACCCCAACCCTTCTACTGATTTAAGTGAGTTATTTTAGGTAGTTTCCTCATTTGCAAAATAAGCTGAGGAGGAAATGAGGATGTATTTTGAAAAGTGTCAGACACACAGTAGTGAAGTAAAGTGAAAGTCGCTCAGTCGTGTCCAACTCTTTGCAACCCCATGGACTATACAGGCCATGGAATTCTCCAGGCCAGAATACTGGGCTGAGCAGCCTTTCCCTTCTCCAGGGGATCTTCCCAACCCAGGGATCGAACCCAGGTCTCCTGCACTGCAGGAGGATTCTTTACCAGCTGAGCCACCAGGGAAGCCCAGACACACAGTAAGTACTCAATAAATGTTAGTTACTATCCAAATGACACTGGATAAAGTTCTCTAGGGATCCATATTATATCAGTTCAGTTCAGTCGCTCAGTCGTGTCCAACTCCTTTCGACCCCATGAACCGCAAACACCCCAGGCCTCCCTGTCCATCACCAACTCCTGGAGTCCACGCAAACTCACGTTCTTGAGTCAGTGATGCCATCCAACCATCTCATCCTCTGTCGTCCCCTTCTCCTCCTGCCTTCAATCTTTCCCAGCATCAGGGTCTTTTCAAATGAGTCAACTCTTTGCATCAGGTGGCCAAAGTATTGGGAGTTTCAGCTTCAAAATCAGTCCTTCCAATGAACACCCAGGACTAATGTTCTTTAGGATGGACTGGTTGGATCTCCTTGCAGTCCACAGGACTCTCAAGAGTCTTCTCCAACACCACAGTTCAAAAGCATCAATTCTATTCGTATTAAACAATCATAATATAAGAAGGGTGTATACGAATGCAAAACTATACAGCAAATGTTGACACAATAAAACTGTCACAGAAAGAAGAAACAGGTTGGGGAAAAAGACACAGAAAGTTAGAGCAGGAGAACCGAGTGAATGAGCATATATATTTATGTGCTGGTCATCAGGGGCTCCTCTTGATTTGGGAACTCCCTTATTGGGACTTCTGCAGTGCCCTGTTTATGGGACACATCCTAGTCTGTGGTATGAAAATTAGTCGTATCCCTCCCCTCAGGAGAATGTAGACATCTTAGGATAAATGTTTACCATATAAACTGAAATGCATTTCAAATAAAGTTAAAACTCTTTCTTCCCAACCCCATTCCTTACCTTGAAAAGTTCCAAGCTTAAATAGAGGTGATTACATATTCAAACAAAATAAGAAGCTAATTCAAAGTTTATCTTTAGAGATTTCTGGCACTAGGAGATGATACATTTCTATACATTCGTAATTATTTTCCTTCTTTGCTGTTGGTTCACCTTCAAAATTCATCCTATTTTTCACTTCACGTAAAATGATAAGCTTCATATATTTATCTTAAAATTCTTGCCAAAGTCCCAAGTCGCTCCTGCCCTTTACCATAACTGTGTTTCCAAAGAAACCAAAGGCAGTGAGTGCATTCCAGTGTTCTTCAGAATGTTTCTGAATCTAATTCCTTCATTCTTTGTTCTAACATTCTGGAAGGAACAGTCGTATTCATTCAGTGTCCCGCATAAGTACTCCATAGCAGGTTTTGCATCTTGTCAGTCATAACTATGTATCCATTTGGACAGAAAAGTTTTCCATTAATTAATTATATAGACAATGCATGTTTTATGCATAATAAATGTGTATTCCTCATAACTCTAGACTATATGTTTGCACAAGTACACATTTCAAAACATATTTCTAGGATAAATAAAATAATTCTCTCTTCTTGTTAAAAAGCCATTCTTTCCATGTTTCCAATATCCTGAATGTATGCTTTTTCACAAAATAATCAACCCACATTCACTTACTTGCAACAAAACTGAATGAACCTAAATTTCTATCTAATTCTTATCCTGATATTTAAATAAAGAAGTAATTTCCAACAGTAATAAAGAACTATTTCCAAAACTAATAAATATAAAAAATGTTTAAAGTTAGCAAATCCTTCTGTGCTATTTGTGTTGGGTTTGGGGACAGCATAGTACAGCATGTTTATCTGTAATTAGTATTTGCACTAGGAGAAGGCAGTGGCACCCACTCCAGTCCTCTCGCTTGGAGACTCCCATGGATGGAGGAGCCTGGTGGGCTGTGGTCCATGGGGTCGCAAAGAGTCGGACACGACTAAGCGACTTCGCTTTCACTTTTCACTTTCATGCACTGGAGAAGGAAATGGCAACCCACTCCCATGTTCTTGCCTGGAGAATCCCAGGGACGGGGAAGGCTGGTGGGCTGCCGTCTATGGGGTCGCACAGAGTTGGACACAACTGAAGCGACTTAGCAGCAGCAGCAGTACTTGTACTGATGGTTCAAAACACAGGACCCCGATCTGAAATAATCTCTAACAACCTCACTATGCCCTATCAGCTAAGTTTGTCTAGAAATGTCAACTTTTTAAGATGAGTGATTTATGTTACGCTTTAAATATTTTAATCAGAGCAAGGGAATAGTAGATTCCAAAAATATTTATGAGTATTTCATTAAGTTGCATAGCAACTTCATGCAAATTCTTATATATTGTATGTAATTTTTTTCATAAATCATCTGATGGCTTCAGCAAGAGAAATATATGCCATTTAAAGTGGCCCATGTGATGACTAGGAAACTCTGCTGCGACCAGTCACTAAGTCAACTGAAGGCAGATGGTGCCGATGTGTTCAGCTGAAAGAAGTGTTGATCACAAAGTATCTGCCAATCAAACACTTGGGAAAGAAATGAGCTCCATCTGTGTTTTAATTACTCCAGCAAAACCATCCAGGGTAACTGCCAGAGCTGCACATTTTCATAGAGTACAAAAGACATAACATGTACTTTCTTTCATAAGTGAAAGGAGAAATTTCCATATACAGTACTGGCCAGAAAACAAAACAAATCAAAAAAGAGTACTGTCAATTTAGAATATAATCTAGTGACAACATGAATATTCTCTCCAAAATATTATTTTGCCACAGTTCTATGTATACTCTTTCTCGAAGGCAGTTCTAGTATATTAAAGGATTATATACACGAAAGTTAAGATGTGAAATTTAAAGTTAAAATACTATTCAAATATTTTGGGCACCTAAATATTTTAGACAACTAAATACTTGGCTTCCCTGATGGCTCAGATGGTAAAGTGTCTGCTTGCAATGTGGGAGGCCTGGGTTTGATCCATGAGTTGGGAAGATCCCCGGGAAAAGAGAATGGCTAACCACTCTGGTATTCTTGCCTAGAGAAACTCCATGGAGAGGAGCCTGGTGGGCTACAGTCCATGGGATCGCAAAGAGTCAGACGTGACTGAGTGACTAAGCACAATAGTGACCCCACACAAATTTAATAAAGTTAAAAAAGTTACAAATTTATAAATATGCAATTTTATATTTTACTTGATAATCACACAGTACTATATTTATCAATACATTCTTATATCATTATAAGCACTTATTTCACTAAAAGGAATAAAGAACTTCAGAACTTTTCTAGCAATGGGCACCCAGTTCCATTTTCTCTCAAATGATACTGGGTGCTTTCACTGTTGGTCTACTTTGTTTTCCTGTTTGCTATTGTTATCATAAACGAATTTATTCTAAGACTCACCTTATTTCATCACTGAAATGGAAAATGTAAGAATACAAACATAACAAAGTTGGCACTTCTACTCTGGAGGTTTTGGGAGAAGCTGGACATGTCTGAGCGACTGAGCTGAACTGAACTTATGACTGGGACTTGCAAGTGAGCAGAAAGGAATAAAGCTCTCCTTTGTCTTCGGTGTCTCACCAGCAACAAATTTCTGGCAGGAAGGATTACTGAGTAAGTTAAGAGATTCATACCAAGTTCAACGTTTTAGTTATGTTTTGAAACTTGAGAAAAGCTATGAGCATACACAAATGCTGATGATATCAAGATTTATGAGCACTAAACAGAATGGGAAAGACTAAAAGCAATAACATGGGAAAGACTAGAGATCCCTTCAAGAAAGTTAGAGATACCAAGGGACCATTTCATGCAAAGATGGGCTCAATAGAGGACAGAAATGGTATGGACCTAGCAGAAGCAGAAGATATTAAGAAGAGGTGGCAAGAATACACAGAACTATACAAAAAAGATCTTCATGATCCAGATAACCATGTTGGTGTGATCACTAACCTAGATCCAGACATCCTGGAATGTGAAGTCAAGTGGGCCTTAGAAAGCATCACTATGAACAAAGCTAGCGGAGGTGATGGAATTCAGTTGAGCTATTTCAAATCCTAAAAGATGATGTTGTGAAAGTGCTGCACTCAAAATGCCAGGAAACTGGGAAAACTCAGAAGTGGCCACAGGACTGGAAAAGGTCAGTTTTCATTCCAATCAGAAAGAAAGGCAATGCCAAAGAATGCTCATACTACTGCACAATTGCACTCATCTTACATGCTAGTAAAGTAATGCTCAAAATTCTCCAAGCAAGTCTTGAACAGTACATGAACCGAGAACTTCCAGATGTTCAAGCTGGATTTAGAAAAGGCAGAGGAACCAGAGATCAAATTGCCAACATCCTCTGGATCATCAAAAAAAGCAAGAGAGTTCAAAAAAAAAAAATCTACTTCTGCTTTATTGACTATGCCAAAGCCTTTGACTGTGTGGATCACTATAAACTGTGGAAAATTCTGAAAGAGATGAGAATACCAGACCACTTACTTGCCTCCTGAGAAATCCGCATGCAGGTCAAGAAGCAACAGTTAGAACTGGACATGGAAAAAGAGACTCGCTCCAAATTGGGAAAGAAATACGTCAAGGCTATACATTGTCACCCTGCTTATTTAACTTCTATGCAGAGTACATCATGAGAAACGCTGGGCTGGATGAAGCACAAGCTGGCATCAAGATTGCTGGGAGATATATCAATAACCTCAGATATGCAGATGATACCACCCTTATGGCAGAAAACAAAGAAGAACTGACCAGCCTCTTGGTGAAAGTGAAAGATGAGGGAAAAATTTGGCTTAAAGCTCAACATTGAGAAAAATAAGATCATGGCATCTGGTCCACCACTTCATGGCAAATAGATGGGGAAACAATGGAAACAATGGCAGACTTTATTTTTGGGGGCTCCAAAATCACTGCAGATGGTGACTGCAGCCATGAAATTAAAAGACGCTTGCTCCTTGGAATAAAAGCTCTGACCAACCTAGACAGCATATTAGAAAGCAGAGACATCACTTTGCTGACAAAGGTCCGTCTAGTCAAAGCTATGCTTTTCCAGTAGTTATGTATTGATGTGAGTGTTGGAACATAAAGCTGAGTGTCAAAGAATTGATGCTTTTGAACTGTGGTATTGGAGAAGACACTTGAGAGTCCCTTGGACTATAAGGAGATCCAACCAGTCCATCCTAAAGGATATCAGTCCTGAGTGTTTATTTGAAGGACCAATGCTGAAGCTAAAATTCCAACACTGACTCATTGGAAAAGACCCTGATGCTGGGAAAGATTGAAGGCAGGAGGAGAAGGGGACGACAGTAGGTGAGATGGTTGAATGGCATCGCCAACTCAATGGACATGAGTTTGAGTAAACTCCGAGAGTTGGTGATGGACAGGGAGGCCTGGCGTGCTGCAGTCCACAGGGTCGCAAAGAGTCGGACACGACTGAGCGACTGAACTGAACCCTAAATGTGCATCATAACAAAATTAATTCATTCTTCCAATAAGCGTTTATCAAGTGCTTATTATATGTTGAGAGTTGGAGTATAAAGGTGAATAAAGCAGTCCCTGCCCTAAAGGATCTTAGGGTCTGACCAAGCGTCCAACCCCATAAGTAACTGAATGCTATACAAGGTCACACATAAAATAAGATGTATGAACAAGGTGCATGACTGGTGGCAGAGAGGAGGGAAGAACTAATCTTGTTAGGGGGAGACTCTGAGAGAGATACGTGGGCTTTCACAGGGACAAATAAAGAGGGGAAGAGCGTAGCAAACAGGGCCAGCATGTGGAAAGGCAGGGATGCTTCCCAGTTCATCAGGCTTCCTCACAATACCCACCTCTTGGGAATGGTGATTGACAGGGTCAAATGCTCCCAAGAGGTTATTTGGGATATGGTCTGAAAAGGGCATTTTATGTTGAGTCATTTGATGGTGATTAGTGACTTTTTACGCAACAGTTAGGTTTGGCTCGGGTTGAAAAGAGTGAATGAGAGGATGGAAAGTGAAGATGTGGGCAGCAGTATAACTGAGTGAGAAGCGAAGAAGTAGGTAGCAGTTCAGCAGTGGAGAGATCAGAGGAGACGGGGAAGGATGAGGGAGAGGTGGGATCTTTCCTTTTCTCAACTGCATGACTGCATTATCCATTTGATGCTGTCTCCACAATCTGATCAATGATTCTTTCATGCACTGTTATTAACTGTCTGTCCATCTGTCTACACTCTCAGCTATGAGAGTAAACTTCAATCTGCAGTTTAAAGAACTTCAATGGCACTTTATTTTCCACTGAAGTAAATATAGACACTTTGGCCTAGGATTTAAGGGCATCTTCAACAATGCCCTACCCTCACCATCCAGTCTTTTCTCCTTCTAGTTAATTTCAGTTTAGGAAGAAGTAGTGGTCTTATGCCCCCAAACACCCATCATTATTCTTATCAAATCATTACAACCCTTGTAGTACTAATAAATTCAATTACTCATCTATTCAACAAGTAGTTACCATACTATAGATAAATACTTATACATAGTAACAAGTAGTTACTACTCACACTATACATACTATCACCTAATATGTGCTAAGCATTGTTTTTAAAGCTATAGATAAAGCAGTGAATAAAACAAAGGTTCTTGCCCTCAGGAAAATTATGCTCTGATGGAGAAAGACAGAAAACAAATTCGATTAAAAAACTAAGATCATGGTATTCTTCATGGCAAATAGAAGAGGGGAAAGTGGAAGCAGTGACAGACTTTATTTTTGAGGGGCTCCAAAATCACTGTAGATAGTAACTTCAGCCATGAAATTAAAAGATGCTTGCTCCCTGGAAGGAAAGCTATGACAAACCTAGACAGTGTATTAAAAAGCAAAGAGATCAATTCGCTGCCAAAGGTCTGTAAGTCAAAACTATAGTTTTTCCAGTAGTCATGTACAGATGTGAGAGTTGGACCATAAAGAAGGCTGAGTGCCAAAGAAGTGATGCTTTCAAGTTGGGATGCTACAGAAGACTCTTGAGTCCCTTGGACAGCAAGGAGATCAAACCAGTCCATCCTAAAGGAAATCAACCCTGAATATTCATCAGAAGGACTGAGGCTAAAGCTGAAGCTCTAATACTTTGGCCACCTATTGTGAAGAGCCGACTCACTGGAAAAGACCCTACTTCTGGCAAAGACTGAGGGAAAAAGGAGAAGGGGGCAACAGAGGATGACATGGCTAGATAACATCACCACCTCAATGGATACGAATTTGAGCAAATTCTGACAGATATTGGAGGATGGGGGATGGCATGCTGTAGTTCTTGAGGTTGCAAGGAGTCAGGCACAACTTAGCAGCTGAACTACAACAAAGTGAAATATATATCGTTAGATATTAACAAATGCAAAGAAGAAGGAAAAGGCAAGAAAAGGAGTTAGGGATTGTTGGTGTGCTGTTGAGCAAAGTAGCCTCCTAATTTTAAACAAGGGATTCAGCACACGCTCCACACAGAAGCAAAAACCTGGAGGAAATGAAAGCACAGGCCCTGGCAGCTACCTGGGGGAAGAGCACTCCAGGTTGGGAAGAGGAAATATAAGATCCAAGTGGGGTACATGTCTGGCTTATGACAGGAAGAATTATGTAGAAATAAAGTCCAAGGGGTAGATGGACATCAGCTTTGTTAGGACTTGACTTTTACTGTGAATAAGATGAGAAGCCATTGGAAGGTTTTGAGGAGAGGAGAGACATGACCTGACGTGTGGTTCAAAAATCACTTTGGCCACTATATTGAGATCAGACAGCAGGAGCCTGGCGCCACGTCAACGGCTACTGCAAGAATCTAAGCAAAATCTAACGATGGCTTGGACTTGAATGGGCATAGTGCGGGTGGTGAAAGTGGTCAGAGTCCGGATATATTCTGAATGTAGCACTAACAGAATATGGAGTGGATGAGGAAGAGAAGACAGGATGGCTCCAAAGCTTTTGAGCTGAGCGACTGAAACAGCACTGTCCTACAGGAATATAATGGGAGCCACACATGTAATTTTTAATTTTCTGATAGTCACATTTTAAAAAGTTAAAAGACAAAGATGAAGTCAATTTTTAAAGTATACCTTATTTAGTCCAATAAAAGAAAATATTTCAACAAGTAATACAAAAAATTATTAAGATTTTTTTTTTCAAACTAAGTCTTTGAGATCTATATTTTACATTTTACATAGTACATGTTATTGAGCCAGCCACGCTTAAGTGCTCAACAGCTACATGCAGTCTGTGGCGACCAGGCTGGGATAGTGTAGAACCAGAATGATGAAGCTGTTTTTTCTTTCTTTTTTGTAACAGGGATACTAAATGTAACGGGTATACAAGTCACAGTTTAAATTTTAGTAGTAAGTCATGGAAGGCAATGCAATGTTCACAGAAAATGTTAGTTAGTAAATGATGGTACAACCAAGTAGCTACTGAAAACTAGATTTCCAAAGAATATATAAGGGTATATAAAGCATGTTCATAGTAAAGGGGGTGAGACGGAGTCAGAGAAAGAAAATAATGTACACAAAACTATCTCATGAGTGGTAGTGAGGAATAAAAAATACATGCCCACATATACCTGGAAAAGCATATTTCAAAATGGTAACAGAGTATTTGTCGGGTAACTGATACAGTAAAGACTGTAGGCTGGACATAGGGGAATCATCAGGAGTTTGGGACATGTTGTATTTAAGATGCCTATTAGATAATCCCAAGTGGAAATATGCTGTTTCAAGTCCAAGAGAGAGGATCAGATCAGAAATGTAAATCTGAAAACTGTCAGCGTATTATGGAGCTTAAAGCCAAGAAAGAGACCGGATGAGTTGCCCACTCTCACGGGAAGAGTGAGTTTCAACAGAGAAGAGACCAGGACCGGGGCCTTCAGTTAGAATTTACCCACTTTCAGAGTCAGCAAGATGAAGAACCAGCAGACTGGAAAGAACCGCAAGTTAAGCTGAAGCAAAACCAGAGGAGACGGTGCTTGAAAGAGTAGAAAGAGACCACCTGCTTCAAGTGATACCTACAAGCCCCAGGCTGGGAGGTCTGAGAACAGACCCTGGTTGTGATTAAAGCCACTCGTGATCCTGACCGAAGCAGGTTTACTGGAGAGGTGGGTTTGGAAAGGAGTGCATGGAAGACAGGTTAGGAGGTGAACTGCACTCCTACATGAGCAGTTTTGCTGTGAAGTGGGGCAAAAAATAGGAGTGTTTGAATCAGTCTGATTCCATACTTCTTGTGTTCTCATCTCTCCCACTCTCATTTAAGACTCTGGAGCCGGGCAACACCTTAATTCTCTGAGCTCCATATTACGTTTGCAACAAAAAAACATGTATGTCCAGCAGTGACAGCAATTTTACGCAGGCTAGCAGACTGCTGAAGCAAATGACTGGATGACCATGAGAATTAATTCATGATTCAGGTCATCAATAGGGGAAGCCTTCAACTCAGGATAAACACCTCTGAAAAGTAACTGAAATCTGATCATTACTGGCTGTCAAGGAGGCAAAGTACACATCTCTTTGTAACTCACTGAAAGCTTTCATCAACGATGATCTTTACTTTTTTTTGCCAAATCCCAAGTTTAAAAACCACTAAACCCTACATACCTTTGACATTACTGTAAAGATGAAAAAAATCCAAATATTGAAACCTCAGACAGATAAAGTAGTGAAGTATCTATATAACACAGAAGACCATAGATTGCAAACCAAATCAATACAGGAGATTGGTACAGTGAAAAATATACTGACTAGAAAAATCAATTATTCTTCAAATTTTCAACATTTTACTAAGTCTAGACAAATTTCAAGCTCTAGTTTTGCACAATCAGTCTTTCAACAGCAGTTCAACCTACCTGGAAAAACCATCACAGAACTAACATGTTAGAAGGTAATGCTCAAACTACTGCATAATTGCACTCATCTCAGACACTAGTAAAGGAGAAGGCAGTGGCACCCCACTCCAGTACTCTTGCCTGGACAATCCCATGGACGGAGGAGCCTGGTGGGCTGCAGCCCATGGGGTCTCGAAGAGTTGGACACGACTGAGCGACTTCACTTTCACTTTTCACTTTCATGCACTGGAGAAGAAAATGGCAACCCACTCCAGTGTTACTGCCTGGAGAATCCCAGGGACAGGGGAGCCTGGTGGGCTGCCGTCTATGGGCTCGCACAGAGCCGGCCATGACTGAAGCGACTTAGCAGCAGCAGCAGCAGCACACCCTAGTAAAGTAATGCTCAAAATTTTCCAAGCCAGGCTTCAGCAATACATGAACCGTGAACTTCCAGATGTTCAAGCTCATTTTAGAAAAGGCAGAGGAGCCAGAGATCAAATTGCCAACATCTAATGGATGATAGAAAAAGCAAGAGAGTTCCAGAAAAACATCTATTTCTGCTTTATTGACTGTGCCAAAGCCTTTGACTGTGTGGATCACAATAAACTGTGGAAAATTCTGAAAGAGATGGGAATACCAGATCACCTGACCTGCCTCTTGAGAAACCTATATGCAGGTCAGGAAGCAACAGTTAGAACTGGACATGGAACAACAGACTGGTTCCAAATAGGAAAAGGAGTGCATCAAGGCTGTATATTGTCACTGTGTTATTTAACTTCTATGCAGAGTACATCATGAGAAACACTAGGCTGGAAGAAGCACAAGCTGGAATCAAGATTGCTGGGAGAAATATCAATAACCTCAGATATGCAGATGATACCACCCTTATGGCAGAAAGTGAAGAGGAACTAAAAAACCTCTTGATGAAAGTGAAAGAGGAGAGTGAAAAAGTTGGCTTAAAGATCAACATTCAGAAAACTAAGATCACGGCATCTGGTCCCATCCCTTCATGGCAAATAGATGGGGAAACAGTTGAAACAGTGGCAGACTTTATTTTTCTGGGCTCCAAAATCACTGCAGATGGTGACTGCAGCCATTAAATTAAAAGACGCTTACTCCTTGGAAGGAAAGTTATGACCAACCTAGACAGCATATTCAAAAGCAGAGACTTTACTTTGCCAATAAAGGTCCATCTAGTCAAGGCTATGGTTTTTCCAGTAGTCATGTGTGGATGTGAGAGTTGAACTATAAAGAAAGCTGAGAGCCAAAGAATTGATGCTTTTGAACTGTGGTGTTGGAAAAGACTCTTGAGAGTCCCTTGGACTGCAAGGAGATCCCATCCTAAAGGAAATCAGTCCTGGGTGTTCATTGGAAGGACTGATGCTGAAAATGAAGCTCCAATACTTTGGCCACCTGACGCAAAGAGCCGACTTATTGGAAAAGACCCTGATGCTGGGAAAAGATTGAGGGCAGGAAGAGAAGGGGGAGACAGACGATGAGATGGCTGGATGGCATCACCGACTCGATGGACGTGAGTCTGAGTGAACTCCGGGAGTTGGTGATGAACAAGGAGGCCTGGAGTGCTGTGGTTCATGGGGTCCCAAAGAGTTGGACTCAACTGAGTGACTGAACTGAATGGAACTGAACTGAATTCTAGATAATTATCAAGTTCACTATATTTGAATCTTGGCATAAGAACATCTTCCTCTTTAAGATTTATTTAGAAAACACAGTTTCTAAATAAAATATAGGGACTTATTTAAAAAATCTAGCACCCAAGATAGAGAAATGATGCCCAGACAATCAGCAGGACAGTGACGTAGTTGTAGTGATTTCAAGAAATGTCAAGTTCTGAGGTTTATAAACTTCAATTTTCATCTGTTGCAAAGGGTAAACTGGTAACTCAGCGCAGAAGTTTCTGTGTGTACATATTGCAAACCATTTTGCTCACCATAAAAGGCCTAATAAAACACGAAATAATTCTGCTGCTGCTGCTGCTTTTCTTGGTCCCATGGACCTAACAAGGCTCTGATTTTCCAGCACAATCTCAGTGCTCTGTTTCCATTCTCCTTTTCCTGATACAGAAATTTCAACTCCAGCTTCTCGCCATAAGCAACCACATCCTTTCCCTCTGCCCACTGTACCCTTTAATTTTACCAACCTCCTACCCATCGGATGGAAACACCGATAACTACATAGGCAAGGGACTGCACCGGGGGCAAGGGAGGGGCAGAGGCCTCGCTGGTTACACGATGCTTTGTACTCAGTAGGGTTTCATGAAATAGGATTTGAGGTGCTTAAAACAAATGTTATCGAGAGGCTGAAGGAAGATGGAACCAAGAGTAAAGAGAAGGACTAGGTCAGGACTTGTCCACTGTAAAGTAACTCTGGGTGTGTGTGCCGCGTATGTGGGTGCGTACGAAAATGACACTTTATGACAGAACGTAAGAGAAAGGTAAGTGTTTCAAAGTCAGGCAAATGGGACTGAAAGATAAGCAAGGGAGTACAAAACTTAGCAGGATAACAATAAGTCTGCTATCAAGTAAATATATCAGTTCATATATACAGTTTTAGAGAAGTTTACGTTTTAGTAAACTTTATGTTTAGTAAAATGAATTTATCAAGTCCCAACCAGGCAAACTGGAATTTGCCACTTGGCAAAAATTAACACAAAAATAAAACAACAATTATGAAGTGATAAGAAAGCTATTCTCATTATATGTTATTCTGTTCTTTACCGGTAACTCCTTGAAATTTGAGGTCCTGCTGCCCTTTGATGAATTCTGCATTGCGCTTGGTGCACCATCAAGGACCTGAGGGCATTCAATAGTAATTACTGAGGCTGCATTCTGATTGAAGAGGACAAGCCTGACCTTTGCCAGTAAGGGAAACTATGCCACCTGACTCCTGGTGTGCTCTGATATTCCAACTGATAAGTCACATTCCTCTAAATTATGATACATATTTGTTATGGAAGGTCTGAATGTATAGATGCCTTTGGGCTGGTGGTACCCAGGTTCGATCCCTGGGTCAGGAAGATCCCCTGGAGAAGGAAATGGCAATCCACTCCAGTACTCTTGCCTGGAAAATTCCATGGACAGAGGAGCCTGTTGGGTTACAGTCCATGAGGTCGCAAAGAGTTGGACACAAGTGAGCGACTTCACTTTCTTGCTTTCTTAGGGCTGGTGAGCTCATTCCAAAACTTATGAATCCTGAAGGCTGCCTGACGAGTCTCCGGGTGCCTTCCCTGTCTCGCACCCTTCGTGGAGAAAGCCCTCAGGACAGGCAGGAAGCACCAGGCCGGGGGCACGACTCTCACTAAGCCTCCCCACCTCCTGGCTGGTCCCACGCTGCAGTGGCCATGGTAACGCATCCCCCCGCCCCCACCATCCTTCTCCCTCGTGCAGAAGACAGCATCGGTCCCCTGGTGCCATGTCAAGGACTGTTGCCCTGTTTCTCTTTGCCCCTTGCCACAGATTCTGCATGTAAAACTGATACCCTTTCTTTCTATTAATCCTCACTCCAAAGCTGACTCTTTTAGAGGAGTTAATGGAAAAAAAAAACTGGTCCTGTTATAGAGACCTCACATCCAGAGCAGAAACAGGCAGAAATAGAGGCATTCCACAAATTAAAATAGCATAATTTTCTCCTTAAATAATTCCAATCATTGCTTTTCTTTATACAAGTTTGACCCATTTAAAAATGGTAGTCAATTTAAAGCAATAAAAAAAAACCCCAAACTAAAGGAAAATAAGGGAATGCAAGGTCAGTGTGGAAAATGAACAGAGATTGCACTACTCTGATCTGCAAAGCCTTTAGAGCAGGAAAGACTTAGGGAGATCTCCCAGTTCCATCATTTATTTGCTGATTGCCTTTACTCCTGTTACCGGGAAAAGCCCCCAAGACATAAAACCCTGAACTAGTGTTCAAAACAGTCAGTGAGAAATCATAACAACCTTTGAAGTTTCTGATTCTGAAGTCTCCTTCCATCTTATCCACCACCCACTGACCAAATACAATTCAGAACCTCAAAAACTCTCATCTCCATTAGTTCCTTTATCTCTGATTTTTTTCAAAGATAAACTTTAAAGATAATTTTTAACAAAGTTAAAGGATCAGTAAAGCAACCGAGCCAGTTCAAAATGATTTAAAGATTAAACAGTCTCTTCTATCACAGAGAAGGCAGCTGCTCTGTGAAGTAGTTTTTTTTTTTTTTTTTTTTTCTTTAAAGAAACAGAGATTTCATCTCTACTTATCTAATTTAGCTGGGAAAATTCAGCATTAATTTGAACATTCTGTATACATTTTTTAAAGGTTTAAAGGTGCTGGGTTTTATTTATTTATATTTGGGGTTTATTTATATCATCTGTCAAACTGTATAACATTGATTTTAATTCTTAAGTTCACTATCATATGAAAGTTTTCCTTTAATGATATTTTGATTGACAAAGCCCATGATGACATAAAATCAGATTTCGCTTTCATGTAGAATCCTAAGTTTATTTTACCTCTCTACTACCAAAAAGAATCAATGTCAAAATAATTACCTCTTGCAAAGAAATGTGTGGTGATCCACAAGCCCTTTTCTTCTAAATAAGGGTCTTAAGATACTATTTGGTTTTCCTCCAGAAAGTTATTCCAAAACTAAGAAGGAAAATGATTGGTTTTCTTTCCATCTCCTTTCTTTGAGAGAACCACAGCAAGATGTAATTTCAGGTTTCTGGTCTCAAAGTGACATGCATGAGTATGTTATCCTCTGCGTCTTTTACCACTAGTGTTCATCAAAGAAGGTTTAAAAACTACTACTAGATATAAATTATCTTGTGCTTAGTACAGATGGGTTCATATGCCAGGAATTGGCTAAAACTCGAGATAAATACAGGACATAAACAATTACAGACTATTTTGTTGGCCTCAAGTCTAGCAATATTGATTAGGGTAACAGATTGTGCCTTTCCTAGGAAACCAAGGAGGCCATGCCAGCCAGGCTCATTTGCTGGGTCCTGTGAGTCAGGTGGCTTAATGCTGGATCAATGAACGACAGTGTTATTCAAAACTCAGGGTTACCAGATCTCACATTTTGGTCCCTAGTGGCCTAGCTATTACCCTCTTCAGCTTCTAAACAAACCCCAGCTCACTCACACAGGAGTTAACTAACGGAATTTTCACAGTCCCAGATCAGTTGTTTTAATTAACTTCATCTGATGTGAGTCTCTCACTAAAATAAGCTGAGAACAGTGTCACTTTATAAGGCTCACATCTGTCCCTCAGAATCTTGAACGTTTGACTCGGTAAAACATTTCTTCCTAATGTGATTTTCCCTCATTAATGATCATGAGGCATTTTAATATCCTTGGGGATGACTGCATCCACTGAATGAGGTCAAGATTTCATGGCCTGAGTTGGCAATCATGAGTTTAAATACAAAATTTCTGATTTATGAACCTCCCAACCCAGGGATCAAACCCAGGTCTCCCTCATTGCAGGTGGATTCTTTACCAGCTGACCCACCAGGGACGCCCTTAATGCTGATAAATCAGCCATCTATTTTGCAGTCTCTGAGGGCCTGGAATCCTAATGCCTGGAACCTCTGAGTATGTCACCCTACATGACAGGAATGTGATTAAGGATAAGGCTCTTACCCTAAAATGAGCCGATTATCTTGCGCTATGCAGCTGGGCCACGTCTCATCACACGGGTCCCTTAAAATGAAGTGCCCTCCTTGGGCTCAAAGAACCAGAGAGACAGCCAGGTAAGAACTTAGTCTGTACTTTCTGGCTGCTGAGATTGAAGGAGGGTGGCTGTAAGCCAAGGAATGCAGGAGGTCCCTAAAAGCTGAAAAAGACAAAGAAATGGATTCTCCCCTAGAACCTCCAGAAGGGAACACAGCCCCAAGCCTTCCTTCCCCATCGAGACCTCGTCGACTTCTAACCCATAGAGCTCTAAGACAACATATTTTATTCACCAAGTTGGCAGTAATTTTTTATAGCAACAGGAGAAAAATGATACACTTTCCTAGTTATTATACTATTTTTATCACTTCTTTTGTGAGAGAAAGGAAAAGTGGACTAGGAAAAAGTATTCCTCCAGCTGGGGCATGAGAGACCCTGTAAATGAAAACTGACCTGTTTAAGTGCAGAAATCCAGGCCCAGCCTGGCTCGGACATTAAACAACACAAAAAAATCAGGCTAAGCACTTAAACCAGCCTCTTACAACTTGAGCTCCTCTCCTCTCACTGGACAGATTGCTCGTTTCCAGCCCCGTGTACTTCAGACAGCTTCCTCTCATTCCTGGTTTCCCTATGGTTCAGATGGTAAGAATCTGTCTGCAACACAGGAGACCCAGGTTCGCTCCCTGGGTGGGGAAGATGCCCTGGAAAAGGGCATGACAATCCACTCCAGTACTCTTGCCTGGACAATTCCATGGACAGAGGAGCCTGGCGGGCTATAGCCCATGGGGTTGCAAAGCAGTGGACACGACTGAGGGACTAACACTTTCACTCTCTACTGGAAGCCAAGTGATCCTTTTCTGCTGTGTTTCATTGTCTCACACTGGGAAAGTGTACAGACCCGTCCTTTCCCTATATCAGCAGGAACAAGTCTTACTACGTGTAAAACTTAAAACAGGCTTATCAAGGCATAAAAATAAAATGAAAACTCTGCTAAACCAATTTTTAAAATTACCCTGCCCAAAACTGCTTGGAACCACTTCTGAATGGTA
This sequence comes from Oryx dammah, assembly GCF_014754425.2. NCBI lineage: Eukaryota > Metazoa > Chordata > Mammalia > Artiodactyla > Bovidae > Oryx > Oryx dammah. The sequence continues at coordinate 8,835,144 of NW_024070189.1, forward strand.
GCAAGCAGGAGACTGTAATCTTTACAGTGCACTCTATATAAAATGCTACTCATACTGGTTATCAGCAGGAGGATGGAGATATATTCAATACATGCATATTTTAGGGGTTCAAAACTGCAGAAGTATTTTTCTTATTACAAAGAGTTAGCTACTTGATAGATTACATTATCCAAAACATTAATACAAGAGCAAAAACCTGATGTAACATAGCCTAGAATATAAAAGTCTTCTTTCCAACACAAACATTATGAAAGTGTTTCAATGAAAAGGTTTTAAAAGATACAGAAACAGTTTCAATTAGCTTAATTTCTTTACTATTTAACTACCATAATCTAAAACAGGTAGTGTCACAAATTTCTCTCCACTTTTCAGGAATTTTTTTTAATTAACTAGAAAATTTTCAAATACGTGGTGTTGGTTTAGTTGCTAAGTTGTGTTCGACTCTTGCGACCCCATGGATTGCAGCCCGCCAGGCTCTTCTGTCCATGGGATTCTCCAGGCAAGAATATGGAGTGGGTTGCCATTTCCTTCTCCAGGGGATTGTCCCCACCCAGGAATGGAACCTGGGTCTCCTGCATTGCAGGCAGAGTCTTTACCGACAGAGTTACAAGGGAAGTTGCACTGATTCCTATACCAGAAAGAGTTTGGTGACGTGTCTAAGAATATATAAGTAGTATCAAATACATCAGTAGCATTAAATATTCAAAACAATAAAGAAATTAAAAATCAAAGCATTTTAACACATTTTAGGGTAGAAAAGAATTCATAAGTAAGCATTTATGATATTTGAGATGACAGATTAAACCCTTAAAGTAACTTAGTTTTTAATCTTTGACCTTATTTGATACTCTTACAACCATATCTTCCACTGATTCTTTAAAGAAAGGAGAACGAAGAACATCCTCTGTCCACTAACACAACATCATACAAAAACAGTGCAAAGGCAGAGAGCAGGGTCTAGTTCAGAGGACTCCAAAAGCACAGGAAAGAAAAACTGCCATTTTTAATCAACATTTCTCTAGAAATGGACAATCTAAACCATTTACGGATCTCTCAAAAGAGCCACCTGTCTACCTCCTATATAGAATAAAAACTCAGCTACCTAAAGCAACAGAAGAGTCTTCAACCCACCCACTCCACTTTGCTTTATTCTCCTGCAAAGCTATCCATTAATGAATTAGAAACTGCCTTTACTTATCACCTCCATTTAGACACAGTATTACATTCGTCACAGAATATACTGTGGGAACCAAGAGGAGGAAATACATGCACAGCTAACATTTCATATAGACAGAACTCTCAGGATGGAGAGATTCAGACATAAGCAGCAGAGAGAAATCCATCACTTAAGTGTTTACCGACGGGCACATTGTGCCAGAAAACTTGAAACAGAAGACGAACTTTGCAAGGGACATTTTCATTCTGGCTCCTCTATTTGAATGCTGTAAGTGGTTCTACAGTATTCTTTCATAAAGCCGAACACAGTTTGCTTATCCTTAATAAGCACGGATATGTATTGAAGGAGAACTTTTATGATGCACTGATTTCCTTTGTCACAATAACAGGAGCATCGTAATTTATTATGAAATTGCAAGATATCTTGAAAAGCACTCGAAGTACAAAATTAGTCTGAAACGATAGCTATCAATAAACTTTAAACTTCATATACCTGCCCTGTAATCAAACCTTTGTTTTACGATTTCAGTTTTAATTTCTCTAACATGCAAATTCTCAATGTAACTTGGTCCTTCTTTCTAATAATATCTTCCCATAACCTCTTAGACCTTTCAAATGTTAATGCCATTCAAAACTGGATAAAATAGATGAAGTATCAATAAAAAATAACATAATTCACACTCCGAGCAAACTGCGTTTGTCCTGTGACACCTGTCAAAATATTTAAAGAAATGTATATATTTCGAATCGTTTGAAGCAGAAAGCTCTACTGTGTCTGCTACTGCTGCCTACCAAAGAGCAGCTAGCCAGCATCACACTCTGCGTTCCGTTATTCTTCTGAGCCCACCCCATGAGTGTGTGCATACACACGCGCACACACACGTACACACACTGGAAGTACAAACTGTAAGTCTTTTCTAGGCACTTGGCTGTGTTCTCGGTCAGCGGCATATCTTAGAAAGCAAGATCCCATGCGCACACCTGAAAGAGAACACAGGCGTCTGGTGATTCCGACACGCACGGCGAGACACTTACCTTCCATGTCTAGGGACGTCTGAAATCGAACTGGAAACCGAGCGCCGGGTGAGGGGCTTTATTGAGGGGTGACTCATCCCCACGCAGATGCTCTGAACAACCCCTGTATGCATACTGACATCATCAGGAGAGACTTGGAGGCAGAGGATACTATGGTAACCAAGCGATGTGCTGGGAGACAGAAGCCTTTAATTGCTTTAACAACTTCCTGGGGCTCGAGCTTCCAGGCTTGGGTTTGCTAAGCAGGGGATGAAGGCTGTCACAGAAGCGGCACGTGAGACACAGAGCGAGGGGACTCAGCGAATTCGGGGTCTCTTCACCGCAACGTGACTTTTGAATAACAAATGCCATGCCACGACCCCATGAGCAATATCCGCCTCACAGCTGAAGCTCTGCTGGAGTCACAGGTCAATAAATAATCCTCCTAGGTAGCAATGGCATAAGTATTCATAGATGGGTCTCTCACTTAACAAGCACTGATATTATTACGTTACAAACATCCTTTTCCTTGAAGGGGAATACTTGACTCCCTTTGAAAAGAAAGCTCACATCTGTGCCTTCGGAGGTCAGAGTCCTGATAACAATGACAACCCAGGCTCTCTATTTACTTTTCCAGGAGGCAGCAGCTGCCCGGTCCATTCATTTCCGAGCTCCACTAAATCCCCGCCAATACATCACTTCTCCGGAAAACACCTCCAGCGAAAGACCTAATTAGGACACCCAGATAAAGTCAGAAAAGTTTTCTATCACAGGCAGAATTACTTCTAACTACCCCCACAACTGTACATAATTTAAATCTTCCCTTTGAACTATTCGTCCCCGCCTGCATCTGTCTCCTTGTTCACAAGAACACAACCCCTCTTCAAAATACCAAGTTTAAAGCAATAGCTTAAAATAACAGTGTTTCGACATCAAACTGAGTCTGTAATGATATATCATGCCTATTTGATCAGGGCACTGCTTTAATAAGTATATAATTTATCATCTGGACCATAAAAACTATTGCTTTTTTTCTGTATGAGTATTAGATTGACATGTTTTTAAACAATACCATAGTCTAAATTTTCTACTACAAATACTGTAATTGCAAGGATAATCAAGTAACTTGGCAGATCCTCCTTAAGATATTCCCAACACAATAAACTGAACCGAACACAATAAAAATGAAGGTTGTCATTCTGCCCTGTAGACTCAGGTCTCAGTTCAGTTCAGTCGCTCAGGCGTGTCCGACTCTTTGCGACCCCGTGAATCGCAGCATGCCAGGCCTCCCTGTCCATCATCAACTCCCGGAGTTCACTCAGACTCACATCCATCCAGTCGGTGATGCCATCCAGCCATCTCATCCTCTGTCTTTCCCTTCTCCGCCTGCCCCCAATCCCTCCCAGCATCAGAGTCTTTTCCAATGAGTCAGTTCTTCGCATCAGATGGCCAAAGTACTGGAGTTTCAGCTTCAGCATCAATCCTTCCAATGAACACCCAGGACTGATCTCCTTTAGGATGGACTGGTTGGATCTCCTTCCAGTCCAAGGGTCTTCTCCAACACCACAGTTCAAAAGCATCAATTCTTTGGCACTCAGCTTTCTTCACAGTCCAACTCTCACATCCATACATGGCTACTGGAAAATCCATAGCCTTGACTAGATGGACCTTTGTTGGCCAAGTAATGTCTTTGCTTTTCAATATGCTGTCTAGGTTGGTCATAACTTTCCTTCCAAGGAGTAAGCGTCTTTTAATTTCATGGCTGCAATCACCATCTGCAGTGATTTTGGAGCCCCCAAAAATAAAGTCTGACACTGTTTCCACTGTTTCCCATCTATTTCCCATGAAGTGATGGGACCAGATGCCATGATCTTAGTTTTCTGAATGTTGAGCTTTGGGCCAACTTTTTCATTCTCCTCTTTCACTTTCAAGAGGGTCTTTAGTTCCTCTTCACTTTCTGCCATAAGAGTGGTGTCATCTGCATATCTGAGGTTATTGATATTTCTCCTGGCAGTCTTGATTCCAGCTAGTGCTTCTTCCAGCCCAGCATTTCTCATGATGTACTCTGCTGCTGCTGCTGCTGCTGCGTATAAGTTAAATAAGCAGGGTGACAATATACAGCCTTGACGTACTCCTTTTCCTATTTGGAACCAGTCTGTTGTTCCATGTCCGGTCTTAACTGTTGCTTCCTGACCTGCATACAGGTTTCTCAAGAGGCAGGTCAGGTGGTCTGGTATTCCCATCTCTTTCAGAATGTCCACACAGTCAAAGGCTTTGGCATAGTCAATAAAGCAGAAATAGATGTTTTTCTGGAACTCTCTTGCTTTTCCATGATCCAGCGGATGTTGGCAATTTGATCTCTGGTTCCTCTGCCTTTTCTAAAACCAGCTTGAACATCAGGAAGTTCACGGTTCACGTTCTGCTGAAGCCTGGCTTGGTGAATTTTGAGCATTACATTAATAGCATGTGAGATGAATATAATTGTGCAGTAGTTTGAGCATTCTTTGGCATTGCCTTTCTTTGGGATTGGAATGAAAACTGACCTTTTCCAGTCCTGTGGCCACTGCTGAGTTTTCCAAATTTGCTGGCATATTGAGTGCAGCACTTTCACAGCATCATCTTTCAGGATTTGAAATAGCTCCACTGGAATCCCATCACCTCCACTAGCTTTGTTTGTAGTGATGCTTTCTAAGGCCCACTTGACTTCACATTCTAGGATGTCTGGCTCTAGGTGAGTGATCACACCATCATGATTATCTGGGTCTGAAGATCTTTCTTATACAGTTCTTCTGTGTATTCTTGCCACCTCTTCTTAATATCTTCTGCTTCTATTAGGTCCACACCATTTCTGTCCTTTATCAAGCCCATCTTTGCATGAAATGTTCCCCTTGTATCTCTAATTTTCTTGAAGAGATCTCTAGTCTTTCCCATTCTGTTGTTTTCCTCTATTTCTTTGCATTGATCGCTGAGGAAGGCTTTCTTATCTCTCCTTGCTATTCTTTGGAACTCTGCATTCAGATGCTTATATCTTTCCTTTTCTCCTTTGCTTTTCACTTCTCTTCTTTTCACAGCTATTTGTAAGGCCTCCTCAGACAGCCATTTTGCTTTTTTGCATTTCTTTTCCATGGGGATGGTCTTGATCCCTGTCTCCTGTACAATGTCACAAACCTCATTCCATAGTTCATCAGGCACTCTATCTATCAGATCTAGGCCCTTAAATCTATTTCTCACTTCCACTGTATAATCATAAGGGATTTGATTTAGGTCATACCTGAATGCTCTAGCAGTTTTCCCTACTTTCTTCAATTTAAGTCTGAATTTGGTAATAAGGAGTTCATGATCCAAGCCACAGTCAGCTCCTGGTCTTGTTTTTGTTGACTGTATAGAGGTTCTCCATCTTTGGCTGCAAAGAATATAATCAATCTGATTTTGGTATTGACCATCTGATGATGTCCATGTGTAGTTTTCTCTTGTGTTGTTGGAAGAGGGTTTTGCTATGACCAGTGCATTTTCTTGGCAAAACTCTATTAGTCTTTGCCCTGCTTCATTCCGTATTCCAAGGCCAAATTTGCCTGTTACTCCAGGTGTTTCTTGACTTCCTCCTTTTGCATTCCAGTCCCCTAGAATGAAAAGGATATCTTTTGGGGGTGTTAGTTCTAAAAGATCTTGTAGGTCTTCATAGAACCGTTCAACTTCAGCTTCTTCAAAGCTATTACAAATAAACTATTATTTTCTCTATTTCGATTCAGATGAAGCTAAGCCTGGCTTTTAATGCTTCCCTCCTGAGTAACTACTGTACAAATGTATAGCAATAATACTGCTTACAAAAATAGCAAAATGAAATACCACAGCACCAATTTACAATCTGGAAAAATGTAGGGAATTTTAACCTAACCAACAAGTTGGACTCTTCAGTACTGTAGAGGATGGGGAGAGTTCCGAAAGAAGAATAGTAAGGTCAGCTCTCATGAAAAACATAATTCTGTTTTTCCTTAATGTAGGCAAAGTGAAAAGACTTTCCAACAAAAGGAATTACTTCCATCCTTTCACTTGTTTTGTCCGAGATACCAAATTTGAGAAGCAAAACATGCAAAGTTTACCTTGAAATTCATGAAAATAGTGTGTGTCTATATATGTAAACACATACATACACATACAGTATTCTTGCATGGGAAATTCTATGGACAGAGGAGCCTTGTGAACTACAGTCTATTGGGTTGCAAAGAGTTGGATAGGACTGAGTGCTGAGCACACACACACATATATAAGCCTCTACAAATATATGTATACATAATACATATGATTCAAATTTTATAATAAATGTACTTATTTATTTGAAAATGCATTGAAAAATGCCTAAAAGATATACACCCAATTTCTAGGAGTGGTTACTTCTGATAGTTTTAATTACAGACTGAGAGAGTCCTCCGATTTTTATATTACATAATTTTAAACTTTTAAAAGTTTTTCTAATGATGGATATGAATTACTAGTGTAACTGAAAAAGATGGAAATTCATCTAAATGCATTCTGAACTTGCAATCCTGATTTACCTGCCCTCAGGGAAGACCAATGACAGCTGCAGTGGCCTAAACCCGACCCCCTAGCCAGACTACTTCCAAGCTGTTTCCAGCAAGTCCTCCTGGGAGAAGATCCACCTGTCTAAAGAAACTGAGGTTGGGAAAGGCAAATACAGGTTGTCTGGACTACACGCACACCAAAGGGAGCAGGTGTGTATCGATCGCTCCAGAGATGGGATGGCTACAGAGTAAGAATGCAACAAGAAAGCTAGCCTGTTAGGTTTATTTTTTTAAGGTAGAGTTTAGAAAGGAGTCTCTCCAAGTCCCTCCCGTGCTGAATGCTGAGGCTAAGCAAGGAGCTCTGGGTCACAGCTCCTGCGCCGAGTGCTCACCCACCCTGCAGCCCGCTAACCCAAAGTTACTTTTGATTGTTCTCAAATTTAATCTTAATACTGTAATTGTTTTTTTAATTGTGTCTATTAATTAATTTGATTTTTTTTTCATTGCACTGGTTCTTTTTATATATGTTTAATTTAATTAAATAATTTATACATCATTAAAAAAAAAAAGCCTATCCAAAAATAAGAGAAAGCCAAGAGGTCTCCAACCACTAGAGAGGCTGACGGGAACATGGAAGACCTCAGGCAGGAAATCAAGTGTCAGTAAGACAAACGGCCCCAGGTGGCCAGGTTTTATATCTTATTAAAGATACTTACTTTAGGGAAAAGGGGCCTCGTGTCGCCAACGTTCATTCCCTAAATCCAGGCTTTATTGAGCTTTCATTCTCCTCTTATTCTACAAAAACAGCCTATTATATCATGTTCTCATGAGGATTCTATTTCCTCTTGCCACTCCACTAAATCTCTCCATCGGTGCAGTCTCACCGCCTTTTTAGAGAAGATCAGAAAGTCTCTCTCAAATTGATAACTACCTCCTTTCCTTGGATTCCCCAGGAACACACAGACAGGCCCTGTGAAGTACACGCCCACACTAGGCCACTCACAACACGGGGCGGGGAGCCGGGCCGAAATGCCCAGTAACAGCAGGAGTTCCAGCAAACCCGGGCGGCTTCTCGCTGGAGAACCACACCGAACTTTCATCTGTCCTAAATGTCGCTTCTTATTTCCCAGTGGAACCGCAGGCTTCACAGACATCCACATAATATTACAACTTTTCAGACTTAAAACAAAAGTTCGAAGGTAAAAATACCGTTTTCACAGGAAACAGAGATACACGAAAGAAATCTCCCCTTGACTGTCAAAAGTATTGTAAATCTCATCGACAAACCATTTTAATCCTTAAATTGAAGTATCAGTCCGGATCAGTTCAGTCGCTCAGTCGTGTCTGACTCTTTGAGACCCCAAGGACTGCAGCACGCCAGGCCTCCCTGTCCACCACCAGCTCCCGGAGCTTACTCAAACTCGTGTCCATCGAGTCGGGTTGTTGACAGGGTTCAACAAGACTCTGAGCTTATTTCTTAAACTAAATTCGTGTTGGCAAGTGCCCATTTAGAAGCAAATGGAAGTTAAAAGTGCCACTTTTAAGGGGATACGTGGCCAGGATTTCTAAAGCCTTGACCAGTCAGCCACAGCAGCCAGTATGCCAGTGTGGTAGATAAGGTAGGAACTGGAATTTTACCTTCAGAAATGAAAATAAAAACAGAGTCTCAAAATGATGCAATGATTCATCTTGAACCACAGAGCTTCTAGGTCCTCCAGTACCCCAACAAGCTCCTCACCTGAATATCTACTGCTTCTGATGACAGCCAGAAAGGGGGTACTCTCAGATTGCCTCCCAGCAAATCCACTATTTCCGAAGAATTGAGGCCAGATTTTTTCTTCCTTACCAATGACCCATGGCAGAGTCATTCACATCACCATAATATTTTCAAGGCAACTCATGAGGCTTGGAAGAAATGTTTCTTATTACCCAATTCTCTTCCCTATATCCAGTGACAAACCTACTTTTTCTAAGGGAAAAAAAAAGTATCTTATCTCACTGGCTCAATTATTCTGGGAAAATCCTTGACTTTTCTAAACACCAGATTCTCATTGTCAAAAAGAGAAGAACAGTAGTAAGACCTCATGCTGTAGTTATAAAGATAATGTATAAAGTACTGGCACATCAAAAGCCTCTCAATTAAAAAGTTATTACAATTAATAATAATGAACAAAACCAGAGAGAATCAGATTATACCACCTTCTTTGAAAGGCTTCATTTGTATTCCAGGACAGTGCTGCAACTGGGAGATGAGGAAGCAGAAACTGGCCAAGCAAGAGCTTGAATAATTAAATGGGGACCTTAGTTTTTTGTTGTTGAAAATGAGGGTGTTGATCTTTTCCAGTCTAACATTCTGTGCTAGGAAAGCATTCTACAGCAATACTTTCATTTCTGCCACACAAACATCTGCCCTCTTCTGTGAGCAAGCTCAAGTGAGTGTCCAATGGATGGGTACTTTCATCAGTCCATGTAATAGCCTGAAATTATTCAAAGTTTTATCCTTAAAGAATTTAAACTTTGCTTTCATTTAAACACCCAGGACTAGAGCTTTACACCACCACTAAACTCACCCATGAGCCCATTAACTTTAATGTTTTCCCAAAACTAAACACTGATTATAAAATCCTGCAATGTTTTGAATCTGAAAGTCAAAGAAATTATAGATGATGGCTTACTCTAATACCAAGAATTTTTTCACCATTTCATGATTCTAATTTTGATTCTAATTCCCAGAGGAAACACTGGATTAAATTCTAATACAGTTTTTCTAAAGAAGCCAGTTGGAGATAAGTTCTCATTTTTGTCTCTCAATTAGTGGAACTTGAAAAGACCTTCTTCCCTGGGATATAAATACAGAACTGTGAGAAAAAGTAACGTGTTTGTATGAATCCAAGCACAGATATTGTTTTCATGAAACAAAAGGAAGCATAAGAGGGGTTAAAGATGATGCCTGCAGCCTAAGAAGACCAGCAGAGCTGAAAGGGTCTGACACAGGATGTGGGTTACAAGGCTCCTGAATGAAATCCTTTTGTGCCAGGGTGTCACAAAGAGCAACCAGGCAGGCCTGGGTGTGTCTGGATTTAAACTAATCAACCGGTCAGTTCTACAAAGCTAAGATCCCTTCTGTTCAACTGATTAAGGCACATTTATCTGAAGTTCCCAAATGATGTCAATGGCTTCCAAAAGGTCAAATACAGCAACACACACCAAAGGTCCTAGCGTAAAGAGCACCAATAACTGTCCCCTTTATAATCTGCTGGGTGTCACTTATGAAATGTAGGGGATTATCCCTTTTTAATCCACTGTCCTGGTTTGATTTTTCTTTTTTCTCTTTCCTCCAAAAGCTGAAACAATTTATACATTTGAACCATATACATTGCAAGACTGCCTGTTTATTCTATAGTATATCTGGTTAAGACAACATAAATTGTCCAGCTTCCGCACCACATCTTGCAAGGGGGTGTGGCAATGGGGCAGAAAGGCATGGAGGTGGAACTATTTATTCAGCAGGGGCCAAGTACAACCAAAGCATTACCTGTGTTGCTAGCATAAACTCAGAAAAAGAAACATATAGCTGTAACCATTGTTAAGTTAAAAAAAAATGCTCAAAAAAACAGCATGGAAATAAAAAGATGGACACTGGCCTGGTGGAAAATTCCATCTGTGTTCAAACCCGTGGATTCCAGCCCTTAGGGAGCATCTTTAAAATCTGGTGTTTCATTGGTTTTCCCAAGCAGTAAAAGATTGAATGCATTCTTATAAAATATTAATTATCCATGTCTTGGGCACTGAGTCAAGGAGGAAAAGGGAAGAGAAGATAAGCTCAGGACACTAGAATATAAAGTCATCAGGACCAAAATGCATCTCCGACAATGCTGTAGAAAAAGCAATAACCGCTGGCCCTGGGATTCAAAAGAAGTTCCAAGAACCAACAGGGCCCCGTGCCTCGCACTGACATACCCGACCTTCAGCTAAGGAAAGGCAGGCACTGTGGCACAGGATTTTAGAACACAGCACTGAATCTAAATCGCTCGGCCACCTCTAACCCCTGTGATCTTGGGCAAGCTATTGATACTGAAACTTCCTGGGCATCGCATCTAACCACGAAATAAAGGAGAGAATAACCATACCTCTGAACATTGTTCCGAGCACTCCTGTGAGCCAGGCACAGAGGCAGGTACCAGGATAGAGTGCTGACTGAACCACGCAAGGGCGCTGAATTCACGGAGCTTGCATTCTGGGTCAGGAGATAAAACAACAAGCCATTAAATGAACAACATAATCTGATATATATGGAAAAAGACTTTGAAGAAACATATCATAGGATGACAGAATAAGAAACTGACTAGATGGGAGATGACTTAGAATTGTCACCTCCGTCTCAGTAGAAATGGCCTTTGAACAAGAAGAATACATATAATTAAATCACAGGTCCTTCCAGACTCAGAAACCACCAAGAACAAAGGTCCCAAGACAAAAATGAGCTCAGAATGTTCAAGGAACATGAGTAAGCCCAGTGTGATTGAAGGAGCTTGAACAGTGACCAACAAGTGTGGACATCTGTTCATAAATTGGAGTCAAAGTAATAAAGTAACTAATGAATGGAGCTTGGGGTAGAGAATAGGTCTAGAAATTTAAATCTGGGTGTCCACACAATCTTCTGCAAAGTACTCACCACGCTGTCTGAAAATTATGATTACGGATAAGCAGGTAGGAATCTCTCCTTTGCCACTTTTCCAAGTAACTGAATTGACATTTGCATTAGGGAGACTGTCAGCAAAGACCGGAAAAAGAAGCAAGACAAGGAGCACTGGACTGGCTCAGGGAGAACACAGACGGTGCACGCTGAGTGCCACCTTCTGCAAAATAGGAAAAGCTTCCTGCTGTTCCCAGTCAGGCCGAATTCTGAGGCCAGCTGTGGCCTGTGGAACCAGGTGTCCCATTATTCGCAAAATACATAAGTGTGACAGATTTCTAAGGCTTTGGAATTACACTGCTTTGTTGTAAGTTTTAAATATTTGTAAATATATCGTTAAGTATTTTTCTTTATTTAAACATTTTTATTTTGTTTCAAATATTTGTTATTTCTCAGCATAATAATAATGATTAGATACCATCACCACCCCTATTTCACAGGTAAGAAATCTGATGCTCAGAAAGAATAACTTATTTGCCCAAAGTGACCAAATAGTCAGAACTGGGAACCAAACTTGGGTGTCTCTGCCTGAGACCACACTCCTATCTACTGTCACATATACAAGTAATTTGCTATGCTGCTAAATCGCTTCAGTCGTGTCTGACTCTGTGCGACCCAACAGACGGCAGCCCACCAGGCTCCCCTGTCCCTGGGATTCTCCAGGCAAGAACACTGGAGTGGGTTGCCATTTCCTTCTCCAATGCATGGAAGTGAAAAGAGAAAGTGAAGTCGCTCAGTCGTGTCTGACTCTGTGCGACCCCATGGACTGAAGCCCACCAGGCTCCTCCGTCCATGGGATTTTCCAGGCAAGAGTACTGGAGTGGGGTGCCATTCCTTGTTTGCGTTCCACTAAGGTGGCACAGTTGTAAAGAATCTTTCTGCCAATGCAGGAGATGCGGGTTCAACCCCCGGGTCTGGAAGATCCCCTGGAGAAGGAAATGGCAATCTCCTCCAGTGTTCTTGCCTGGGAAATCTCATGGACAGAGGAGCCGATCAAGCTACACAGGTTCGCAGAGGCGGACAACTTGGCGACTAAGTAAGCAACAGAACAAGAACTGTCCTTGCAGGCCTTCCCACCGGGGCTTGATTCTGGGACGGGATGCCTTGTGCCGTCATCACTCCGGTTCTGGTATGTTCTCTAGTTTCTGAATTCTCATGCCGCTTCTGAAGGAAGCATCCAGGCACAATTCTTTTCTGTACTGATGTTGGTGGAAAACATTCGTTAAAATGCCAAACCCTATTTGATTTAGTGATGAGGTCATCTTATAAGCAAGCTGACGATTTTAGCAACCGCCAGAATTTCAGATTATTTTAGCAATCACCTACCTAGTAGTCACCACCTACTCTATTTTTCAGCTGACAGGCATCCCATCTAGCTGCACTTAAAAATACACACATATACATTACCAAATTAAGTTAGCGCCACTGTTGTTATTGTTGCCTCACCCACACAACCGCAGATTCATATACATTAACTAAAGAATAGGAATTTTTCGGAGGTTAGTCCTAAATAGGAATTTTATTTTTAAGGATTCCAGGGCAATGAGAAGTAAAAACCTCCAGACTTATCACAACGAAGACAGAAAAGCTAAAATATATTTAACCCCGAATTGCTTTGTACTTTCCCTCCACCCCATGCTTTTTTCCGCCCCCCACCCCTTCTATTTTCTGCAAGAAGGCTTCATAAAGGAGAAGAGTATACCATATACCACCTTGATTTGATTCCAGCAAACTAGCCAGAATTTGAATTTTTATTAGCAAGACCCACAGGCAAGAGCAATAATATGCTATACCTATCAGAGTGGTTAGTTTTATTCATGAACTCATGCTGGGCTAAGAAAAAAAAGAAGAAGAAGAAAAGCTAACTTCAAAGCATTATTGGAAGATGATTAACTCTCTAGCCGCAAATGAGAAGCACAAGCTACTTTGATGTGTGAGAACTTTTAGTGCCTAAATTTAAAGAAAGGACATGTACGATACAAGTTTAACCACTAAAAAAAATCCAATAATATACTTCTTTTGCATCTCAAAAACCAGTAATTACCTAAGGGAATAAATAAATTAGAAATCAGCCTGAGATATTAAGTCTTAAATGCAAAGTACACAAACCATATTCCTCCCTCCTCATATAGTTCGGTGGCAAAATGCCAGCTCTAATATGTTCAGTACGGGAAATATAACTCTTTAGATTGCCATTTTCTCATTTTCTCACAGTCACCCCCTCCACAAGGCCTCTGGGCATTAACCAAGTTGCATACACAACTTCACCTCAAAAAACCAACTAAGTATAAACTGGAGAGTTATTCAATGTATAAACAACGTGGCGTAGGACTGCAAAGACTGTGACTGTATAAAAGCCTGTGTCAATACTGAATTGGAAACTAACCTTGACAACGACCTAACATTGCCAACCTGGGTACCCTGAGCGATCGTTGCCATTGTCTGCTTTGGCATAAGAGCTGCGAATTATTATTTAGTATGGATAATTCTTAAAGACTGTATGAAAACAGCCCACGGAATAAACTGTATACATTTCAAGAGAAAATGGAAATTACAAAGGGAAAAGTGAGTGGATTAAAATGTGTGACTTTTCATAGCAATGGCCCAAAGATATGAGAAAGGTGGAAGGTTGACACCATGTACTTTATATGGCTTTTAACCTATAACTATATTAGATCTGATATTATTTATGAAAATACTTGCATTTTTACCAATCTGAATATATTTAAATAGTCTTCAAACCTACATGCTGGGACATCACAGTTTTTTTCTCTTTCCTATCAAACTGACACATCTCCATCAATAACTGCTTGGAAAAATATGCAAGGCAATCTCAAAGAGAATTACTGCGCTTCATTATGCAAAACGAAAATGGAGCTTTTAAAACATACTCTGTCTGACATTCAGTTCTGTATGCTGCTACAGCAGGTCAAAAGCCATTAGCCACCTGCTGAAAATGCATCCTAGGAAATAAAATGCCCTTCAAAATTATTGCACATACGGTATTCCCAAAGTAAAATGGGTGAGGTCATATTCTAAATGTCTAAAAATGTGATATCTCAAAAAGAAATACACTTACCATGTCAGAAATTAATTTGAACACAGATTTAATAATGGTCATATAATTTAGAACATTCACAGTAGAGAAACAAAGTACCGTGTCTACTAGGAGAGAAAAGAACACACAGAATATCCTACATTATATGGCTGTTCTTCTCTCCATTTCCAACAAAAGGAACAGACTCAGTGTGATTCCAGGGATACTTAGGACATTCTCGCCTACCATTCAATAGTCTTCTGGGGACCGATCCAACAGTCCCTTTGAATCTTTAATACATTCTATAAGTCTGTTTGGGTAGAAGAAGCCAAACAAGAGGCCCTGTGCTACTGGACATTAAATAGAGTTCACAAGTCTATCTCATTTAACCTTTGGAAACTTGGCAATGAAGTGAATGGCTTTCTATTGGTTTTCCACTAATAGATTCTATAAGGAATTATTAGATAACTGGCCACTTGGCACTTCATACAACCAGGCACTGACTCAATGCACGGAGTCTGGGTGAACTCCAGGAGTTGGTGACGGACAGGGAGGCCTGGCGTGCTGCGATTCATGGGGTTACAAAGAGTGGGACGCAACTGAGCAACTGAACTGATCTGAAGCTAAGTGCTTGACGCGTCTTAATGCATTTAATTCTCATAACAACTTTATGACGGAGGTAACATCCTGTGCCATCTTACAAGTAAGAAGACGTTTCCAGACAACTAGTCAAAACCTTACTTACCATGAGATTAACACAGCAATGGAATCTGCCTTGCCCACTAGATTGTCTCCTTAACAATAACTGTGCTTATGTGCATCAGAAGTCTCTTTGGGGGATAGTCTTTTTTTTAATTATTATTTGTTTGTTTTAGAGATTCTGAAAATATGCAGAGAAGTCCCTTGGTAACTAAAATATGTAAGGTCTTCTTAGTAAGCCTCATGGAAGGAGGTTATTTGTTTAAAATCACCCAGTTACTTAAGAGATTCGTTATATAGATAGCAAGTGGCTACTTTTCAGTGAGGGAAACACAGTTTATAAGCGGAGAGGTCCTGAATAGGATGGGGAAACTAAGGGAACTGAAAAGAGCAAAAGTACAAGGAGAGTCAAACGCAAGGATGGAGAGATGCTTTTTCTTTCGCTTATTTTCTCTAAACTTAGCTGGCTGACGATGGTGCTCAATGAACAAAAAGAAAAAGGTAGCAGAATCAGAACCTGGTTTGCAATAGCAAAGGTGTCTCCTATTTAAAAACTAGGAAGCTCACATTTTCTTGCCTTACTTAAAAGATGGATTTCTGGTGTGTGGAACTGCAAATACCCAATCTCACTGCCCAAGCTCTGAGACACATTCTGGTGCCATGACAGATTCAGATTCTTGAGTGTAGGGGCAGAGATGGGTCTGTAAGAGTCCTGGACTATTCACCTACAAATGTGGTTCCTAATATGGATCCGGGGCAACCCCTGATGACTGACCTCCTAAAGGGTCAGTAGGGTCACAGACAACTAGTTCTAGAGGTTCCAGTTCTCATGGACTTGAGCCAATCTAAATCTGTTTGCAGAAATCTTAAGCTGGCTCCACAGTATAATTGCCAGTGTCCCTTCCAGGGGCCCTATTCCGAAATCTATTCTCAGATCTCAGGAGTTTGTGTTGATGCCCCTGGGTTTGGGGGTTTTGTTTAATTACTTGTTAAAAAGACGTTTCTCCCTTAAAAACGATACTGCAGGCCTCTAACTCTTCAGGTATAAATTGAACAAAATAACTCCTAGTTAATAAAATATGAATTCAAACAAAGTGCTTCTGTTGAAATGGAGTATCTAAACTATTTCAGGAAAAGAAAAATTCACGAAGCCCGCTGATATTAAAGTTTGGAAATGATTCCCTTTTCCACACTCAAAGGAAATTGAATCCCTGCTTTAACTGGAGACTGTTGCTATTTGTCTTATGGCAAAAGGCCAAATCATGCATATTTCTGTGACTTCAGTCAAGAATCAAGGTCAGTCACCAGATTTCCCCCACATCAGCAACGCAGCAGCAGCACGAATTACAGACGTTCCTTCTCCCGTTCAACATGAGTTTTCAAACTCGGTTTTCCCTCTCAGAGCAGCGAAGATTCCTTCGTTTGTCAAAAGGTTAGCCATTAAGAAAATCACTTAGCTAATAAACAAGGAAATTAGCTAGCAAGCCTGATACAAAGCAGAGAGTAACAACACTAACAGCAGTCTGCACGCACGAATTACAGCGGTCAGGAGTTGCTCTGATACGCACTTTTAACTTCAAACTGCTAGCAGTACTCAAAAAACTGAGCACCACAGTATTAGAGGTCAGACAGCAGTTGTAACCTTTTCCCCTTGTCTCGCTTGGTTCCCACAAAAATCTCCCTAAGTTCTGAGTGTTGTCAAGTATGTGAAGACAAAAAAAAGAGCAGCAGAAAAGAGGAAACAGAGGAAGCATCAGAGCAGGATAACCTTTCTTCCGTTCCAACCATTTTCTGTATCTTCTTTGCCTTGAAAATGTTTGAAGGAACCAGATAAACACTTGCTTAATTTTGAGAAGAGCTGCAAAGCCTAATAAACAACACACTGGAACTAGGCCTTGCAAATCCCAGGAAGGATGGTGCCAGATTTTGAAGCACATGGTTACCAAGCAAAAAAAAAATAATAATAACAGCAGAGTGTTTATGTTTACATTTTATATGATCAATAGGTATGTAATTTTAAAGCTAATGATCTTCAAATTTTTTTTGTTTTCAACTCATATACAATTGGGTTTCTATCCTCTACATCAGTGGTCCCCCACCTTTTTGGCACCAGGGACTGATTTGGTGGAAGACAGTTTTTCCACAGATCAGGGGTGGAGAGGGTGGATTTCAGGATGCTACAAGCACCCTACATTTATTCTGCACTTTATTTCTCTTTTTAAATTAATTAATTTAAATTGGAGGATAATTACTTTACAATATTGTGATGGTTTCTGCCACACATCAACATGAATCGGCCACAGGTACACACGTGTCCCCCCCACCCTGAACCCCCTCCTGCCTCCCTCCCCTCCCTCTCCCTCTGGGTTGTCCCAGTCACCAGCTTTGGGTGCCCTGCTTCATGCATCAAACTTGCTCATCTCATCTGTTTTATTTATGGCAATGTACATGTCTCAATGCTATTCTCTCAAATCATCCCACCCTCGCCTTCTCCCACTGAGTCCAAAAGTCTGTTCTTTACACCTGCATCTCCTTTGCTGCCTTGCATGTAGGAGCGTTGGTACCATCATTCTAAGTTCCATATATATGCATTAATATACAGTATTTGTCTTTCTCTGTATAATAGGCTCCAGGTTCATCCACCTTATGAGAACTGACTCAAGTGTGTTCCTTTTTAGAGCTGAGTAATATTCCATCGTGTATATGTACCACAACTTCCTTATCCATTCACCTGCTCATGAACATCTAGGTTGCTTCCATGTCCCAGCTATTGGAAATAGTGTGCACTTTACTTTCTAATCTAAAGCCAACGCTGATCTGGCAGGTGGTACCAGTCCGCAACGTGGAGGTTAGGACCTCTGCTCTATAATACCTGATGATCGAATAAACAGGCAAAGAGTTAAAAAAAAAAAAAAAAAAAAAAGCCCATACACAATTTTCTGGTGGGGAGTAACACAAATAAATAATTGTAAATTTTACTAAATTTCATATTTTATCAAAATGCCTTCAGTTTTATACAAAAAATTAAACTTTTCCTGAAACTATATATCTTCTCTCTGATTTTAAAGTAGCAAAGATCCTCTGATTTAATCACTCCTTACAGGGTACGTGAAATGCTTTCCTCAGCTCTTAGTTTAGTAATGCTCCCCTTCAATTGGTCAAAAATGTATTTAAATTGGTAAGAACGTACTTCGGCCAATTCATTCCAGGAAAACATTTCCATCTGCCCAAATCCCACCTCCACTCCAGGTTGACCCTTCCCAGCCTTCTCCAAGATGACAGCCTCCCCCTGCCACCTCCATGGAACCCAGTCGTCACACGGATGCACGATCCTCCATATACTAGAAATAAAATAAAACATAGTTTTTCCTGTGGTCATGTATGGATGTGAAAGTTGGACTGTGAAGAAGGCTGAGCACCGAAGAATTGATGCTTTTGAACTGTGGTGTTGGAGAAGACTCTTGAGAGTCCCTTGGACTGCAAGGAGATCCAACCAGTCCATTCTGAAGGAGATCAGCCCTGGGATTTCTTTGGAAGGAATGATGCTGAAGCTGAAACTCCAGTACTTTGGCCACCTCATTCGAAGAGTTGACTCATTGGGAAAGACTCTGATGCTGGGAGGGATTGGGGGCAGGAAGAGACGGGGACGACCGAGGATGAGATGGCTGCATGGCATCACAGACTCGATGGACGTGAGTCTGAGTGAACTCCGGGAGATGGTGATGGACAGGGAGGCCTGGCGTGCTGCGATTCATGGGGTGGCAAAGAGTCAGACACGACTGAGCGACTGAACTGAATACAGAGGATGAGATGGTTGGATGGCATCACCGACTCAATGGACATGGGCTTGGGTGGACTCTGGGAGCTGGTGATGGACAGGGAGGCCTGGTGTGCTGCAGTTCATGGGGTCGCAAAGAGTTGGACACGACTGGGTGACTGAACTGAACTGAACTGAATACCAGTAATTTCTGCTTAAGTGATCATTTAAGTTAGCTTCATAAAACAGAAAGAGTCTCAAGTGGCAACTGGCCAAGGATAAATAAATCACTTAAGTAGATCCTAAATTGAAAAGTATTAAATAAATAATGAACTTTATTTAAAGTTCCCCAGTGAAGAGATCAGTGGGTATATGAATACGCTTAATGAATTTTTTAAAAGAAAGAAATGTGCATTTAATGTGTTAAATCAGAAATTTTTAGGTAACTATAATTCAACATATTCCATAAAACATATTGCTGAATTTTTAAGTTCTAAATGTAAAAATCATCTGCTCTAATTCTAATCACTTTACAAAACTGATAAATTAATTCTGTATAGAAATATAAGATAAAGGTGTTGCTATAATTACTTAACTCATTTAATATTTTCAAAATTCTTTTAAAAGCTTTTAGTAGTTTGGTTTTTAAATGAGAAAGGATACTATTATATCACTTAATCAAAATCAGCTTTAAAATAAAGCCAGTACTTACTTACATACTTAATATAGTGAGGTATATATGTGTATATAATATACCTGAAGTATCAGTCACTCAGTCGTGTCCCACTCTTTGTGACCTCTTGGACTATAGTCCACCAAGCTTCCCTGTCCATGGACTTCTCCAGGCAAGAACACTGGAGCAGGTTGCCATTCCCTTCTCCAGGGGATTTTCCTGACCCAGGGCTTGAACCAAGGTCTCCTGCATTACAGGCAGATTCTTTAACATCTTAGCTACTAGGGAAGTCCCCATGATATACTTAAAATACCATGCTAAAAAACTTTTTAAAAGATTTCCCAATAATTTCAAACTTTTTTAAATTTCCACTTACAAAAAGCTTTGATTTAAACATTAAAAACAGAAACACCTAGACACTTTAGATTTAATTCATATAGATATTTAAATATGTTATCTATGTGTTTCTTCTAGGAATTTTAAAAGCAAAGAAGCAGGTGTTCCAGAAAAAATGTACAGGTTTAGAGAAGGCATCTTACATAATTTTAAAAGGAAAAAAGAACAAAGAGGTCTAAGACACTATTTTAGTGTAGAAAGGAAAAAAAGTATATGTATTCAGTTCCTGTGAGGACGAAGGCTCCTGACCATGATGCAAAGAGGGAGCTTTCTTTTCAGAGAAAAAAAAATTGATTTCCATATAACTTCCCCCTCCCGAATCTTTTAACATGTACACAAATCCACATATATACACACATCAATGTTAACTCTGAGATATCTGAAATGAATTTCCTAAATTCCATAATACTATGTTGAAATATAAATTATAATCCCCAAACAACATACTGTTCCACTTGGCAGCACTCTTATCTGCCACCAGAGACTTTTGTGGTACCATTTTTTTTTTTTTTCCTAGGATTGCTAAACAAAGAACATTTCTGGATCACAATCAATTTATCAGCCAGTATGAGACTACCAAAAACCTCAAAACCTCTGATTTGCAAGAAGAATAAACCAGTGGTAACTATGTGTACAAAAGAGATCTTCACGACCTAGGTAATCATGATGATGTGATCACTAATCTAGAGCCAGACATCCTGGAATGTGAAGTCAAGTGGGCCTTAGAAAGCATCACTACAAACAAAGCCAGTGGAGGTGATGGAATTCCAGTTGAGATGTTTCAAATCCTGAAAGATGATGCTGTGAAAGTGCTGCACTCAATATGCCAGCAAGTTTGGAAAACTCAGCAGTGGCCACAGGACTGGAAAAGGTCAGTTTTCATTCCAATTCCAAAGAAAGGCAATGCAAAAGAATGCTCAAACTGCTGCACAATTGCACTCATCTCACATGCTAGTAAAGTAATGCTCAAAATTCTCCAAGCCAGGCTTCAGCAATATGTGAATCATGAACTCCCTGATGTTCAAGCAGGTCTTAGAAAAGGCAGAGGAACCAGAGATCAAATTGCCAATATCCGCTGGATCATGGGAAAAGCAAGAGAGTTCCAGAAAAACATCTATTTCTGCTTTATTGACTATGCCAAAGCCTTTGACTGTGTGGATCACAATCAACTGTGGAAAATTCTGAAAGAGATGGGAATACCAGACCACCTGACCTGCCTCTTGAGAAATCTGTATGCAAGTCAGGAAGCAACAGTTAGAACTGGACATGGAACAACAGACTGGTTCCAAATCGGAAAAGGAGTATGTCACGGCTGTATATTGTCACCCTGCTTATTTAACTTCTATGCAGAGTACATCATGAGAAACGCTGGACTGGAAGACACACAAGCTGGAATCAAGATTGCCGGGAGAAATATCAATAACCTCAGATATGCAGATGACACCACCCTTATGGCAGAAAGCAAAGAAGAACTAAAGAGCCTCTTGATGAAAGTGAAAGAGGAGAGTGGAAAAAGTTGGCTTAAAGCTCAACATTTAGAAAACGAAGATCATGGCATCTAGTCCCATCACTTCATGGGAAATAGATGGGGAAACAGTAGAAACAGTGACAGACTTTATTTTTTTGGGCTCCAAAATCACTGCAGATGGTGACTGCAGCCATGAAATTAAAAGACGCTTACTCCTTGGAAGAAAAGTTATGACCAACCTAGATAGTATATTCAAAAGCAGAGACATTACTTTGCCAACTAAGGTCCGTCTAGTCAAGGCTATGGTTTTTCCTGTGGTCATGTATGGATGTGAGAGTTGGACTGTGAAGAAGGCTGAGTGCTGAAGAATTGATGCTTTTGAACTGTGGTGTTGGAGAAGACTCTTGAGGGTCCCTTGGACTGCAAGGAGATCCAACCAGTCCATTCTAAAGGAGATCAACCCTGGGATTTCTTTGGAAGGAATGATGCTAAAGCTGAAGCTCCAGTACTCTGGCCACCTCATGCCAAGAGTTGACTCATTGGGAAAGACTCTGATGCTGGGAGGGATTGGGGACAGGAGGAGAAAGGGACAACCCAGGATGAGATGGCTGGATGGCATCACAGAATTGATGGACGTGAGTCTGAGTGAACTCCGGGAGATGGTGATGGACAGGGAGGCCTGGCGTGCTGCGATTCATGGGGTCACAAAGAGTCGGACACGACTGAGCGACTGAACTGAACTGAACTATGTGTTACAAGTCCTTCACTGGACAAAATTATGGTTTGTAGAGCTCCTTTAGATAGGGAGCACTTTGAGTGTATTTCAAGGAGATCTCAAATTACCAAAACTAAATCTGCCATAAAATTATAGTAATACGTTGCCCTCTCCAACTCTTCATAACACCAGTCAGTGGCAAATGGGTGACCATATCTGATATGTTTTTGAAAGCTTATGCAAGCAAAGAGATCTTAATAGTCAATTGTTTGGTAAACTGATAAAAAGGCTCTTGCAATTCTCAAGTGTTTTTATACAAATACATTCATTTCCTGGAACTTGGTAATTGCTTGTTTTGAAAGTAACCGTATAGTCTTTTCACGTGTCTTTTATCACTATTGAATTGGAGAGCAATTTATGACAACACAGATTTCATTGACCTTGAAGGTTTTTCTCAAAGTTGTGATTTTGACATTACTTCTGCCACCTCACATATCCTTTAACATATACACAAACCCACAGATATACACACACCAATGTTAACTTTGATACATCTGAAGTGAATTTCTTAAATCCCATAATAGTATGTTGAAACAGAAATTATAACTCCCAAACAACATATGGTTATAATCTTCATTCATGGAAAATAGGGCCAGAGAGTTGCTCAAATACTTTGCTGTAAGAAATTCTCAATAATTAGTTTATTATTATCATCCTTATGAGGATGGGAAAAACTTCTCTCAACGTTTGCATATTGCTTAGTAAAAATGTCAACTGTTGCTGTGTTTCAGCAATACTTGGCTTAACGGAGAACACCCAAATGGAAATTTTGACTACAGCCGTACTTTCCCTCAAGAGACTCTTAGCATATCCTACATAAAGACAAGTTATCTGAAGTTAGCTGGTTACATATTTTAAGGATGATTTAAAACTGACTGACGGTAAGTTTTTCTCACCCGAGATTGAAGAAAGGTCATTTACTTAACCTATCTGGCATTCAGCAACAGCCCCCAAACAGAGTTATGTCATCTACCTAAAAGGTTTTTTTTTTCTCTTCGTCTTGGTAATACTTGGCAAAATGTTGAAAAACAAAGAAATCCATTAGGGAAAAAATAACAAAGGAAATAATATACAACCAGGTTACTAATATCTTTTACATACAAATACATCTCACAAACAGAAAAAAGGAACATACCAGGTTAACCATGACATGTAGAAATAGACCTGCCAAACAATCGTATATAAACGCTCGCCACCAATGCAAATTAAAATAAATGATAACAATTATTCACGTCTCAAATTGGTGCTATTTAAAAATAACTAATTCCAGGATGGGCAACAGGTGGTCCGATACAGCTCATATATCATGTATAGTTTATACTAATATCATGGCTTATATAGAAGTATAAACTTACACAGTCTTTCTGAAGGACAATTCGGCACATATATATCAAACACCTTTTTAAATGTTCATATCTTTCTACTTAATTTTACACCTAGGGATTTATTTTTAAAAATAGGGATAGGCAAAAGATTAAAAGTATTTTCATCACAGTGTGTCACATATAACAGCAAGAAAAAGAAGAATATTCTAAAATCCTAGTAAAAGCGGACTGACTGGTACAGGCATAAAATAGAAGCGAATGCAGCTACTTAGAAAGCAGCTGTGAAAGAATATTTAGTGACATGAGAAAATGTTACCGTTTAATGCTCAGTGAAAAAATATGCAGGTTATAAAACAGAATAATCGTTACAATCCTAATTTTATGCCTCTCAGCTTTGTATCTCTGCTTGTTCGTGTATGTGCATATATGCATGGACAGAACAGTAGAACTGCTGACATGCAAACAAATGGTATCAATACCTAACTCTACATGGTAAAATAATGAGTAACTTTTTCATTTTTGACTGCACCAGGTGGCTTGTGGAAATCTCAGTTCCCCAACCAGAGATTGAACCCAGAGCCATAGCAGTCAAAGCCCCAAATCCTAGACTACAAGGGAACTCCCAATAATGGGTAGTTTCTAAAATACTGTCACCTTTGTGCTTTTTTTGAACAAATATAATTCTAGAAACAATGGGGGAAGGGGAATATAGTCACTCACAAAAATAAAACTGGATAACCTCTTATACTGGTAATAATCGGTTTTGAATAACTAGAATAAAGCTGCTCAGAGTAATGAAAATAATGTTCCTATAAGAGGCTTAAAATAGACTCTACCCACAGAAACGAACAGAGTGACATCAACTTCTCAACCTGGCGAAAGCAGGCGAGTGAGCAATGATGGGTAATCTATGCATATGTATGCGTGCTCAGTCGTGTCCAACTCTTTGCAACCCCATCAGGGACTGTAACCCTCCAGGCTCCTTTGTCCATGGGATTTTCCAAGCAAAAGTACTGGAGTGGGTTGCCATTTCCTCCTCCAGGAGATCTTCCTGACCCAGGGATTGAACCCACATCTCATGTCTCCTGCCTTGGGAGGTGAATTCCTTACCACTGAGACACCTGGGAAGACCCACGTAACCTAATCCCATTCTATTTTGATACTCTTTCTACCCCACTACTTGGATCCCAGGATAAGAGTCAAATAAGACCTCAGATGAACCAGAGGCTTCAATGAAGAAGATCCTGTCATAGAAAAATACGAGATCCACCGTGATCTTTGTACAGATATAAAACCCAGATACTAGCCCTACTGATTCCTCAGCAGTCTTTCAGGCAAAAAACTGTCCATTTCTCGAGACAATTATCAAAATTGTTTTTATATCAACAGTGACAATTTGTGGCATATTTTATAATAAGTAAGACACACTGGTTCCCATAATCTAAGTTTCGATTGCTTGTATTTTAAAGGTAATCATTTGCTACCGGTTCACTGAGCTTGTAAGTAGACTTAATGGGTAACAGTTAAGTTCATTATTCTGCACGTGATGCTATAATTTCCTGAATAAACAAATATCAATCAACAAATATTTATTGAGCATCTTCCATGTTCCAAGAATGACGTCAAGTACTGAAAGACAGTATTTTTAAATATGGGCAAATCAGTCCCCAGATCATACACAAGATAAGGCAACTCTCTTTTCCTCACATTTAGTCTAAAGATGACTAATGAATATTTATGAATACAAATAACTAGCTAACACTTACATTCGTCTCATTAGTTTGTTCTCTAACTGGGAGCATTTCATTACTTTGTATTACCATTTTTAGTAAGTTTGGCTTTTTTTAGTGCAGTAAAATATACAAGTGAGAGTTGGACTATAAAGAAAGCTGAGTGCCAAAGAATTGATGCTTTTGAACTGTGGTGTTGGAGAAGACTCTTGAGAGTCCCTTGGACTGCAAGAAGATCCAACCAGTCCATCCTAAAAGGAGATCGGTCTTGGGTGTTCATTGGAAGGACTGATGTTGAAGCTGAGACTCCAATACTTTGGCCACC
This sequence comes from Oryx dammah, assembly GCF_014754425.2. NCBI lineage: Eukaryota > Metazoa > Chordata > Mammalia > Artiodactyla > Bovidae > Oryx > Oryx dammah. The sequence continues at coordinate 8,860,735 of NW_024070189.1, forward strand.
TCACGAGAAGAGCTGACTCATCTGAGAAGACCCTGATGCTGGGAAAGATTGAGGGCAGGAGGAGAAGGGGACGACAGAGGATGAGATGGTTGGATGGCATCACCAACTTGATGCACATGGGTTTGGGTGGACTCCGGGAGTTGGTGATGGACAGGGAGTCTTGGCGTGCTGCGGTTCATGGGGTCGCAAAGAGTAGGACACGACTGAGTGACTGAACTGGACTGAAAATATACATAATATAAATGTACCATTTGAAACCATTTTTAGGTACACAGTTCAGCTGCATTAAATACACTGTCATGCAACCACCACCACGATTCATCTTCAGAACTTTTTCACCTTCAAAAACTGAGACTGTACCCTTTACACAATTTTCCCCATTCTCCACCACACTCACCCACTTCTGGCAACCACCATTCTATTTTCTATCTTTATTAAGACTACTCCAGGTCCCTCGTGTAAGTGGAACAGTACCATATTTGTCCTTTTGCATCTGGCTTATTTCACTTAGCATAATGCCTTCAAGATTCATCCAGGCTGTAGCATGTGTCAGAAATCCATTCCTTTTTAATGCTGAGTAATCTTTCATTGCACGTATGTACCACACTTTGTTTATCCATTCACCCATCGATGGACATTTGGGTTACACATCTTTTAGCTATTGTGAACATTGTTGTTATGAACAGTGGTGTGCAAATATCCACTCAAATGCTTGCTTTCAAACTTTGAGGACATACCCAGAAGTGGAACTGCTAGACAAGTTTTGCTTTTAAAAATTCCAACTTGCAATAAACATGTCTCTTAATTTTTTAAAAATCAAGACCATTAAATTCAGTCTCTGAACTTTTAACGACAAAACAGCTATTTTATTCCCTTTCACCGTATGCTTTAAAAGCCCAAGTTAAAAATAAAAGTACTTTTCATTCCTATGAGGGGAAGGTGCATCTCCCCATAATGCCAGGGTTAGCCAAGTTCCCTCTAGCAAAGTGCATCACTCTTCACCAAAGACATCTATAAATATTCTTGCTGTTTCCCACACCTCCCAGCTTCTGCCCTTGAGTGTCACCCATCAGGGCACTTAACTACCAAACCATTCTGTTCTTGTCGTTAATATGTTCCCTCCCACTATGAACACATTCTCACCTCACATTTCCTGATAACACATACTTACTTTAATAATGCCACCACAATGCTCACGATTCTAGTGTTAAAATAACAATCACTTAATTGGAAGAATTCCAGCCAAATGCAATAAAAACAAAGCAGTATGCTTCAGATAAAACGATGAGCCTCTGAACACAATATCTGATTTCACACCATCATAAAAACCAGATGTAACACAATTGGCCCATAAAACAGACATTAGCATCTGTTACTCAGTAGTGTTACAAATGAATTACACCTTATGTAAAAAAAAATTAATATGTGGGGATTCCATTCACATTAACATGTGAGTAGTTTTTAAAACTTATATAAACACAAACAAGGCATTTCATTGCTGCTATGAGTAGAGGAATAATCCAGAGATCCAAAGTCACCATTTTTGAAATCCTGTGAATAACTGACCACTTGAAAAGAGAAATGTAGTTCCTATCAAAAAGAAAGAGAGTTATTAGACCTTGAGTACAATCCATAACTTTAAGACACCAGTAGCATGATGAAGTTTTTAAAGTCTTTCTGACAAAGCAAAGACTATAATAACTCACTGCCACCTTCATCAAAGCTAGTGAGTTATGGAGTATATGAAGGGTAATTACCCTTTAAGTGAAGTATGTGGGCAGTTTCTTCTTATAAATTTTTATCTTTAACACATAAATTGCCACATTTTGTTAACAAACAATTCAGTGTAGGCTGAATTATGTGATTAAATTATAAAAGAAAATTACTTCAAATCTGTTCGTTTCTCATCTACGACATCAAACATAATTTCTGTTACTGAGGTCCAGTGATTTGTTTGAAGGCAATCAGAACTGTGGAAGTACAGATTAACGGAAATAGGACTTCCCTCAAGTATTTTTCCAGTGAGAAGGAGCAAAAGGTTTTTCACAGATGCGATACAATTTTATTTCTTAAATAAAAAACTAACGTATCTATTTTGTCTACTGTCAACAATGACAGTAGGAGCCCTGAAATGCCTATACATGTATCATTTAATAAATCCTGTTAAATCAAGACAGAGAATTACAATTTCTTAGATAGGGAGCTATAAATTGATACTGGAAATATCCAGCATTTCTTGAGAAGATCCAAGATGGGTATTTACCTGTGTCAAGACATTTCCATTCATTCACCAAAGAAATCCACACCCCAAAAAGAGCTACTGGGCCCCCCAAGAGTATCATGAAATATGGGCTTCCTTGCTGGAAGCTGCACAATAGTTCCCTTCCAGGAGTGAAGCTGGTTGGGGTCTTTAGACCATAAAGTGGCATATTTTCAATGTCTTTTACTGAGTCTAGGAAGTTTGTCCCAACCATGGGCCATTCCTAGAACATAAGAACTCCAAGTAGCAGAGGAGAGGGTCAGCTATGTTTAGAGCTTTCCTGGACACAGGCCTAAATTAAAGATCTCTGTGGATCTGACCGGGCCGAGGCAGAGTATGGGCTTCCCCCGTGGCTCCGGCGGCAAAGAACTCACCTGCCAACACAGGAAACAAGAGAGATTGGGTTCAGTCCCTGAGTTGGGACAATCTCCTGGAGGAGGGCATGGCAACCCACTCCAGCACTTATGCCTGGAGAATCCCGTGGACAGAGGAGCCTGGTGGGCTGCAGTCCATGGGGTCGCAAAGAGTCAAGACAGGAACTGAAGTGAATTAGCGCCAGACACAGTATCCTGAACTACATCCAACCCTCTGCTGCCAGCTCCCAAACCCAACTGAAAGAGGTTGAAAATGTGGACTGTATCGCTGTTTCGAGGAGGATAAGTAAAATGTTAAAGATGAAGAATTTCTCCTTGGCCTTGACACCAGCGTAATGATTTCTCAAGTAAAGGAAGATTTTAAGTGAAATTCAGATCATTACAATTCAAGAGTGGTTAGACACAGAATTAATCTACAAATCTCAGATGCTTGCAGAGGTACTACCTTCCTCTCATTGTACTGTAAGGGTCAAATGTGTCAGCTGGGAATTACCATTGTTATTACTAATTAAAATCACACATTGCTTGGTAGCTTTCCTTCATATAATATTTGATGCAGAGACTGTTACGATATATTCTTAACCTTAATATTATGCATCAAAAGAGTAGTAACTTACTTATTCCTGTTCAGAGTAAATTATTGACTTGCTCCTGGCTACACTCAGAATGTATTATTAATGAAGCACAATTTAAAATTGTAAAGAATTTGGAGCCTCGTTGCCCCAACCCTCAACTTAGAGTCAAAAATCTAGCTCATTTCTAAATGAAAAGGTACAGTTTAACTTCTATATGTTTAGAAAGCATACTATATTTTTGGTACGTATCTATACTTTCTCCATGAATGTTTCAGAATTTAATCCCTAGAAATCCACTGGTTTGTAATCTTTCCCTTCAATGTTCAAAAGTTCAAAAAGCTGAAAAAAAATCACATAAGGCCAGAAATTATCAATAACAACAATTTAGAAAATAAGACTGACACTGAGAAAAATTTTCAATATTAATAAGAGCTTACATTTATAGATTACTAACTAAATATGAACCACTGCTCAAAGTACTTTTTACAAAGTACTTTTACTCTTATTCATTCATCTCTTACAGAAAATCCCTATAAGATGGGTAATATCAAGCTAACCATTTTGCGGATGAGGAAAGCTAAGCATACAGAATTTAAGTAACGTGTCCCAAGTTGAACCTCCTCTAAGTGATTGGAACTCAGTTCCAGAACCTATAGGCTTAATCATGACACAAAACTGCCTCTTTTAACAGCTGCAATAAGAAATTTATTCTTGTTTTCCCCACTTCAATTCTTTCTGTGAAAATGAACGTGTTTGGTGTACACTTGACACACAAATGGAATAGTAAGCCTATAAAAAATTAACTTTTACTATAATTTTGCTAACATATTCTACAGATTCTATAAATTACTACAAATAACTTCATACAAATGATCCAAATATAAGAGATTATAGATTTGTTTAAAATTCATCATCCTTGGCTCAATCTGAAATGAAATGGACATGTTTAAAAATAAATGCATATATAATCATTAGAATGATTTTGAAACGTAAATAACCATAGTGAAAATTCCCAATCCCACACCCTCATCTCTATTTGCTTCCAAAATTCTAGAACCAAATTTTCAACTAGGCAAAATGTTTCCTGAATGATTAAGGGCGCCTTGTATTCAATAGTTTCATCATTTCCCCAAGCTTACACTGTCTGAAGATATTCCTGCCCCATTTAATGGCACAGTTTAATCCACTCAGAAAGTATTCTCTTTGACCAGTTCTCTCTTTCAACCTCAATCCAACTAGTTAATCACAAAATTCCACCAGTTTTGTTGCTGAAATGACTGCTGATCCCTTCATTCCTATGGGCTTCCTGGTGGCTCAGCTGGTAAAGAATCCTCCTGCAATGAGGGAGACCTGGGTTCGATCCCTGGGTTGGGAAGATCCCCTTGAGAAGGGAAAGGCTACCCGCTCCAGTATTCCAGCCTGGAGAATTCAGTCCATGGAGTCACAAAGAGTCAGACCTGACTGAGTGACTTTCACTTTCATTCGTATATCCAGTGCTGTAGTTCTTAACCCCATCTTCCCACCCCCATGATCCTGGAAAGGTAGCAGCTTCTAACAGCTTGCCTTATCCTCTGATTTGTTCTTTAAGTTCCCCAGATATCTAGGAGAAGTATCTTCCTTTTTTAATTCATTTTTTTTATTGAACAGATGGCTAACAAACACATGAAAAGATGCTCAACATTGCTCACTATTCAGTTCAGTTCAGTTGCTCAGTCGTGTCCGACTCTTTGCGACCCCATGAATCGCAGCACGCCAGGCCTCCCTGTCCATCACCAACTCCCGGAGTTTACTCAAACTCAGTCCATCAAGTTGGTGATGCCATCTAGCCATCTCATCCTCTGTCGTCCCCTTCTCCTCCTGCCCTCAATCTTTCCCAGCATCAGGGTCTTTTCCAATGAGTCAACTCTTCGCATGAGGTGGCCAAACTATTGGAGTTTCAGCTTTAGCATCAGTCCTTCCAATGAACACCCAGGACTGATCTCCTTTAGGATGGACTGGTTGGACCTTCCAGTCCAAGGGACTCTCAAGAGTCTTCTCCAACACCACAGCTCAAAAGGATCAATTCTTCAGAGCTCAGCTTTCTTCACAGTCCAACTCTCACATCTATACATGGCTACTGGAAAAACCATAGCCTTGACTAAATGGACCTTTGTTGGCAAAGTAATGTCTCTGCTTTTCAATATGCTATCTAGGTTGGTCATAACTTTTCTTCCAAGGAGTAAGCGTCTTTTAATTTCACGGCTGCAATCACCATCTGCAGTGATTTTGGAGCCCCAAAAAAGAAAGTCTGACACTGTTTCAACTGTTTCTCCATCTATTTCCCATGAAGTGATGGGACCAGATGCCATGATCTTCGTTTTCTGAATGTTGAGCTTTAGGCCAACTTTTTCACTCACCTCTTTCACTTTCATCAAGAGGCTTTTTAGTTCCTCTTCACTTTCTGCCATAAGGGTGGTGTCATCTACATATCTGAGGTTATTGATATTTCTCCCGGCAATCTTGATTCCAGCTTGTGCTTCATCCAGCCCAGCGTTTCTCATGATGTACTCTGCATAGAAGTTAAATAAGCAGGGTGATAATATACAGCCTTGACGTACTCCTTTTCCTGTTTGGAACCAGTCTGTTGTTCCATGTCCAGTTCTAACTGTTGCTTCCTGACCTGCATACAGGTTTCTCAAGAGGCAGGTCAGGTGGTCTGGTATTCCCATCTCTTTCAGAATTTTCCACAGTTGATTGTGATCCACACAGTCAAAGGCTTTGGCATAGTCAATAAAGCAGAAATAGATGTTTTTCTGGAACCCTCTTCCTTTTTCCATGATCCAGCAGATGATGGCAATCTGATCTCTTTCCTCTGCCTTTTCTAAAGCCAGCTTGAACATCTGGAAGTTCACAGTTCACATTCTGCTGAAGCCTGGCTCGGAGAATTTTGAGCATTACTTTACTAGAGTGTGAGATAAGTGCAATTGTGCAGTAGTTTGAGCATTCTTTGGCATTGCCTTTCTTTGGGATTGGAATGAAAACTGACCTTTTCCAGTCCTGTGGCCACTGCTGAGTTTTCCAAATTTGCTGGCATATTGAGTACAGCACTTTCACAGCATCATCTTTCAGGATTTGAAATAGCTCCACTGGAATTCCATCACCTCCACTACCTTTGTTCGTAGTGATGCTTTCTAAGGCCCACTTGACTTCACATTCCAGGATGTCTGGCTCTTGGTGAGTGATCACATCATCGTGATTATCTGGGTCGTGAAGCTCTTTTTTGTACAGTTCTCCTGTGTATTCTTGCCACCTCTTCTTAATATCTTCTGCTTCTGTTAGGTCCATACCATTTCTGTCCTTTATCAAGCCCATCTTTGCATGAAATGTTCTCTTGGTATCTGTAATTTTCTTGAAGAGATCTCTAGTCTTTCCCATTCTGTTGTTTTCCTCTATTTCTCTGCATTGATCTCTGAGGAAGGCTTTCTTCTCTGTCCTTGCTATTCTTTGGAACTCTGCATTCAGATGCTTATATCTTTCCTTTTCTCCTTTGCTTTGCGCTTCTCTTCTTTTCACAGCTATTTGTAAGGCCTCCTGAGACAGCCATTTTGGTTTTTTGCATTTGTTTTCCACGGGGATGGTCTTGATCCCTGTCTCCTATCAAAACTACAATGAGATACCACCTCCTCACAGCTGTCAAAATGGCGCTCATCAAAAAGTCTACAAACAATAAATGCTGAAGAGGATGTGGAGAAAACGGAACACTCTTGCACTGCTGGTGGGAATGTAAACTGATACAGCCACTATGGAAGACAGTAGCAGAAGTATCTTTTAAAACAATTTTTAATACGCTTTTTAACAATTTCCAGTTGTGTATCACAAAAGCTCCAAATTTAAAGTATATTAGATTTACCCAAAGGGCTTGTGAAAACAAACAGATATTGCTGGGGAGATCCCACCAACTTTCCAATTCATCAGGACTGGAAGGGGGCCCAGGAATCTGCATTTCCTACAGGCTCCTGAGTGGTGCTAATGCTACTGAGCCAGCAACCACACTTTAGCTTCTCAACTGATCCTGGGCATTAAAATTACTTGGGAAAGTTTTGCAAAGTGCCCTGCCACGCTCCAAACCAATTACATACAGGCACTGATTTTCTTTCTCCCAATCTTCCCAGTAATTCTGGTTTGCAAAGAGTATTGTACACTTGAAATTTGTTAAGAGGGTAGGTCATAAATGGTCTCACCATACTCAGCAAGATGTAGTGATGGATACATTAACTAACTTGACTGTGATGACCATTTCACAATAATACAGGGAAACATCAGGTCCTATGCCTTAAATATAATTTTTATTTGTCAATTATGTCTCAATAAAGCTGAAATAAAGCCACATTTTACCAAGTGTCCTCTATTTTGACTTTCTAAATCTGGCAAGCCTACCCACATTTTCATTTCAAACTGGGTCCTACAAAACATGTAACCAATCCTGATCATGAGAATTTAAATATTCATTGTATAAGGCAAATGGATGAACTGCATAATACATGACATCAGCTAAGGTTACACTGAATGAGAAGCTTTCTTGCTTTTTATCTGAGCCTCATCCCTTCTTGCCGTCACACTCCCCACACAAACACACCCTGATGTACAACTTTCCTGCCAAGTCTCCATCTGTGAGAATGTGTTAAAGCGGTGCTACCAACGAGGAAATAAAAACTTGGAAACAAAGGCACATTCGAGTTTCAGCTACAACCAAACAATATGATGAGAATAACAGAAAGAAGGAAAACTTTAAAAAGAAGTGCTTTTTTCACAAGAGCAGCTTCTTAAAAATAAGAGTTAAGTGGAAAAAAGAAGTCATTTGTGTTGCCTGTGCCAGTATCACCAGTAAAAAAATAAAATGAGAGAAAGAAAGCAAGCCCTGGGAATATAAAATTTAATTGATTCTGCCTTTTCTACTACCTGGAACTTAAAAACCTAATGTTGACTTTGGAAATAATTCTAAACCCTGTGATGCTATTTTAATTTTTAAATATTATGTTTGAAAGGTTTGCATCCACTTCTCAATAAGTATAGATGTTTTTCCTTCAAGCGTCTTGCTAAAATAAGGGCTGGATTTTTTTTTCCTTTCTTCTTTATAGCTGTCAATCATATATATTATTTGTGTCTACTTCAAACTCATTTTGCAATAAAGGATTTCAAAATCTTCTCTCCATCCTCTGGGGGAGTCATAGAGGGTGAAACAAATAAGGAAAACGACTTAATATAATCCTTTCATTTCGGATCCTGGCCCTTTCTGCTATGAACTTCATGCCAAAGGTCTGCGTTACTATGCTTCAGATACCGACACGATGAAAGAAGCTTTTACATTCTATAAAGAACACATTCACCTTTGGCGTCAATGTTGGAGAAGAGTGAGGAGTGATTCAGTCTTGGAGGAAAATATACTGGGTTCTGAAAGTGTTCAGGTTTGAAATTCTCTGCATGTTTAGCTCTTAAGAATGTCAATTTCACAAGCAAGCTATAGCAGCAACCCATCCATCATCAGTTCCATGCTGAAGGCTTAAAGCGAGTAGACTTGAATAGGTAGCAGACAAGAGCATGGACATGGGCAACACACCGCATGGCTTCAGACCCCAGCTCAGCCACTGATGAGCCCTATGACCTTGGATAAGCTTACGAGACTCTTCGCACCTCATCCACGTAAGCTGGATAACAGTAAGTGTCTATGTGATACAGCTGTTGTAAGCATTAGAAGACACAATTCTCAGAACAATGCCTAGTCCACAAAAACAGCATAAAAATATTGCAACTACATTAGTACTGAAAACATTTCTGGGCTTAATGTGTGAATGCAAGACTCAGTATATAATAGCTAACCTTCTCACTTATGTTTCCTGGCCTGCATTAGATATCAAGATTTTAAAGAAAACCATTATCTTGTCTTTTATTTCCTGTCAAGAGTTCGTGCTTGTAGAAAGCTAAAATTATTTTACAAATATAGCCTGGTTGAGAGGCATCATAATGTCAGGGGGACATCCAAGACATGGATTAAAGTCCTGGTTCACAGTCAAGCTGTGACTGCACTTCAGCATTCAGTTTTTTTCTCATCTGTAAAATGAGAAGGTACCCATCGAATTTCTAACATTTCTTTCACACCTAAAATTCTGTCTTGTAACCTTTAACATTCATGTCAATCTTGTCAGAAAGGAATTTAGGTGAACTTCTGCTTATAAAAGGACCTTCCTGTGGCAGTTTTTCTTGAAATTCTCTTTCTCTAGGCTCTCATACTTCAAAATGTATCCTCCTATATACTGTACATACTTCCCATCCCTGCAACACCAGGCTATAAAATAACCCCAATGTTAAATGACCAGAAACACAAGAATGAGGTATTAGCAAAAGCATCCATTACTAGCACAGCTGGGCAAAAAAATTAATAATGCCTATTACTGTGGTAAGGGAAATCAGTCCTGAATATTCACTGGAAGGACTGATGCTGTAGCTGAAGCTCCAATACTTTGGCCACCTGATGCGAAGAACTGACTCATTGGAAAAGACCCTGATGCTGGGAAAGATTGAAGATGGGAGGAGAAGGGGATGACAGAGGATGAGATGGCTGGATGGTATCACCAACTCGATGGACATGAGTTTGAGTAAACTCCAGGAGTTGGTGGTGATGGATCGGGTGGCCTGGCGTGCTGTGGTCCATGGTGTTGCAAAGAGTCGGACACAACTGAGCAACTGAACTGAACTGAACTAATTACTGTGGTATGCAATGGTTTTATCCATATTAATGAATAGTACTGTGTCCTAAATTCACATCTTTTGGAGCTGGATAAGACCTCAGAGAAGTGTTTCTCAATCTGGGCGTTTCCTCCCCCAGAAGACATGTGGTAATCTCTGGAGCCATTTTTGGCTGTAACAGTTAAGTGAGTGCACTGGCAGAGTAGAAGCCAGGGATGCTGCCAAACATCCTGCAGTGCAAAGGACAGATCCCACAGCAAAGGATTCGCCGACTCAAAACACTGAAAGTGCGGGTGTGGAGAATTCCTGGTGGCTCAGGGGTAGAGAATCCACCTGCAATGGAGGTGAGGTAGATTCGATCCCTGGGTTGGAAAGATTCCCTGGAGAAGGAAATGGCAGCCCACTCCAGTATTCTGGACTGGAGAATCCCATGGACAGAGGAGCCTGGCGGGCTATAGTCCTTGAGGTCACAAGAGTTGGACATGACTGAGCGACTCAACAACAGAGCAATGGCTTTCCATGGAACCAGCACTGCACCCAAGAGAGCAGTTTGGAAACCTGGTCATCAGGTTGGCGTGGGGAGAGCGCTATTGGCCTGAGCAGACAGGAGTCCTCAGCCACATCACACAAGGTGCATTATTAGTTCTTGATGAAGTGCCTACCACATTCTACGCAACTTACAAGTGTCCCATGAACCATGCAAGTGATGCGCCTGTTTATGATCATCCAAGCCTCGAACCCAATTCCATTTTGCATACAAATAATTTTTTGCATGGTTTTAAAACTTCTGTGTTTAGAAATGAAATTGTGTAAATCAAGATAAGATGGTTATTTTGTCTGATGTGGAACTTCTCCAAGAGTTGCTCATCATTCTGGAAAAATAGCATCGCCAACCAGCAGCGCCATTCCCAGTATCTGACTGGGCAACACATCAAGACCCATTTGCATTTGTAACCTTCTTAGGCACTGTTATTCTACAAATAGGCGCAAGCTTCTGAACACTGCATTATGTCTTCCCATGGAATAATTAAATATTTGCATATTAAAATACATATTATTTTATTATAAACCGCTTGATCTGTATCACTCTTTTATGTTATGGTTAGAGATCTTATATAAACATCTATTTTAATTATGCATGTAGACAGTTATATTATATATGAATTTCATTTCAATGTAATAAAGAGGGCACTGAAAAATACATGCTGTATTGAAACATATATACTATCATATGTGAAACAGATCGCCAGTCCAGGTTCGATGCATGAGACAGGGCGCTCAGGGCCGGTGCACTGGGATGACCCTGAGGGATGGAATGGGGAGGGAGGTGGGAGAGGGGTTCAGGATGAGGGACACAGGTATACCCATGGCTGGTTCATGTCAATGTATGGCAAAAACCACCACAATATTGTAAAGTAATTAGCCTCCAATTAAAATAAAATAAATACATAAAATTTTAAAAAACTAAAAAAAAAAAAAAAAAACATGCTATAAAAAAGAGGCATTGGATCCAATAGGGTCCAATGAATACTTGCTTTACAGATTACCTCTTTCAACCCCTTCACTTGATGGAAGTCAAGCTGGAGGCACAGACAGGAGCCCAGGGTCTTCTGATGACAAGAACAGGGCGTTTCCACAACAGGTAATTCTCTTCTGCTCTGATCTTAGATCCATGCTATCATTACACGTGAGTTCTAGGGACTGCCTGATTTCACATTCACACAAAATACTCCCTCCAAATACACAACATAAACCTGACCTGTACAGCATCAACTGACAAAATACTCCCACGGGAACCGTACCAAGGACCACCACCCATAGGAAAACTAAGCTTCATTCACTGGGCTGTTTGTCTATATAATTTCCCATGTAAAAACAAAATGAATAAAAACGAGAATGACTCATTTCAGGGGTTTCTAATTTGGCAAGATTAAATCACCACAGGTCTAGAATTTTCCTGGCACCAAACGCCACAGACCAGGCTTTGGAAGGAAACAATAGCAGTGACCTACTCGAGCAGTCCCATAACTCATTTTACCCATTCATATGGGGTCCAGTTTTCATTTCAGTCTAAACACCACAGAGACCAAATGCCTGTTTTGATTACGCTGACTCCTTAATATGAGTTTTGGTAACATAACAATCTCCTTCCTGAAACCTTAATTTTCCCTCTTGTTTACTTGTGAGGCAAACATTAATTGAGTGCTTCTGGTACAGCTGAAACACTGCACAGAGGGCGCTAGGGAATTATAAAGTATAAGACAAACTGTCTGCCATTGAGAATGCCGCTACCTTAAAAAAGGAGACAGAATAAATATAAACACATAAACACCAGTACAGGGTAAAATCAAGGAGACCGCAGGAGAGCAATATGCAAGTTTTAAGGCGAAGACGAATCAGATGTTAAACAGCGACCACAAATCCCATGCGGGGAACTGAGTACCTGAAAGGCAGTCCTCCCAAGTCTCTTTTTTAATTTCTGTGATGCAGGCTTTCGCCTCTGAACTTACTCAATCTAATGGGGGGTCCCCCAGGGGCTTCTGAATACTTCGTCCCATCTTGTTGGTTAATCAGTTCACATACTTGGTTAAGCACTTCACATACTGAAATATTACTTTGTTACAAGCTACTTGATCTGTATTGCCTTTTATATTACAGTGTAGTATATACACAATATATATCTAAATATGTATATTTTATGTCTGTATTATATTTAAATATAGATTACATAATATCTGTACGTATTTAAGAAGATACCCAGTCTGCTCACACCTAAATGGCACGATGCCATTCAAATGCGGAGTCATAATTAACACACTTTTGCCCGCAGAATAAATGACTGCAGGTCTTTCGAGGGCAGGCAGAAATCTGGCAGGTGGCCTTGCAATTAGAGCACCACAGAAGACGTAAACAACCATCCCATACGCGTCTCTAATCTAGCAAAACAACTTTTCCCCTCTTTTATTTTCACCTATAAAAATGGAGAAAGATCACTTCAGTGACCTCTATTTTGCAGAGAAAGTAAAAGAAGAGGTGAAGCCAACATCCTCTCCGTTTCGGAGAGAAAAGGAAAAGACTTCCACATGGTAAACAGGGCCCCTGGGAATGAACAGCGGCATCCCCATTCCTCACATATTCAAATATAAATCTCTCACCTCTTAGCTGCAAAGCTCTTTTCTTAACGTGCTTTTTACCCACAGATTTCTTCTGGGAAGAAAAAGCCAAATTTGGACTAACTGTTAAATTCTCTGGTAGAATCAGATTTCTCACCCTTACTCACACACTTAAGCCACTATTTTCAGAAACTTTCACTTAAATACTTGAGTTTTCTCCATCTAACATTTTATTCATTCAACTAAAATGTACAGAACATTTGCTAAACTCTAGGTACTGTGCTAAAAATCCCAGCCCAGGGAAGCTTTGATTTTAATGAGGTAAGCAATAAAGGGAAATTTTTAAAGTAAATTACACAATATGTTAGACACTAATAAGTTCTATGGGAAAAAATGAGAGCCAGGTACAGCAATCAAGAATTAGAGGTGAAGGTTTACAAATTTAGATAGACTAGTCAAGAAGGTCTCAGTGAAAAAGTGACTAGAACAGTCTCCAATCAATATAAAATCTCCTTTCTCTCTAGATTATAAGTCAATTCATAAGTTGCTTCACCTTTTCCATCTTCAATTTTTATTGCTACGTGTTAATTCTGAAAAAGATCCATTTCAACTAAGATGAAGTTCCACACAAAGACATTGCTGTATACAGTTCCCACTTTCCTCCCCCTAAAACTTTTCTGCATACTCACAAAAACAAATTAGAAATATGAGGGAGCAAGACGGAAACAGAGCCGATACACATTAAAAAAAAAAAAAGAAAGAAAGAAAGAAACAAGTAACACTGGCATAATCTTCATAAGAAATGTATGGAATACAAACAAAGAAAAGGAGAAAAAATTTTGCTGAAAACTATAAAAGCAGCCATGGAACAATGGGAAATACACACTGTTAGCCAGTATGAGAAGAAGAAAGACTGCAAAAATGTTATTTCTCCCAAAATTAATTGCTAAGTGTAATGCAACTCCATTAAAAGTATCAAGGTTGAGCAGAACAATTCTAATGCCACTGAACAGGGCTTCTTACATATGGACCCGTGTAAGAACCCACCAGAGAGTTTTCTTGGACTACACCTGCTGTGTCCCTCCCTAGACTCACTAAACTGCAATTCGTAAAGACCACATATACTCTGCCACAGCTTCCCAGATAACTCTGATACACAGCACTGGGTAAGAACAGATGATCAGGAATAATAAATAAAAGGAAAGCTAACTGGAAGAAAAAGGATATGAATCTATTTTCAAGCTACAAAAATAAGATCAATGCAGTAGCTGAAGTATAGATAAACACACCAATGGGGAAGAATCAACTTCTAAACTTCCCAGGAATGCTCTGTACTCACATGTGATGAAAGAGAAGTCATAAACTAACAGGGAAGAAATAGGCTGTAATCTAACTTGTTTTAAGAAAACTGAGGAGGAGCTTAAACTTCAGCTATACTTCATACTACAAAGACCTACACACACACACACACACACACACACACACACACAGAGACAAAACCAGGTGCATTGAAAACTAAAATAGGTGGAGGGTCAAAAAGATAAGAACTAAAGAAATGACTGAAAAAGAAAAAATAAGAAAATTTAGTTGTTGGTTTTTTTTACCAGATCACTTAAAATGAAGAAAAAGGGGGAACAGACATTGACCCACAAATTAGATTAGAATACAAACAGTGAGCAAACAGATGACAGATTATAAAACAGTAAACAGAATATGATTCTATTCTATACTACCAGCTCACCTATTTGTTAGGATATATACTCAAATGCTAACAGTAATTGACTCTGGTTGATTTTTTTCCTCTTAGTTTATGTTCAGTTTCTTAATGTCATTCAGCAAATTTGTATCACATTTAAATTTTTTAAATGATAACTTTTTCAAAGCTATTTAGTTAATTTTTTCACTGATTTCTTTTTCATATAATGGCAATTTTGGCACATAATGCTGCTGCTGCTGCTGCTAAGTCGCTTCAGTCGTGTCCAACTCTGTGCGACCCCATAGACGGCAGCCCACCAGGCTCGCTCGTCCCTGGGATTCTCCAGGCAAGAACACTGGAGTGGGTTGCCATTTCCTTCTCCAATGCAGGAAAGGGAAAGGTGAACATAATAGTGTAGGCTTAAACTCTTCATGTGTGTTTTAAGCATTTTGTTCATCTTAAAAAAATGTTTTCTGCTAAATACTGCTTTGTTATTTCTTATAAATCTTCAGCCTGCAGAAACTTTCTGCTCTAATAGATTGCAGTTTTTTTAAACTGGAATAACTAATTGTCCAACCACAGCAGTAAGTTATGGCAACTGAGTACTCAATAAAAAGGATATACTGGAGCAAACCAAATTTCTATTAATACAACAGAGGATAAACGAGTTTGGCACAGAGAAGGTGTAGTCGTTCAGTCGTGTCTCTTTGCAATCCTATTGACTGCATGTAGCTGCCAGGCTTCTCTGTCCACAGGATCTTCCAGGCATGACTACTGGAGTGGGTTGTTGTTTCCTTCTCCAGGGGGTCTACCAGACCCAGGGAATCGCACTCAGGCCTCAGGGGACCTGGTAAATAACTGCTCAACAAATGAGTCAGAATAAGACTGTTCACCAGTTTAAGGGTCCTACCCTAAGATATCAGCAGGAACAACCTGAATGTCCAACACAGAATACTTGCAGCACTTTTTTTTTTTCCTACAAAATGTATGCGTGCTCTAAGATAAATCCAAAGCTACAAAACATAAAGAACATTCACAATCCCAACAGATCAGACTAGATTTAAAACATTTCTATTTGGTCCAGAATTAGCAAGACACCTAAAAAAAGGAACGCATGCCTGCAAAAAGTTCTAAGTGACGTTACATTAAGTGAAATAAGCCAGTTACAAAAAGACAAACACTGGATGAGTCTATTTATATCAGGTATGTAGTCAAATTCATAGAAACACAGAGTAGAAGGGTGGTTACCCAGGCCAGGGGGAGGAGGAAGTGGGAACTGGTTGAGTGGGTAGAGTTTCGCAAGATAAAAAAGTTTTGGACATCTGTTATATTATGACTACTGAACTTTATACTTGAAAATGGTTAAGATGGTAAACTTTGTGATGTGTGTATGTGTTTACTACAATTAAAAAGTTGATAAAAAACTCTTAAAGTAACATAAAATGCCTCACATTTCACCAAATTACCAAGTCAAATGCCTGCTGTTGCTTCTGTTCAGCTTTCAAGCTAAGAATGCACGATTTTCACATTTTTTAATTGTTGGAAAAAAATTTAGAGAGTGATATTTTGAGACACGTGAAAACTGTATGAAGTTTAAATGTCAGCGTCCATCCGTAAAGTTTTATGTATTGCCTAAGGCTGCTTTCTTGCTCTTACAGCAGGGCTACATAGTTACTTCAGAGACTGTATGTGTGCATGTGGTCAGCAAAGCTTAAAGTATTTACCCTCCTGGCGCTTCATGAGGAATGTTTTCTAATTCCTGATATGGGGTGTGGGAAACCGGGCTCTCTTCTGCACACTGAGTGTAAACGGCAATGAAATACAACACAAAGCAAGGACTTCGCATCTCCATACCTGTTAACCCAGCAGTGTTAGTTTGTCAGAAAGAAATGTAAAACTCACAGAAATTTTTATATTAAACAAACTGTTGCAGCAAGATGAACCCAGGAAGTCTGATTCTAGACCCTAAGCTCAGAGCCAAGACTAAGGCACAGTCTACACTTAAATACTGAACCAAAGAGAATAAAACAGCTTCTCGTGTTTCATCAAGTAACAACTGTTAAAAACTGGTATTCCTGAAGTTCTATTATTCTGAACTAACAAATAACACCTTAAAGTGATTACTATCAAGTTATACATTTATTTTAAAAGACATTTTCTAGGTTGAACCATATGAAATTACAGATATTCAAAGGTTTACAATATGAGTAGCAGGGCTCAGATGCTAAAGATGGCTCAGATGGTAAAGAATCTGCCTGTAAGGCAGGCAACCTTGGATCCTTGGGTTGGAAAAATCCCCTGCAGAAGGAAATGGCAGCCCACTCCAGTATTCTTTCCTGAGAAATCCCATGGACAGAGGAGCCTGGTGGGCTACTGTTCATGGGGTCACAAAGAGTCGGACACCACTGAGTGACTAACACTTACCTAATATCATAAAATGAAAAGTAGGCACAGATCAAACAAAATCCATCCTGAGTATGGATGAGCCCCAAATCGAAAGCTTACTTTCAGCAAAACAGCACGTCTGTTGCATAAATTAATGTAATTACTTGAATTTTTATTGATTGTATAGTTTTGTTGGCATTTAATTTGCAAGTTTGTTTTCTTTTATAACTTCATAAGTGCTATAACCTGACATTTATTCTGCATTGGCATCGATGTATGTAAAATTATGACACACACAATTAAGTCAAACGGAGGATGTTTTCCTTGGAAAAGGAACTCTTTCCAAAGTTTGAGGACACTGTGTATCACGTGAACATCAAACGCATCCTACCACAGAATTTTGAGAAAAAAAAAAAAAACCAGATCACAACCCACTTGCACTCTGTCTCACAAATCAGGTGTTAATGGCTGACAGCAGAGCCCAACCATCAGGGCGAGCGGGTGAGGGGGTAACAAAAAGACCATTCTCACAAACCGTAACACTCAAAACGAAGCGGCCATCTCTGAGCCTCAGTTTTCTCTTCCGTAAAACTGGGACAATGGTTTACACTGTGGGGTTACAGAATGCATCAGAGGTACTCCAGGGAAAGCACATAACATCTAATAAACACACCTAACAGTAACTGAGCAGTTAACCGCATGCCAGACACGCACGCAATCTGTTGCATGTTTGCATGCAATTGCATACAGAATGTATGCATTTCTGTTGCCGCTTTCATGCATTTTTAGGCATATGACACTTTATAGACATCACTCAAAGAATAATTAGAGCCACCACACTCTCTGAAATAGGTCTCAGCATATCCCTGGTTTTAACAATGCTAAAGCTGAGGCCCTGGGATGCTCAGTCATCTGCCCAAAGGTCACGTAGCCAGTGAGAGGCCAGGCCAAGACAGGCTCGTAACGTCTAACACTAGGAAGCTGTTTTTCTTCTCCACACAAAAGTACCTCAATCAATGGAAGCAATCATGATGATATCGGTGTCCCTAGTTTACCCAAATGAGAACACACAAATGTTGCTTCTCTTAAATCTAGCCACAGACCGTCTAGTGCACTGCAGCCTCTGAGGGGTCCTCCAGCCACTCGGATCATAAACCTTTCTGGAATGATATTTTTTCAACTGGTGTTAGGCTTCTCTCTATAAAATCGGGGGCAGACGGCGTACCCTTCTTTTCGAAAGGCTTCAAAATTTAGCTGACAGCAGTGTCAACATCAATGTCCTCTTCTCGGGGTGCTAAACGGTCCCTCCCGAGCCTCTCCTCCTCCGTGTCCCCATGGTTGGAAACTCTAGACTTAGCCACGAGGCATCAGGGTGTACACACACAGCGCTTGTGGGAGGGAGACAGAGACATCGTCAGCACCAAGTACGCCGCCCGGATGAAAACTGCTTGGTGCACAGCTGGTGACTAAACCCCAGAAAGGCCACGCCTTCAACAATGAGCCTGTTTTCTCCTTATCTTCTATGTTCTTCCTGCTTGTGTGTGTTAAGTCACTTCAGTCACGTCCAACTCTTTGCAACCCCATGGACTGTAGCCCGCCAGGCTCCTCTGTCCATGGGATTCTTCAGGCAAGAACACTGGAGTGGGTTGCCCTGCCCTCATCCAGGGGATCTTCCCAACCCAGGGATCGAACCTGCAGTTCTTAAGGTCTCCTGCATTGGTAGGCCGGTTCTTTACCACTAGCACCACCTGGGAAGCCCTTCTCCTGCTCAGAATGGAGCAAAAATGACAAAGATTTTCAAGTTCATTCTCAACTGGCAAATCGGCTTATTTTCATTTTTCAAATGAGTATTATAGTAGAGTGATAAAATAGATAATTTTCAGAAATGAGAAAAAATGTTGTAAGGTGATAATAGTTCTCAACCACCCTCAAACCTTATACCCTAGAATCAAGTATACAAGGTACGAAAAAATAAATGTTTTACATTGTAACAGAGTCTAACTTTTTTTGGAGAAAACAGCCACCAGCAGTTTATAACTCCCAAAAAAGTTTAACCAAAGCCCTACAGATTTGGTGTGGTTTTTTTTTTTTTTTGGCCCTGCATAGCTGCAACTTTGAAATGTTCCAAAATACTTTATTACATGGCCCTGCTAACATGTTAGGTTTAAAAACAAATATGAACCCCTTTGAGAACCAATCTAAGCCTGACTTCATTGGTAGAAAAAACATGAGAGAGACACTATTAGTGCCATTTTTTCAGAGTCTGTAGAGAGTGTTCAGGAAAACTATTAACTATTATTAAGATGCAGTTAGGTAAGAATCAGAGTAGACAATATGAAGAGTAGTAAACGTACTTACAAAACAGAAATAGAGTCACAGACACAGAAAACAAATGTATGGTTACCAAAGAGGAAAGGAAAGGGGGGATGAATCCTGAGTTTGGGATTCACATTCACACACTAGTATATATAAAACAGACCAACAAGGGCCTACTTCACAGCACAGGCAACTGCACTCAGTATCTCGTAAAAACCTACGACGGAAAAGTGAAAGCGTCAGCCACTGGGTCGTGCCCGACTCTGTGCGACCCCATGGACTGCAGCCAGCCAAGCGCTGCTGTTGGTGGAACACTCCAGGCAAGAACACTGAAGTTGCCCTTCCCTTCTCCAGGGGATCTTCCCAACTCGAGGGTCCAACCCAGGTCTCCGGCATGCCAGGCAGACTCTTTCCAGTCTGAGCCCCCAGGGGAGCGCAGGCGCCGCTCTGCTTGCCTCCACAGTGGAGAAGAATCAAAGACTCCATCACTGTGCTGTACCCCTGAAACTAAGGCAACACGGACCAAGGACGGGTGCTGCCGGCCGCTCAGGCGGGGCCAGCCCTCGGCCACCCCGTGGAGCGCAGGGCAGTAACAACAGGAGTGAGAGCAGCCATCCTAACAGGTAGGCACGGCAGAAGTAGGGAGGGGCAGCTGTCCGAGCGCTTGCTCTGTGCCAGGCTCCGATCTAAGGGCATTACACGGTCATCTCGTCTCTTTCTAGGTGACACAGGGCCCTAAGGCAGAGTCTGCAGATTGCCTTGCCCAGTACTTAATACTATGTGACCTTGGGCAAATTATCTCATTTTCCTTACTTGCAAGTGGAGATAACAGAAGTTACCTCACAGGGTTGCTGTGAGAATCAGCCATTAAAAATACATCTGGTGCATAATAAAGACCAAAGGGCCAGTTTACTGTTATTATGATCTGATTTCAGAGATGACGACATGAGGCACAGAGTGAGTCACTTTTCCAGAGTCACACAGCTGGTAATGTCACACCTGGGGCTTGAGCCCAAGGCTGACTCTTAAGTCCATATACTTAACCTCTTCAAAAAAGCCCCTGCAGCTTTCAAGTATCTTTTATATATATACACTTAGTTATAAGTATATAAGTAAGGAGATCAGTCCTGAGTGTTCATTGGAAGGACTGATGCTGAAGCTGAAACTCCATTACTTTGGCCACCTCATGTGAAGAACTGACTCATTAGGAAAGACCCTGATGCTGGGAAAGATTGAGGTCAGGAGGAGAAGGGGACGACAGAGGATGAGATGGTTAGATGGCATCACTGACTCAATGGACATGAGTCTGAATAAACTCCGGGAGTGGGGGATAGACAGGGAGGCCTGGCATGCTGCAGTCCCATGGGGTCACAAAGAGTTGGACACGACTGAGTGACTGAACTGAACTGATGTATATAAATATATGTATATATTTATATTTGCATCTCAGGAAAATGTGTAAGAAGTTCATCAAGTAGGATAAATGGTACCAGGGAATGAATGACTGTGCTGGAGCCTACTGGCTAAGCACCCCAGGGTCAAAACTTCCACTGGATGCTGATATTTCACAAAACACAGACAGTCCCAGGTGTGGCCTGAAGGTCATGTTTTAGGGAGAAAGAACATACACATAAATATTTTGACTTGGAACAACAATGGAAGATTGCAAAACCAGAAACAGCAAAAAAAAAAAAATTGAAACAGTCAGAAACAAGGTTTTTTCCTGACTCCAGGAACAAATATACCTTTTAAAATATCCTGCCCTAACCCTCCCCGCCCCCAGCATCACCATCTACCTCACTCCTCAAGCCATGAAATTTTCTACCTGATACACTCTCTTCAACATATTTTTTGCTGATCTTATCACTTCAGTAACTATTTTGACCTTCTGGTATTTATGTTTTCGAGGAAAAACATTTGTCAAAAACATTATTTACTTAAGAACAAGGAAGGGGGATTCCCTGGTGGCTCCCCTGGTGGCTCTGGGGTAAACAGTTGTCCAGCCAGTGCGAGCGATACGGGTTCGACCCCTGATCCGGGAGGGTCCCACACGCCTTAGCCTGGGCACCCCAAGTACTCAGCTCTAGAGACCGGGGGCCACAGACACTGAGCCCAGGAACCTCAACTACTGCAATCCGTGTGCCCTAGAACGCCTGCTCCATGACAAGAAAGGCCACTGCGACAAGAAGGCTGTGCCCCGCAGCTAGAGAGAAGCCCGTGCCCCGCAGCTAGAGAGAAGCCCACAGAGCAAGGAGGACCCAGCACAGCCAAGACTACACCAATAGACAATAGCATTAAAAAAGAACTAGGAAGAGTCAAGATTTGCAGATGATGAAGATTAAAGTGGCAATAAATTTAATCTCCTTTTATTTTACCCTTTTCATAGACTTTCACCCTGCTGTTGATTCAGAAAGAAGGTATTCTCCTGCATGTGGAAGAGCAAGATCAAAATTTTCTTTTTCTCCTACTTGATAACTACTCGATAATACATCAAGAGGGACTGTATTTCTACAATTCATTGTCTTTATTTTTTTTTTTACATAAGCAGAATTAACAACTTATGGCTATCTTTTCCTTTAGTGAAAATCTCAATGCAGCAATAAG
The DNA here is from genome assembly GCF_014754425.2 of Oryx dammah. NCBI lineage: Eukaryota > Metazoa > Chordata > Mammalia > Artiodactyla > Bovidae > Oryx > Oryx dammah. The sequence goes on from NW_024070189.1 coordinate 8,882,781, forward strand.
AATGAAGCAAAGTAATGGAAATGCAACAATTAAAAACTTTGTATGTCAGATGTTTTTTTTAGAACAGGGGAGCTATGTTCTTCCAGTTGACCAAAAAACAGCCACTTTTCTAGGTAAAAGTCAAGTATTCACCAAGGCTCACTGACTTACTATAAGAAGCTTCTGTGCCAAACTGTTAGGAAATAAAAAATGGTTAGTTTTAAATTGGTCAGCCAAGTAGTACAGGAAAATCCTACCACACCAGCTTCAGGAAGCTTCCTCAATGTTCCTCAGGTAAAGGCTGTTTTACATGCCAGAATAAGAAAGCCTATGAAGATTAACATGTTCACCAAATAAAATGTAACACTGCAATGTCAAATCTGGTGAAACTCTACTAGGATGCATTTAAGCGTCCTCCAACATCAACAGATTAACAATGCATCAAACTGTCCCATGCACTATCAAAAAATAACAAAACAGCAACAACAACAAAAAAAAACTGATGAAAAAAAAATACCCAATGATATTTTTTAAGTCTAAGAGAGGAATGAGTTTTATCCACAAGGCTGGAGCACCCAATAAGAGAAAAACAGCAGACTCTTTTGGGTGTTTAGCAGAGAAGGGATCAGTTTGTCATAGGACCACATGTGGCCTTTCAGAAAGTCAGAGAAGCAGGCTGGGCCAAAAAAAAAAAAAAAAAATCAATAGAAGCAATAAAATTCCCACAAAAAAACGTTCACATAAAGATGATATGAATACACACACATGGACTGCATAGTTTTTTCATTCACATCAGTACAACAACCGATGTACTATCATAATTTGGAAGAAAGGTTATTGGGTTCTTTTGTTCCTCCTCTTGGCGGGCCCTCTGTGCTCTAAGTTATACCAATTTGAAATGAACAGGACTTGCAGAACTCTAAAATAAGCATTTCACACCTAGTTTTTTTTACCAAGTATTTCATTTATTTCACCCCGTATCATACAGGAAACTCGCTCTAACATACCTAATGCAGCTCCTCTATGAGTCATTCCAGTAATACAGAGCTAGTTTAGCAAGTCTGTGGCTGCCCTTTCCCATATGTGTATTGAATCAGGTCAATATGAATTGAATCGTAGCCCTAAAATGATGTTCACGTCTTAACTTCTAGTACCTGTGAATGTGACCTTATTTGAAAATAGGGTCTACGCAGGTGATCAAGCTTAGGTCACAGGAATGGGCTATCATCCAATGACTGTGTCCTTAATAAACACAGGAAACAGACAGTGTGATACAGAAGAAAGGCCAGGTGAAGACAAAGGGAGAATTCTATCGACAAGCCAAGGGATGGCTGGAGCTACCAAAAGTTCAGAGAAGGGTGGAGGGGCTCTTGCTCACACTCCGAGAGGGAAGCAGCCCTGCCAGGACACTGATCTCAGAGCCTCTGGAACTCTGAGACAGTCAGTTTCTGAGGTTTAAGCCATTAGCCTGTGGGCTTTTGTTAGAGCAGCCCCAGGAGAGGAACACACAGGCCGTGGCCTGAGTTGTCCCCAGCTTGCAGGGTGTGGCTGGGCGCTCGAGACACCTCCCAGAACGCTTGCAGCACCCACGATTCCACCCTGGTGCGAACTGGTATGAAAAACCCGGAGATGAGGGTAGGAAATACGTCCTTCTGAAATGTTAAAGAGGTCCTGTATTTGTTTAAAACACATTTTCCGTGTTTTACTTCCCTTCCTCCGTACAACCACGCTGGGGAAGAAATCGGTAAGCAGACAGGGAAACTAAACCTCGGCCAGCTGGATGTTCTGGCCAGTGTTACATGAACACCAGGGCAGAGCTGCTGTTTGCATCAGTTTTTCTCTAGTAGGGAATAATATAACCCTAAATATTTTCATTTGGAACGACGGTGGCACTTAGAAGTGGTGCCTTTTCAAGTGACCCCAGGAAGAAAAAGAACGACATCACACAGACTGAGTAGGCTGAGGACCTCCGTGACCCAGGCCAGGCGGAGCAGATCAGAAGAAACTGGTAGAAAAGGTGACACATCACTTCTGAACTTGGCCTTGAAGGAAGAGATGGAGAGACTAATAGGAAAGAGGTACTGTGGGGGTTGCAAAGAGTCAGACGTGACTGAGCGACTAAGCCCACGGTGCATGGGCTTCCTTGGTGGATCAGCTGCAGGGTCCTCCTAAAGGACCCGCCTGCAATGCAGGAGACCTGAGTTCCATCCCTGGGTTGGGAAGATCCCCCGGAGGACAGCATGGACACCCACTCCAGGGACGGCATGGACACCCACTCCAGCATTCCTGCCTGGAGAATCCCATGGACAGAAGAGCCTGGCGGGCTACAGTCCACGGGGTCACAAAGAGTTGGACACGACTGAGCGACTAAGCACAGCACAGCACCATGGTGAATGCATGAGACATCAAGGAGAAAAACAGTCAAGTAAGTGGAAGGTCTCAACAAACACGAGGAAGGCCTTCAAGTGACTGACTGAGAAGTCCAGGGAGAGCTGAGATGGGCTTAAAGTAAGAGATGGGCTCTTCCACTGAGCTCATAGAGGGGTCACCATCGAGAGACTCAACACGTAGACATCTCTGTCAGGTTTTTAGCAAGGTGGGAAGAAGGAAGCTGTCCCAGGAGCAGTGTTAAACTCAGGTGAGTGGCCAAGCAACCTGGAGTTGTGCGGTTTTGAAAAGCTGGTTATGACCGAAGAGAATGTAATGAATCTATTCAGACGCTCTACGTTTCAAGCATTGGCAAGGCATCCTTGACATCTTTCTTCTTTCCACCTGTATTTCTACACACCCTGGGCTCCTTGGGAATCTCTGGGGGAGAGGGGTCCCCATGCCAACCTCAGGACCTTGTGCTTGCTCTTCCCTCTGCTTAGAAGAGGGTTTGTGCATTGTTGAGTTCTCCCGTTTCATTTGGGTCTTAGTTCAGACGCCACATCTTCAAAGAGGTCCTTCTTGACTATCCTATATGAGGGGACCTCCTCTGTCATTCTCAAATTCCTTACACAGCTTCATTTTTCCTTACAGGACTTATCTGAAATTATATATATAATAATGTATATATATATTTATTTATAAAAAAGCAGAGACATTACTTTGCCAACAGAGGTCTGTCTAGTCAAGGCTATGGTTTTTCCAGTAGTCATCTATGGATGTGAGAGTTGGACTCTAAAGAAATCTGAGCGCCGGAGAATTGATGCTTTTGAACTGTGGTGTTGGAGAAGACTCTTGAGAGTCCCTTGGACTGCAAGGAGATCCAACCAGTCCATTCTGAAGGAGATCAGTCCTGGGTGTTCATTGGAAGGACTGATGTGAAGCTGAAACTCCAATACTTTGGCCACTTCATGCGAAGAGTTGACTCATTGGAAAAGACCCTGATGCTGGGAGGGATTGGGAGCAGGAGGAGAAGGGGACGACACAGGATGAGATGGTTGGATGGCATCACCGACTCTATGGACATGAGTTTGGGTGAACTCTGGGAGTTGGTGATGGACAGGGAGGCCTGGCATGCTGAATTCCATGAGGTCGCAAAGAGTTGGACATGACTGAGAGACTGAACTGAACTGAATATTTATATATTTATTATACTTATACTTAACTTATATTTATATATTTATTATATTTATATATTTTTAAATTTACTGATTAACCACCATGCCCATTAATATGTCAACTCCATGAATACAGGGATCTTGTGTATCTTGGTCATAGAAATAGTCCCAAAGCTTGGCATAAAGTTTAAAACTCACTAAATATTTGTTGAATGAATAAAAGAAAATTCCATCTTATCCCCAAGTATAACTGATGTTATCCCCTGAATCACTTCTCATTGTCACTACCACTTCCCAGTACATACAGCAGGCTTAGCACCTCCTGTCAATCCACTTGGATTAGTTCAGAAGCCACCCACCACTCTCCACTGCCACCCAGGCCCCCCTCCAACTCACTCCCCCAACAGATGACCCTACCAAAACAAAAATCTCATGGGGTCAGCAACCCCTGTTTCAACACTCTCCACAGTCCTTGGGATAAAGACCAAACTCTCAACTGGCCCCAGCCTGAGTATCCAGCCTCACCTTACTCCATTCTCCCCCGAATTCCAAGTCCTCAGTTCCTTGATTCCAGCCTATTCCCTTCTGTTGTGGGGCTTCAGCACTAACTTCCCTCTGCTGTGTGCAACACTCTTTTCCCTACTTTTTCTCATGTTCTCCTACTCATGCTTCTGTTATCATGCAAACATCACTTCCTCGGGGCGGGGGGGAGGGGTCCTGTTATACAAACCCACAAAACCTACCGCTCTATTCAGAGCACTTACCTGTTTGCAATCACGCAATTATTAATTGCTGTGCTTTTAAAAAAGTTAATTAATGACTCTCTTCATCTTGGACTCTACGCCCCACGACAGCCGCGGATCACTAATGTTTTGCTCCCTCTCGGATCTCCAGGGTCAAGAGTAGCCCTGGTAACATGGCCAGAATAAGTGATGCTGAATAAGTGATGTGTGCATGTGTGCAAAATCGCTTCAGTCGTGTTCGACTCTTTACAACCCTATGGACTGTAGCCCCACCGGGCCCCTCTGTCCATGAGATGAGATTCTCCAGGCAAGAACACTGGAGTGGGTTGCCATGCCCTCCTCCGGGGGAATCTTCCCATCCCTGGGATGGAAACTGCGTCTCCTGCATTGCAGGCAGGCTCTTTACCGCCTACCCTACCAGAAACACAAAGCTAGAAGTTAATCTCAAATACACAGATGTAAAAACTTTCCACAAACACTTACAAAAAGCCAAACACAAAGAAATTAGTGGAAAACTGTAACAGGATGACAAGCTGCTATTAAAAAAACAGGAGACAGGGAAAGCCCAGGGCAATGCAAACTTTGAAGTGGGGCTGACTGCAGACTAGAAAAGAATGGGACCAACACGCTCTGTTTTATTAAGTAACTGGAACCAGTTCAAACAATTTGTTAAAACTACATAGTTATAACTTAGGTAATGGCAGTAACTAGGTGAAAGGTTACATTTACATATCCTATTAACAGACTCCTTGACTCATCAATCTCTCTGGAGACATTTATCTATGCAAAGAAACCCTTCAGACTCTCCTCCTCGGCACTTTCCCTTATAAAAATTCTCCCCAAAGTCCTTAGTCCCCTGGAAAATGTTTTAAAGACATTTCACTGTGGTCGATTAGGCATGCAGTAATAGCTAAGCGAGGCAACTTGGCCATGGAGGAAATGGTTTATAATAGAACAAACCTACTTTGCTCCTGATTAAAATTACTGGTGTGCAACTTGACAAAATGCACACCCTCAAAAGTTCTGAGCACGACAGGAAGTCACAGGTTAAAGGACGAAGCCGAATATGTGACCTCAGGGTTACTGTTATAATCACCTAACGTCAGAACCCAGATCCCTCTAAATTCTCTGGGGGAAACAAAGAGCTGATCACTTTATTTTGATTTCCTTATTTCAGGCCGATTTTAAAATAAGATGTTAACAGTGACGTGGGTGAAAAGCAATCTGGTATCATTTCCTTTCACGTGAACCCGTCAGTGACTCATGCAATAAACAGCAGGTCTCCTGGTTCGTTTCGCTGCTGGAGCCAGTTTTCCAAAGATGATTTACCACGCCCAGCCTGAGAAGGGGCAGCGTGAAACTGGTGAAATTCTGCTCTTCAGAAATACAACAGACAACAATGATTTCTAATGTCACGCTATCTGTATAAAGAGAAGGGAGGCACAAGTCAATGCAAGCCTAAAGCCCCGGCTAGGAACCGTGGCAAACAAGCAGGAAAGAGGAAAAGGAAAGCACATTGAAGACTGATGTGACCATCTTTGGGGGAGAGGAGGGAAGAATGTGGCCGGGGGGGTCTCCAACCTTTTCCACTCCTACCAAAATAAAATATTTTTAACTCATAATTTAAAAAAATAAAACATTTAGCAAAGTAGCATTAAAACACTGAATGGAACAAAACCTCCCTAACTGAAACCTTTATGGAGGGACTCTGCTGCTGCTGCTGCTAAGTCGCTTCAGTCGTGTCCGACTTTGTGCGATCCCATAGACGGCAGCCCAACAGGCTCCCCCATCCCTGGGATTCTCCAGGCAAGAACACTGGAGTGGGTTGCCATTGCCTTCTCCAATGCAGGAAAGTGAAAAGTGAAAGTCAAGTCGCTCAGTCGTGTCTGATCCTTAGCGACCCCATGGACTGCAGCCTACCAGGCTCCTCCATCCTTGGGATTTTCCAGGCAAGAGTACTGGAGTGGGGTGCCATTGCCTTCTCCGATGGAGGGACTCTACATTAGTACAAACCCTGATAGCAGCTGACCTTGAATCTCCCAGAAGTTACTGCAACTGGAGAAGGATTATCTGTGGAAATTAGTAGGGCAAGCAAGAGATAAATGTATAACTCATGTAAGTTTTCTTTAAACACTATAGAAGCCTCCTCCTGCTGCTGCTAAGTCGCTTCAGTCATGTCCGACCCTGTGCGACCCCATAGAAGGCAGCCCACCAGGCTCCCCTGTCCCTGGGATTCTCCAGGGAAGAACACTGGAGTGGGTTGCCATTTCCTTCTCCAGTTACTTGCAAATGATCATCTTTCTACTTCAAAATTAACATTTCCTCTTTATGAAAGCTTTCCTCAAAAGAGTTCTACAAGGGGGCATCCTTAGCAGGTTCTGGGTAGTGAATATAAGCACTCAATAAGATCAACCTTTAAAACAGTCTAAAGCTTTGATTTTTTAAAAAACATGAGTTAGTCTTCGTATAAGTGAAATGTGACCGTGCTACAAATAACGACCATCATGAAGCAAATTCCTTCCAGCACAGGTGTGTGAAATTCACAATATCTGAAGTTTTCAAGTCATTACTTCTCATAGAAATAGCGGATGGTAGCCAGATTCTTGGAGAAGGCAATGGCACCCCACTCCAGTACTCTTGGCTGGAGAATCCCATGGATGGAGGAGCCTGGTAGGGTGCAGTCCATGGGGTCGCGAAGAGTCAGACACGACTGAGCGACTTGACTTTCACTTTTCACTTTCCTGCATTGGAGAAGGAAATGGCAACCCACTCCAGTGTTCTTGCCTGGAGAATCCCAGGGACGGGGGAGCCTGTTGGGCTGCTGTCTATGGGATCGCACAGAGTCGGACACGACTAAAGTGACTTAGCAGCAGCAGCAGCAGCAGCAGCCTGGTTCTTCCGTAAGGGTCTCCACCTGTACTCTTTAGAACTCCTACCCCTGTCCCTTGTTTTGCTTACGTTGTGACCGCAGCACCAGCAGTCAACACGGCAGCCTCAACATGGGTCAGAATGTGTCCCTTGCGGCTGCCGCAGCTGTTGGCTAGACTGACAGTTACAGAAGGACAGGAAGAAAGTTGTGCCGGCTCTTCCCAAAGATTGTGGTCCACGCCCTCCTCAACGCGAGCTGCCCGCGCCTGATAGGAACGCAGATCTGCTGCTTTTCTTGGGTCCTGGCGCTTCCCCACCTCCACTGTGTCATTTAAGGTTGTGATTTACACTTCTGTGTTTTTGTGGGTTGGTTTTCTTTTTTTCTGAGTCCAGTTTCTTCTTTTCCTGAGGCTGTCCTCATAAACTCCCTGAACGGGAGCCAGGTGGAAACTTCCCTGTGCCCTCATCCTTTCCTTGCATGCAGGCGGCAGAGCTGGGTGGCAGCAGGCGCTGTCTGGGTGCTGCTGGACCAGCTGGGTTCCGGAACCTCGCTGCCCACGTGCCACTCTTGTTCTTGCCCGTTAGGCACAGCCTGGACTTGGAGCTGAAGGCAGCATTCAGAGACTCCAGCTCCTTCCAGCCCAGACCTCTAGCTCATGGTCACATGTGATTTTGAGGAATGCCACCTGTATGGAAAACTCGCATAGCCACATGGCCCCAGTCCAACCAGTCTCCAAGCCAACACTGCAGACAATTCTCTACATTTTCCCCTCAGCAGGTATGAGCTAAATACCGTACTAATTATTCATGCAGAAATATCTCCCTTGTACAAAGGAACCTCTATGAATCTAACACCATCTAACAGGCATTTCCATGCTGCCATAGTCAACAGCGTCTGCCTCTACTCATCCAAGAATACAAAAAGTCTGACGCTTTAAACCAGCAACATCCAACAGACCTTTCAGACCTTTCTGCAACAATGGAAATGTTTTATTATCTGCTCTGCCTGCTATAGTAGCCACTTGCCCCGTGTGGCTATTAAGCATTTTCCATGTGGCTAGAGTGACTGAGGAAGTAAATTTTTTCATATTAATTAATTGAAACAAGTCTAAACAATGTGGCCCCTGGCTAAGCTCCACGGCTAGTACTAACAAATAAGCGTGCCTCAGTTTCATGGATGCTGTCACAAGGAATGAGATTACTAGGTCAGAGACAAAGGATTACGTTACTCAAAAAACAAAAACCCAGTAGCAGGAGTATTAGCATAGTTATGCCAGTGCTATGAAACCCAGTTCCTACAGTATGATGGGTAGAGGGCAGGCAATACCTATCTACCCAATGATTTGCACTAGAGAGGGGATTCCTGAGCTTAGAGTGTACCAAATCTTTTATAACGCACAGTAAACTGACCTATGCTTTGCTCCATAGACAAAGACTACTTCTATTTTCCATAGCTATATGCTGTACCAAAGTCCCTGAAAAGATAGTCTGGAATGAAAACAGTCAGCACCTCTGCTCACAAAATGTGCGGACACCTGAGGGACTAAGGGAGAGCTATTTCCCAACAGTGGAAGTTCAAACACATCTCTGCAAGCTACCCATCTCTCTCCAATCCTGCTTGAGTATCTGCTTCTAGATGGACTTCTTAATAGCACCATTGTGACAGCTTTCAAAACAGTTATCACTATAGCCTCTTCCCAGGCATTTTTCCATACAGTAGCTAGAATGCGGGTTTCCCAGGTGGTACAGTGGTAAAAAAGAATCTGCCTGCCAATGCAGGAGACACAAGAGACGCAGGTTCGATCCCTCAGTGAGGAAAATCCCCTGGAGTAGGAAATGGCAACCCACTGCAGTCTTCTTGCCTAGGAAATCCCATGGACGTGCTATCGTCCATGGAGTCGCAGAGAGTCAGACTTGAATGAATGATGGAACACGTGCGCACACGCAGACACAGCCAGGATGCACCTCGTAAACACAAACCTCATCAGTGCTCTCGCTCCAGCCTTCGATGTCATCCGCTGCGCTGGGGATTAAGCCAGCCCTCCTCAGCCAGCGCCACGAGGCCCTGAAGGAAGCAGGTCTGCCCCTACCTACGGGCTCATCCATCGCCTCTTCTAAGATGCTTTCCTTTAGCTGCACTAAACTTCTCTCATTCCCTAAAAGGCAGGCCATACGGTGGTGGCCCCGGGTTGAATACCAACTACAAAATGCGTCTGTTTTGGCCCCCATGATAAGTTTTAAAAACATTTCGGCCATTTCACATTTATGAAATATGAATATTAAGCTCTTCTTTAAAAATCAGGGCGTCTGGCAACACTTGGCTGCTTCCCAACCTGACCACGCTGGGCTGCAGTTGAGTTTCTACTGACCCCTTTAGACGAAGCCTGGGTTCTCCGGCTGCCACGCCGCTCCAGCTCTCCCTTCTTTATGCTTTTACATTATCCACCTGACTTCGGTTCCAAGCACGAGGCTCTGTTCGCCTTGGTCTGGGACACTCCAGTCCTCCAGCTTCTTCGGTCGCGGACTATCACTCATTCTCCAGGGTGTAGTACGCTCATGGGAAGTCTTCCCTGACCACTACCAACCCCAGTTGGGATCAGGCGACATCTATCCACTGAGGCCTCCACTATCATCCTGTGTGTTGTCTGTGGGTCTCTGCATTACTCCACACACCAATCACCCAAGACTGATTTTCTGTTTAAAGTCTGTACCTTGCCCCAAACTTTTAGGTCCTAAGAAAGTGACACTAACTGGCTTGTATCCCATTGCATGCCAGTGCCTACGAAGCCCCAACACATAGTAGGAGCTCAATAAACCCTTGTTAAATAAATTAATAAAGCCATTGGGAATGGCTAATTCAAAATACTGAAGGTGGCGATGTAGTCATATTTTTATGCACGTATTTATTTTAAAACTTTGGACCTCTGAATTGTCATTCTCCTCCCCCCAGAAAACTGAAATAACTACCTGCATAACAGGGATGAAACTAGTAACAGGCAATGGGCTAATAAGCACTTCACATTGATTAGTTCATTTAATCCTTTCAAGAGCCTTTGGAGTTAAGTACTTCCTTTATTACTATTCTTTGGCAGATGAGGAAACTGAGAATTTGGGAGATGAAAGGTAACTTACCCAGAGTTACAAGACTAGTAAATGCCTGGCGAGACTCAAACCCAGGCTCATCAAAACCCCAAAGCCAAAATTCTTAACCATACACAACTATAACTGTGAGATTTTTGATGCGCCCTGGATGATAAGAGACCACGTGTGGTAAGGACAAACCAGAGAACTATTTTCAGGCTGTTGAAAGTATAGTTCTACTCCTGCCATTAGCTGTGCAACCTTGGCTAAGAAGAAGGTCTTATTCTCTACATCAGTACGGTAAACTGTAGAGACAAGATGATGCCAACTTCTCTCTTGGAGGTGGGAGGAGAAGGGGATGACAGAGGATGAGATGGTGGCTTGGGTGAACTCCAGGAGCTGGTGATGGACAGAGAGGCCTGGCGTGCTGCGGTCCATAGGGTCGCAAAGAGTCGGACACGACTAAGCGACTGAACTGAACTGAACGCTCAGAAGACTTGAGAGCACACCAACTACCAACATAATGCAGACAGCCCTTCTCTTTGGCTGTTTGTACGTGCTTTCCACAATCAGCTTTTACTAACTGAAGGAGTTAGAAGGCGAGAGAAAGTTCTTACATGCACAAGAAGCTTTCTGGCTTGATATTCATGACCATTACACCAAATCACACAGGTCCAGGGCAGTGACAGAATCTTTAACCTCAGCTCACAAATAGGGAAATAAAGGTACTGAGCAATAAGGCCAAGCCTACAGTTACCTTCATATTCCTCAGGCTGCCCAGAAACCCGCCTTGCCTCCCTGTGTGGGCTGAGCCCAAGCTCTCAAAGCCAAGCGGTGGTGGTGGTTTAGTCGTTCATTCGTGTCCGACTCTTTGTGACCCTATGGACATCAGGCTCCTCTGTCCATAGGATTCTCCAGGCAAGAATACTGGACTGGGCTGCCATTTCCTTCTCCACTCAAAACCAAGGACTGGTAGGTCATGTCTATGAAATTCTACACATATCCTGCAGATGGGTGAATTCTTCCAAGGAGCAGGAAAAGAATCAGAAATGTCACCAAGTCACACCAAATACAACCTGATGGTCCATCTGGTTTTTCCAAGTGGGATTCCTGCCCATTCTTTGCGCCAAGTCAAACCTTTTTTAAATGGTTTCTTAAAAAATGTCTAAGAATCTTGCGACCTTTTTTTTTCAAATCTCGTAACTTTTTAAGCCAAATTCTAGAACCAATCCAGGGCCCACCAGGCCGCAAAGTGTTCAAGTTTCAACTGATTTCAATCTCTGTATCTTTTTCCTAGGCATTATAATTTCCTTTCTCAAGGACTTAAGAAAAAAATTGTATATGGACATCATAGATTCACTGACTAAAGTTAGAATTGAAATTTCTACAGTTTTTAATGGGCTTCCCCTGTGGCTCAGTTGGTAAAGAATCTGCCAGCAATGTGGGAGACCTGGGTTCGATACCTGGGTTGGGAAGAGCTACTGGAGAAGGGAAAGGCTTTTTAAGAGTTTTTAACATTTATTACTGCATACACATATATGGATGCTTTTCTGAGCCTTCATTCTAAAAATATAGATTTTATTTCCAAGGATGGCTCCCATTTGATGATGTAGAGGCACTTGAAATTTTATTTCAGAAAACACCAGCTTAACTAAACTTACTGTTTCCAATCTACTGAGTATATTCACCAAAAAGTGGTCTTAAAGGGCCTTCAGTAATGTATTCTTGACTACTCTGTCATTTGTAGTTATTAGAATATATGATATTTACATAAAATATGAAATAAAAACAGTATTTAAGTTAGATTGAAAGTTTCTCTAGGGTAAGGAATATATTCTATCAGTTAGTTCAGTCACTAGTTGTGTCCAACTCTTTGCAACCACATGGACTGCGGCACACCAGGCCTCCCTATCCACCATCAAATCCCACAGTTTACTCAGACTCATGTCCATTGAGTCAGTGATGCCATCCAACCATATCATCCTCTGTCATCCCCTTCTCCTCCCCGCTTCAATCCTTCCCAGCGTCAGGGTCTTTCCCAGTGAGTCAGTTCTTCAAATCAGGTGGCCAAAGTATTGGAGTTTCAGCTTCAGCATCAGTCCTTCCAATAAATATTCAAAACTGATTTCCTTTAGGATGGACTGGCTGGATCTCCCTGCTATCCAAGGGACTCTCAAGAGTCTTCTCCAACACTACAGTTCAAAAGCATTAATTCTTTGGCATTCAGCTTTCTTTATAGTCCAACTCTCACATCCATATATGACTACTGGAAAAATAATAGCTTTGACTACAAGGACTTTTGTTGGCAAAGTAATGTCTCTGCTTTTTAATATGCTGTCGAGATTGGTCATAGCTTTTCTTCCAAGGACCAAGCATCTTTTAATTTCATGGCTGCAGTCACCATCTGCAGTGATTTTGGAGCCTCCAAAAATAAAGTCAGCTACTCTTTCCATTGTTTCCCCATCTATTTGCTATGAAGTGATGGGATCAGATGCCAGGATCTTTGTTTTCTAAATGCTGAGCTTTAAGCCAACTTTTTCACTCTCTTCTTTCACTTCCATCGAGAGGCTCTTTAGTGCTTCTTCACTTTCTGCCATAAGGGTGGTATCATCTGCATATCTGAGGTTATTGATGTTTCTCCCAGCAATCTTGATTCCAGCTTGTGCTTCATCCAGCCCAGCATTTTACATGATATACTCTGCATATAAGTTAAATAAGGAGGGTGAAAATATGCAGCCTCGACGTACTCCATTCCCGATTTGGAACTGATCTGTTGTTCCATGTCCAGTTCTAACTTTTGATTCTTGACCTGCATACAGATTTCTCAGGAGGAAGGTCAGGTGGTCTGATATTCCCATCTCTTTAAGAATCAAAGGCTTTGACATAGCCGTTAATAGAAAGAAGCACATAGAAGCACATAGCACAATGCATTGCACAATATAGGAACTCATGAAATGCCTATTAAATCAGGAATTCATAAACAAGGGGCCACAGCTATTGAACCTCAAGTCTAAAGCTGACTTCTTAGGCCTTTTAACTGCTTTCTTCATAAGTAAGAGTGGTGCTAACACTGCTTCTTATGCCTGTGCTTTTAAATGGAAAATTTACAAATGATAGTGCACATGTAGCTTGTTTGAGCTAAATTCTGAACTTACTTTACTAAAATAAGTCTACTTCCTGAACTGTTGAAATTAAAAGCAAATTTAATTTTGCACCTAAGATGGAAAAAAAGAGGTTTTAGAGACTGTCAAGCACCCTAAGCAAGCACAGAACTTATTTCCAAAGACGTGTGCTAATAACGACCTTCTGCTATTTGAAAGCCTCTGACCACAGAAGAAATATGTAAGATCTATAGTTCTGCACCTTCGGGTGAGGAAGAGATGATTTCAATTCGGAACACTAAATATCAGACCCAGAAACACGAGTTTTGACCCAAAGCAGTCAGGGACATAAAATCAATCTTGTCTCAGATGAAGGACCTGAACTCAGATAACCAGAACACAGGACGTTCAGAAGACCAGGGACCACGGCTCAAAACCAAGGAACACACCCGAATCATCCTCACACCGACCCTCAGCAGCGGACAAAGCGGACCCACGGTTTACAGACGAGAACACCGGGTGTCCAGAAAAGGTCGCGTCCCAAGGCCACCTTGATGGGAAGGAGACTTAGAAGCAGGCTTCATTGCCTAGTTTCCAACTATCCGAGCTGTGGTTACTTTCCATCCCGCCTCTGCAATCACTCTTCGCGGGCGTGTTATCCTCTCCGGCTGGCAGAAAACGGGCAGGAAGGCGTGCGGAGCTGGGCAAGGACAAGAGACCAGAGCGCAGGGAATTTCCACCGCTTCCCGGCTCTCGCCGACACCCAGGCACCTCGGGCAGCCACTGGGCTGAGCCCCGCGCTTCCACCCGAAGCCAGTCCGGGGCGAGGGACGGGTGGAGGGGGAGTGGCGATCGGGGAGCCGGGGAGCCTTTCTCACCGGCAGGGAGAGCTCTCCAAGTTGGGGGTGGGGGGCAGAAAAGGGCGAAAGAACTATCTCACCCACAGAGGGGCGAGGGCGCCAGGAGAAGCACGAAGGAAGGAGCCCCGGACAGGAGGGTGACCCTTCGCCCACGGCCTCGGCTCCCAGGGGTGCCGAGGGCTGGTCGGAGAAGTTGCAGGGGCTCGCAGCGGTTGCGAGGCGCGCTCGGTCCCCGAGACCCTCCCCGGGCGCGGCGCCAGGTCCCCCCCGCGACCCCCGGGCAGCCCGGGTGGAAACCCAAGCCCGCGCGCGCGGGCAGCCGAGACAGCGGGCTCCGGGCGCCCGCGGGCATCCGCGCAACTTCCCGGGCCCCCTCCCACGCCCCCACCCGCGCCCGCGCCCCGCGCGCCCGTCGGCGGCCGCGGCACCCACCTGCGCGGCGGCGGGCGCAGCCCGGGACGGAAGCGCGAGCGGCGGGCGGAGTTCGTTGCGAGGCTCCGGCTCCCGGGGCGGGGACAGGCCGAGCGCGCGGCGGCGGCGAGGGCGGCGGGGGCTCCCGGTGACTCCGCCCGCCGCGCGCACTCCGCTCCGGGGAGCGGCTCCCGGGCCCGCCCCGCGCCCCGTCCTCCCGCGCGCAGGGGGCTGCGAAACGCGGTCCCCGCGGGGTCGCGCGCCGCGTCCCGGGGGTCTCCCCGCGGGGGCCTGCGTCCCGGGGGTTGGCACTTACTCGCGGCCCGGAGGCGGCGGCCAGCCGGGGCTCCCGCCCGGGGCAGGGAGAGGGGTCAAGGCCGCGACCGAGAGTCCCCGGAGGCCCGAGGAGCCGCCCGGCGAGGTGGCCGCGCAGGCTGCCCGGAGCGAGGCCGCGGAAAATGTCCGACTGGCTCCCTCCGCCTGGCGCGGGGCTGGGACGACTGTTCCCGAGAGAGGAATAGAACCCTCCGAACCCCCCCACCCCCCGCCCTCCTGCTCCCGCCCCGGGTTAGGGACTCCCGCCAAGAAAGTGCGCGGAACCGGCGAACCGGGGCCGCCGGGTGGATCCTGCGGGAAAAGTGCAGTCTCCTTGCCCGTGCACGTGCCTGGCCACCCGGTTCGCGCTGTCCCTCCCCGCACCCCTGGCCTTAGCGGGGAGCCCTTGCCTAGCTTGGCTTCCCACTTCTGTACATCCTTGTTTTTTTTTCCCTTTCAAAACCCTTTTCATCCCGCACGACGCCCAGCGCGCACTCTATGACCACGTTCGCCCCTAAACTGCAGACATGGAACCCAGGAATCAACCCCTTTCCCCTTCCCCGCGCTCCAAAGCAGGACAAAACTGGGCGCCAGGGATCTGGAATGTTCCAGTCGGAAGGGTTTATACCCAAGTAGCCAGACGCTGCTCATTACTGACTCCCCACCCCGCAGACACACACACACAAATTAACAGACGCCTTTAACTCAAGAGCCGCACTTTGCCAGTGCCTTTACCTGAGCGCCAGAGAGTTGATGCTTTTGAAGTGTGGTGTTGGAGAAGACTCTTGAGAGTCCCTTGGACTGCAAGGGGATCCAACCAGTCCATTCTGAAGGAGATCAGTCCTGAGTGTTCATTGGAAGGACTGATGCTGAAGCTGAAACTCCAATACTTTGGCCACCTGATTTGAAAAACTGACTCACTGGAAAAGACCCTGATGCTGGGAAAGATTGAAGGCAGGAGGAGAAAGGGATGACCGAGGATGAGATGGTTGGATGGCATCACCGACTCGATGGACATGAGTTTGGGTGGACTAGGGGAGTTGGTGATGGACAGGAAGGCCTAGCGTGCTGCATTCCATGGGGTCGCAAAGAGTCGGACACGACTGAACTGAACTGAAGACACTTATTAGTCTCCTCTGCCCTGGGTTATTAACTGAAGCAAGCAGTTGGGATCTGCCCCCATCCCCCGCCCCACGCACTTAAATAAGTCACTCTAGGTGAGAAAAGAAGGAAATGGAGGGAGTGGAGTCCTAAGATTGTAGTGGTTGTTATTCTTAAGTTCAATTCAATGCATTTGTAATGTCAAGGTCATTTTCCGGTCCAATGCGTTGACCACATTTTTACCTTAAAATGTAGGAGGACGCTTGGGACAACACCACCAATGTTACCTCTGGGCAGCCTTCTCTGACACCCTTGAGGTCCTGCTAGACCCTGCCACGGCTTCAGCTGCGCTCACAGGGAGCCAGTGTGCCCGAGGGAGCCACCAGCAAGTCTGGATGCCAGCGGGTTACAGCCTCAGGGCGTTGCTGGTTGTACACAGTCCAGCCACTGATCGCTGAAGCCTGGCATGTACTTAGTGAGCCAGCCACCACGGCCACTTCAAAAGTGAGGAGAGGACTCCTTTGTCCCCGCCTCTGGGAACCGCCCGCCAGGGGTCCACTTGTGCACTGTAGAAGCACCATCACAAACCCGGGCCTTAGTGTCCCAGTTTCTCTTTTGGAACGACTGCTTCCTATTTAATTGTAAAATCTCCTTTCCTTCTCTTGTTTCCTGTAGTGCCCAAGAGGCTAAGCTTTTGAAAGTTCAAGAGGCTTGAAGAGACCAGCATAAAGTTATTCTTTCTCTTCTCACTAGAAGAAACATCCTCTGAAATGGAACCTTATGCCACGTACATCCTTTCTGAATATGGTAACCTCCCGGTATCTAGTAGTTATCGTAATTTTATATAAAGAATACATACAATCTTGTGAAAAATGTCCAGGCAGCTAGTGAGGATAAAGAGTCCTGTTTTCCCCTGGGAAAAATTCTGGTAGGGAAAAAAAAAGAAGAAGCTGAGCGAGTTCATTTGTCTGCAGCAGAATTGGTCTCAGGCTGTGTTAAAAGTTGATGCAGATGGACATTTGTCCATAAACCTCCCGCTTCCTCAGTTGACCTTCACAGCAGTGTTGGCCACCAAACCCTGCCAGTTCCACAAGGCAGCCCACCTCACCCCAAAGTGTCAGGGTCTTCAGACGCTGGTGCCTACGACTGCTGGTCTTGGAAGAGACAGTGTCTTAGTGTCTTAGAATTTAGAGCACAAGTAACAGAGCAAATGAAGATCCATGGAGAATCTTTCTCATACTCCTTATTTTTAAACTTTTCTGGGAGTCATTTCATTGTAAAGTTGGGTCCAATGGTCAAAACTCAACCTGGGCAGTTGCAGGAATGTGCTGGCATATAGAGTTTCCTGAAAAGAAATAAAAATGCACCCTTCCTCATTACACAGCACTTCCAATAAAATCTAAGAGTTCACAACCTTTATTGAGAACAGAAAGGTACATCCAAATGGTATAACAAGCTTCAAATTGGTTGTATCAAGCAGTCAACTTTGCTTATGCACATTCAGAATGACAAGAGAAAAAATAGTAATTTCAATTTGCAAGTCGTCAAAAAGCACCTTGTGGGCCACTTAATGAATAGCCCCATGTTAAATTAGTTATATATGTTTGTTCTTTCACAAATAAATTTTCCTCTGAAATACAGACATCTGTCATGGAGTCAATTATCTTGCACAGCATGTGCTATAAAAGCACATAAAAGAAATAATATACCGCATTGCTTATTTGAAAGTAATCAGGAATACCATGAACACTGGCATGTCTTTAATTTCATGGTGTTAAGAAAAAACTATAGGAGTATGAAGTAGTAAACCCTTTCCTCTCTGTGTACTAAATTACCTATTGCGATATATATAGGAGGAAACATTTTTTTTTCCCCCATTAACTGCCAGAAATACCAGGGGACTGTTTTCTTGTCTTCCTCTACTAACCCCTGTAGAAGGAATGTGAACATGAAGCTTCCTTTGAAAACAAAGGGGTCATCACACTCTGACCAGCTGTGAAGTATGCAGAAGACCAAGGTTAGAAAGGGTATTATCATTTGAATGAGGCTAGACTTTTAAGGGGTAGCTCAGCAGTAAAAGAACTGACCTGAAATGCAGGAGACATTGGGTCCAGAAAATCCCTTGAAGGAGAGCATGGCAACCCACTCCAGTATTCCTACCAGGAGATTCCCTGGAGCCTGCTGGACTATGTACGTTTCACGGGGTCACAAAGAGTCGGACACAACTGAAGCAACTGACCACCAAACACAGACTTTTAAGAAATTTATGCATCAAACAGATCCCAAGACGTAAAAAGTGCAAAAGAAGCAGTTTGTTGCTGTTTAGTCCCTAAGTCGTGTCTGACTCTTTGCGACCCCACGACCTGCAGCATGCCAGGCATCTCCATCCTTTACTATATCCCAGAGTTTGCTTAAATTCATGTCCATTGGGTCAGTGATGCCATCCAGCCATCTCATCCTCTCTCCTCCTGCCCTCAATCTTTTCTAGCATAAGGGTCTTTTCCAGTGAGTTGGTTCTTCTTATCAGATGGCCAAAGTATTGGAGCTTCAGCTTCAACAACAGTCCTTCCAATGAAAATTCAAGGTTGATCTCCTTTAGGACTGACTGGTTTGATTTCCTTGCTGTCCACAGGACTCTCAAGAGTCTTCTCCAGCAGCACAATGCAAAAGCATGAATTCTCTGGCTCTCAGCCTTCTTTATGGTCCAACTTTTACATGCGACATGACTCCTGGAAAAACCGTGGCTTTGACTATCTGAACTTTTGTTAGCAAAATGATGTCTCTGCTTTATAACACCCTGTCTAGGTTTGCCATAGCTTTCCTTCCAAGAAGCAAGTGTCTTTTGATTTCATGGCTGCCGTCACTGTCTGCAGTGATTTCAGAGCCCAAGAAAATGTAAGGTTCTAACTGTTGCTTCTTGACCTGCATAAAGATTTCTCAGAAGACAGTAAGGTGGTCTGGTATTCCAGTATCTTAAACAATTTTCCACAGTTGGTTGTGATCCACACAGTCAAAGGCTTTGGCATAGTCAATGAAGCAGAAGTAGAAGTTTTTCTGGAATTCTCTTGCTGTATCTATAATCCAATGGATGTTGGCAACTTGATCTCTGGTTCCTCTGCCTTTTCTAAATCCAGCTTGTACATCTGGAAGTTCTCAGTTCATGTACTGCTGAAGTCTAGCTTGAGGGATTTTGAGCATAACCTTACTAGCCTGTGAAATGAGTGCAGTTGTGCAGTTCTTTGGTGTTGCCCTTCTTTAGGATTGGAATGAAAACTGGCCTTTTCCAGTCATGTGGCCACTGCTGAATTTTCCAAATTTGCTGACATATTGAGTGCAGCACTTTAACAGCATCATGTTTAAGATTTGAAATGGCTCAACTGGAATTCCATCACCTCCAGTAGCTTCGTTTTTAGTCAGACTTCGTTGATAGAATGCAAATGTGAAAGCCTTCTGTTTTTTCAGGCAAACTCCCACTCTCCCTTCTTTCACTGCCTGATTCACACATAAATAAAATGCCAAAATATTTTGCAGCAAGCTCTGCCAGGTTAGGTACACAGAGCCTTCTCGAATATCTTACTCTATCTTGTGGCACTTTAAAATAGACTTGAAAAAAAATTTTAGAAGAATCTTTTGATAGCTTCCCAGAAAGTAGAATGGATTATCATTATGATATAAAGGGGCATCATTCATTTTTAAATCTTGGCTCTACAGGTGTTCCCTGCCCAGGCTGAGGTTGACACTTAAAGGGCCTAATTATGATTCATATATGCACCACATTCCCTAGGAACTGGTCTGTCTAATTTCACACAATCCCTTTATTCATAGGACAAAAATAAATTTCAGTCTTAGTGGCTAAGCATAGTGATTCTTTTTTGCTTTGGTTTGTTTTTGATTAATTTTCATTATAGTTTCTTTAAAATGTTGCATTAATTTCTACAGCAAAGTGAACCCGCCATACATATGCATTACGTCCCCTCTCTTGGATTTTCTTCCCGTTTCGGTCACCCCAGAGCAATGAGGAGCAGTCCCTGAGGCACAGAGGAGGTTCTCATTATTATCTATTTTATACATGGTGGTGTTTGTTTATCAGCCCCAATCTCCCCACTTGAATAAGCACAGTGATTCTTGATCCTGACTGCACAATGAAATTACCTGGGGGGCTTCAAATTCCCCGCAACGCTGCTTCAGACCAAATAATCAAGACTCTCTGGGAGTGGGGTGTGAGAATATGGGTTCACTTATTTCTCTAAGTAGTTTTATGTGTAGTCAGGGCAGCCGTTGGTAGAATGTAAACACCTTGCAAATAAAAATAAAGCATTCTTGTTTTATATGTTTAATATGCTATTTAATATGAGTTCATCTACCTATTAGGTGCAGTTTTGTTTTACTGCTTTTGAATCAAGAAAACTGTTCATTTGCTTTGACATGCTAAGTTTTTCATACCAGATTATGTTCTCTTTCCCCAGCTTTCTGGCTAAGATAGCAAGGCTGGCTCACAAAACCCATGGCCTACTCTCATTTTAGTGGGTTTGTTACTAAAATCAAAGCCATAGATCACTGCAGGAAAACAGACTTGTGGGAAATTGAATCTTATTAAGTCTTAAATTCCTACAAGTAATACCCTTAGCTATTAAACCATTATCCAATTTAGTAGTTAAAAAACAGATACATGTTATAATTAACTCTCTCTGTAAAGTCCAAGGTTTAGAAACAAAATAATTACAAAGACAACCAGGATCATCAATTTTATGTAGAGTCAGTGCTAATGAAGAACCAAATATTTGATTCTAAAAAGAGTATTGAAATGCTACCAGCAATATCACATAAGTAGTTAATACTTTGAGTATGCTTGTGAAATGAAAATAAATCTGACCCCAAAGAGAACAGGTAATAGATTTTATGTATACTATTATAATGTAAGCTATAAAAACTTTCCCCATACACAATTTAGTATGATGGAGGGAGGTGGAATTGGGGGGAGGGATATAAGAAGGAAATCAATTAATAGGAAATGGATTTACTGGGAAAGTTGAAGAGCCTAATAGTATTTGACTGGATTGTAGAGTTTACAAGGTCAGCCAAGTCACAAAGGCTAAGTGAATAATGCTGTTCTCCACTGCCTTTTTTGGAAAGTTACTAGTAGGATGAGAAGTTGATATGTCAGAGACAAGGGCTGCAGTAGCCACTGAATCACTAGAAATTTCTGCAAATCAGTGTCTCCAATACTGCTCCATAGACTTTGATTTTTTTAAAACAAGAAATTAATTTAGGGAATTCCTCACCAGATAGAGTAATTTAATTTCCTAATTAAAAAGTGGATATCCCGTGTATTTTTTAAGTGAAAAATATACAAAGAGTTATTAGTACATGTAGATGAAGTTAGTAGGCCTAAAAGACTCTTCAAAAACACTTGAGTGTATGATCTCAATTTTGTTGAATAAGAAAAAAAATATATCGTACTTTTCTGGACTTTCCAAAATAAGTATGTAATACATTTATTGCTAGAAAAACGTTCGATGTTATTTTTAAAAGGCATAATCTATGCCCTTTGTCATAGCATTCTGTTTCTTTTCAGTGACTTGAAAACTGAAAATGAAACACATTTGCTACACAAATAGCTTTCTTTCCCATCATATTTGTATTTTATTTTCATTCTGCAGCTGTAGATTTGCATCTCTATTTAAGTTCCTAGTGGGATGGAATTGGAGATTTGGTTTCAATAAGAAAAGCCTCGGATGTGTGAAGAGTGATACAGACTTTTCAGTCATATTTAGAAGCAAAAGAAAACTTCATAACATGGAAAAGCTTTGTTTTTTAGCATAAATAGGAAAAAAAAAAGGGTTTCAAAGGAGCACACAGGAAGTCAGAACACCTGACTCTCAGTATCGTGCATATGTTGCTAACAAATTATGTGACTCGCACATTGCTTCTCCTCTTGGGGTCTCAGTTTTTCCAAAACAGAGTGAGGGGTTGGCCTCGAGGCCTGAAAACCTCGTTCAAAAATAACATGAGATTATTTTGTGAAAGACACACAAGCATTAACACAAAGAGATGCTTTGAGATTAGACCCCTATGTTTCTGAAATACTGATGGCTACAACAAGCAACTCTTTTTAAATGCCAGCATTTTCCTGGTGCTTGAGAAGCCGGGTTCTAAACTCTGGCCCTTGTGGGAGGAGGCTGTTATGCTGGGAGTGTGCTCTGGTAGGTCTATCCTCCTGAGATAAAGGCCTGAACATCCAGAAAGGACACCGGAGGCACTGCGCACCTGAACACCTGAGGCAGGTCTGGGGAGATTGGTCAGTGGCGGCCACGTTGGTCCCAGGAGCAGAGCAATCAGAGAGAGATGGTCAGCGGTGGGGGGGTTAAGGGGGTGGTGGTGTCCCTGTGTTGGGTTAGGGGAAGTAGACTCTTATGGTTCTTATGAATCATAATAGCAAATATTCACGTTTATTTTTCCTGGCTACATTGTGTCTGGTTTCTCATCCCCATATCTTAGCTTTGCTGAGTTTTAGTGAAAGGCTTGGGTCATTGATCAGGTAGGAGCTGGCAGAGACGTGTGTAAACAGCTGCAGCAAAGGGGAAATGGTGCTGGTGTGACCTGCAGGGCAACCCGGGGTCGCAGTGCAGACGGAGAGGCAAGGGGACCCCCAACCACGGTCTGCGGGCCACGGAGTGGTCCTCGAGTCGCCCGAGAAGGGGAACACGGCCAAAGGCAGCCCTTCCTGTCAATCCATGCAAGTGGAGGACTGGACTATTGTTTGACTGTTTAAGAGAAGGCATCGGAAGGTGGGATTATTGATCACTGAGGATTGTGAGTTACAAGAGATGCCTATTTGTGGAATGCTTTCTATGTGTCAGGCACTGTGGTATGTCCCTCACTTACTGCATTTTGCTGCCTTTCCAGAAAAGGAAATTAGAAAAATAGACTCTCTCAAGGATAGTTCTCGTCCTTTCTTACCACGGCTGCTCCATGAGTCACCAATCCATACAAAGTACAAAGTGAAGTCGCTCAGTTGTGTCCAACTCTGTGCGACCCCATGGACTGTAGCCCACCGGGCTCCTCCATTCATGGAATTTTCCAGGCAAGGGTACTGGAGTGGGTTGCCATTTCCTTCTCCAGGGATGTTCCCGACCCAGGGATTGAACTCCGGTCTCCCGAGTTGCAGGCAGACGCTTTACTATCTGAGCTACCTAATAGAATATGGGTCAATCCGTGGTTTATATTAATAAGTATGTGGCTCTGTTTTTTCAGTTTTTAAAAATGCCATTGTGGTAGGCAGAACAATGGCTTTCAAAGATGTTTACGTGCTAATCCCTGGAGCCCAGGAGTATGGTACTTTATGTGGTAAAAGGGACGTTGCAGATGCGATTAAGGTTAATGACTTAGGGAGGTTTTCCTGGGTTATCAGGGTGTGCCCAACCTAATCATAGGAGTCCTTCAAAGTGGAAGGCAGGAAGGTTGATCAGAAAGATTCAATGAGGGAAGAAGACGAAGGAGAAACGAGACAGGAGAATGACTCAACTGCTCCTTCGGACTTGGAAGCCACGTGGGTCTGGAGGCTGAGAATGACTCCTGACCATCAGCAAGGAAACTGGTTCTAGGGAGCTCATTCCTACAAACCCAAGAGACTGCAGCTGCCAGCAACATCAATGCTCAAGAATATGAAGGCTTCCGAGAGCCTCCAGAAAGGAACATGGCGCTCCAACACCTTGGGTTTCGGCCTAGTGAGACCTGCTTTGGACTTCTGACCTACAGATAAAACATTTGTGTCTTCCAAGGTGCTGGGTTTGCAGTAATTTTTTACATCAGCAATAGAAAAGCAGCATACCCACTAGATGTTTTTTTTCCATAACTAAAAGAATTAATTGAAGTATAATTAATTTACAATGTGTTAATTGCTCTTATACAGCAAGGTGATTCAGTTACATATAATATTCTTTTTTATTAATAGTATTCTTTTCTGTTATGGTCTATCATAGTATGTTGAATATAGTTCCCTGTGCTATAGAGTAGGACCTTGTTGTTTATCCATTCTATGTATAAAAGTTTCCATCTGCTAACCCCACCTCCATCCCTCCCCAACCCCCTCCTGGTTGGCAACCACCAGTCTATGTACGTGATTCTCTTTCTGTTTCATAGGTAGGTTTATTTGTGTCCTATTTTAAATTCCACGTATATCCATTTTTGCCTTTCTCTTTCTGACTTCCTTCGTATGGTAATCTCTAGTTGCATCCATGTTGCTGAAACTGGCGTTATTTCATTCTTTTTTGTGGCTGACTAGCACCCCGCTGTGTGTATGAACCACATCTTTCCCTGTTCATCTGTTGATGGACAGTTAGGTCGTTTCCGTGTCTTGGCTTTTGTGAATAGCCCTGCTGCTGATTTGCATCGTTTGCCCTCTGCACCAGTAGTGCTAGTTGGATATTAACTGATGTTATATGATCGTACCGGAATGGATCATGAATTTCACATCACACATGTATTTCCTCATAGGCCCAATATGACCATCTTAGATCAAGTCCTTATTTGTTTTCAAATTTTCAGCTTGTGAAATGTACCGCAACTTACCAAAGTATGTATAAAATGGACCTATACAGTTAAATATCGACAAAATAAACATATCCATTTTGAAAGAAAATTAAAATGGAGTTGGTATTGCTAAGACAGTCCTCTAAAGTGAAGCTGGGAGGCCTCTGAGGAAGTGAGATTTACGTGTGTTTCAGCCTGGATGGAACTTGACCTTCTGACTGAATCATCAGAGCACCTCCGGAAATTCACAATACTTGTTGAACTCTTACCCTAAAATAACTGATGACCGTCGATCTGCTTATCAGACTTCTCTGCTAAAACAACCTGTGATTTTTTAAAGCTGTTTTAAATATTTTCTGACTCAAGTCAGAGTCCGTTAACAATTCTCGCCAGGCAACATTCAACAGCCTCACAAATTTCTGTCTTTATAAGCCCTTGACTCTTTTTCTTCCTGGGAACATTCTTTCTGGGTTGCCCAAATCTGTCCCCTGAATTGCAATTCTTAAGACTCCAAATAAACTGTTTTCTTATGTGCAAACTTCTGCTTTATTTTTTGTTTAATACCACACATGCCCCATTTAAGAAGTGGGATTTTGCCAAAATCTCAGAAAGGCCCTATGTGATCCTCCTCAGTCTCACCTGCCTGCCTTCCCCAGGGGTGAATAATACCCTGAACTTTATGGCATTCCCTTACCATTCCTTGTAGGTTTTCCACGTTTGTATGTATTCCTCAATGAAAGTATAGTTGTTCATATGTCTTTGACATTTATAAAACTAAAACATGCTGCTAAAATAATTCACAAGACAATTTATATATATATATATACACATAAACATAAATCTGTGACTGTATAATTAATTAATATATACAGTTCTTATAACAGAATTTATATATGCATACACACATAAGTATATAAATACATTTAAGTGTGTATTATATAATTAGCAAGATTATATATAAAATTCTCTTGTGAACTGTCTTCTTTTCCAGTCAACATTATGATCTGGTGGTTCTAACATGGTGATGGAAGTGTGTGTGTGTGTGTGTGCACGCGCGCGCACGCATGCCCGTGCTAATTCACTTCACTTGTGTCCGACTCTTTGCGACCCTATGAACTGTAGACCCACAGGCTCCTCTGTTCCTGAGATTCTCCAGGTAAGAACACTGGGGTGGGTTGCCAAGCCCTCCTCCAGGGGACCTTCCCAACCCAGAGATCGAACCTGCAGCACCTGTGGCTCCTGCACTGGCGGGCAGATTCTCTACCCCTGAGTCACTGAGAGAACTGTAGTTTGCTCATTTGCATTGCTTTGTGTTAATATGTTACGATGCATTGATTCAACTCTTAAGGAATGAGTGATTGCCAAGATATTACTGATACGAGTAATATGGCAGCACACAGTCCGATCCAGGTTTTCTAATGCATATGTGAAGAGCTTCTTTAGGGACTACACCAAGGAGCAGAATTGCTGTTCCTGTGCTGCTGTATCAGGCAGTGCCAAATTTTTTCCAAAGTGGTTGCACTAATTCATTCTTATTACTTTTCTAAGAGTCTTAAGGGGTTTCCCTGGTGGCTCGGAAGGTAAAGAATTTGCCTTCAATGTGGAAATCCTGGATTCAATCCCTGGGTTAGGAAGATTCCCTGGAGAAGGGAACGGCTACCCACTCCAGTGTTCTTGGGGTTTCTCTGGTTGTTCAGATGGTAAAGAATCTGCCTGCAAAATGGGAAATCTGGGCTTGATCCCTGGGTTGGGAAGATCCCCTGGAGAAGAGAATGGCTACCCACTCCAAAATTCTTACCTGGAAAATTCCATGGATGGAGGAGCCTGGCAGGCTACAGTCCATGGGGTCGCAAAGAGCTGGACACAACTGAGCGACTAACACTTTCACATTCTTTAAAGACGTTTAACTGATATTTCTGCCTTCAGTTTTGCTCTAAATCTATCTACCATTAGTCTGGTTTACCTAAAATATGACTTTCAGCATATTGTCCTCACACCTAGATGCTGATTTTACTATAG
Organism: Oryx dammah; assembly: GCF_014754425.2. Lineage (NCBI taxonomy): Eukaryota > Metazoa > Chordata > Mammalia > Artiodactyla > Bovidae > Oryx > Oryx dammah. The sequence continues at coordinate 8,909,336 of NW_024070189.1, forward strand.
AACTTCATGTTTACATCAACAAATCCAAACTCTTTCGACATCTTTCCAAAGTTCCTTTGACTTCTCAGTGAGTTTTTTCCCCTTAGTGCATATTCTTTTTCATTTTTGCCACTAAAACTTCCTGCCCAGAATCCATCCCTTTCCTCTCTGCCTCCTAAATACTGCCCGTTCTTCAAAACCCACTGATATAATTTGACGATCCATTGACTTTATTCCATGTTGCGTGAGTTGGGCAGCCTCCCATCTATTAATAAATCAAAGGCACTCTGAGGAGTTGTGCAAAATGGAAGGTTTTTATGGAAGGAGGGTGGGGCAGTGATGTCATTAGCCAAAGAAAAGAATGAATTGTTCCCAGCCAGGTCACTGTCTCTGGACAGAAAGGCGAGTTCTGTCATGCAGATTACCTCTTCTGCCTCTGAAGGGTAGAGCCTCACATGATTATCTCACTGATGCTGAGCAGAAAATTCTGGACTGGTGGTTTAAGAGTATAGTTCCGGGGAAGGTTGAAGCTGCCATTAGATCAGGTATTCAATCTGGATTTGGTACCGTGAGTTTTTGGCACAAGCGATTTTAGGCTTGTGGTTTTCTCTTTAATGCCTGCTTATCTGTGATATGTTCCCTGGCGATTTCCATCCATTCCCTGAAGTGTGGCATGGCTAATTTGTATAATATAATATGAATTCCCAAATTGTGTTTTAATGGTTAAAGCACCTTTAACACAATTTGGGGGTTCATATTATACGAATTCATGACATATACAAAGAGAAAAACCAAGAACCTAAACAAATTAAGGATTTTGTTTTCAGGACAATATGCCATCAGTTATGCATCATTCTTGAAGCAGAAGCTAGGTGGTCATTTGTCATGGAGTCTTAAAGAAGGAACCCAGGGTTATGTGGTAAGTTGGACCTGACCATCACCACTGTTCCCTTCACTGTGACGGTCTATGGCTCTTTGACTGGCTCTGAGAGACCTGGCAGGGAGCCCTCTATATTCTGACCTCAGCCCTCCTTTCCTTCTTCGTCTGTCAGCAGGCCCTGACGGGACCATATGCTCTCATTCCAGTTGGTCTTCTTCCTGTTGTTAGGGGGAGCACACTGACTGAGACGGCCCAGCGTGGCCAGGCACCATGGTAACCTTATGAGTTGTTTTACGACAGGAGGTCCTGCTAAGGAATAGGGAACTAATAAGCCACCACCAACTGGAAGCGTTCGGGAAAGGTCAAAAGGAGACACCAAGTGTCCGACCACCAACCAGAATCCTTCTCTTTGGCGTCCATCTTGGCTGAACAAGGCGTGCACCACCAGGAAGGACTCTGAGTCAGAATGATTGGCTAAAGACAACCCAGAAACGAATTCCATCACCATAAAACCGGAGACTGCAAGCCACTTGGCAGAGCAGTTCCCCTGGGTTCCCTTACCTTCCCGCTCTCCGCCTGGGTGCCCTTTCCCAATAAAATCTCTTGCTTTCTCAGCACATGTGTCTCCTCAGACAATTCATTTCTGAGTATTAGACAAGAGCCCAATTTCAGGCCCTGGCAGGGGTTCCCCTTCCTGCAACCCTATCTTCTAAACTCATTATTCTGGCTTGTATCTAAGGCTCTGCTTGGGCATCTCTCTCTAAACAGAAGACCTCAACATGCCACCCTGCCCAGCTAAGCACTCTCCACCACGTAAGAACTGTCTAGGAAGCCTCTCCAGGTCATGATACTTTTCTCTCAAAGGATTTTTGGTGCTCAGCATATATTGCCTTGCATAGTTAGCTGTCTTTTTAGGTATAAATGTCAAAATCAGAAACCATGACTTAAACTCAGCTGAACACAGAGTCTTGAACAGTGGTATTATTCAAAGAGACTAAGTCTTGATTGACAGATGATGGATACTGTAGAAATGACTCTGATTCTGATTTCTATTTTGGTTTTATAGATGGCAGATACATTTTACATTCAAAGAAGATTATATTTCCTGCATTGGATTTACTCACATCAGCAAGATTTATGCTTGACTTCTTAGCTGGAATATTATATTGTGATGGTTATTTTTGTTCTGTTTTTTACTTTACCAACCTGCTAGTATTAAATACATAGTGAAAATCAGGATATAGGGCACATACAATCCATGGATGTTGCCAGGCTTCTATTATATCCACAGTAGGAATACTTGGCATCTGTGCTGTTTTGATATGTTTCCCTATTGCTAACCTAATCATTAAGGTTTTTTTTGAATATTTGCTACTGTTGTTTCCTTTGTGTTAGACCTAAGAAAGACCAGCTTCTAATACAAGATGGTTTGACCTAGGATTGCTGAAAATTTGTATCTTAGTTTTCCAATCTTGGCATTTTTTGACGCATACATTTTCTTTTAAGCCTAGACTCATTTAAATGCTAGTGTCTGTTTTCATGCGGCCAGTTTCTTGTTCTCCTCTGTGTATCCTCAGAGCTGATCTGAGTATGGAGATTCCATTCACTTCAAAGGAAACTTCATGCTTGGATCCTCTCCACAGGGGTGCTCAGGCTAAGACAAGAAACAATCCCCATAGCTTCCCCATCCCCCTACATTTGGGAGGAAAACAAAATAGAAAGATTATCCAAATCATTTAGCATTCTAAGTCATTGAATCAGTACAATATACTGGAGCATTCACACACTCTTGCTAGTTCACAGTCTTAAAGACATTAACACTGGGACATTAAAGGTATTTCGATAAGGTAGAATATTCTAGTGTACCGATTGCTTTCAAACAAACCAAATACTCTGTTATTACTCTCATGTGCGTATGTTGGGAATGGTCTCGGGCTGTGGGAGATAATTGTGTGATAGATAGACATACTTTACATGCAAAAAAATATTTTTAAAAGAGGACAAAATACATTATCTTAATATGGTCACAGATAATTGTTAGCTATTAAATGTCCAGTAAGTGTTTTTATCAGAGGTTTGTAAATTGCAATTAATCCGTTATTTAGCTTGATAACTTAAATCTTAAAATTCTTCTCTACTGTTTTTATTGGGAGCGTTAGAACATGCATGATTTAGAGCTCATCAGTTTGGAGATAGGAAATGAATACTTAAAGTGCAGGTACTTTTTATTCTTAAAGATAGAGTGGTAAAGAAATTTCAACCAAGTGTCTGCAGGGGTAACTCATTCATCCATTCATTCTTTATCCAACAAATATTTATGGAGTACCTACTGTGTGGTAGTTACTGTCCTGCTAACTGGGAAATTCTAGTTGAACTAAAGAAGCAAAAGATTTGTTCTTACAACGCAATAACTATCAAGAATGTAGTCCCTAGAACCTTGGGGGTCTCGTACCCCTTTTTGGAGGGTCTATGAAGTCAACATTTGAAAGATTTGCATAACTCAGTGAGCCAATATTTTTCAAATGACCACCTGTAATGTTACTGAATGATTTGGGGGTAAAAGATGCATTTAGCATGAAGACGGACTAGTTGATTTTAGTGTAAAGAAATGCTGTGTGGACTGTTTTATAAATGTCTCAGACCTGGAGATTGTGCTTTAAATTCAGGTAGTTTTTTTTTTTTTTTTTTCTGCTTTTTTCTTTTTTCTCCTTTGTATCTAAATGTTCTATCAACTGTTAAAAGAGGGATGTTGAAATCTCTACCTCATGGCTTTATCTATTTCTCCTACAACATTTCTTTTCTTTTCTCCCTGAAAACTCCACATCCTTCCCAAATCTGTGAGCCAATGAATTATCTTATCTTATTATTATTCTAGTTTCAGTTGCATTTCTACCACTTACAGTAAATTTAACTTAAGTCCTGGACAGAAGCAGAGCTTCAACAATCATTCCCTGGTAACATTATTGTGGTGAGACAAGGACGAAAGAGCAGATAAAGCCAAGAAGGGTCTGGGAATACAGGAACAGAAAAACCAGACCTTGATCATCCTTCCCTGTCCCATGTTGTAACTATTAATGGAACAGTATAACTTGTTTCCCCTCCTACCCCATAGGGAGAAGGTGTTTGCCCTACTCTCCCCAACCCAGTATGCATGCCTCATCCAATCAGCAAATTACCCACAAGACTTCTATCTCACTCCTTGTACCCTGGGAATAAAAGTGGACTAAGGACCCCTGTTCAACGTCGGTTCTCCCTTGAGCTGGCTCGCTATTCTAACAGCGTCTCCCACTCTAATAAACTTTATTTTCTCTGTCATTCTGTCTCATGTCTGGAAATTCTTTTCCAACCCATGCCCAGACCACGACAATTATTTCTCAGACTAATGTCTACCCAAAAAAAAGATGCAAAAATATTTCTCAAACTAATGTCTACAAGAAAAAGAAATGCAAAAAGGCAAAATAGTTGTCTGAGGAGGCCTTACAAATAGCTGTGAAGAGACTAGAAGTGAAAGGCAAAGGAGAAAAGGAAAGATATACCCATTTAAATGCAGAGTTCCAAAGAATAGCAAGGAGAGATAAGAAAGCCTTCCTCAATGATCAATGCAAAGAAATAGAGGAAAACAATAGAATGAGAAAGGCTAGAGTTCTCTTCAAGAAAATTAGAGATACCAAGGGAACATTTCATGCAAAGATGGGCTCGATAAAGGACAGAAATGGTATGGACCTAACAGAAGCAGAAGATATTAAGAAGAGGTGGCAAGAATACACAGAAGAACTGTACAGAAAAGATCTTCACAACCCAGGTAATCATGATGGTGTGATCACTCATCTAGAGCCAGACATCCTGGAATGTGAAGTCAAGTGGGCCTTAGAAAGCATCACTACGAACAAAGCCAGTGGAGGTGATGGAATTCCAGGTGAGCTATTTCAAATCTTGAAAGATGATGCTGTGAAAGTGTTGCACTCAATATGCCAGCAAATTTGAAAAACTCAGCAGTGGCCACAGGACTGGAAAAGGTCCGTTTTCATTCCAATCCCAAAGAAAGGCAATGCCAAAGAATGCTCAAACTACTGCACAATTGCACTCATCTCACATGCTAGTAAAGTAATGCTCAAATTTCTCTAAGCCAGGCTTCAGCAATACGTGAACCGTGAACTTCCAGATGTTCAAGCTGGTTTCAGAAAAGGCAGAGGAACCAGAGATCAAATTTCCAACAGCTGCTGGATCATTGAGAAAGCAAGAGAGTTCCAGAAAAACATCTATTTCTGCTTTATTGACTATGCCAAAGCCTTTGACTGTGTGGATCACAATCAACTGTGGAAAATTCTGAAAGAGATGGGAATACCAGACCACCTGACCTGCCTCTTGAGAAATCTGTATGCAGGTCAGGAAGCAACAGTTAGAACTGGACATGGAACAACAGACTGGTTCTAAATAGGAAAAGGAGTACGTCAAGGCTGTATCTTGTCACCCTGCTTATTTAACTTCTATGCAGAGTATATCATAAGAAATGCTGGGCTGGAAGGACACAAGCTGGAATCAAGATTGCCGGGAGAAATATCAATAACCTCAGATATGCAGATGACACCACCCTTATGGCAGAAAGTGAAGAGGAACTTAAAAGCCTCTGATAAAAGTGAAAGAGGGGAGTGAAAAAGTTGATTTAAAGTTCAACGTTCAGAAAACTAAGATCATGGCATCTGGTCCCATCACTGATGGCGAAACCGTGGAAACAGTGAGAGACTTTATTTTGGGGGGCTCCAAAATCACTGCAGATGGTGACTGCAGCCATGAAATTAAAAGACGCTTACTTCTTGGAAGAAAAGTTATGACCAACATAGACAGCATATTCAAAAGCAGAGACATTACTTTGTCAACAAAGGTCCATCTAGTCAAGGCTATGGTTTTTCCAGTAGTCATGTGTGGATGTGAGAGTTGGACTGTGAAGAAAGCTGAGCGCCGAAGAATTGATGCTTTTGAACTGTAGTGTTGGAGAAGACTCTTGAGAGTCCTTGGACTGAAAGGAGATGCAACTAGTCCATCCTAAAGGAAATCAGCCCTGAATAGTCATTGGAAGGACTGATGCTAAAGCTGAAGCTCCAGTATTTTGGCCACCTAATGTGAACTGACTCATTTGAAAAGATCCTGATGCTGGGAAAGATTGAAGGCAGGAGGAGAAGGGGACCTCAGAAGATGAGATGGTTGGATGGCATCACTGACTCAATGGACATGAGTTTGAGTAAACTCCGGGAGTTGGTGATGGACAGGGAGGCCTGGCGTGCTGCAGTCCATGGGGTCTCAAAGAGTCAGACCCAACTGAGTGACTGCAGTGAACTGAATTGAATGTCTACAGACACATTTTTAGAATGTCCAGAAAACTATACAAATATTAAAATGCTCATTTTTATTTCAATTCTAACTTAAAAATAATTATTGTAAGAATGATCAGGTATAATTGAGGACTAACATTAGTTTTTTTGCTCTGTTTGTCACAAGTCATTTTTGTAAACCAAGGAGAAATACTTATGGTTTAATTAGATACCCAGCCCTGGAACTGGACTGCCTGGATTTGAATCCAAGCAGTATCTTTTTTATAATTACTCTTACCCTTTTATTGTTAGTATCCTTGTCTGTAAAATGCAGAGAATGATAGTGCTAATCTGATAAGATTGGTGTGAATTTTAATGGAGCTGATATGTATAGTGATCTTGGAATATCATCTGCCACATATTAAACGGGCTTCCATAGTGGCTCAGATGATAAAGAATCTGCCTGCAATGTGGGAGACCCAGGTTCAGTCCCTGGGCTGTGAAGCTCCCCTGGAGAAGGAAATGGCTACCCACTCCAGTATTCTTGCTTAGAGAATTCTGCGGCCCTAGGAGCCTTGTGGGCTACAGTCCATGGGATTGCAGAGTTGGACATGACTGAGAGACTAACAACGCCCATAGTAAATGCCCAATAAAGTTCTCTTATTAGATAATGTTTTTGACTCAAGAGAAGAACCTGTAACATCAGATATGCTATAAGTTTTGCCATAGTTTGAATAGAGAAAAATGGTAAAATAAATGACTTATTTTTACATATTAATTCAATGGAATATTATATGGTAGTTAGAATGGATAAAGTGAAGTATCACAGAGTAATATCATATGGATGGATATTGCAATAAAGTCTGCAAATGTTAAAATATCTCCTTCTATGAAGTTATAAACTGTAAAATTAAAATAAGTATGTTTTAGAAATACATAAACCTTTTAAAAGCATACATAAAACTGTGTATTAAAATAAAATTATATTTTTTAAAAAGCAAAAAGGATGACAAGTGTAGCATTTAGGAAGGTTGCCATGGATGGGAGGAGCCTAGGGAAGAGAGTGAGAGGACTGTATTGTTAGAGAAAATTATTGTCAAGATCTTAAGTTTTATTTTGAGTTATGCATTTGCTGTGTCTTATAGCATGTAAAGGCTTCCTTGGTGGCTCAGTTGGTGAAGGATCTGCCTGCAATGTGGGAGACCTGAGTTCGATCCCTGGGTTGGGAAGATCCCCTGGAGATCTTCCTGCAGATCTCCTGGAGATCTTGCCTGCACAGCAGCCCACTCCGGTATTCTTGCCTGCAGAATTCCATGGACGGAGGAATCTGGTGGGCTGCTGAGCAACTAAGGAAACATATAAAGCTGTACAAATTAACTAGACAACTAAATGAAAGGGGAACATGAAGAGATCAATGACAAGAATGTGTCCTGAACTAAAGATAATAATTCATCTAACTGTGTGTATCTGAGTTCCAATGAAAAAGAGAGAGAGAGAGAAATGGGTTACACGTGGCAAATGGTAGTACATACATGCTGAAGAACCATGCTACCAGGTCAATACTGTATTCTTGTTAGATGTGGTGATTTTGTTTCAGCAAAAATCATCTGTCACATTAAGTCAATATTAAGAATTTTTTGAAAATTCCCTGGCAATCCAGTGGTTAGGACTCTGATCTTCCACCTCAGGGGACACAGGCCTGATCCTGGGTCAGGGAATCCCTGCCCCCCACCCCCCACCCCAAAATAGAAGTTTTTTGGTTATATTTACTTATACCTTTAAATTTTAATATAATTGTTGTCCAAATGGTTATGCAATGGGGTTTCCACCTAGTTTTTAGTTTATATTATGATGGAGATAATTTAAGGAATCACTGGACAGTCCTTGGAATTACTTTTGCTTCAAGAGGATTCTATTCTCTCTCTGTTCACCTTTAGCAGACACAGCGCTGTACTCTCAGCGGTTCCATTCTTAAGTTCCTTATTCCAGGGTTTCTCAAAATGAGATCCAGGGTCACCTGAGGGATGCCACACAAAGTGTAAGACTCCACAGTTGTGAGGCTAAGCTACAACAAGAGAGTTATTTGATTAAGAGAAGTCAGAACTTGCATTTAATTCCGGCCATTCTATCAGACATGAAAGAGATTTGCCAAAATGTAAATGATGACCTTTTTCTCATTGCATTTCTTTCACTGTGGAAATACAGGATATATTTTCGTAAATACATTATTAGTGTTACCCTGTAATGGGTTTACTATGGTTATTTTTTGAGATGAATAAATAAATAAATAAAATTTTTAAAATGTCTGCTTTACTTTCTAATACAATATAGATCTTGTCAACAGAAACAAAAGCTCCTTGGAGTCCTCCATGGTTTTCAAGAGACCGAAACTTTTGAGAATTTCTGCTTTGCCCTATCTCCTCTTATTTTTAAATTCCACCTAAGAGCACGCTGAAATGCATAAAACACAGCATCCTATCCTGTCTCAGAGTATATTGAGCAGCTGGTAATTCATCCATCCCTGAGAAGGATCAGGGGAAGCACAGAAGTTTGTCAAGGTGACAGGCTCATGAGAACGCTTGGAGGCAGACTCTGTTAATAGAAAGCAGGTGGGCAGGTACACACTACTGGATAGCTAGACAGCTAAAGCCTGTGGAATTTCTGGAAGAATATTCACGTGAACAGCATTGAAGAACCCCAAAGGCAGCAGGGGAGAGGGAAAGAGAGGATGGGTCCTGCACGTCTGCTCTTTATTTGGCAACTCATTGTGTTTTTCATGGCCTGACGTGGCTTGCTAAGAAGTGTGTCTGTCAGTTTGCCCGGAGGCCAGAACACTGACAGCAGGACAGCAATGTTGTTTTAAACTATGTATAAGTGTGTACACACACAAACACACACACACACACACATAAAATGAAAAATGCCCAGACCTCTGTCAGATATATACAAATCACTTTCACATAAGCTCCTGGGAAAAACTGCATTTACTAGATAATCTCTATTTGTATTTGATGGAAAATGCAATGTCTGGTTTTTGTTTTGTTTTCTTGTTTTGACGTTCATGTCACTGGACTGAGATGAGCCATATTTTAGGCATTAATAAAGGTTTCTCAGTTTTTGCCTAAATCACATAGGAATACAAATCTGAATTAAAAAAAAACTCAAGAAACAGATTTTTAAACAAAAGTGTGCTATTTTTGGAGAGTTTAATAATACCATCTGTGGAAATGTGTATGCTTTAAAATCTAATATTAGCTTAAAATCTTCCATTTCATGAAACTAATTAGCAACAGCATTTCACGCCCTGTTTTTCGGTCCCTCAGTTTTGTTGTTTCCTCAGAAAAAAAAAAGAGGCATTTTTCATTTGATTAAGATTCAGAGTGTTTTTAGACCCATGCACCTTTCTTCATGTAATAGATGAATTACTTCTCAGACATTAAAAAAAAAAAAAGACTTCTGCTCCATTAAGTGCTTCACCAATAAATTCTGATCACGTTTATCATGCTTTATGTAATTGGCTCACACGAGCATATCGATACCACCCACATAACTAAATTTATGAGAGGACATCTGAGGCCATGCCATGTACAAAGCATGCCACTTTTCTCTACCTTAACTCAGGCTGTCATTCTGTACGGTTTGGTGTCTTAGGGAGAAATATGCCAATGTCTCTGTTTTTTTCTATTGCTCTCCTGAGGTTTAAACACACAGGAATTTATCGTATTTCAACAGAAGAGCCTGCTGGCAACAATAAAGCAGGAGAATCTTCAAAGATCTCTTTTGAGGATGCAAATTATCCCATCAGTTCCTGCAGGCTTAGGAACCCTTCCTATTTTCTCTGCAGACCCTCACCTTTGTCTTCCATCCTCCCCCAGCCCACCCTGCATCCTAATAGCTCATCCTGAATTTTCCTGCTTCCAGTAGAAGGAGAACCTGCTGAGATCCAGACTCTATCTGTCGGGGCCCAGTTCTCCTAAACGGATGTGCTGAGCCACTGATACTAAGGAGAGAAACATTGATTTAAAAAAGTCAGTAAGATGCACATTTTGTGAATTTAAGAACAGTGTTTAGGGTTTCTATAGGATTTCTATATTCCTATTTTGTTTTTGGTATCTGCACTGGTAAGGCCCTACAGAAAAAGTGGAGGAGATATTGCAATGAGTTAAAGAGAGGGATGAAAGACATATCTCATATATCTATCATAAACATCTGGAAAACAATTTTTTTTAATGTATAGCAGCTAAGGTAGTTTTCACCATTGTAGTTTTGCTTTAAAGTGTACTCAAAGGAAAACAGGAGCAATTATATGCAAATTAATTTTAAAAAATGAGACATTTATTTAAAAATATTTGATACAGGACTTCCCTGGTGGCTCAGTGGTAAAGAATCCGCCTGCCAGTGCAGGGGCCACGGGTTTGATCCTTGGTCTGGGGAGAACCCACCTGTTGGGGGGCAACCAGCCTGTGCACCACAACTACTGAGGCTTGTATGCCCTGGCGCCTGGGCTCCGTAGAAGAGAAGCCACCACGATGAAGAAGCCATGCTTCTGAACTGCGGTGCTGGAGCAGACTCCTGAGAGTCCCCTGGACTACAAGGAGATCCAGCCAGTCCAGCCTAAAGGACATCAGTCCTGAATTCCTGGAAGGACTGAGGCTGAAGCTGAAACTCCGATACTTTGGCCACCTGATGTGAAGAGCTGACTCACTGGAAAAGACCCTGATGCTGGGAAAGATTGAAGGTGGGAGAAGGAGATGACAGAGGATGAGATGGTTGGATGGCATCACCAACTTCATGCACACGGGTGTGGGTGGACTCCAGGAGTTGGTGATAGATAGGGAGGCCTGGTGTGCTGTGGTTCATGGGGTCGCAAAGAGTTGGACACGACGGAGCAACAGAGCTGAACAGAACTGCACTACTATTTACTGATAAGGTTAAATAACATGACAACTTGGTAACATACTCTGCTCAGTCAGAGGCTTGTTAACATAATTTAGTTGTGCATGAATGTGTCTGTGTGTCTCATGAAAATATGTCCTCTGTGTTTATTTATTAATTATTTTCATAAAAATTTTAAATGCCAAGCCAATCACCTTTATGTTGATATCCTAAATGAACCCAAACCTTGCTTTTCCCTGTAAATTGTATTGGTTGAAGTCCTGGATTTGCAGCGGGGTTTTTGATATCTTTTGTTTTTACAGTCCAGTCTTCCCTTTCTTTTAAAATACAGTTGAGAGATAAAGCTTATCTTGTTTTCAGTGGAAAGGCTAATTCACTTCTAATGCTAATCAGTGTTATGGAGTGCTTGTAAATGAAAGAGGTTACTGTAGGAGACAGCAACACTGGAGTTTGATGCTTACACAGAAATCCTTGCCTCTATCCTTCTTGTCTGTGCTTGTGTACATGCTCAGTCCTGTCCAACTCTTCGCGACCCCATGGACTGTATGTAGCCCACCAGGTTCCATTGTCCATGGGATTTTCCTGGCAAGAATGCTGGAGTGGGTTACCATTTTCTTCTCCAGGGGATCTTCAGGGCTAAGGGATTGAACCCATACCTTCTGCATTTGCTACGTTGGCAGGCAGATTCTCTACCATTGTGCCACCTGGGAAGCACAAGAAATAGGAGAAAGGTTCCACTGAGATTAGAACCCCAATCGCTGGGTTCAGCGTCCAGTGCTAACCATAATACCATGGAACCTCTCTTGTTGCCGCTATCCTTACAATCTGTATTTGGACAAGTTGCTAAACCTCTCTGTCTCCCTATTTTTTCATTTTCTCTTTCTTGATGGTTTCTGGCACAGCGGGAACTTTTTTCTTCTTTTTTGCACCTTCCAAGGTTGCAGCTGGGAAAGAGGTAAGTGAATTTTTGAAATAGGATAATCTAAAATAAACTGGCAAAATCCATTGAACAAATAATTAAGTTACTTAATGGTCTGTGGCTTTGTTTAATTGGTTAATTTCTGAAAATACTCTACTGTAGGTTACAGGCAATTTTAAGAGGATAATAGATAATATGAAATGAGTAGCAGGAATGTGAACAAATTTAAATACAATTAACCAGTTGACATATAAGCCTGATAATTAAAATCAGTCCTTGAATTTAAAGGTGGGATAAAGGTTTTGTACATTATTGTTCCTATTAATTGTGTTTTGCTTTTCGTAAACTTTCAGACGCGGTGCTGCGGACTGTGGACATAGTGGGAATGAGAAGACATGGAGATGATCAGGAAACAATCGCCTGCTTCACAGTTTCTACATGATATCACTTATTAACCAGATAGCAGGAACTACTGACCTTGTACAGCCTTCTAACCTCATGGCCTGATTTTGGAAACAAGCCTGGCTTCTTGTTTCAGAAATTCAGAGAACCCGCATGGCATATCGTAGGACCTGGAACCCATTCATGTAGGTACTGGAAGCACTAAAAATTTTAAGAGAAGCCTGTTAGAAGAAAACCATCTTGCTAAAGAACAACCTGGATTAAGGAAGAGCTACATGTTCATTTTCCAGCTGTGATACAGAGCAAATCCTTTTGTAGAGAGAGAACAAGAGGGAAGTCAAGATAGTGGGTACTGGTGGGGACACGGAAGAGAATTAAAGGCATATTTCTACTTCACATTTTTCTCTAGTACTAGGAAACACTAAGGTTGTTTTCTAATTCTTTTGCTAACATAAGAATGCAAGCAAGCATATCTCTCTGTCCATATTGTTACATTTTCCGTGTGATTTCTTTTACCATCCTAAAAGTTCTTCCTTAGTTAAAAAAAGAAAAACCATTTTCAATGAAAAAAACTCACAGTTTTTCACTTTGGTTTTCTGCTTTATATATTAAAAACTTCATAAATGAAAATGAGCACTAATACAAAAGTTGCAATTTAATCCAATTGCATGGTACTAGCCATGCAGAAACTTATTTTGGAGTCACTTGGCTAAAGCTTTCTTTTTTTTAACAGAATGACATCAGCTCTGTTTCAGGGTTGTCAAATATGCATCATTTCCCCCTTCCAATAAAATTTTAGAAACATTAAAAGAAAAGATGTACAATAAGCAATCGTATATCTACTTTCAGATTTTACACTTAGCATGTTGCTATTTTTGCTTTATTATATACTTACTCATCTATTCATCTTTCTATTCATTCATTGTTTCATCTTTTTTGAGCTCTGCCTCTTTATATAAAATAGGAATAAAATTACTAATAAGTACATGTATTTGAGACTAATTGGAAGGACTGCAAACATAGTTTGTATTTTTCAGAGGATAGTTCTTACAGAGGATTGTATCAGTTTCCTACTGTTGCTGTAAAAAATTATACAAACACAAGGTTAGAGACTTAAAAACAACACAAATTTATTTCTCTTACAGTTCTGGAGGTCAGAGATCTGAAATGAGTCTAACAGGATATAACCAAAGTGTCAGTAGAGCTCTGTTCCTTCTGAAAACTTGAGAGGAAAATCTGTTCTCTTGTCCTTTCCAGCCTCTAAAGGATTGCTTCATTCTTTGGCTTATGGGCCCTTCATCCAGTTTCAAGGTACATCCTTCTAACCTTTTCTTTAAAAAATTTTTTTTAATTGGAAGATAATTGCTTTACAATATTGAGCTGGTTTCCCCACTAACCTTTACTTCCATGCTTTAAGTGTGTGTCTTTATTAATGATTAATCCTCCAGCCTCCCTGTTATAAAGATGCTTATGATTACATTGGACGCACCCAGATGGTCTGGGGTAATCTCTCTGTCGTGATATGTGCTTAGTCGCTCAGTCATGTCCAGTTCTTAATGACCCTATGGACTACAACCACCAGCTTCCTCCATTCATGGAATTCTCCAGGCAAGAATACTGAAGTGGGTAGCTGTTCCTTCTCCAGGGGATCTTTCAGACAGAGGGATGGAACCCTGTCTTCTGCATTGCAGGCAGATTCTGTACCATCTGAGCCATCAGGGAAGCCCAATCTTCCCATTCAGTTCAGTTCAGTTGCTCAGTCATGTCTAACTCTTTGCAACCCCATGAACTGCAGCATGCCAGGCCTCCCTGTCCATCACCAGCTCCCGGAGTTCACCCAAACCTGTGTCCATCAAGTCGGTGATGCCATCCAGCCATCTCATCCTCCGTCGTCCCCTTCTCCTCCTGACCCCAATCCCTCCCAGCATCAGAGTCTTTTCCAATGAGTCAACTCTTTGCATGAGGTGGCCAAAGTATTGGAGTTTCAGCTTTAGCATCAGTCCTTCCAAAGAACACCCAGGACTGATCTCCTTTAGAACGGACTGGTTGGATCTCCTTGCAGTCCAAGGTACTCTCAAGAGTCTTCTCCAACACCACAGAGTACATCCTTAATTTAATCACACCTGCAAAGTTCCTTTTGATAGGTAAAATATATAGTACAAATTCTGGGGGTTCAGAATGTGGATTTCTATAGGAAGCCAGTATTCAGCTTGCCACAGAATATTGTGTTGTGGTCTCTATTGTGTGGTTTGTCATTAGTATCCTTAAGTACTAGGAGAAAACATATGCTGAGTTTAATTCTTCATCTGTTCGGTCCATTCCATGAAATAAGTAATGCTCTCTTATGAATGGTTCTTACTATATGAGACAGCAAAATCATTAGTAACCTACCATTCATCCTGACCATGAAAATGTAGCATTATTTTATGCTGAAAGAAAAGAATACAACACTGCCTAGTAAAAGGATTCATTCCCTAAGATGCATGTTGATTTGATACATGTTAAAGTGTGATAAAATGTATCTTAAAATGGATGAAATATTTGACATTGTGGTTTTAGTGGACTGCATGGCACAGAGATGGCTCAAGAACTTCCTTTCTCATCTATTAACAGTATAACTATTATACAGTTCCCATTTATGGTAGGAAACTCTGGTTCTGTTAACAGGTAACATTAAAAGAAGTACCCTAAGTGATTCAGTGCTTGCGATGACTAAATGTATACACATTTCTACAGCCAGTTGTCTTTAGCAATTTCCTCCACTCCAATACTATGGACACTAAAATTAAAAATACTAGTTCTGTTAAGACCACATCTCTTAAAAATGGACTTATTATTTTGTACCTCCCAGTCATAAAATGACAGTGCAATCAT
Organism: Oryx dammah; assembly: GCF_014754425.2. Taxonomy (NCBI): domain Eukaryota; kingdom Metazoa; phylum Chordata; class Mammalia; order Artiodactyla; family Bovidae; genus Oryx; species Oryx dammah. The sequence goes on from NW_024070189.1 coordinate 8,924,595, forward strand.
CTGTAGCATGCATTAGATACTTAAAAGGGACCGAAGTAATTAAGTTTACATTATTTAACTGGAGCTTCCAGATCTCTGGGTTGACAGTTTGTTTCATAGCCAGGATGGATAGGAATGGAATGGAAACACAATTTTCTTTAAATAAAAAAGCAAATAGGCTGCATCCTGACGTTCCTTATCTGCATTTCACCTTTATCGTCTCAGGAGCAGTTCTTGCAGTACTCAGCGCAGCCCTTGTGTTTTCATTATTTTCTGCCAACAGTCTCTTTCTCTTCCTGTGAAAAACATCTAAAGTTAATAAAGAGATAAAAACCTATTTTCTTCCAGCTGTGCTTTTTCAGATTTCTCAATATTCAATTAAGGAAAGGCAAAAGTTGCAGACCACTGTAGAGGAACACGGCTAGACGACTCTGATGTTTTTCCCCTCATAATGGTATTTTTTGACTTGGGCTGTGAAAAGAAACCTAATAAACAACGGTAATGCTTCTGAAGTCTAGAAAACCTTGGAACAAAAAGAAGGTTCTCATTTCTCAGAGCTCTGCCTTGTGAAGGGCACCCCTACATTCAAAAATGTGTTTCTGAAAATTCTTGGCATGAAGGTTTAAACCTTATACTTTCTTGTCTACTGCAGGAAATAGCATGACTTGAGATATAGGGCTCATGAGTTAGGCTCACCTGTAGCTTTGTTACCTAGTTCAACCAAGAGGAAAAATATTTAAACTCAAAATGTTTAAACATAGAATATTTAAACTCATGAGAACTGTAGACTTAATCTAGCCCCAATCCTTCTTTTTACAGTTTAAGGAACCATATTCTAACTGGTACTGTAGATCAATTTTTCCATTTTTTGGGGGGGTAAATTCTCATTTATTTACTATTCAATTTCTTTCAGGTTTTGGGTCTACAGAGCTAAATTAATTTGCGACTCTAACTTAAGGCTGCTACCTCAAATTCAAGCCTTCGGACGTACTGAGAGGGGTTTTTTTTTTGTTTCGTTTTTTTGCACTTTCTGGAGGAAAATGTCTGCTGCAGAAATCCCGCTAACTGGCAGTATTATGCAGCAGGGTTGAAAGCAGTTATTCTTTGGGACTGCTGTACAAACAACGTCTATGAAAAGTGATTCCTTTCCTCTCCCTCAGAATTATTTGGATGTAAGACTAAAAACATTATTTGGTCTGTGGAACTTGTGCTTTCAAAAGTAAATAAAGAGGTCTCCTCTTATCTGCAGCTTTGCTTTCGGTGGTTCCAGGTACCCACAGAGAACCACAGGCTGAAAATACTACATAGAAACTTTCAGAAGTAAATGATTCCTTAGTTTTAAATTGTGCAGCTGTGCTAAGTTGCATGATCAGGTAACTTTTACTTACTTAAAAATGGCCCCAAAGTGCAAGAGTAGCCATGCAGGCAATTCAGATATGCCAAAGAGAAGTGGTAAAGTGCTTTCTTTAAGTGAAAAGTGGACATTCTCAGCTTAATGAAGAGAGGAAAGGAAACATATGCTGAGATGACTAAGATCAAGGTAAGAAGGAATCTTCTGTTTGTGAAATTGTGCAGAAGGAAAAAGAAGTTCGTGCTGACTTTGCTTTTGCACCTCAAACTGCAGAAGTCACGGCCGTGGCTGCATGTAAGTGCTTAATTAAGGTGGAAAAAGCATTACATCAGTACAGTAAGATATTTTGAGAGCAAGAGGCCACATTCGTCTAACTTTTCTTTATTACAGTATGTTGTTATAATCATTCTTTATTATTATTATTGTCGTTAATCTCTTACTGTGCCTGATTTATAAATTAGAATTTATCATGCATATGTGTAGGACTTCTAGGTGGTTCAGTAGGTAAGAAAAATCTGCCTGCAATGCAGGAGACACAAGTTCAATCCCTGGGTCAGGAAGATCCCCTGGAGAAGAAATGGCAACCCACTCCAGTATTCTTGCCTGGAGACTCCCATGGACAGAGGATCCTGGCGGGCTACCATCCCGGGGGTCACAAAGAGTGAGATACCAGTGAAAGGACTAAGCATGAACGCATAGGTATGTGTGGACAGGAAAAAACATGGTATATGTAGGGTTCAGTACTAGCTAAGCTTTCAGCACTTGTAATTCCTGTTTTGATGGTAGGAATTGTCTCTCACATTGTAAGAGTCTGATACCAAAATTTTGAGTTTTGTAGATTATCTTTTTTTTTCTTTTGGTACACTCAAGCAGCATTTGCTACTCTTGTTGCCACTCTACAGTCAATGTGGCTGTACTATTTACATGTGAATCACGTTCCTGCCTGTACATCCAGTTTACAGACTGCTCTGTGGCCACTGATTTAACTTTTAGTTTTTGGCCACAGCACGTGGCATGTGGGTTCTTAGTTCCTGGGCCAGGGATTGAACCCGTGCCCCCTGCAGTAGAAGCATGGAGTCTTAGTCACCAGGCTGCAGGGAAGCCCTGCCCTGCAGACCATTAAAGACCAAAGGAACATCACTTCCAAATTCCAGCAAGCAGGTGCAATCCCTCTTCTTTCTCTCCTGGTCTGGAAAGCACATTGGACATCAAGTGCATGAGCGTATTGGAGAAAACATTGGCTCTACTATAATTTATTTTTTAAAAAAACCATTCCTAAGCTTTGACATTATTTCCTTATACAGAGCACTTCATATCTAACAGGGACAAAATATTATGGAGCATTACGCTCTGGTCCCGCATTCACTGCTTAGGTCTTGTGAAAGGTTAGGAGTGGAGACAACAGATTTTGTTTCAGTTCTCTTTCAGCATTTCTTACTTTTTAATAAATAACATGGTTATATTATTAAAAATCAGGTTGATGTAAAAATCTATACGCTGAGAAGCCTAATTCTCACACCTGTTCCCTTTAATCATGTTCCCTTTCTTGTTCTCTTGGTAACCTTTTTAAAGACTTTTGCTTGTGTTTCTTTGGGCTTCCCTGGTGGCTCAGATCATGAAGAATCTGCCTGCAAGGCAGGAGACCTGGGATCGATCCCTGGGTCGGGAAGATCCCCTGGAGAAGGGAATGGTTACCGTCTCCCGTATTCTTGCCTGAAGAATTCCATGGCCAGAGGAGCCTGGGGTGGCAAAGAGCTGGCCAGGACTGAGGGACTTTCACTTTCATTTTGTGTTTCTTCATCTATTGGGTTCGTCCAAAGTTTCATTTGGGATTTTCTAAGATGTTACAGAAAAAAAATTTTTAAACAGTCTAACCTATAATATACATGTATAATAAATTACATGTATATAATTTCCTTTTTACAGCTACACAGTCTCTATCATAAACTATTTAATCAGTTCAATAGTGATGGACACAGGAAAATTCTAATCTTTTACTATTATAAAGAATGTTGTAATAAATAGCCTTGTAGATATGTTATTTTTTAAGCGAGTGATATAATATACTCTTGTTAAAAAGCAAGAAGTGGTTCAAATAACATGGGTTTTGGGTTCCAAGAAGTTCCAGAATCTGAAAAATGAAAAGTATCCTGATAGGCCAAGATCTTTTTTATAGTTCAGTATAGGACAAACTACCAGAAGTGGAATTGCTGATAAAGGGTAGATGAATTTGTAGTTTTTAATATATTGTAAAAGTCCCTTTCTTAAGATTTTGACAGAAACACAGGAATTCAAAGTTGTCAAACTTTTCCATTTTTGCCAATCTTGTGGGTAAAAAACAGTTTCTTTTTATACTTTGCTTTTTTCTTGTTGTCAGTTCAGTCGCTCAGTCGTGTCCGACTCTGCGACCCCATGAATCGCAGCACACCGGCCTCCCTGTCCATCACCAACTCCTGGAGTTCACTCAGACTCATGTCCATCGAGTCCGTGATAGGTTAAGTATCTTTTTGTATATTGGTGTAAAAGCCAGTTATATTTGCTTTCCTGTGAACTGTCTGCTCACATAATATACCTATTTTTTTGATTGTTGGTCGTGTTTTCATGGAGTTCCAGAAGCCCTGTGTATACTAAGAAATTGTGTAAGCTGTGCTAAGTAGCTTCAGTTGTATCCCACTCTTTGCGACCCCGTGGACTGTAGCCCCCCAGGCACTTCTGTCCATGGGATTTTCCAGGCAAGAATACTGGAGCGGGTTGCCATGCCCTTCTCCAGGGGATCTTCCTCACATAGGGATCAAACGCAGGTCTCTTAAGCCTCCTGCACTGGTAGACGGGTTCTTTACCACTAATGCCACCTGGGAAGCCCTTTAGGAGATTAGCTATTTCTAAAAGCAGCTCAGTCAGTAAAGAATCTGCCAGCAATGCAGGAGACCCAGGTTCAATTCCTGAGCTGGGAAGATCCCCTGGAGAAGGAAATGACAACCCACTCCAGTATTCTTTTCTGGAGAATCTCATAAACAGAGGAGCCTGGAGGACTACTGCCCACGGGGTTGCAAGAGTCGGACACGACTGAACAACTAAACCACCACCGTCATTTATAACATGAAGAGTGTGCAGTCTTTTCCAGCATGTGGTTTGATTATTTAGCTTTGGCATAACTCATCCACATTTATGTCAGAGGCTTCTCTTTGCAGGGGCTTCAGCTCTTTCTAATGTCTCCCCTTTTGCTCTGGATCCCATGACCCACAGTGGCCTGTGTTAGTCACTCCCTTTCTCCATCTCATGCCTCCCCCTTGTTGCTGGAAGTTGCTGAATTACCCTCAGTGCATAAGCATATTTACACATCTCCTGTCTCAAAAGCACAAATGTCTGTATCTTACACTGCCCTTCCTTCTACACTCTTTCCTTTGTATCCAAGTTTCTTGAGAGAAATGTTTTCATTCCATGTCCCCATTGTCTTTCTCCAGAGTTCTGAGCTTAAAAAGTCACTTCCATGACTTTACAAATAGACCTCTAAATCTCAAATGATCGTGTCCTTTCCCCTCTCACCCTACTTCATCTCTCTTGCAGAACCTGATACCTCAGTCAGTCTTTCTTGACATCATCTCCTTCTTTGGTGGTTTTCATGATGCAGTCCCATCTGTATTCTTTAACTATTCTGTTCACCCTCCCTTATTCTTCCTTGTTGTCCTCGTTATACACGTTAAAGGATGTGGCCATTACATGTAAGTGAAGGGCTCTTTAATCTGTGTCTGCATTGCAGACCCTGGCCTCCAAAGACTGGGGTGTTCATGTTCAAATGTTCCTGATGGAGAGGCCACCAATACCAGTCCCCCTCCTCTGCCTCTCTCCACTCACTCACTTCTGCTTCTCAGAGGACTCTGATCAAGTGACCTCACACCCTTGTATCTTGATTTGCTAATAAGTAAAATGAAGTCTGTAATGTTACCTACCTCTTAGAGTTAGGATAAGGATTAAACAGGAAAAGAAACACTGGCAATTAGGAATCCTTTCGGATTTCCCCATCTCCTTTCCATCCTCATAATTAACATTAGTGAATTTCAAAATTTTTTTCTGATATCTCCTCCTTTGGGAAGTCGTTATGGGCAAAGACTGTGTCGACAGTGATTTTGCTTTTAAGCCCTAAGAAATGTAAGTCTACTTGAAAAGGCAGGTAAGAGAATGAATCATTCTTGTAATACGTGAAAAGTGCTAGGTAGAGGCAAGCCATGCGTTGCTGAGGCTACCAGTATGTCTGGTACATAGTAGATGTTCAATAAATGTTTGGAAGGAGTGTTTATAAGCTGATTAACAATACATGTCAAAAGAATATACTTAAAATTACACGTCATGGTTTAGAAATCTATTTCATTTCCATCATAGTAAGATGTGCTAGGATTGGACTCCATGATTCTGCTTCATGCTAGTATTTGTATTTGTAGGGGATGTATTAGAGGCAATTTAAATTGTTACTTCTCTGTTTTTGAAGAGTAAAATTTTTGTCCACTATAATTAGAACCTTGAGGACAATGAAACAACCAGAAATTTTTTCTATCAGCCCTTAAAGAATTTCTTTGCTCCTGGAATTGTTGTCCAAAAATCATTAATCCTATAATTTGTTAGAGCAAGAAATTCTATATTATCTCAAATGAATGGGATTTTTCTCCCTCTTACCATATCCTTTATAGTCATCTCATTTTCATGTCACTAGATCAAGAAAACTAAAGGCACTCTACAGAAAAGGCTCTCAGGATATCTCACAGACAGGAGCTTATGCAAACCAAATAAACTGGAGCCGAAGAAAGAGGCACAGATATAAGAGGCTCTAAAGCCTTCTGAAGTTTCCTTGAAGTCCCAGGGTTTATTTTGATATGCATAACATAACATAAGCCGAGAAATATAGCTTTGTGACCACTGCCTCACTGTTATTTCACAACACTAGGAAGCACAATCTATGTGTTGATAATTTATCTTTGAAGTATAAATTATTCAATATTTTCAGGGTGAAAGTCATACAGTTTAGAGTCACAAGCAAATTGCATCAGCATTCTATCTTTATAATGAACGACTAGGGTTTATTATTCCATTGACCTATGGAGACATGTTAGAGAATTAATGTACTGTACTGTATGGGTTATATACGAGGCTTGACACATATAAATATTCTGAAAAATTACTCATTTAGTTGGCTGGATCATTTAACAGACTTAGCAGAAATAATAATCCTTTTAGCAAATATTTATTAATATTGCCTAACTATTGGTTTAAATCTGTGTTAAATATGTATGCAATTTGTGTACAGTGGCATTTGGAAGAAAGATTAAAGCAATCACATTTCTGTAACAAGTTACTACATCTCTAGTTTCTGGTGTACATGAATCAATTTCTATCTTCCTTAATCCCTAAAATTCCATTAAATAATGTGACTCAGACCAAAATCAAATATGATGCCTGGCACTGTCATATTTAATGTTGGACTGCAGTTCAGAAACAAATTAGACCCTTGTTCTGAAGTTCAAATGATAGTTTCATTTCTAAGACTTAACATGAAGAATCATATAATCTGCCCAACATGAGGACCCAGATATTCCAAGGAAAGTAGAGCTCTGTTTTTTACTTGCTTTTCAAGCAGCCTTAATTAATTATTTTAATGTTGTTAAAGAATATGGATGTGAGAGTTGGACTATAAAGAAAGCTGAGCAGCAAAGAATTGATGCTTTTGAACTGTGGTGTTGGAGAAGACTCTTGAGAGTCCCTTGGACTGCAAGGAAATCCAACCAGTCCATCCTAAAGGAAATCAGTCCTGAATGTTCATTGGAAGGACTGATGTTGAAGCTGAAACTCCAATATTTTGGCCATCTGATGTGAAGAATTGACTCATTGGAAAAGACCCCGATCCTGGGAAAGATTGAAGGCGGGAGGAGAAGGGGACGACAGAGGATGCGATGGTTGGATGGCATCACCAACTCTTTGGACATGAGTTTGAGTAAACTCCAGGAGTTGGTGACGGACAGTTGTGCTGCAGTCCATGGGGTCACAAAGAGTCAGACACGACTGAGCGGCTGAAATGAACTGAACTGAACTGAAAGAATATTTAAGATTAAAAATAAAATAGAACTATGTTTTTTCCCTTCTACTTCTAAATAAGAAAAAGAAACCAAATCTTTCTATTACTTTTCAGTTCTTAAGTACTGAAGTTAGGCAATAGAAATATATATAACTTAAAAACTTGTGTATCAGAGTAGAGAGTAGTAATTTGTATTTTAAGCTATATGTTGAAAAATGGCAATAATTCTAGGTACGTGTGTGAGTGCACCAAAGTGTGTGTGGTTTCAAACCCATTAGCTCCTGAAGGCCAAGTCACCATCACTTATCGACTCTTGCTCTGATTGGTTGGTCTGATGATAATTTGTATTTTGAATGTCTCTGTTTCCACATGTGTAAGTGACCCTTCACGGGCCTGTGTTCCTGGAGTCATATATGTAAGGTAGTTCTAGTCTTACCCATCTTCACAAGGCTGCCCAGGCAGCTCAGTAAAGACATAAAGAAATAGAGACCCCTAGTGAAAATGAGTTTCACCTTTATTGTGTAGGGTCAGAAGACACCATTCCTTCTTTATACGAGTTAGGATTGAAAGCAAAGCTCTGCACAATGACTTGCACATTAAAAAATGACTAATAAACCAACATTTTTGGTTTTGCACTTTTATTATTAATATGTTGAAGAACTATACACTCTCTTCACTTGGGAACTCAGGGACATCACCGCATTTGGCAGCTCTTTGGAACAGCAGTGATGTGTTCGTCCTGTGTCCTTCGGCCAGCCTAAGAATATGTAAGTGCTCTAGCCACCTGATTCATTAATGAAGGTATGTTGCCTTCCCTCTACCCAGTGACAAATAGAAGGCGATTCCCACTAAGGACATGACACATGGAACTTTCCTGCTAGAGCCATAGTAGTTTTCTTATAAATTCACTGGATTTGAGAGCAGAGTCTTAAGCTTTCTGGGGGTGTCTTCTCATTTCTTAGGCTTCCTAAGATGGCCTTGCACCTACTGTCAATAATCCAAACTCAGCAACAGTTCCTGGTGTTTCGTTTCTTCCTTTTAATTTTTATTTTAATTGCCTGAACCTGGAATATAAAAGGGCTCAAGAAATATTTGCTAGTGCATGAATGAATGGTTGAATAACCTGTGCTTTTCTGAGACATTTGATTTAAAACCAAGGAAATTTTGTAACAACTTAATGGCAGATGGGATATTTTATCATTCAGTTGTTATGTCAGAGCATTGAAAGGAGGTTAAATCCCATGGATGGAGGAGCCTGGTGGGCTGCCATCTATGGGGTCGCACAGAGTGGGACACGACTGAAGCGACTTAGCAGCAGCAGCAGGGTGCCAGAGGCAGGTTGGAAAAATTCATGTTCACAGGCTTTGTTTGTTTGGCTTCATTTCCTTTTTGCTTCCATTCACTTCATAGTAACATCTATCAGCCACTGTTGCTGGTGGGCTGGGGAATGGGGTGGTCTGTACAGAAGCAGCGGTAACTTCTGGATTAAGAATCATTGTTAGTTTCTCAGTACAGGTGAAAGCAACTTTGCCACAAATCTGTGCTGAGTGGTGGCAACAACTTAATCTTTCTAAAGGAATAATGAAAGTGTAAAAGAAGTTCACTATTAGTCACCCAACATGTAAAAGCATATGGGACTATACTTCAGAAGAAGGAATACCACTTCATACGGAAAAGAAGTATGCGTTTACACTTCCTCTAGGAAAGTATATGTATCTCTCTTATATCTTACTCCTTGAGATTAGTCGAATGCCAAAATATATGTATGTTTATGTATATGAATGTGTGTGTATATTCTAGGGTTTTTCTCCATCTAAATTTCTAGTGTTCTTCTTTAACTCTGCCACCAGCTAAACTGAATAGATGTGAAAGAATGTGGTAAGAGGGTCTACTAACAACTATCCCACAAAATTGTCATAAGGATTAAATAAGGTTTTTCCTTGTGTTTTTTGTTGTTTTGTTTTTGATTTTGCTTTTTAGTAAAGCACATACCACAAAGTCTGGCATGTTTTATGAGTTTGGCAAATATTAATATTGTGACAATTACAGTGCTGTCCTTTCACTGTGAATATGCCTCCTCCATGGTTTGGGGTTTTCTGCAGAGAGAATATTAAAAACAAATCCAAGGCATTCTCTTACGGTTTGACTCTTTTTATGTGGGCAAGTGAGAAGCACAGTTTTGGGAACTTGTACTCTCCCCTGGCTTTTAAAGCTTTTTCCTGTTGTCATCTGAAACTTCATTATGCCCATTGGAATATAGGAACAAGAAAACAAAAAGAATGTACTTTTAACAAAGTCTATTTCTCTCTTACTGCATTGAACATTCAAACAGAAAAAGCAATAATGAAAAAGTTAAGACACAGGGAGAACACCCAGGATGCTTGCAGGCAGGCATCAGGACCTCTAGTCCTGGTTATTGCTGGAGCTTCCTGAATCCAGGTGTGATTCCCCACTTCAACCCACTTGAGAGACCATGCTACTGTGTCCACTTCACCAGGGATGGCTTAGACATTTCAGGGGTGTAGACACAGTGGGAGTTAAAAACAAGAGCCATTTCCTTTACTGCATTTTTCCCACTGCTGATAAGAACTTTCCTATAAAGCGAATTTCTCACATAGCTTTCCATGCTCCTTTTCTAAACTTTGGTTGTGCTTTCTAGTTTTTCCTCCCTCTTCTGGTCAACCACAGTCAACACCACAAGGCCAGGGCCGAGACCTGACTGATCTGATGCTGACTTGACAGCAAGCCACTTTTAGATTTAGAGAATTTATCACTTACACCGAGAGGGGAAGGAAGAGTGGCACCGATGCCAGTTGCCAAGGTCTATTCCCACCCACCAAGCGGGGGGCCATGGGCACCTCATCACTGGGCAGCCCAGTCTGGACTGCAGCTAATAAGGGGATGGGCTGCCATCATAACCTGAAGAAGGTAAGGCCGAAAGCCTCACGCTGCATCAGGAGCAACGAGACCCCGTGTCTTGACAGCCTTCTGGGGGAGACAGAAAGTGGGGTCGAAGATGCCTGAAGTAACACTTCATCAGCTCCTCCCATTAACACCCTTCTGGGTGAATCTGAAGTCCTCCTTCCAGGCCTCTGAAGCCTCCTGTGGATCTTTGCTAAGCTGCCAGGGCGCCGTGGAGAAGGCATTCCCCGGCATTTCTCTTTTTTTAAAAAAATTAATTTATTTATTTAAATTGGAGGCTGATTACTTTACAACATTGTGGTGGTTTTTGCCATACATTGACATGAATCAGCCATGGGTGTACATGCGTTCCCCATCCTGAGCCCCCCTCCCACCTCCCTCCCTACCCCATCCCCCAGGGTCATCCCAGTGCACCAGCCCCGAGCACCCTGTCTCATGCATCGAACCTGGACCGGCGATCTGCTTCACATATGATAATATACACATTTCAACGCTACCCTCTCAAATCATCCCACCCTCACCTTCTCCCACAAAGTCCAAAAGACTGTTCTTTACATCTGTGTCTCTTTTGCGGCCTTGCATATAGGGTCATCATTACCATCTTTCTAAATTCCATATATATGCGTTAGTATACTGTATTGGTGTTTTTCTTTCTGACTTCACTCTGTATAATCGGCTCCAGTTTCATCCACCTCATTAGAACTGAATCAAATGCATTCTTTTTAATGGCTGAGTAATACTCCACTCCCTACACTTCTTAATTCTTTTCCAGGTCTTTGACCTACCTTTCAGGATAGTTTATTTGTGTCCTTATACACACACGAAGTTGGAAGATATTTTTAGTCTATAACATGGGCAGTGGGTATAGACAAATCTTACCATCCTCAAAACTTGGACGAAAGGTTTTTTACAATCCTTTTTCAAAACCGGATTACATTCACTTATAAAGCTCCATTCTTCAGAGATGGCTAGAAGTTCAGTCCCAGTCATGAATGTGACTCCTTTTCCTTCAAGACAATGCTGAAGTGAGACAGTGTGAAACAGTCCAGCAGAGGAGACGGGGTGTTCTCAGTTTTGTTCCCCATTAGACTCGGGGACCCCACCACTGGATAAGCCTTCTGTGACTTCATCTGTGCTGCTTGCCCGTGGGATGCATCTGTGATGAGGCTGTCGGTTTCAGTCTGGAGTGCAGCTCTCCTAGGGCTTAAGGGGGGTACCAACTCATTCTTCCGGGCCCTGCCAGATACTCTGAGTGCAGTTTCTGCCTCTTCCCTAAACCCCCCAAAACCTCCTACCCGGATATTTCTCTTTGTAGCTTCTTCTCAACCTTCTTTCCTCAGGGTTCAATCAACATAATCTCTCATGTTGAGAGATTATTTTAGGAACACCACGTTCTCCTCTTTAGGAGTGGGTGTGAATGAACCACAAGCTAAAACCAATTTTTTTTTTTTTTAGTAACTCACCCTGTTAAGCACATTGAATCATCAACAGATCACATGGAACAGGAAAGAGACACATAAAGAGTTGACTCATCCTCAAAGTTTCTGAGTTTTTTTTCAAGTATTTGCTAAATAGATAAACATTTATAGAACTCAGAACTTATTTTTGCAAGTTATTTTTAGAGGCAGGCCAATGACTCATGGAGATATTATTCAATCCACTGTGCTATCTCTAGGTTTTTTTATTCTTCTCTAATTACTTGAGAACAAAATGTTGATTGTGACATCTTACAGCAAGGCCTCACCCTAACTATTCCTATTTACCAATAATTGTGTGAGGTCACTGATTACACTGGGTAATTAGATTCTTGCTGAGAGTGGGTCAGTATAATTATTATGGGCTGAGATCTGGAATTAAAATGACGGATAACTTTTTAAGGACAGTTTCCTCAGGTGGGGATAGATGCAGTCAGGAAGCTAAAAGTGAAAAACGTAATACATTTGAACTGGTAGGGTTGTGGCCGAGTACAAAGAACGTGGAGACAAAGAAAGACTTAGGCCAAGGGCAGTATGCTTGTGGGTGTGGAGAGGTCCAGGAAAAAAAGCCCTGACAAATGGTAGGGCTCTCCAGATCTTGCTTACCAGCATTCATTGAGGGTTGCAGAGAGGTTCGAAACATCTAGTCCCTGGGCCAATACTGGCCAAACCTTTCAATACCTACAATAAGATGCTTTTTCCTCCCACCAGTGGGGGTTTGGAACTTACCTTGCTTCTGTACGCAGGGGTCCCTGAGATGAGCCCCTAGTCACCTGATCACCATGCTGCAGCTTTCTTCCCTGTCTACACTGTGACGTACTTAACTCATCAGGCGCTCTGTCTGCATCACAAATACTTACTGGGAAGAGAGCTCTAACACCAGCTGACTCAGTTATTTGGAGACTGGGTATCTTGGTTATCTCTGAATGCTCCTTTCGTCCTGTATCTACAGTAACTAGTTCAGATCTTTCTCTCAACCAGAATTGCCACTCATAGCTGGGAAACTCCTGTCTCTTAAGTCAGGAGTCTGTTAGGTGTTAGTTCTAGTCTGGCTGGACCCAGAGCTCACTCTGATACTTTGGCAACCATGGTTTAGAGCACCGGTTACTCTTTGAACCATGGACTCTAGCCCTTCCTGACTCCGTTTCCCCAGAAACCATCATTAACTGACATCTCAATACGTCTCATGGATAAGTCCACATAGATTCATTGGCTGGCTACCATTCTATCTGTCCAGTTTATCCTGGATACATGCATAATTTTTTTTTTTAATTCTTCAGCCAGCTTTCTGAACAAATCTAAACTCAGGAATCACACTGAGAGATCAGCCTGTTTCAATTTGTGCAGAAGTAGAGGATTTTTGAGATTAAAAAGTTTAAATTTTTGGTCAAAAAGCCTCCTACCATATACATTTTTTTATTTTGAGATTGTTTCAGGGGAAGATTTCTAAATGCCATCCATGCCAAGATAATTCATTGGAAAATTCATCAGATAATTCATGGAAAAAGATGACGAATGTTGAGGGCAAGGATAAGGCTCATGGATTCTCACTTTCTCACCTTCCCCTTAAGACACCATCAATGGAAAGATCTAAGGATCACCTCCAAGATGTGCTCACAGGTTTGAGATTTACACGCAAGAGACCCTGGTGCTTTCAGTGAGTGCTAAGACTGGGAGACATCAGCTAGGAGTTTTAGAGGCACAGGTTTTGCTTTAAGGCCTCTGGTATTCTTATTTGGATATGTGTCTAGACTCAGTGGACTGTTTAATTTCTACCAAGTTCAGCTGATACAGATGTTCACTCATACTGGTGGTGTCCCTGCCACGTAACGAAGCATCTCAGCTCATTAATCTCTCCTGCCACTCGTTCTGACAAGCTGGAGTGGAAGAAGCTGCCTACAGATGGTGTTTCAAGTGTGTGCAGTACCGTGGGCTCCAAACACACAGGGCCTTTATTCAGCTTGCCAAAACTCATGGGGCTCTCACTCATAGTAGATGCATCTGATTAAAAGTATAAGCAGTGTTTTCCTGATTAGAGGGGGAAAATATTGCCTTTCTTGGCCAAGAAGCAAATTTAAACTGAGCCTTCTGAAGACTAGAGGAAGCAAGAGTCACTAATTTTAAAGAAGTAGCTAGTCCTAAATCCTCGTTTGTCAGTTCACTTCATTAGTGTAGGAGGTCTCACTACTTGGCTTTGTCAGATTATAAGTAACTGTGCTAGAGAAGACTCTTGAGAGTTCCTTGGACTGCAAGGAGATCCAACCAGTCCATCCTAAAGGAAATCAGTCCTGAATATTCATTGGAAGGACTGATGTTGAAGCTGAAACTCCAAAAACTTTGGTCAAAAATGATGCAAAGAACTGACTCATTTGAAAAGACCCTGATGCTGAGAAAGACTGAAGGCAGGAAGAGAAGGGAATGACAGAGGAGGAGATGGTTGGATGGCATCCCTGACTCAATGGACATGGGTTTGGGCAGACTCCGGGAGTTGGTGATGGACAGGGAGACCTGGCGTGCTGTGGTTCATGGCGTTGCAAAGAGTTGGAGACGACTGAGCGACTGAAATGAACTGAACTGAATTAACTGTGATTGTGGGCAATAGCACCCAAATCCTTTGTGATTGCGGTGGTTCCTTGTTCCCTTAAGTCTCTGCAGGCTTTTCACTAGTCACAATTATCATCCTCACCACTGGCAAACTGATGAATGTTAATTTCCTGATTGAGTGAGGGAACCAAAGTTGGACCCACATTTGTATCAAAGTCCTGTTTTGAGAAAGAACTACTGGGAAAGTTGAGGATACCTGGGTAGCAGAAATTTCACTTTTAGGAAAAGAGAAACGTTCCTGGTTTTTCTATAGAGCTGAGAACTCCTCAGAGATGTCCACTGGGTTTAGCCCAGTGCCTTGCTTACGGTCAGCATTCAAATCTTTGACTATATAAAGAAGTGAATGGCCTTGCCTAACGCAAGCAATTGATACTGTATTTAGAACAGACTAGTTTTATCTCTCTTCACTAACGTTTTCTTTGAATCGTACAACATTGAAAGTAAAATTGCAAAATTTTAGAAAGAAGAGGAATGAGCTGACCATTGTACTAAGGGTTGAACATGTCTTATTTAAGTCTCATAACGACTCTATAAAAGTGCTATCCCATTGTATAGATAAGAAAAATGAGGCATAAGAAGGCTCACACAACTAGGCAGTGATAAAGCTAGGATTAAACCCAGGCTGTCTGTCTTATCCTTTCTCATTTTCTACTTTGGCTCCATTTTGGCTTCCTCTTTGGCTCAAGGAATTTGGACGATATATCCAAGACTGTCACGTGATAGGGTCTCGAAGTTTATCTCTTGATTTTCAGATGTATTATGTTTTCTCCAATAATACATTTTCTGAGTTAAAAAGCCTTTTCTATAGCACACGCCCCTCAAATTACAACCTAAGTCACAGAGATAACTGGAATCAACTGGTGAGGTTGAAAGGGTACATAGGTTAGGATGCTATCAGCAGCAAGTAATAGGAAATCCTGAATCAGCTGGTTTAAACAATAAATAAAATACATTATAACTCAAAACAAGTAACCCCAAAAATGAGTGTTGTTGAAGATTAACCTAAATACACTGACACTCCTGCGGATATTTACAGTGCTAAACATTTCTTAGTGAGCAACTGAATGAAAGGAGTTCACATAATCTGTTGTTCAGGCTCAGATAAGTCCCCGCCAACCCCTCTAAGACCTCTCATCTCGTATGGGAGAATCACTGAAGGCAATATCTAAGATTCCTGAGATGAGATTCTGCCATCCCTACAGCTGGTTGCATATTGCTGCTGCTGTGTAGTCGCTAAATCAGGTCTGACTCTTTTGCAACTCCATGGACTGTAGCCTGCCAGGCTCCTCTGTCCATGGGGATTTTTCAGGCAAGAATCCTGGAGTGGGTTGTTATTTCCTTCTCCAGGGGATCTTCCTGACCCAGGGAAAGAACCCGGGTCTCCTGTTTGGCAGGCAGATTCTTTACCACTAAGCCACCTGGGAAGTCCAGAAACTAGCTTGCTTAGAAATTTAGCCAGGGGCAAAGTCCTAAGGAGTATAGGCTTCTAATCTTACTAGATTCTTTTTCTCTCTTCATGAAAGGAAAGATCTCTAAAATAATTTTAGCAAGTCCATTTAACTTTAAATACTTTTAATTTCACCAGTGAGAGCCCAATTTTAACATGCATCATGCTTGTCAACAGGCTGCTATTTTTATCACTAAAAGCCCTTTTCTGACATTCAGTATGTAAATTAGCCAAGTGTAGGTTACTGAGGAAGACAGAGCTAACAGGAGTTCTCCTAAGAGCCCTTCTGGAATTTCGACTTCCGGATACGAGTGCCAGCAACTGCTCCTGTGCTCTCACGTTCATTGACTGGTCCTGGACGAGGAATCTGTGACGAGAATGCTTGGAGCTCAACCCAAGTTACACTTACATAATATCGCAATGTTCATGTTGAAGTATTAAGTATAAAAATTTTCACAGTGACATCTACATCGGTTAATTCAACAATTAAATGAAATCTGCAAGGGTCCAACCTCCGCTAGTTCCTACCCTGCCATCTGAATGTGCCTCTGACTAGCACCCTTAACAGTAGAGAGGAGATGAAGGCTCAAGTTCTAGGTGCCATCACGTTGAGACTTGATACCACCTCAAAGGAAAAGGCGGTGGGGGTCGTGGACCTCCCTTTGCGTGTTCCTCTTCTCAGCAGCAAGGAGACCTCACCCAGAAGCCACTCAGCAGGTTTCCCCTCATCTGATGGGGCAGATTTATAGAGCATGTTCACTTTGAAGCCAGTCATTTGGACTTTTTGGATACTGGTAAATGACTCATTGGAGAAGACTCTGATGCTGGGAGGGATTGGGGTCAGGAGGAGAAGGGGATGACAGAGGATGAGATGGCTGGATGGCATCATGGACTTGATGGACGTGAGTCTGAGTGAACTCTGGGAGCTGGTGATGGACAGGGAGGCCTGGCGTGCTGCGATTCATGGGGTCGCAAAGAGTCGGAAACAACTGAGCGACTGAACTGAACTGAAATGTCATTAGGACTTAAATCAAAGTCATGTAAGAAGCAGGGGGAAAAAAAGTAGACCTTCATGAAATGAAAAAGGAAGAGGTGATTGAGAAGGCAAGATCTGCAACATGTGGAATAATTCCTTCTTATAAGTGTGAATATCTTTAAGAGCATCTTTATTTGACCATTTATCCCATATTCTCCCTTATTCCCAGCTCTCTTTTTCCTTTTTTTTTTTTTTGGTTGATTTGTCTTTGCAGCTGTATTCCCACTCACTGAGAGTCTGCAGTTAATACCCCGACATCTTGAATTAGAGGAAGGAAGTTATAGCTTTAATGAGCATTTCTAGCTTTGATAGTTGACCTAGAGTCACTTCAGGCTCCCTGATGCATTCTCTTCTCAGTGCATGCTGTTTATCAAGTTAAATCTGAGATGAACTCGTCAGGGAATATTCCTGATTTGAGAACGCAGAGCCTGAAGAAAAAAGATCTGCTAGGGCGCCATACTCACTGAGACCATCCCTCAAAAGGTTGCTGTCAGGCCATTTGCTGCCCTTTTCTGTCCAGCTGGAATTCTCACTCAAAAACAAGTGCTTGACATTTTTCAAAAATGTTTGATTTCAAGCGATCACGTCCAACTTATTTCTCTCCTCCTGGCTAGTCTTAAAATGAAAGAAATTGCTGGGTGTTTTAAAAGTGGACTAGAGAGTCCATGTCAGAGGATAAGGGCACATTCACTAAATATTTACTTCTCCAACATCTTTAGAGAAAAGAAAGTAACTACTGTATAAATTAAGAATCTGTGTTTTTTTTTTTGGGAAATAAAAGGAAATGAATGAAACTTTTTGCAGGTTATAGAATTGAATTTTAAAAGCTTAGGCTTATTTAATGCAGAAAAGCAGCAAATCTAGATGGCAGGGGTTCAGGATGATTTAAAAGGTATGGTCAGGGAGATACAAGTAGATTTAATTTACACTTTTGAAACTTTAAAACTTTCATTTTATATGAACCAATTCAGAGCTAGTGATGAGAAGACATAACTAACATTTGAAAAATTCTAAATATACTATGAATTGTATCTTAACATTCACATCTTGTAGAAGGTTGTCTTTTTTAAATGCATCATTAAACTTCCCATCATCATTTATTTCCTCTCTGCTGTGGAATCATTCTTCCTTTGTCCGTACCCCATCCCACTCTACTAACACACACCACGCAGGCACACACATAAAAACCCGCTTCCCTTCTGTGATACCCAGCTTTGTTAACGGTGTCATCATTCTCCTAATTTCCAAGTCTTGAAAATGTTTTTTTATTTCTTCCTCTTTCAGTTCTCACAACCAATTACTGACAAGCCCTATGGAGTCTGCTCCGAAATACTTCTTGCTTCCATTTCTTTCCTTTATTACTTCCCTCCTTTCCATTACTGTTACACTCAGAATTTGGCCGTAACCTCTCAGTGGGATTCCTTGCCTCTGGCTTGTTTCCTCCAGTCTACGTTTTACACCATTACTGCCAGAGCATTCTTTTCATAGGACAGCTTGAGCCACCCTGCACAGCCTACAGCACTGAGATACCTGAAGACCTGCTGCAAGTGTCCCTCTTGCCTGAAGAATTTTAGCTACACCCCACAGGATAACATCTATACTCTAGTCACCAGCTACATTATAAACTCATCTTTTATAGTGTTTTACTCGCAAACCACTAGACACCCCTTTTACCCTCTTTGCCTTGTTCTCCTTCCATTAACACAGTCCCCGTGATCTCTCACGTCAAGATGCCTCCGTATTTCAAGGCCTTCTTCCATGGCGTCTTCGCCTGTGACTTCCTGTCCCTCTTCAATAACCTCTCTAGATTCTGCCATCAAAGAGCTTTATCAGCAGCATTCTGTTACAGTTCGTATCATAGTCTATTCTGAGTTGTAATAGGTTCTGTGCCTGTCTTTCTAATCAGTCAGTTAACATCTAACACAGGGCTTCAAAAACAGTTTTGGTTGTTGGATTGGGTTGAATTTGGGAGCTGATGGTACATTCTATTAGCTTATTTAATGCAGATCCCAATCAAATATATTCTTTGGCTTTCAGTAACATCCAGGAATGAGAGCAAAGCCCAATGCCAGATTTCTCTTAAACCCGACTGTGATTTTAATATCCATTAATGATAAGAACATCCCTTATATGGTACTCTAATTTTTCTTTTCTCTTCTGTATGCTTTTTGTACCATCTCAAACTGACTTTCTTACTGGAGTTCCTTCACCAGGATTTTATGATTTCTTTCTCCCTTTGCTTATTTGTACTCCCATTTCTATGCTGTGGTGGTCAGCTTTGAGGTTTGCTTTTCTGGTATCATTCTCCCTTCATCCAGTGACACAAACTAATCTTTCTTTGGAGGATGATAGGAATGGGCATGGCAGAGTTCTGGTGAATCATATTCTAGCTCCATGCCCACGGGCCTGGGCCCAGTTTGATAGGCCTGTGTTCAGCGAGACTCCAACTTAGTACTACGACTTTGATGAGTGAAACTAAAAAGTTCTCTTCAAGGTGTGATTCCTAAAGCGATGAGACCTAAGCCTGGAGTTGGGCCTGAATCTCTCTAGCCCTCCAGCAAGAACCAGCACAAAGGCAAGCAGACGCAAAATACAGGGGCTAAATGCTGAGGGCACCATTTTCACTAAGCTGATTGGGGCTGAATGTCCTTCCCACGTAGCCAAGAGTCCCTATTATTCATATACAAAAGATAGGTTTCCTTGCCAAAACTACCCCTTGGAGCATTTCTCTTGTACATTGATCTTAAAAAAATGCCCCCTTCCCCACCTACCCACACGCAGCCAAGCCATTTAGGAAGAAGTTTTTTACAAAATGATTATAATGATGCTTGTATGATTTGGCTTTTCTGAGGGCTGAGTGAATGTAAAATGCTTGAAAACATGCCTGCATATTGTACCACGTCAATGTTAATTTTCGTGATCGCCATCAGTATGCTTTCCACGTCGCTCATTACAGTAATCAGGTCACACACTTGAAGACTTAAATCCACTGAAACTTCAATTTCTAGAAATGCTCATTTGTGAATTGACTTTTATTTGGTTGGGATATCACTTCTTGACAGGTTATACATTGCTCTTTGTATGAACGACTTTCTATGTTTTGCAGTGCATTCCATTTAAAAAATGTAATATAGATTGTGTTTATCAACTCTACTCTTGGGAGATGCATACCAAAGAACATAATACTTGTTTTGTGAATTTCTATATCCCTTTAAGGTGGCTGAAAAGACTGTTTATTTCATTTTGCAGATAAAAGAAAGAGAGCAAAAGAACATACTTCTCAGTGGAAACCTATTAGTGGGGATGATGAAACACTGGTCTCTAGATTTCTAATCTAGGAAATGAGTGTCTCTTAAAACATGAGATTCAAAATTTTCAATATGACCCTCTTCTTAATTTAACATTGTTTTGATTGGGAATTAAGTTCCCTGAGTTTTGAATTTTGCTCTGACATTAAGTAACCGAATAATTCTGAGCAGTCCGTAGAATCTCTACTGACCACAGTTTCCTCCATTATAAAATGAGGAACTTAACATGCATGCCAACTCGAACATTCTCTAAATTCCTCTCAAGGAAAGATTTATCATGAACACCCTTTAGAATCACTGTTATCTGCAAGACAGAAGAACTTCCGAGAGAGGCCCTGAAAATCCTTCCTTTAAGTATGCAGATAATATTCAGCTTGTAAGATTCGTTTGAAGAAATACAGAGAAATAGCATGTATAATGCAAAAAGGTTTAGATCAATTTAAAATGAGAGCTTAAAGGTCGCAAGTTCAGTTCATTCTAGTAAAACAAAAACTAATTAAAGTGAGAACTAAGGCTCAAATTGGGGAAAAGGTGGTGAACTGTACAGTCACAGTGCATAGCAATGGGGAACAGGGTTTGGTGGTTAGGACAGAGGTCACCGGAATTATCATCTTATGCTGGAGGAAGATGAGGAGACAAACATTTACTTTCACCAGTGATAAATGCTAGTGCATCTGTTAGGCTCCACATACTTGTCTAGAACTGAGATGAAGCTTTTGCCCGAAACTCTCTGCTGAAGTGCAGTCAGGCTATATAACTTGGCAGACATTCTGAGTCAGAGCTCTTTTCCCCAAATTAGCTCTTGGACAAGCACACACACAAGATTTATTTCTTTTGGGTTTGTGCTAATTAAAAGCAGTCAAAGTGAAATCAATTCCCTCTTGAAGTGACAGGCTTGCTACCTATCAGAAGAGCTGCAACAACTAGCTTAGACCTAGCAGTTCAAAGCACTTATTCCCTAGTGGATTACCTGTATCTAGCAATTCAGTAGACAGGTTTATAGATTTAGGTTTATAGATACAGAGGGGTATATAAACGTTAAAAGATGTATCTTGTTATCGACCGTACTGTGTCCCCCTCAAAATTCATCTGTCGAACAGTATTCAGAGGGAAGGACTTTGGTGGGGTAATTAAGATTAAGTGAGGTCACAGGATGGGGTTCTGATCTGAAAGACTGGTGTCCTTCTAAGAAGAGGAAGAGATATTAAGAGATATCTCTCTCCTTACACATACAGAGAGGATGCTCTGGGAGGACCCAGTGAGAAGACAGCTGTGTGGAAGCCAAGGAAGAGAGGTCTCCCCAGAAACCACCCCTGAAGTCATCCCCATCCTAGACTTCTGGCCTCCAGAATGGTGAGAAAATAAGTGTTGTGTAAGCCACTCAGTTTGTGGCAACTTGTTGTGGCCTGACTAGTACATAGACATCATCTGCCTAGATCTGCAGTCTATCAATCACCAATCTATCATCCATCTACCCATCCATAACCTGTTTCTCTATCTGATTACATTTTCTTATACAATTGAGATTTTTTTACCCAACCCACTTTATTTGTCACTTTATTATTTATTTGCCCCCAGTTTTTCCATATTTAATACTTCACAGTGAGATATAACTATACACTGATTTTCAATTCTGAAATGAGGAACACAGGGCCCCCAAAGAATATCCTGTAATTCAGTACGTTATCACTATGTTGAGTGGGTCTCAAGCTAAGGGCTGATATTGGAATTGCCCAGGAAGATTTCTTTAAGCCTTTAAAACTAGACACACTTTCTCTGGCGGTTTTATCAGAAGCTTCAGAAGAAAAATGGTATAAGAGTTGTTTGAGACAGTTCATCTGCCTAAGCCTGTCTAGAATGTCCTTTCTCCTGCCTCCTCTAACTTTAGGAGGAGAATGTCAGGCTGTGAGTGTTCCCAAATCCTAACCTTTGGGGGTTCAGTGTGTGTTATTTAAATATATGTTCCATCTCTCCAGTCAAAATTCTTGAGTTGAGGTGTATGGCTTTCATCGTTATAGTTCTAGCGCCCAGCCCAGTGGTATAGAAGGTAGGTGGGGGTCTCTTGGGTATGGAACAAACTCAGGATGATGCCTCATCCTGACTGACATCACCTGTTCTAGACACCCGACAGAATTATCCTGCATCAAGAGAATTTAATGTTGCCACGTGTGCTAAAACAGTGGCCCCAAACTTAATTATTTCCTCACGTCACCTGAATTATCACCTGCTGTCTGTTTTCACTGTAGTCTGTCCTTAACGTAGCAACAAGGACACTCCTTTAAAAACATCTTCAGTGGCTCTCTGTTTTACTCACGGTAAAAGCCAAAGTCCTTACACTGGCCTATAAGTAGACTAAACCTAAGCATGCTGGTTTGGTGTGATTTATTTTTTAAATTTACTTCACTGAAGTATAGTTGACTTGCAATGTGTTAATTTCTGCTGTACAGCAAAGTGATTCCAGTATACACACATATATGTTTTTTCATACTCCGTTCCATTATGTTTTATCACAGGGTATTGAATATAGCTCCCTGTGCTATACAATAAGACCTTGTTGTTTATCCTTTCTGTATAGAATACTTTGCATTTGCTAATCCCAAACTCCCAATGCAGCTCTCCCCCATCCCCCTCCCCTTTGGCAACCACAGGTCAGTTCTCTATGTCTGTGAGTCTTTTTTTGCTTTCTACATAAATTCATTCGTGTCATATTTTAGATTCTGCATATAAGTGATATGATATGGTATTTGTCTTTCTCCTCCTGACTTACTTCACTTGGTATGATAATCTCTAATCCATCCATGTTGCTGAAAATAGCATTATTTCATCCTTTTTTATGGCCGAGCAATGTTCCACGGTGTATGTATGTACTATGTCTTCTTTATCCGTTCATCTTTCTATGCACATTTAGGTTGCGTCCACGTTTTGGCTGCTATGCACACAGGGTGCATGTATTGTTTTCAATTATAGTTTTGCCTGGGTATATGCCCAGGAGTGAGACGGCTGGCTCTTATGGTGGTTCCCCTTTTAGTTTTCTGAGGAACCTCCATACTGTTTTAGGGCATGGCAACCCACTCCAGTATTCTTGCCTGGAGAATCCCATGGACAGAGGAGCCTGGCAGGCTACAGTCCATGGGGTCACCAAGAGAGTCGGACATGACTGAAGTGACTTAGCACGCTCAACACACACAATTATCTAAGAAATGTGTCCTCGCTCACTCCAATCAGGGTCCCAGGTCGTATGTTAAATTTCAGTCACCGCCTCTCCGATCTGGCCCCATGTAATATCTTTGGCCTCCTTTCTTAGCTCCAGCTATCTGGTCTCTGTATTGGTCCTCACACACACTGGGCTCTCCTAATTTAGGGGTTCTTTTTCACCTCTTCCCACTCCATGGAACACTCTTTCCCAGATATGTATACAGTTCACTCCCTCACCTTCTCCAAGTCTCCTCAAATCTCCCCTTCCCCTAGAGGTCAGCTCTGACCATCTGCTTAATGTAATAATTCTTGTAGAATGAACAATTGAACATGAAATATTTTTCTCTGAATTCCTTTTTTTTTTTTACCTTAAATATCTTCTTCACTCTTAGTCCTAACAAATTATGTAGGTGTGATAAATTCTACATTTCCCCTAGTATACAATCCTAATGTTTGGATTAGAATAAATGTATAAGAAATGAGTAATGGTGGAGGAAAATGTTCAGTGCACCACCTAAAATTATCACCTGACCACTGTGTGTGCTGAGTCGCTCAACCGTGTCCAACTCTTTTCGACCCCGTGGACTGTAGCCCCCTAGGCTCCTCTGTCCATGGGATCCTCCAGGCAAAAATACTGGAGTGGGTTGCATGCCCTTCTCCAGGGAATCTTCCCAACTTAGGGACTGAACCT
Source organism: Oryx dammah (assembly GCF_014754425.2). Taxonomy (NCBI): domain Eukaryota; kingdom Metazoa; phylum Chordata; class Mammalia; order Artiodactyla; family Bovidae; genus Oryx; species Oryx dammah. The sequence continues at coordinate 8,948,667 of NW_024070189.1, forward strand.
GTATCTCTTATGCCTTGTGTGTTGGCAAGCAGGTTCCTTACCCCTGATGCCACCAGGGAGGTTCTAGCAGTGTGCATGCTGAATTTGATGGAATGATATGTGAAGGTTTCATGGAAAAGGCAGCACAGAATTCTGAGACCCAGGAGCTCCCCGTCTATGCGGCAATGTCCTGTAGTCGCTCGGTCAGTCTGGAGTAAGTTGATTATTTGTAGTTGAACACACCTCCCAGGATCTTCCTAGCTAGGGTATTATATCTCCTGGGCCCAAAGAGAGCACATTGCAGTATCTTAATAGATGTGGACATCCCACTTGGGAGTTTATTGTATCACCAGTCTTAGTTTTCCAAATTCAAGGGTTTCATTCCAACTACTAGGTAATTTGATTTCTTTCTTACTTGCTTGCCACAACCACTAAACCCCTCATCTGGCTTGTTTTTGCTGTTGAATCGGCCAATCAAGCTTAATTACATTCAGCTGTCTGACCCCTTCTAGATTTTTTATGCTACAAGGTTCAAATTTAAGAATCTAATCTAGACTTTCCGAAATTAAAAATAGCAGATATGGGAAATAGAGACTATTCATATGAATATACTTGAAATAAAATAGAGGATGAATAACTCATGGCATTGAACAAATGGCAGAAGGACATTGTAGGATAGGAAACTAATGGAACTAATTTTCACTCATTTGAACCAATTCCAATTTGATCCTGAATAGAAACTGCCGTTTAGAAAGCTCAAATTATCTACGATTTCTCCCCTTAAATCATAGTAGTAAGTGTAGTTTGAGCAAGACATTTTGATTGCAAAAATATAGAGAGAAATTGCCGGAGAAGGCAATGGTACCCCACTCCAGTACTCTTGCCTGGAAAATCCCATGGATGGAGGAGCCTGGTGGGCTGCAGTCCATGGGGTCGCTAAGAGTCGGACACGACTGAGCAACTTCACTTTCCCTTTTCGATTTCCTGCATTGGAGAAGGCAATGGCAACCCACTCCAGTGTTCTTGCCTGGAGAATCCCAGGGACGGCGGAGCCTGGTGGGCTGCCGCATATGGTGTCGCACAGAGTCGGACACGACTGATGTGACTTAGCAGCAGCAGCAGCAGCAGAGAGAAATTGCATTATAAGACTAGGTCTGTCTGCATTTATTAGAATCACTCAAAAGAAAAGTTAAGTTCACTGTAACTGTTTAAAGAAATAGACTCTATTAGATATGGCTGAAATCTCTAATATGTTTCTTTTAATTACTGGTATTTATAAGCAGTTTTTTTTTTTTTTTAGCAATTATATCACTGCAATAACTGAGTATAGTACTGTTGTTGTTGTTTAGCTCTTTGAGACCCCATGGACTGCAGCACGAAAGGCTTCCCTGTCTTTCACCACTTCCTGACTCATGTCCATTGAGTCAGTGATGCCATCCAACCATCTCATCCTCTGTCGTCCCCTTCTCCTCTTGCCTTCAATCTTCCCCAGCATCAGGGTCTTTTCCAGTGAGTCAATTCTTTGCATCAGGTGGCCAAAGTGTTGGAGTTTTAGCTTCAGCATCAGTCCTTCCAATGAATATTCAGGATTGATTTCCTTTATTTTGACTGGTTGGATCTCCTTGCAGGCCAAGGGACTCTCAAGAGTCTTCTCCAACACCACAGTTCAAAAGCATCAATTCTTTGGCACTCAGCCTTCTTTATAGTCCAACTCTCACATCCATACATGACTGCTGGAAAAACTACAGCTTTGACTAGATGGACCTTTGTCAGCAAAGTAATGTCTCTGCTTTTTAATATGCTGTATAGGTCGGTCATAAATTTTCTTTCAAGAAGTAAGCATCTTTTAATTTCATGGCTTCAGTCACCATCTGCAGTGATTTTGGAGCCCCTCAAAATAAAGTCTCTCACTGTTTCCATTATTTCCCCATCTATTTGCCATGAAGTGATGGGACTGGATGCCATGATATTTATTTTTTGAGTGTTGAGTTTTCAGTAAAATTTTCACTCTCTTCCTTCAACTTCATCAAGAGGCTCCTTAGTTCTTCACTTTCTGCCATAAGGGTGGTGTCATCTGCATATCTGAGGTTATTGATATTTCTCCCAGCAATCTTGATTCCAGCTTGTGCTTCATCCAGCCCAGCATTTCTCATGATGTACTCTGCAAATAAGTTAAATAAGTAGGGTGAAAACATACAGCCTTAACGTATTCCTTTCCCTATTTGGACCCAGTCTGTTGTTCCATGTCCACTTTTAACTGTTGCTTCCTGATCTGCATACAGATTTCACAGGAGGCAGTTAAGGTGGTCTGGTCTTCCCATCTCTTTAAGAATTTTCTATAGTTTGTTGCTATTCACGCAGTCAAAGGCTTCGGCCTAGTTCATGAGGCAGAAGTGGATGTTTTTTCTGGAACTCATTGGCTTTTTTGATGATCCAACGGATGTTGGCAGTTTGCTCCCTGGTTCTAAATCCAGCGTGAACATCTGGAAGTTCTCAGTTCACATACTGTTGGAGCTTAGCTTGGAGAATTTTGAGCATTACTTTGCTAGCATGTGAAATGAGTGCAGTTGTGTGGTAATTTGGATATTCTTTGGCATTGTTTTTGTTTGGGTTTGGAATAAAAACTGACCTTTTCCAGTCCTGTAGCCATTGCTGAGTTTTCCAAATTTGTTGGCATATTGAGTGCAGCACTTTCACAGAATCATCTTTTAGGATTCGAAATAGTTCAACTGGAATTCTATCACCTCCACTGGCATTGTTTGCAATGATACTTCCTAAGGCCCACTTGACTTCATATTCCATAATGTCTGGCTCTAGGTGAGTGATCACACCCTCATGGTTATCTGGGTCATGAAGATCTTTTTTGTACAGTTCTTCTGTGTATCCTTGCCATCTCTTCGTAATATCTTCTGCTTCTTTTAGGTCCATACTACTTCTGTCCTTTATTGTGCTTATATTTGCCTGAAATGTTCCCTTGGTATCTCTAATTTTCTTGAAGTGATCTCTAGTCTTCCCCATTTTATTGTTTTCCTCTATTTCTTTGCATTCAATACTTAGGAAGGCTTTCTCATCTCTCCTTGCTATTCTTTGGAACTCTGCATTCAGATGGATATATCTTTCCTTTTCTTCTTTGCCTTTCACCGAAATGTTATAATATACAAAGAATCATACAAACCGCAGGGAGAATTCCATTATTTCCAATCACAAGTAGTGTACTTTGTGCCAGAACAGAAAAACAAAGGGAAATTAGAGCTCTTTTATCAATTATAAATGAACACATACTGTGTACAGATAATATGGAGCCCAGAGAAATGCAATCACAATAGCATAAAATGTATTAAGATGTCTAGTCATACCTGGAGTCATTTTAATTACTTGTCTGTCCATCATCCCTTTTTGGAAGACCAGTTCCTCCTACCTTTGTAGAATTCCTCTTCTTCTTCCCCTGATCCCATCCCCAATCCCATCCCCAATCCCAGTTCACCACGTGGTTTGAACTGACGCTTCCTTTCTTCCCCTGGTGGCTCAGACGGTAAAGCGTCTGCCTGCAATGAGGGAGACCCGGGTTCGATTCCTGGGTCAGGAAGATCCCCTGGAGAAGGAAATGGCAATCCACTCCAGCGCTCTTGCTGGAAAAACCCATGGACGGAGGAGCCTGATAGGCTACAATCTATGGGGTCGCAAAGAGTTGGACATGACTGAGTGACTTCACTTTCACTTTCTTTCACTTTTCTTCACAACACTGTCTCACAGACTTTAGTAATGAGCTGGAGGTTAATACTTCAACTTGGAAAAGTTTCAGGCTAAGGTTAGGGTGAGAAAGAGTCAAGAATGGTGGAAAAGAATGTATTCTTTTTGATGGTGAATCTGGGCTAATCTGAACTCAGAGCTTGCTGCCAATATTCAAGCCTCCTACAGCCATGGAAATATCATGCTGCCCTAGGAGAAATTAGCAGTGGCAGACAAAGAATGATGCAGAGATCAGACAGCAAAGGAGTCCTGAAGACGTTTGTGAGTCCCTTGGTCCAGCCATTCCTGCTTTTCCCTTTGTCATGAGTGAATAATTCCTCTATTTCTGCTCCAGTTAGTTCAAGTTTCTTCACTTGAAATTAAGAGCCATAAGACACATCCTGAACTTCTATCTAGAAACTGTACGAACATGTGTACAAATAAGTTCTCACAAATGACTGATTAGTGAAAGTCAGATCTATTCACTTACCTACAATTTCCATTAAGATTTTAGGCAATTGAGAAAAAGTGGCTTTAAAAATCTGTCACACAAAGATATCCAATATAACAAGTGTGAAAATGAAGTGCTTTTTTTTTTTTACAAAAATAAAATTCTGAACTTTAGTCCATGACCTGTTTACCCAAAGTCTAAAACACAAAATAATTTGGAAGATAACTATGTTCTTTGTAATGGAATCTAATCTATCTCTCTTTCCTTGGAATTACTGGTAGAAAGTTTCCCCTTACTTCCTGTGCTGGGGCCTGAAAATATTCCTCCCAGTTTACATAAATAAAAGTCTCAAAAATAAGATCAGCAGCAGGTCTTGACCCCTGACTTGCAGATTTTTAAAATAGCTCTTTGAGTTCATGCTTTTTCTTGCATAAGAGAAAGATTGGCTATTTTACTCTGTGTGGCTCGTCATAGGACCTAAAGTGCTCTACTATGTACTATGATCTATGTACTGCGTACTTTTTCTGTTGTTCAGTCACCAAGTTGTGTCCGACTCTTTGTGACCCTATGGACCTCAGCACGCCAGGCTTCCCTGTCCTTCACCATGCCCCTAGAATTTGCCCAAGTTCATGTCCATTGAATCAGTGGTGCCATCCAACCATCTCATCCTCTGTTGCCTTCTTCTTCTGCCTTCAGTCTTTCCCAGCATCAGGGTCTTTTCCAATGAGTCAGTTGTTCACATCAGATGGCCAGAATATTGGAGCTTCAGCTTCAGCATCAGTCCTTCCAATGAATATTCAGGACTGATTTCCTTTAGGATGGACTGGTTGGGTCTCTTTGCAGTCCAAGGGACTCTCAAGAGTCTTCTCCAACACCACAGTTCAAAAGCATCAATTCTTCAGTGCTCAGCTTTCTTCACAGTCCAACTCTCACATCCATACATGACCACTGGAAAAACCATAGCCTTGACCAGATGGACCTTTGTTGGCAAAGTGATGTCTGCTTTTTGGTTAGTTAAAAAATACTTGTTGAATGAATGAATGAATGATGGAAGATTGGCCGATGCAAGACAACTCATTTTCTCTAAAAAGAATTTAAATTCTCTCATCTTACTTCCTCTAACTGCCTTTATAATTCCTTCTTTACAAGGCACATTTCCTTTACAGTTTATGAATGGTACAAATAGATGACTTCTGTTTCTGTGCTGCTTTCATCTTACTATAGACACAAACCAGAAAGAAAAGCAAGAAGAAAGAAAAAGAGGGAAAGAAGGAGAATAAAATAAAATTCATGCTGTACCCTGTGGGTTATTTACAGTCTCTTTGTAAGCTGAAAGGAGACACAGTGAGGTGGTATTGATGGATTTGCAAGAGCTGGTGCCAGATGTTGACCACAACAGGTGCATGATAAAAACATCCATGGAGATTTTCCCTCAGAATTCTAAATATATTTGGAAATGAGGGGAAACATCTACTTGATACTTCTTTCATTGAAAGATTGCTATAGCTTTTTGAACTGTGGTGTTTTTTTTTTTTAATTGGAGGGATTACTTTTGTGACCTTGTAAGTGCTTCTTTTAAATGTTCTTCACAAGCAAAATTCTAGCCCATGTTTTGATACCATTTCCCTTACTAAATGGCTACATTGTTTCTTATGTTCCTACACATCTGTCTTTTGGTTCAGAGCAGAGTCAGGAATGCTTAATAAACATGGAACAATCTTATTTATTATAATTTCAAGATTGCAAAAATTGTGGTGTACCCAGAGTATTCTTTTTCCTGTAACTTGGCCTGTAGTTACCATGGTTGTGACAGCATTTGACACATCTCTCTGTGGTTAGGTTAAGGATATGTATGAAAGCCAGAGAAAAGTAGTATCTTATATTTGAATCAGTTGGTAAACCGTAACTGTCAATGATTCTCCCTAGATAGCATCTGACTTTCAAAGGGCTGAATAGCTTCTATCTTAACCTATTCAGTTTTGACGTCTCTGAGCAACACAGAATGAAAAGAAGTTAGCAGTAAGTCTGATGGCATATTTGCTCAGTGGAATGAATAGATAAACAGAGATGTTTCTCACAGTGAGTCACTGGGCCCTGTATGGCAATACCGTAGCAAGTGCAGTGTTTCGAGCTGGAGTAGGAGAGAAGGGGCAAAGGAATTAACTGGAGGGAAGAAACTGTCTCCACCTAACAGAAGAAACCCAGATGCTTCTCTCTTCCTCAGTTCAGTACTGTTCATTTCAGTCACTCAGTCGTGTCCGACTCTTTGAGACCCATGGACTGCAGCATGCCAGGCCTCCCTGTCCATCACCAACTCCCAGAGTTTACTCAAACTCATGTCCATCGAGTCAGTGATGCCACCCAACCATCTCATCCTTTGTCATCCCCTTCTCCTCTAGCCTTCAATTTTTCCCAGCATCAGGGTCTTTTCCAATGAGTCAACTCTTCGAATGAGGTGGCCAAAGTATTGGAGTTTCAGCTTCAGCATCAGCCCTTCCAGAGAATACCCAGGACTGATCTCCTTTAGGATGGACTGGTTGGATCTCCTTACAGTCCAAGGGACTCTCAAGATTCTTCTCCAACACCACAGTTCAAAAGCATCAATTCTTTGGTGCTCAGCTGGAAAAACCATAACCCTGACTAGACAGACCTTTGTTGGCAGAGTTAACATTTCTGCTTTCTAATATGCTGTCTAGGTTGGTCATAACTTTCCTGCCAAGAAGTAAATGTCTTTTAATTACACGGCTGCAGTCACCATCTGCAGTAATTTTGGAGCCCCCCAAAATAAAGTCTGCCTAGACAATTAATATTCACATAATCCCCAAAGTCCAACACTATCTTCCATTTTTTATTTTTTTAGCTTCAGCAGAATGTTACATATGGCCAAGAAAGCCTTGTTTAAAACAAATTTTATCCCACATTTTGGAGAACAATAAATAAGTGTTAAGAGTTGTGGGAGGTGAATATAGTGTAATGTTTTGGGTCATTAGTTTTTAACCTGATGACAACATGGAAACGTATGGGTCATTTCAAAATCAGTGAAAAGTCTGTAACGTTGGTAGCAAGTCTGTGAGCTCTAGGGACAGCTTGAATTTGAGTCCTTAAGATATTTTTAATCTTTCCTTTCCCCATATTGTTTCTCTGGTGCAAAATCCTTATGTTGACCTCATTGGCCCCGCAGCTAGGGACCCTTGGGCTAAAAGCTAGGTTTGGGCTTTATGAGTTGTGAATCCTCTGACAAGATATTCGGAAGTTGGGATGAGTGAATATGTGTGCTGCTGAGCATATTTATGAAAAGGTTTTCATAGCTTTAAGCAAATCATCAGAGATAAGAAAAAAGGTTTAAAAAGAGCTACTAAAAATTGATTTTCATTTTTTCCTGCCTTCAGCAGTAAATTTGTATACTTCCTTTTTTCTTTTGATATTTTCTAGTAACATTGATTTCAGGACAATGATCTTCTTTTTTTTTTTTTAATTTTTTTTTCACTTTTTAAAATTTATTTATTTTTTATTTATTTTTTATTTTACTTTACAATTCTGTATTGGTTTTGCCATACATTGACATATTTGTCATTTACAGTAGAGGTGAGCATTAATGTGGTGCTTCTCAGGAATAGTTGCTCTTTTTTGTTTAATTTCTGATGGTGGGACTATAAATGTCATTGCCTGTTAAAGGACTATCAAACTTTAGGATGTGAAAAAGGTGGTACTTCGGGTGGAAAATTTTTCTAGATTGGTTGAAATCATACAGATACACTCCAGGAGACTATGAGTCAGTTCAGTCGCTCAGTCGTGTCTGACTCTTTTCAACCCCATGGACTGTAGCATGCCAGGCCTCCCTGTCCGTCACCAACTCCCGGAGTTTACTCTAACTTATATCCATCGAGTTGGTGATGCCATCCAGCCATCTCATCCTCTGTTGTCCCTTTCTCCTCCTGCCTTCAATCTTTCCCAGCATCAGGGTCTTTTCCAATGAGTCAGTTCTTCACATCAGGTGGCCAAAGTATTGGAGTATCAGTCCTTCCAATGAACATTCAGGACTGATTTCCTTTAGGATGGACTGTTTGGATCTCCTTGCAGTCCAAGGGACTCTCAAGAGTCTTCTCCAACACCACAGGAGACTATGGAATTCATAAAATCAACACAGTTCTATTTCTCATGATGTTGAGAAAGCATCTTTTTGTTGTGAAAAAGTGCTGTACTTGGCTCTGGCTTGTTTTGGCTTTAGTTCCTGGATCTACCAATCACTAGTAGTGAGACTGTGTATATTATATTTAATCTGAGTTTCTCTGTCATCATCTATAAAATGGAAGCTAACAATACTTCCGTTACAGAGTTGTGAGGATTAGCAGTAATTTATGCATTCACCATTCAATATTTTTACCATTTGTTACCACTCAATATTTGGTCATTACAACAGATGGAAATAGATTGGGAAAGGAATATAAAGACTACCACAGTGATAGTGATAAGCTTTAATAATGTTTTACATACATTGTTTTGTTTAAATCTCATGATAACACAATTATTGCTCCTGTTTCACAGAGGTAAAACGGAGACAGAAGTGTCTCAGCAGCTTGCTAAAGGATATTCAGCTGGCAGTGGTGGAGCAGGTAAAGTCAGTGAACAGTCTCTGGAGCTCACCTTAACCTCCAGTCCAGACCGCCTACTCTGGTTATGAGACACGGGTGTGGGCGGTATACATTTGAGAATCGTGAGCTTTGATGTTATTTGGTTTTGTATTTTTGTGTTATTTGGAAATGAAAATCCATAGAATTTCATTAATGTGCTCAACATTATCTTATCCACAAGTTTTGCCTGGATATTAAAACGGGATTTCCCCCTTGATGTTTGTTTCTCAGTTTAGTGAACAAAAGGCCAAACCACCAACTTATTTGAAGTCTATCATGCCCAGGCATTGTACTTAGCTTTTTAGCCTTAAAGAGCTCACAGTACAGATGAAGAAACACATGCAGAAACAGACCATTTAAATGTATATAAAGTAGGGAAAACACATAAATGTATCTGGGTTGCTACGGAATATGAGGAAGAGGGGGCTTCCCAGAGGAGATGATCATAATAAGTCGTGATGAGTAGGTTAGAATCAGCCAGACAAGAAAGTGGAGAGTGGGTACCACACTCAGCAGAAGGGATGGCAAGAATGAAAACCTGGGGACAGAAAACGGCATGGAACCTGCAAGCTCAGTGGTGGGCAGAATGGCAACAATTGGGCTTTTCCAGACACAAATGGACACGGGTCAGAGCAGGCAGGCGGGACACAGGGCCTGAACTGTTAGGCACTCTCTCGTAGAATGGTCTGGCTGGCTGGCTTTTCTACAGAGATGGGAACTACAGAAGAATTAAGAAGGAATGAAACACAGACGTCCCTGGTGGTCCAGTGGTTAAGATTTCATCTTCCAGTGCAGGGGGTATGGTTGCTAAGATCCCACATGCCTTGAGGCCAAAATATATATATATATAAAAAACAGAAGCCATATTGTAAAAAAATAAAAAAATCAGTAAAGCTTTAAAAATGGTCCAGATTTTTAAAAATCTTGAAAAGGAGTGAAATGGTCAGATCTGCTGGTTTCACTGTGGAGAATGGAGATGTGATGGAGACACGGTTTATTTCTTGAATTCCGCTTTATCAACCAGTATCCTCTGTGGAAGCTTTTCATTCCCTTGTTATTTTTTTCCCTTTCATTGGTCTCTGCCTTTGCTTCTACAGTCCAACGGGGAGCTCAGAATTTAATAACTAGGTATAGTAACTTGTGGCATCTTCTGCCCCTTGCTTTCTTTTCTCAGGCCTGCTGTGGGTTCAATCTGATCTATTCAAGCTTCTATTTGGTAGTGATGTCTGAGTGAGTCTCATTCTCTGACTAACCTTGGAGACCTGGGCTTTACCAGATATTCTGATGGCATTCTCTCAGAAGCAGAATAAGAATCCCCACATCCCATACCTGAAAATTGTCTATGTTGTTTGCCATGGAGCCTCGAAAAATACTGAAGCCAAGAGCTTAGGAGAGGGATGTGAGAAGGTAAGAGAGAAAACCTGTCCTTCGTAAACAGAAAGCCTCTGTTCCCTAGTGAAGAGAAAGTGAAGTCGGCCAGTTTATACATAAAGCTCCTAGAAAAGCTCACGAATGGCCTCTGAGTTGTCTTTCTTGGTTGCACAAGGGCACACGTGGAAACTCACCCACCTTGCACTATTCAATTCTGCACAGTGGAACAGCGATTCTCAAAGAGGTGGAAGGGTATAATCAAAACCAGCTCTGGGCCTTTTCCAAACAGAATTTGGTAAACACTCTCCCACCGCCCGCATCTCCTACACACGCATAACAACCCCTACTGAAAGTTCCTGCCAAAGTGAATTACAACTGGTGATAGGAGTGTGTCACGCCGCTGAGGTGCATCTGAGTGAGTAAAGAGTTGAGGACAACCACAGATACCCTCAGAGGGTGTATGCCGTGGTTTGCAGGGAAACCTGCCAGAAACCAGGCGTGATTACACAAAGCTGGCAGCCGTGGTTCTCCTTGTTCCACTGTCACTGAGTTGTGTGTGTGTGTGTGTGTGTGTGTGTGTGTGAGACAAAGAAGTAGTGACTTACAGTGGATCAGAAACCAAAGCCTGTTCTCTTGCTGGTGTTCAGAAGGCAAAGACTATGTCTTAGTTACGTTTCCAGTCCCGCTGCCTTGCCCAGTGCCTGGTATGGAACAATGGCCCAGCGAATGACTGCAAAGTGAGTGAGAAACGATCTTGAGAGGGGAGTGAGGAGGAAGGCAAAGATTTTTATAAACTTCGAATTGTTCGAAACACTGCACTTTCCTACCCGGATGTTTGAATCGGGCCTTTTATACGTTAAGAATTTGGCTTATTTGGTAATTATTGTTCTGCTACCTCACATTTAGAAGACCTAGCATTATGAATAAAACTAATTTGAGGTCTCTCAGCAACTGTTGATTTTCAAGACGTTTCTTCCCTACAACAAATAATACTCTTTAGGGGATACTTTCCCCCCTATGTTTTTTTAAAATTTGTCTTAATGAACTGAATAGCAATAATTTGACAGCGAAGACATTTAAATCATGCATTTTAGTGCAGTTCCCAGAGCTAGAGGAGACAGGCCACTGTGGCTGAAGCAATGGATTGAATCTCGACTGCCAGATGGCAGTTGAAATACAACGGGCTTACAGCCGTCAGCCGCAGCTAGAGGTTTGCAGGAAAGGGTAAGCCTTTCAGTGATTTAAATGGGAAGATGGGGCTGGGTACTTGAAATTCTTGCATTGTTCCTAGTGGCTTATAAAGGCTAAGGGAAAACTAGCCACACAAATTCTGTTTAGTATAGTGTTTGAAATGGAGCTGTGTAAAGGTATTGCTTGCATCCTGGGTACTATTGCTATTTCCATATGTGCTGTGTTTGGCTTTTAAACACACGCCTCTGAAATCAGAACCAGCATTATATTTCTCCATCTATGATGCTTACATGGTTTTGTTCAAATCATTCTTAAAAAACACAAGATCAGTGAGAAATGGATTCCCACATCCCCAAGGATTTTATGTATGAGTTTTCAAAATTTTCTCTAATGACTGATTTGACTTTTCTTCTTGTGCTGTATGCTACAACTGGTTCAGGGCAAAAGTATTTTGAGTTTCCTGCTCCGTGTCAGAATAGCCCTGAAATAATCTAATACTTGATAGAATGAAGCTGTTCTCCATGTTTCCATAACTTCTGTTAGAGAATGCATCTGGATCCATTCAACCATGTTCAGTGTTTTTAAAATGCCAAATGAGAGCTTGAGAAGAGCCCCTTGAGAACGGAGAGATGACATTTGCCGAGCTCTGCTAATATCAACTCAGGAAGAAGAATATATCTGGCAACACATTTATCCTGATAAACATGATGATAGGAAAATTTTTGTTTAAGCAGTGGCAGAATGTGTTTACTGCTGCATCTCTATAAGGGCTGTCAGCTCGCATAAAACAGGCCATAACAGAAGACAGTCGCAGGGAGTAGGTTATGTAATGAGATCAAGCCAGTGGTCTGGCATCCAACTGTAATTCTACTAACAGTGAGGGCAGTCTGCTTATCCATCCAAGTCAAGGATATATATATATATATATATATATATATATATATATGGTCACTGTTCATGAAATTACATTGTTACCCCCCTCAGCTGTTCAATGAGCCACTAGAAAGTAGAATAAAATGTATAAAAAATGGGAGGAAAAGGAGAAAGGGCTCAGGCTATAGAACTGTTGGCTGCATAACTCAAGATTTTTATGCAGGTAAATTTCCTAAATAGAAAAGGACCACAGAGTCTTGGGCTATTCAGAAATAAATACGCTGTTCTAAGTTTATGATGTCACAAAACCCTATAGTATCGTAACTCTCGTTCTCACAAATATAGGACACTAGTCTTTAGAACAGCCTGAAAATATCATTCAAATGAGGGAGCTATCAAAAACTACTGAAGCAGAGATTCCACAAGTGTAAGGTAGTAGATTTTCAATTGCTTTAGTTTCACAATTTGATATTATTAAGGCTAATATATAGGTGCCTACCAGCATAGCTACCATTAGGAATCTATCACCATTTCCATTATAAACCCCATTTTTCAGGGGTTAATAACTTGGTCATAAAAATTCACTGCAGGCAGAAATCAAGTCTTGAAGGAAAATCTCTTTCTTGAATCCCAACAGGAGAATTTGCTCGTTTCTGGTGCAAAGATAGTCGGAGACCAGAAAAGGGAGATTATGTATAAACTTTCATTTCTGAAAATTTAGCATCAGTCCTGGTGCTGTTGGATGTGGTGATATGTGCTGGTACTTTGTTGGCTTGCTTTTTCTTCTTCTCTCCTCAGCCTCTCTTCTACTTACTCCCTTTTCTTTTTTGTATCTCGGTCCTAAGTGGAAGTTGATCCTTCTAAAATGATTATGTTGTTGCCACACGTTCTGGGAAACAAACTCTCAGAAGGACAATGCAGATAGTGGAGTGCAATTTTGTTACACCGGCGGGCCCAAGGCAGAGTCTCCTCTTAGCCAAGGACCCCAACCAGCATTTGTGAAAATCTTTTATACCCCATGTGTATGTGTCTAAACCCACCACCCCAAATTCCTTGAGACTTACATAAACCAAGGAAAATACAATCCCAATAACCCCATCATTCACGTGCTATGTGCTCATGTGCTCAAACAGTCAAACAATCAGCCAATAATCAGTAAACCCGATGTTACACTCGATAGATACAGAAAAATTGATGGCCTGTCTGGAGGAAGGGGTGACTAGTGTATGATTTCTCTTAGGTGATGAGTAACCTAGATACGATCTTCAAGGTTCCCCTGTCTGAAGGGGGTCTTACCCTTCTGTTGTTGTTTTCATAGGCACTAAACACAGAGTTCAGAGTCCAAAGGTGGCCGAGCATGATCAGCATGAACAGGCCTAAGATGGAGTCCAGGCCCTATGAATTCCTTCTTCAATGAACACGTAGATTTTTCTCAGTGGAGAAAGAACAAGGAAGTCGGAGTTTATATAGATTCATCAGAAAATAAGCTCCAAACCACTTTTCTTTCTGGTTCCCTATAATCTTTTCAGCACTGGAATGTTCTTCATGGAAACATTGTCACGTTACCTCAAGTAGGAAAAGCTGTAAGATCTTACCTTGTGGCTAGGTGAGAAAATTGATCTATTATCTCAAAACCTTTTTGACTACCCAGCAAAATATTTATCAACTCTTTCTACATTGGGCTTCCCAGGTGGCACAGTGGTAAAGAATCTGCCTGCCAATGCAGGAGACACTGGGGGTTTTGATCCCTGGATCAGGGAGAGCCCCTGGAGGAAGAAATGCAACCCACTCCGGTATTCTTGCCTGGAGAATCCCACAGACAGAGGAACCTGGCTCTACATTTAACAAATGCATGGTCACTACAAAAGGGTGTCATATTAATATAGTGAAACTAGTAAGAGATTAAACAATTCAATATTTTCGTATTGCCTGATATCTTTTAGATCTAGCTTAATTTCTTTTAGGGTTTAACTCTGGGCATATTCTGAAAGCCAAAGGCTAGACTGCTTTTAGACCAAATTATTTTTCTGCAGTTATGCACAACTAAAAGTCGTTCTTCTCTTTTCCTGGGAGAAAATAGTCATTAGTCGTTGTAGACCACCAAACTATTCAAAATGTAGAACTGCTTTCCATGAAGGCTTAAAGTCAATGAATAAAAAAATCTCTCAGATTTAACTGTGAGAAGTCAAGGCAGGATAACTCCAACCTTCTGTGCTATTTTAGTGATTTTGGTGGAAGCGTTAAGAAATTGCTGGCATATATTGATTTCTAGACGGATAAACATTCTCATTTCCAACCCAAAGTTTTCCATTGGTGTACACAAAATTTTGACTTGTGTGTTCCTACTGTCTCCTCTTTCTAGGGCTTAGCCCTGAGTTATAAGAAGGTTTTTTTTTTTTGTTTTGTTTTGTTTTTTTTTTCATATCTGATGCTTTTGTGCCTCACTTAGACACTTTCTGGTTAACCTGGCAAGCCTCCCTTGAGTTTCAGACACTGAGGGATCGCGTGTGCCTTGCTGCCCCCTACTGGTGACCAGGGACTGTTGGAATTGGGCCTTCAAGAAGACAAGTCATAAGATCTTTGAAGTTAATGCCAATATTTGAGAGGTACTTCCTATGGAATTGTTTTATAAAGTTTTAAAAAAATTATATAAACATCATGGAGTGATTTTATTTATAATTAGTGGCTTTGTTTTTTAATGTTTAACTTGATTTTCTTCATAAATTTATAAGGAATTTCTTCAAGTCATGATCTTTTTCTGAAACTGTCACTGCATTACTGAAAAGTGCAAAGCCAAGTTTTCTACCAGAATTGCACAAAAGTTTTCTTTCTTGCACATAGGTTTTCTTTCTTGTACATCAAAACCAAGAAATTGATTTCTTATGGCTTTGAATGCAGTTTTCTTGAAATTGAAAACATACATATTGGATTTGCATATTGCTTTCTCAAAACAGGTTTCTCTTTTGTTTTCATGATGTATCAAGTCTATTGGGGTGGCCAGAAAAAGATACCACAGACTGAATGGTTTAAACACAGAAATTTATTCTCATCGTTCTGGAGGCTGGAAGTCTTGGTCAGGGTCCGACAGGGTCGATTTCTGATGAGACTTCTCTTCCCAGCTTGACGTCCTTAATTGGCAGAAGGAAAGCATTCTGGTACTTTCCTCTTCTAACGTGGGCACTGTCGGCTTGTGACTTCATCCTGTGGCCTCAGCTCACTGCTCTCACCTCACAGGCCCTTTCTCCAAATGCAGTTACACAGGGGGTTAGGGCTTCAAGTATGAATTTGGAGATGGGGGACACAGACTACAAAATGTTGATATGTGAATTTTAATTATCCAACTTTGTAAGTTAGTTGATCAAATTATTACTATTTTTTTTTTAAAAAACCCACATACCATGGGCTGAGAGTACATGGGAATGGGGTTGGTATTAAAATAATAAAGCATGATCTTCACTATGGTGAAGTGATAGCACAGCTAAGAAAAATGAATTAATATCAGACAGTAAAAGTGCAAAGTACTAAATTATCATGCTGTCTTTAATTACAAAAGAAGTTGTAAGTGTGAGCCGAAAAACCAGGGATAGTTTCTAAGAAGAAACTGTATTTAGCCTCCTACTGAAGGATGACTTCAGTTCAGTTTAGTTCATTCACTCAGTCATGTCCGACTCTTTATGACCCCATGGACCGTAGCACGCCAGGCCTCCTTGTCCATCACCAACTCCCGGAGTTTACTCAAACTCATGTCAGTGATGCCATCCAACTGTTTCATCCTCTATCGTCCCCTTCTCCTCCCACCTTCAATCTTTCCGATGACTCGGTTCAGTTCAGTTCAGTCGCTCAGTCGTGTCCAACTCTTTGGGACCCCATGAATGGGTTTTATTAAACTTCAGTGGAAGGGTGAAGGGAAGAGTATTTTAACACAAGGATGGCACTGGCTTCAGAATGTATACAAAATAGGCAACACTGTTTAAGGAGCCTGGCCTGTAAGAGAGGACATTTAAAGGCCTTCTGCAATAAAATGTAACTGTTTAATGTTCCCTGAGTATTCATAGAGTGCTGGTTTGGAATATATCAATACATGACATGGTTTTTGTTCTTTGAAAGTTTGCAATCAGAGACCATAAATACTCAAGCCTGACAGCTCAGTGCTTTCAGAATTTTCTTAAGTCACCTGATATATTTTTTAACCAGGCTACTGCTCTTGATGAAAGCAATGGGTTATGTATCTTGGGCTGAAGCATGCCACAGAGTCATTGATGTGAGGCTTACAACAAAACAAAACTCTTCCTTCCTTTGATTCTTTCTTTATTTGACTGCCTGGTGAGCCCAGAACAATTTCAGAGTATCCAGTAGAGCTACTAAACACTGCAGAGGGCAAAGGGTTGGAAACGCTGATTGATTTGAAAACCTTGCTGTCTAATACTTTCTCTGGCTTCTCTGTGCATTCGACTCAATAGTTCATTTATTTATTCCTCCGAGTATAGGGAAAACAAGCCTGAAAACACCAGTGCTTAACACTAAATTATGAATGTTAAACATGCACACAGCTCTCTACCTACCAGCAACGCCCATGGGCAGAGTCTATCATACTGTGAACACTGACATATTTCTAACTCTACCATCTCTGATCATATACATACCCTGGGTTGATCAGGAAAAACAGAAAATATCACCATGATCAAAATAAGTCTATAATTTAAACTGGATTTTCTACCACCATCAGCCAAAACTTTTTTTTTTTTTTTAAGTTGCGCTGTAAATCAAGTCTCTTTTTGCAGGATCTAGTATGAAGGAAAAATTGTGTGGTTGAAACTTGTCTTCAAATTTACCTCTAACTTCAAAATCGTTTTCCTTCCTCTGTGGACCCTATTCCCAGCCCAGGTTCCCGCATTTCTCTTGTGTTCTCACTTCTTCTCTCCCCCATTAATCACAGGAAAGTATCCGATATCAGTCACATGAAACCTGGTATGAATTTAAGTCATGGTGTTGTTATCTCTCTTCGGGGGATTTATAATTTTGGATTCATCTGTAGTTCTGGAATACATGCCTTTGTCTCCTGCAAAAGAAGATTTAGGCATAAGCATAGTTAAGAGAAGTATTTTTGGAGTTGAGGACTTTCTGTTACTGTTGAAATCACAAAATGAGCTGGTAGTCAATTTTATTGAGAAGATGGGTATCAAAATTGTAAAAGTATCTCGAAGTTAGGGACTTATGTAAAATGAAAGGTCAGAACTACAATTAAGGGGCATACCACTGAAGTATTTTGGAAATGAGAAAAGGAAACTAACATTTATTGGGTATTGTGTTAGGACCAAACTGAAGCCAGGACAGGCTCTAAGGGGCAGGCCCACAGGCAGTGTAGCTAGACCAATCAGAAAAATCCCCGTAACCGCCCCCCGCCCGCTCCAGACCCGAGCCAATCCAGATAGGGATTTGAGGTTTAAAAGTCCCGCGCGCGCGTGCGGTTTAACCAATCAGCTATGCTGTTACAGAAACAAAGAACTGTCTGTATAAAAGTATATGTGATTCAGAGCTCAGAGCTCTGGCCTTATTCCACTGTGTTGGATGTAGCCAGGGCCCTGGCTTGAGCTAGCAATAAACCCCTTTATGCTTTTGCATTGCTGTGGACGTCTTATTCTCTCAGTTTTGGGGACTCAGACTTCGGGCACAACATTTGGGGGCTCGTCTGGGATCCCTTTAACTGGGAAGAATAACACTCTCCCGGTAGAAGGGGTTTCCTCACTTGGAGGAAAGCTAGCTGAACACTGGTGTTAAGTCTGGTTAGCTAGTGTAAGACCGAGGCCCAGCATACGCGCTGGAAGACAGCTGGCTCTGGTGAGAAGAGAGCTCTTGTCAGGCTTAATCGGGGCGAATTAGTCGTCTTAGCCGGCTTAAGGCCGAGGCCCGGCATCATGCTGGGAAGGCGGCTGGCTCTGTGAACGCCTGTTGGTAAGATAACCTAGAGGGATAGGAGGGTTCAGGGGGCCCAGGAAGACCTAGTACTGCTCTCGGCCGAGGTTTGTCTCTCCTCCATTCGTCGCGTCTTTGTGTGTGCCGGCATTGTCACTGCTCTCTGTGTGTTCGTCTTGTCTCCTGTGTTCTCTCCTGTAATCATGGGGCAAGAGACTTCCACCCCACTGTCCCTTGTGACTGACCATTTTTTGGAGTTTAAGTCTAGAGCACAGAATCTATCGGTGCTGGTGAAGAAGAACAAATTAATAACTTTTTGCAGCGCAGAATGGCCGACCCCCCATGTAGGCTGGCCCTCAGAAGGCACCTTTGACTTGGGAACTGTACACCAAATCCGAGATATCATCTTCTGACTGCGGATCGGACACCCTGACCAAGCCCCCCCCTCCTTGGGTAAAACCTTTTTTTTGCCTCAACAGGGATTTTCTACCCCTGAGGTGTTGGCAACACATGTAAGGAAAAAACCCAAAGAATCTCAAGGAGCCTGAACCAACGACGCCACTATATACCCCATCTTGCAGGGGAAATTGTTAGGAGAAGCACACTGATTAAAACCGCCCCACCCTGGCCAGGCACCATAGTAACCATTTGCATGAGTTGTTTTATGACAGGAGATCCTGATAAAGAATACAGAACTAATAAGCCTCCACCAACCGGAAGAGTTCGGGAAAGGTTTAAAGGAGACACCGCCTGTACATTGCGAGCCACGCGGCAGAGCAGTTCTCCTGGGTTTCCTTACCCTGCTGCTCTCCACCCGGGTGCCCTTCCCCAATAAAATCTCTTGCTTTGTCAGCACATATGTCTCCTCGGACAATTCATTTCTGAGTGTTAGGCAAGAGCCCAGTTTTGGGCCCTGGAAGGGGTCCCTCTTCCTGCAACAAGTGGTGACTTTGGTGGGATTCTTCTTCACCGAGACTGACATCCTGACCACTCAGGGTACTCAGGGGCCAGCTTGCCTGCCAATGGGCCAGACCCAGCGGCCGCAACCGGGACCTTTTGTCCCTGGTCTCCTCCTGACGCGGACAACTGGCCAGAGTGCCCCGACCAGTAAAAAACAAGAAACTTTATTGATCTCTCTCCCCTTCCCTCTCTGTCTCAGACTCTCCTTAACCCTTCCTATCCTTCCCTGTTTTTCTAGTCCCCTGGTCCTAGACGCAAAAATCTGGTCGAATGGCCCTCAGCCTGAGCTGAGGATTGGAGACTGATCACCTCCTCTTGGCAGAGAACTCAAATTCTGGTTCTGATTTCTGGTAGGGCCAAGTTCCAGTCCTCCCTTCTCTGGAAGCCCAGGAAAAGTCCTGTAAGGCCTGAGTATCTGTAGGTGGCAGGAGACGTCTGTAAGGCCACCCCTTTTGCCCCCTCTCCCGCCTCCTCCCCCTTCTTCTTTCAACCTGGCTTCCTTTCCTCCCTTAAAATCTTTGATGTTACGGAAAGGCTTGGTGGGCTACAGTCCACAGGTCGCAAACACTGATACGACTGAGCGACTTCACCTTCACTTTGATGAAGACTGCCGGGTTTATATGTGTGTGTTTTAACTCTGTGATCTGTGTAGTGATTTTTGATGGCCATTTTGCTTTGTCTGGCCACCATGTGGTTTAGACCTGCCGCCATTTGTTAGAACTTGATTTTCTTTCCCTGTGCCTTGAGACCAGGGCTCTTAAGAACACTTATCTAGACTATCTCTAACTCCTGACACTGAGAAGAAAAAAAAGACTTAAAGCTAAATCTTGCACTGTGTCTGTCTAAATATGTCTTGGTATGTCTCTGTCTCTGGGTAATATTTTTGAGGTTAATTTGTATATGAGATCTATTTATTTGGCTTAAAAAAGGTAAGCGCTTACAAATCAAGTAATTCTAAATTAAACAATAAATTCCAGGTTCATGTAAACTGGGAAATATTCAATGTTAAATACCTGATATTAATGTTTGTTTGTTGACCTATTTAATATAGACCTGTCTTAGAGTACTTAACGTTAAAAAAATATTTTCATTGTACCTAGGTTTAATATGTTAAATATTATATTTGTTACAAGTTTGTCAACAAGAAAATTACCTCAAGTAAAAAATTTCAAAAAAAATGTAAATGAGATATGAGCTTTTAGATAGACTCTATTAAGAATAATTATGCTTTAGGAATGTCTGTGTGAAATAGTCTGTCCAAATTGGGGTAACTTGAATTGGGTTGTGCTAAACTAAGTGATGGAAGTTCACTGACTAGCTAGCTCATTTCCAAATAGAGTAAAATTTTGAAACATTTATTATTACTGAACATTAGTTTCGTCTTACAAAGAAGCTAAAAAATTTGGGACTGTTAATGACTTAAAATAAGCTGGCGCAAAAACTTGAATTTGGCTTTTCTCTCTGTTAAAAGGACACACTTTCTTCAGATGTTGAACTGCATTTGACAATAGATCTAAGTTCATTTGCCTCTTAAATGGTCTGTTCTGTATTTGCCTCTGAAATCCCATATTGTTACTTTGGCTGAGTAAATAGCTATTGTTTCACAGTAACCTATAGTCCCATCTGACTGAGTGCTCAAAACCTTTCTGATATTTGTTGACAAAACTTCCTAAATCATTCTGTGAAGCACTTTTGGCTTCTAGCTAACTTTGGGGTGCTTCAGAGGGCCCCTGAAGCATCCCAAAGAGAGATATTAAACTGTGTTTATTTGGTTGGTTAAATTACATAAAAAAGATTATCAAATGAGTAATAAATCTGCTCATGTTATAATGTAGGGTAAAATTACTAATACAGATATCCTAAAAATTATATGGAGTTTTTAACACTCTGATATATCCTGGTATTTTAATGGAAAACCTGATGACTTCACAAAAATTAGCAAAAGGACTGAATGAACCAGTGAATATGCTTATAACTTTTATGGTTTCTATCTGAAAAATTATGGGGTTAAATCTTATGTTTTCAGGGAGTAGGGGAAATCTTCCTCTCAAACTAATTATGACAATACTTTGGTAAAATTAAACGTTATAAACAAAACAATTATATTTTCTATCTGACTCCTCCAAGTAAGTTTATCAAATGAGTTAGGAAGGTTATCTCACGGATACAGAAATCTCAAGAAATTTTTGAGACTTTAAAAAGGGAAAAATTAACCTAGATTTGTTAGGGAAAATCTGTGATAAGCTTTTGGTGTGAGTTTCCCAGCCCTGTTTTATTTTAAAAGTTCAGTCTGAAACTCTATAAATGTTTCAGCAAAATAAAAAGCCTATAATCAATCATGGTTATAAAAATCATCAGACCAAAATCAGTGAGAACAGACCTATTTTGCAAACAAACTAGCCTTAATTTGGTTATATTTAATAAAAATAAGGGTAACTTTAAGGAGAAAAAAGATATTTCAAAATGTTAAATACCAGTTTGTTAATGGAGGTCTGCATCTAGTAAGACTTGTCTCTTAGATAGTTCTTTGCTGTTATGAGATGTTAATGTAAAATTTAATTGAATTCTTGAAGAACACCCTAGGTTTGTTTCTGAAGCTTATCTCAGTAATCTATCTTTGGATGAAGACCAGATGCCTCATGACCTGCAACCAGGACTGGAAAAAGACATAATTTAAGGGACTGTCTCCAACATGGATAGAAGGACTTTTTTTTATCAGGAGAAACTACACTACGCCAGGATGAGAAGACGACAACATCAGAGGTAGACAGCTTCCCTGAGATGCTGGACCTGATTCGTATGATCATTTATGTTTTCTTGACTTCTTAGACCTTTACATATAAGTCAAATGCTTTTCTATCATAGGCCTGATCCTATGCTAGTTTCAAAATCAATCCAGTTGTTGGATTTGTGGCCAATAACCTGTGTTTAGTTCTGGGTTATCTTGGTAAATTTCTCTATTACCAGACTTTAACTGGTTGGCCTGAGAAAATTCACTTAAAAATTAAATCATACTAAAGACAATCACTCTAGTAACACTAGAAAACTGGGCTATGTGCCTTATAGATGGTGCCAATATATAATTTCCCTGAAAGATAAAGATTCTACAGGGTAGACTAAGTCAGATGACCTGAAGATACACTGGGCTACATCTAATGAAAGTTCTTAACATAAGTCTTACTTGTGACTTTACTAATACTGCTGGCTATGTTATTTGTATTTCACCTGTTTTACAAAATTGCTGTTTCTTACACTGTATGTGTGTGAGGCCTCTAATAGAATAATATATAGTCCCATATGAGATCGATGATGGTAACAGTGTAACTCTAGATATGGCAAGAAGCAACAAGAGGGAATATTTTCCTGGACCAAAAGGCTAGTAAGACAGGTGGTCTAGAGAATTTTAGACACTGTCTCATGGCCTAGTCCAGTAACAGCACATTGAGTGGCCTGTTTACCTGAAAATGGACACTCTCAGCACCATGGGATAAAATGGTCATGAAGTGCCCCCCTCATAATCATGGTCAAGTTTATGAGCAAAAAGGGGCTCTGCCAACTGAAGACTGACACTTGCCATCTGCATCTACAAAGATTAAATCATGGCCGCTGCAACTGCTGACTTTCAACGCCCCTGAAAGGAGTTCAGGGTAAAAATCAGAAATGAGGCACTCTGTGCTCTGGGAAAAACTGGCAAAACAGGCCATCAGATAGTTAGATTTTTTTCAGGAAAAGATTTTATGAGTTCCAATTCTTGCATCTTCTCATATCTAGAAAAACACAGACGTCATTAACGGTAAAATCTGCTTTGGCTATTAAAAAATAGTTTACAATTAAAAGTCAAAATAGAGTAGCTATGGTTCAGATATCCTGGGAAATAATTAGGTGATGCTATGGGTGTACTTTCAGATTAGACCTTGTATTGCTAAACACTTGAGTTTTCTGAGTCGTGTCAGGCTTGGATGCTGCCATTTTCAAAACAATGTCTGCTGGAAGCTACTAACCTTACTTTTTATAAAACTAGGCAACTGGCTACATGGCTACAAGCCTCCCTGAAGTGCCAGGTCCAGACTGGGTTTCAGACCTATTCTTCTAAAAAGAAATGAGATTAGGATTTTAATAATACAAGACTCAGATCTAAAACTTGGAACTCAGAAATACTTCTGATTCAGTGTCTATACTCCAAGCTGGGGTAGTCCTATGCCCCATTTTGACAGGAAGTTATCACAGTCATAGTTGCCTAGTTCCCTAAAATTAAAACTGAGAAGGACTCTGTGGGGCTCTGGAGTACAGATCTGTTCTGTGTTCTCCACTTCTTATCTGTAGGATATAGACTTTGTTCAGCCTCCTTGGCCTTCCCTGAATTCCAAAGCATAGATTCAAACAATTACTAATCAGGGAAGGGAGAAGTTACAAAAACAGAAACTATCAAAGGTTGGTACAGCCTCCAGACAGAGTCTTGGTTCCTACTCAAAGAAATATGCATAACAGTGTCTTTGAGCCCCCACCCAGGTAAAAGATGGTAACTTCAGACTGAACACAAGATTCTTGGAGCACAGCTCTGTTGCCTCACCACCAACTAATCAGAAGGGGTCACAAACCCTGTAACCCTCACCCCAAATGTTGCCTTCTGTTTCCAGGGACCAGAGATGACCATCCTGTTAGGTCTCTTGTTTGGCCCTTGTCTGTTTCATCTCTGGAGGGAGAGGGGCCAACTAAATTGCTGCAACTACAAGGGTAGAAGCTGGTTTCAGATGTGAAAACCCCAACTCAGATCAGGTAGAGAGACTTCTGCTCTGCTAGGCAGGCCTACGCCCACGCACAGCAGGAAGAAGTTACAGAAGAAAGAGACCTCTGCCCCAATTCCCAAAAAATATCTTGAGTATGAAGTCTCTCAGGGGGCCTATGTGCTGTGTTAAGGGAAAAAAAAAACACGTTGTTTTTATGTAAATCACTCAGGGGTAATCAGGGAGTCCCTGGCCAAGATAAAAAAGGGCTAAATCAAAAAAAAAGAAAAAAAAATGTCTCAAAATTAATTTGAGTCCTGGTTCCAACAGTCCCTGTGGTTAACAACGCTAATTTCCACCCTGGTGGGCCCTCTAATAGTGCTACTATTAATACTTACTTTTGGTCCATGCATAATAACTAAGCTTGTTGTCTTTGTAAAAGACCGCATCAATACAGTCCAACTGATGGTACTGAAGCAACAGTATCAGGCCCTGCCCCAAAATAAAGAGAAAGATTCCTCTATGTAGCTGAAGACAGGGAGGAATGTTAGGACCAAACTGAAGCCAGGACAGGCTCTAAGGGGCAGGCCTGCAGGCAGTGTAGCTAGACCAATCAGAAAAATCCCCATAGCCCCTGCCTGCGCCAGACCCGAGCCAATCCAGATAGGGATGCGAGGTTTAAAAGTCCCGCCCGTGTGTGCGGTTTAACCAATCAGCTATGCTGTTACAGAAACAAAGAACCGTCTGTATAAAAGTATATGTGATTCAGAGCTCGGAGCTCTGGCCTTATTCCACTGTGTTGGATGTAGCCAGGGCCCTGGCTCGAGCTAGTAATAAACCCCTTTATGCTTTTACATTGCTGTGGACGTCTTATTCTCTCAGTTTTGGGGACTCGGACTCTGGGCATAACAATTGTATGCCAGGAAATGTGCGGGGCATCCTCACACTTCTTTAGCACATTTACAGCTGCCAGCAGTTCTGTAAACTCTTCACCTCATTTTACCATCAAAGAAACAAAGTTCTGGAGGTTAAGTAAGTTTCACACATATCCTGCCGCTAGCAAAAAAATGGAGCCGTGTCTCTCTGGCTTCAAAGTCCATTATCTTGGTGTAGGAAAGAGAAAAGTTGTCAAAGTACATGACATTTAAACATGTGATTTATTTTGCTCTGTTAATAATTTGCTTTGAACGTTTTGAATTAAACTTCTTTAATCACAGGATGGTATGTACTTTGCACATCCCATCTTGCTAGTTTTTAGTATGCAGAGCCAAGATGAACTGCCTTAAAATTTTTTTCAATTTATTTCTGCAATCAGAAACTGTCAATATAAGAGGATAGTGAAACTACAGTGCAGGAATTACCAGGTTGTCCAAGAACCGCCTCATATAGAGTTGACAGATGTTACTGTCTAACAAATCTTCAGATATGAATATTTCTGTACTAACTGAAAGTAAACCAGCCAAAGTTAACCTGCACAATCATATAGGTGGAATAATGATGTTTCATGAACCCAAAATCGAGACACATCAGCAGACTGAATATTTAAAGTTCTGGCTATTACATTATAGCTAGAATATATGGTTAGTTTAATAAGGGTTAGGTGGAGAAGGAGATGGCAGCCCATTCCAGTACTCTTGCCTGGGGCATTCCATGGACAGAGGAGCCTGGTGGGCTACAGTTCACGGGGTCGCAGAGAGTTGGACACGACTGAGTGACTTACGCTTAATAAGGGTTAGGAGGCTAATTGTGCATTTTTCTTCAATCAAATTTTCAACCATAGGTTCATTTGAGAATGTGTTTTAATGCTTTACTGAATGAATCTACCCACTTAAAAAGGTTTGTTTTTGAGAAATAAAGAAAAAAGTGGTAAATAGAAACTATTACTAAAGTCATGTTTACGAAGAAAGGCGAGGTTTAAGAGGTTGCATTGAATCAGTGTTAATAATAACAATAAACGTTCCTAACTTAAAAATGTGAGATTTTTTAGGTATATGCTTTGGAGTGCATTATTAATTGGAAATATTAATCTACCTAAGCAACAATAAGTATATTTTAACTCTTTATCTAATATGAAGATTATATCGGCTCTTTGCTTTTCCTGTTTTCCCTGCAGTTACATGTCCTTGAGTAATCCTCCCTGCTTGTAACTGTCATGACCAGAGACTGAATAGGAAAGTAAAAGAGTATATGAATTACTCAGGGCTTCCTCTGTCTGTGCATGTGTTAGTGGAGAAGAAAGAAGTTGAAAAAGGTACGTAATGTGGTACTTAGGTTTTCTAAGGGTTCATTTATAGAAAATTTATATTCCCAATTTGGCATAAATAAAATTGAGCCTCTGACAATGAAATTTAAAAAACTGATCCATGGTACAAAAAAAGTTGGTTTCGTGAAAATGTATTTCATTTTAAAAAGTAGACTTTGTCTGATTTGAAAGTGCCCAGGTCACTTTAAAGAGAATCTTTAGTGGTCTATGGAAAGTAATGTTTATAACAGCTTGAAACTCAAAGGAAAGGGAACTCGGGTAGAAGCACGTTCAATAATTTCCAAGGCAACACAAATGCGTACTGTGTATGCTTCTTTCATCTCATTTCTTACTGCCACAGACTTTCAAGGAAGAAAATAATATATTCTGCATGGGAAAAAAGCGCACAGAAGGCAGTGCAAGAAAGACGCACTTTAAGAACTAATTGACATGCTGGTGTGCTTAGTCACTCAGTTGTGTCTGACTCTTGTGACCCCATGGACTGTCGCCCACCGGGCTCCTCTGTCCATGGGATTCTCCAAGCAAGAACACTGGAGTGGGCTACCACTTCCTTCTCCAGAAGTGCTCACGAGGCAAGTTAATTCTTTTTTGCCAATAACTTGTGTACAGGTAGGTTGAAAGGATTTTCAACCGTCCTCTGAAGACACTCCCCCTCCAGGATTGTTCTGGCATTTTAAAAACATTACATTTTATGTGAGTAATTTTTTGCTTAGTAGAGTCGAGAAAAATCAGGATTCATTAGGCACTAGCTAGTCACTTTAAAAGTGGTTGTGAGGAGGATGCTTTGATAGTTTCCATGGCCAGTAGAAGGTAAACAGGTTGAAATGGGGAGGAAGCAGTCTGTGTGCAGAGTCAGCTCTAAACTCTCCTGAGCTGTGGTACAGATGGTGAGGATTGGATGGCTGAGAGACGACTGACAGAGAGAGATTTTTCACCAGGATCAAAAGAGATAGG
The DNA here is from genome assembly GCF_014754425.2 of Oryx dammah. Taxonomy (NCBI): domain Eukaryota; kingdom Metazoa; phylum Chordata; class Mammalia; order Artiodactyla; family Bovidae; genus Oryx; species Oryx dammah. The sequence continues at coordinate 8,975,706 of NW_024070189.1, forward strand.
GACAGGGCTGACTTGGAAAGCTGCTGTGGCAAAGTCAGGGATAAGAAGCCAGATCCCTGGGGTGGGTACCTGATCATGAAGCAGAGAACAGCAGGTCACTAGGAATCTGATCAGGACTGAATAACTTCTGGTGCTTTACTTACAAAGTGCCTCTTGCAGCCCTGGATCATGGTACTCTTGAGTGAACCACTGAGAAGTCTCAGTACAAAATACAAAATATATTTTTCAAAGGAAGAAAAAAATGAAGACAATCTTTGCCAAGTATATAGGTGAAACTGGTCTATAGCTTTTTGCTTGTTTACTGGTAAAATTATTTTCCATACTTTTAAAATTTTTGCTCATTTTTCCTTTGCAAATTGAACTTGATGCCTTAATTTTAGTAAATGTAATTTACCTCCTGTTTATATGTAAAGCAGGGAGCTGATGATTTGGAGACAGGGCTTTGAAGAAATAAAAGAAATGACAAATCCTGTTCTTAAACCCATATACTGGGTGGAGAACAGTTTGTACAGAGTAATGTGAAGGAAGTAAGGAAAGAATGGGAACTGGGAAAACTGGACAGTTATATGTGAAAAAAATGAAATTAGAACACCCCCTAACACCATATACAGAAATAAACTTAATGTAATGATCAAAGACCTAATTAAGGCTGGACACTAAAATTCTTAGAGGAAAAACATAGGCAGAACACTCTTTTTATGTTAATTATAGCAATATCTTTTTGGATCCACTTTCTAGTGAATGAAATAATAAATGAATGAAGATAAATGAAAAAAAAAAGAGACCTAACTAAACATAAAATCTTCTGCACAGCAAAGGAAACCATAAACAAAATAAAAAGACAACCCACAGAATGGGACAAATATTTGCAAATGAAGCTACCAACAAGGGATTAATCTCCAAAATACACAAACAGTGTATGCAACTCTGTGTCAAAAAAACCAAACAACTTACTAAAAAAATGGGCAAAGACCTAAATAGACATTTCACCAAAGAAGACATACAGATGGCCAAAAAGTACATGAAAATATGCTCAACATCATTAATTATCAGATAAATGAAAATCAAAACTACAGTGAAGTATCACCTCATCCTGGTCAGAATAGCCATCATAAAAAATCTCCAAACAATAAATGCTGGAGAGGGTGTGGATAAAAGGTGGTTCTCCTACACTGTTGGGGGGAATGTAAATTGGTGCAACCACCATGGAGAACAGTATGGAGGTTTCAGATATAACTACCACCTGGGCCAGCAATTCCACTCCTGGGCATGTATCTCGAGAAAGCCATAATCTGAAAGGATGCCTGCACCCAAGTGTCGACTGAAGCATTGTTTGCAATATCTGAGACACGGAAGCAACCTAAATTTCCATCAACAGAGGAATGGATAAGGAAGATGTGGTCCATACATATACAGTGGGATATTACTCAGCCATGAAAAAGAATGAAATACTGCATTTGCAGAAACATGAGTGGACCTAAATTTTATCATACTAGGTGAAGTAAACCAGACAGAGAAAGACAAACATTGTATGATGTCAGTTATATGCAGAATCTAAAAAGCAGTACAAATGGACTTATTTGCAAAACATAAATAGAGTCACGGATGTAGAAAACAAGCTTATAGGTTCCAGCTGGGGAAGGGCAGGAGGATAAACTCTTAGATTGGATTGACATGTACACACTGCTGTATATAAAACAGGTGACTAATAAGGGCCTACTGTATAGGTCAGGGAACTCTACTCAATGTTCTGCAATGCACTATATGGGAAAAGATTCCATGAAGAGTGGGTATATGTGTATGTATATCTGGTTCACTTTGCTGTACAGCAGAAACTCACACCACATTGTAAATAAACTATCCTCCAACAGAAATTTTTAAAAAGAAATAGATGGGGAAAGAAGGGAGAGTGTTCATAAAGACACACTTCAGAGCAGCTCTCTTTAAGGGTCTAAGCAGCAGCACGGGTGAGTGGAACTTGCACACCTCCTTTGAATTCCATCCCAGTGGTCAGTGTTGAAGAAATATGTCTGGATCTGGGGGTGGAAAGAGCAGGACAGATGGACAATCCATGAAGCCCTCTGAGATTCAGTGAATGCTTTATAACATGTTTACCTGCTGGCTCATGAGTTGGAAATGGCAAGATTTCAGGCTTCACTTCCAACGAGATAAAGCATGGTTCTGTTCAAAGTGGATATTCCCGAGCCCACTGGCTGAAGGTCTTTTCATTTCAGGGAAAGCAAAATATAAAGTAGAGGGGACATTTTGCCCTGTGTTATAGCCTCCCTCTGGGCTTTGACAGTGTGCCCAGCCTTCAGCAGGGAGAATCAAGTTTTTTTTTTTTTTTTTTTCCTGCAGTCTTTGATTAATGAGCAGGACCATTCATCCCATTCACATCCGTGTTAGTGACTTTCTCAAGGGCTCTCAACTGGAGAAGTCAGCAGATGGCTGGGAAATACCCACCTGCTGTTTACAGTCAGTCTGAGGCTTGTTAAGCTGATTCTTCCAGGAATCTCATGTGGAAAAGAGTAGCTTCCATGCTACTTTATGCACATTTTCAAAAACCAAGAGCCTTTTTGCTCTTGGTTCAACTATCAAACAGTTGAATGGCTTAAGTGAAATATTTTGCAGGTCTCTCTGAGATAAAAGGGATTGGACACTTATGTGAAGACAGAAAAATTGCATGTCAGGTTTTGTAGTGACAGCATGGACATGAGACTTAGTTTATCTGCTGAAACCTGGAAGTTAATCCATCTATCAGTCATTCTTTGAATTAAGAATTGGGTAGTGGAGAAAGCACTTAAATTCTTTTCTTGGGCATATCATTTCTTTATCACCAGCATGATTCTGGGTTTTCCAGTGAATTATAGTTCCCTTTAATCTACAAAATGGGCATTATAAATAGCAAGCCAGCTCACTTCCCTGGGTGTTACAAGGACCTAAAAAGAATGCATAAATGAAAGAATTTGCAGTTTAAATATGATACAGGTGTGAAGACTTCCTGCCAATAAGTATGTGCAGATCACCTGTGATGTTACTGATACAGCTCTAGGTTTTTAGAAGATACAGAAGAGGTAAGAGGTGTGTCTCCTGTGCTCCGCATTTTACATGCTTCAGATAATGGAGAGCAGCATGAGGTAGAACCTAAGTCAAGACGTAAGGGGGGTGATGGAAAAGAATTACCACCCGAGCTTAGAGAAGTATGAGGCGAGCAAGGGTTAACATCCAGACTGACAGCATTATGAAAGAGGTAGGCCCTCAGCTGCACTTTGGAACAGGGAAGTGGGTGAAAGAGAGGGCTCATTTTACAAGAAGCAGAAAAGGACTTAAAATTCTAAGTGCAACCTTTTCCAAAAAATGTCCTTTGCCTACTCTGCTCACTGTTAAGCTCCTTATTTATAACTTAACCCTTTCTAAGCCCTAGGAATTATTTTGTAACCCTTCCAAATGGAGCTGGGTCATTCTGTTCTCTAGTGGTTCCTATCCTCAGAGGATACAGATTTGTATCATTGAAAGTATCTCACTGTGTCAAAACATTAATGCGAATGCAATTTTAAAGATGAGACAGACCTAGGTTCTACAGTCAGGTTTACGGCTAGCTGGCTCTCTGACTTAGGGCAAATCATTACCCCTTTACCAGTTGAGCAGATCTTTCCTCCGCAACCTGGAAGTGATGCTAACAGCATTCTGAGCAGTGAGTCCTGCATGTAGGGAACACTGCAGAAGTGATGTCCACTGTTGATTTTGTGGATCTGTGTTGCCCTTCTTGGATGATGGGGAGCTCTCATGATGTGTTTTTTTTTTTTTTTAGATTCTAGCACCTAGTCTGGGGCCAGAGTCCCTGGCAAATATCTGAACCAAAATGAGCATTCAAGATGGAGAAGGCATTTTACGACACAGCAGCAGTGGAGACTCAGAAATAGAGATAATCTGTGTGGAAGGTAATAGAAGTGGCAGTGGGAGGGAAGAGGTTACAAAAACAGCTCCTCTGATCTGATGAGAGGAAAGACTTACACAGGAGCATAAGCTGTGCTGGGTGGGTTGATGCAACACAGTAGAGAAGGACCAGGAATCTGGGTTTGATGTGGGTAATAAGGAATTATAGTTTATTGAGGAGTGATAAAAAAATGTCAGGCTAATAGATTAAGACTTCCGTGATCCAATAAGCAAATTATTTTTAAATTTATTTTTTAATTGGAGGAACATTTCTTTACCATGTTGTGTTGGTTTCGGCCACCCAGCAACACAAATCAGCCTTAGTTACACATATATCACTTCCTCTTGGGTCTCCCTGTGTGCCCCCGCCCCGCCCATTGTACACTTTCCTAGGTTATCACAGAGGACCAAATAAAATATATATCACTATGACCATTTATGACTATACTTTGTTGCCTTCTTAGTCTATGGAAGAGAAACAAGTCCATATTCTTTCTCCTTTCTGAGTTCTTAAAGCAAAAAGAATGTTTCGTACTTATTACAGCTGTGTGGCGAGGCTCCTTCAGGTCCGTGAAAGTGCTCCTTTCTGAAGACATTGAAGGGTGTGTTAAGGATAATGATTTATGACTCTAAAACACCCATCAATCTTTGAGGAATGAACAAACCAGTAATAGAGCCATATGTTGCTGTCGTTCTTTGCATGGGACTTCTATGAAAGTCACTAGAAGTTCGGTGGAATGATGAAGGGAAGCATATGGCCCTCGATCTGAACTAAATTAATAGCAGTATGAAAACACAGTTAAATAGTGATAATCTCCCTTGTTATCCAGCTTTGTTCCTTTTCCAGACAACCTCATGGTGTATAGTTAACCACCAAAAGATACTCGTTAAATGAGGAGAGCCGACCTGCGAGCAGAAACCAGGTGGCATTATCTTTTGAAACAAGCCGAAGAGGCAGTGGTTTGGGGCCCCCTTGCTCAGGACTGCCGTGGAGTCATTTAGAGATCAAAAAAGAGCAGAAATCCAGCGATGCTTTAGGCACTCCGTCTGGCTCGGTCCCACACTGTTGCCATAGTCACCCATCTCCTAGCAACGATGAATAGCATTTTCAGGTCTCTAAAAGTGACAGAGCACGGGAGTGAAAAATATAAATGTAATCCCAGTAGGCTAGTAATCTAAAAGGTTATCTTATGGCTAGAGTTCACTGTGAAGATCTATATGAACCTTTGGTTTCATGAGCCACTCTTCTGTGATGGGATTTGATTGGAAAATGCCTTGGCTCAAATTGAGGCAGCACAAAAGCTTGCTATTAAATATAAAGACTACAGATGTCATTACAGAGGACACGATAAAGGGAAGTCTATTTTAAAAGGTGGGAAACACTATTATCAGTTTGAATAACCTGGCAGTCATCATCTAGAACTCTGTGGCTGGGGTGGGGAAAAACCCTGGCCTTCTGTCTGGGAAGAAGGAATATTCCCTGCTAACATATTCAGGCTCAAACGATCTATTAGCAGCCTTTGCAATGAGCAATGAGTCTCAATTGAGGTCACTAATCAGAAGCAGTAAGGAAGCTGAAATAAAGATAGAAGGAAAAGGCTACATGCATCCTGCTTGCCCTTGAGGCAAAGTGAAAAACACACTATCTGATTCTACTTAGAGAATATTTAGCTGTTTATTTCTAAATGTTTGTACCATATTTCAAATAATCTTTATTTAAATAGTCTACCAAAAGAAGCCCATTGAGATACCAGTCTTGTTTTTTTTTTTCAATGTTATAGCCTTGAATCCAAAAAACCTTGTGATTACACTGACCCTTGTGCATAAAATGAGAATGCAGAAGAGCTCAGACAGCCACAGAGATGTTAGTAACAAAGAAATCGATGCCGATTTTCATCTTTAAGTGCCATTTTGTATACTATTTACATCATCTATATCCCCTGACCCATTTCTCCATTAGGAAGAATACATGTCTTTCCTGATTTTGTATCAGCACCTATGCGTTTGGTAAATGCCAACGAAAGATGCACACAGTGGGAAGTAGATTCAGGAATGTCACTGAGAGATGTCATTTGAGGGGAAATGGAGCCCTGAAACACTGTTGTCTCCAAGATGAAATAAATAATCCCCACACCTAGGCAGGCCACTATTATGTGTTTACACATTACATGCAGAGCCCAGTTTAGCTGGGCTAACTGTTTGGTGAAGAGAAAATCCTCCTGAAATTAAATAATTAAAGAAGATAGGTGAGTGCTGATTTTGTGAAATAAACAGTGATTGAGGGAAGAAGAAAAACCAGCAGGACTCAGCATGAAACAGATTAATTCATGTTGGAGATTTACTCTCCTGAAGAAATTAAATTGCCCACTTCCTAATCAGTACAGTTCTTGGCATGCCATTTCTTTCTCTTTCTGTCTAAATTTGTTTCATGTTAGAGCTCCTTCATTTTTCTTCCCACTATTTTTAAAATTACAGTTTGAAGCTCCAGTTCTCTGCGAGGTTCTGTGAAGTTTGACACTCATTTAGTTTCTTTACTATTTATTTGTTTAGGAAAAGAAGATTTTTCCCCAATCATCTCATTGTTTATTTCATTTACCTCTGCTCCAGAGGAGATAGGGAGGCGTCATAGTTACTTCGTCTCTTCTGCATTATACTGATTTAGTGACTCAGGGGATAAAAATGTTTTCATTATGCTAATTTGGAATCACTCAAGGAAAATTATGTCTCAGGGTCCATTCACAATATATGGCAGCTCAATGTAAATACAGATTACTGGGTTCTTTCCCTATTCTTCTCCTCCTGGAGCAAAAGGACAAAAAAAAAAAAAAAAAAAAGAAAAAAGAAAAAAGAGCACAAACTGTTGTTCTTCCAGTTAATTCTGCACACAGAGAAAGATGTCAACACACATTAAAGCTGAAACCACATTTGAGAAGACACGCAGAACTTTGCAAATGCCACTGCTGTTTGTAGAGCTTTGAGCTGGAGGGGATATCATATGTTTTTCAATCTGTTTTTAACTCTTCTGCTGTCTTAAAATAAACCATGTAATTCTTGTTCTTGGCCTTAGAATGTGAGTTGTGCCATCAGACTATTTTGATCCATCTGCTAAAATGTTTCAGGGACGAATGACTCTTGGTTTCTGTAAAAACTGTTGTCGTGTCGCTTTACCTAATGGAAGTCACTGTGTCTTCTGGAAGGCCAACGTGTAGGGAAGGACAGCTATGCACAGAAGCCCTGGATGACAGCTGATGCTTGTAAGACTGTGTCTGAATCCTATCTCCCTTACGGGCACAGTTGGCTGGTAGGAAAATTCCACTGGCACCACCTGCATAGCAACTTTGATTTCAAATGGTGAGACCAGATTTCTAAAAGTAAGGTGCTGGAATATGGCCATACCTTAGAGTTGAAGCCAGTATTACACTTTGCTCTCTAACTTACGTATGTGGAAGTAGCTTTTGTGATGACTAACATGTCCAAGCAGTCTTGTTGTGCCTAACACATCTGGATGTGACTGATTCATGTAAAGGCTTGTGTACGGTATTGATACCTTTGGAGCATTAATTATAGCTTATAACCATCAGAAGATGAAAGGGCTGCCCTGAATATCTAAACAGCTGGGTTATTGGAAGATATTCAAATTACTCAAGGCAAGGAAGACACTTATTTTTGGCACTTAGTGGATATTGAGTCTGTTGTGGTCACTGTGATTTGAATGTGTTTTAATATTGGAAAAGATCATTCCCTTGGCACGGGGTGGCTGGTGGGAGGTATCCCCTGAGAGGTGAGTGAGAAGTGGTGATTTAGGAAATGTCCATCAGAAAGGACTTGGTCAGCTACTGGTCTTTGGAATGCCAGATCCTTTTGTTTTGAAAACGGAGCTTGAAATAAGATCAAATAGAGGACAAGCTTCAGAAGAAGAGATAGCTGTATGTTTGTCTGCTGAGACAATGTGTTTGGTATCTATGACCCATGGACTCTAATGAAGCCACCCTAGATACCGCCTAGAACAAAAGGTGAAGGATGGAGTGTGCCTCAGTGCTTAATTCAGTTAGAATTAAGTTAGTAGCTATAACAAGTAAACTCCTAAATCATGTTTAACAATGGAAACCTGGTTCTCCTTCTCATAACGGTCCATTGCAGATGGTTCAGGTAGGCGAGATTCTTTCCGCCACATAATGATTCTGAAACACAGGCGCCTTTCATCTCGTAGCTCTTCCATCAGCAAGCAACTCAGACTTTTCTGATTCAGCCAGTGAAAGGAGAGCTTTGAAAGGATTAAGCAGAAAGTGCACCTACTGCTTATGTTCCTTGGTTCCAGAGTCACACTCACCACTTTTCTTCATATGCCATTAGAGGCTGCAGTCACCCAACCTCATCAAGATGCAAAAAGGAATGGGAAGTATTGCCCAGCGACGAACCAACACTACGCAGAGGGAAGCTTAAAGCTTGGTGGACAGCCAACTGGCAAATGTGTCTCAGAATAGTTGGAAAGGGAAGGGCTCTGGGTCTCAAATGGGAACATGCTTTATTACAAATGTGTGAAGGGCGAGGACAAGGACAATACATGTAAGTACGTCGTGTGGGCAGATAGAATACATTCAAGTTTATCCTAGAAGAGATATAAGGAATCAAATTCTAAAAGAGACTAAGATTCCATAAAAATGTTCATCCAATGCAAAGTTTCATAAACCAAATAGCTATATCAGACATGACCAGAAAGGTTCTAGGGCTGCGGGTAGGGGGAAGGTATCAATGTACGAGACAGCAATTCGTGATCTTTGGTGGGATAATTTAAAAAGGGAAAGGTGTTTCATTTTGAATGGTGTCTGGCTTCGAGTACTTGATGCAGTTTCCCTCATATTTCTGCCAAATATTATTACAGGCTAGAAGAAGGTGTAGGGGCTTCCCTGGTGGTTCAGACTGCAAAAAATCCACCTGCAATGTGGGAGACCTGGGTCCCATCCCTGGGTTGGGAAGATCCCCTGGAGGAGGGCATGGCAACCCGCTCCAGTATTCTTGCCTGGAGAATCCACCCCCATGGACAGAGGAGCCTGGTGGGCTATGGTCCATGGGGTTGCAAAGAGCTGGACATGATTGAGGGATTACGCACACACAGCACAGAAGGTATAGCTTGCTACTGAAAGCTAAGATTGCCAGAAAACTTAATGTCAAAATCCCAGACAGGTTCTTACCGAGTAGGAAGAAGGTAAAGCTGTATCGAGAAAAAATAGGTAAGTTACACATTTATTCTGGCCTCTACCCACAAGAAAGTTGTTCAGGTACCCCTGTAAGATGTGAATTCTGCTTTTTGAGGTATTGTGAATGCTTGTCCCTGCTAGAGTGAACATTGGAACCTGGTTGATTTAAAAAAAAAAAAAAGTGGAGCATAAGAAGAAAGAGCTTTGGCAGCAATCCACACTGGATGCTGGTATTTTTACAAACTTTGTTAAATCAGGAAACCAGGCAGGAGAGGTGGTGGAAAATTCCACTTTGATGTGGGAAAGATGCCTTATAGAGAGGCCTGTAAGGCACGAGAAATGAGCTAAAGATGTGTGTGTCCGAATGGTCTCCTACTGCAGATCTGAGAAGAGAGTGCAGCCAGTATTCCTGGCCTCTTTGTAGGTAGACAGTTGCCCTGATTAAATGCCCCTTTGTTAAAAGATGAGAAGGACGATTGTAGGGAAAGAGAGGTTTATTATAGAATTACTGGGCCATGAGTGAGTGTGTGAAGTCGCTCAGTTGTGTCCGACTCTTGTGACCCCATGGACTATAGCCCACCAGGCTCCTCTGTCCATGGGATTCTCCAGGCCAAGAATACTGGAGTGGGTTGCCATTTCCTTCTCCAGGGGATCTTCCCAACCCAGGGATTGAACCCAGGTCTCCTGCATTGTAGGCAGACGCTTTACCGTTTGAGCCTCCAGGGAAGTCCAAAACACTGGGCCACGGGCTAAGCCAATGTGTACACGTTCAATTTTAGTAAATATTACCTGGCCATGAATGAGATTCCAGCTGCTCTATATTCTTGTCAACTGTTGGCATTTTCTGAATTTTTGATTTTAGCCATTCTGTACAATGGGTAGTAGTGTTTCACTGCAGTTTGGATTTGCTTGCCCCTGATAGCTAATGAAATAGAGCATGCCTGGTGAGTTAATAGGGTCATCTCTAAGAGACCAAGGAACCAGCTAAGGGAATATCTCATTCAGTGGAAGTTAAATATTTATCAACTGGTAGGACACAGAATTGGTCAATCAGAATGATCGCTGGCTCAGAGTAATGAAGTAAGTCCGTGTAAGCCCTGTCTGTGCCGGGCACTAACCTAGTCTGTGCCATGCACTGACCTTGCCAGATTTGAGTGGTCCTGGAGGAGGCCTGGGTTGGCTGGGGACGTAAGAGGAGGAACTGCACTCAGGTTCACAGAACAGCAGCTATCTGCAACCCAGGAGGATCATTCCATATAAATCAACTCCGTGTCCAAAATGGTTCAGTCTAGTGACAGAATACCAGCCATGTCTCATCCTAAGGGAACAGAGAAACAGATTCACAAGACTAATGAAATGGAAGGTGAAGAGAAAAGTAATTTTGAGTATAGTGGTAATTATTTCAGTGTGTCTGAGTACAAGGTTGGGAGGTTTGAAGTGAAGACTGGTGGATCTTAAAACCAGAAAAATTATTATTTTTTTTTACTAAAAACTCCTTAAGATGTTGAGGAAGAAGAATTGTAACTTCTATACAACAGACTGGTTCCAAATAGGTAAAGGAGTTCGTCAAGGCTGTATATTGTCACCCTGCTTATTTAACTTATATGCAGAGTACATCGTGAGAAACACTGGGCTGGAAGAAGCACAAGCTGGAATCAAGATTGCTGGGAGAAATATCAATAACCTCAGATATGCAGATGACACTACCCTTATGGCAGAAAGTGAAGAGGAACTAAAAAGCCTCTTGAAAATTACGACCAACCTAGACAACATATTAAAAAGCAGAGACATTACTTTGCCGACTAAGGTCCATCTAGTCAAGGCTATGGTTTTTCCTGTGGTCATGTATGGATGTGAGAGTTGGACTGTGACTGAGTTCAACTGAGCGACTGAACTGAACTGAACTGATACACCCTTTATGGAAGGCATAGCTGGAAGGAGATAATTTACTCCCAATTTAGTTTTGACATCTTGGATCCATGACTTTGTACTCCAACAGGAGATGCTGGTGCTCAGTGAATAGTGGTAACAGAACAGAAAAAAATTCACATATGCTCTGTTACAGCTCAACAGAACAGTTCTGGAACACACATGAGGAACTCCTCATGAATTTCAGGGGTAATTCACTTCAGTTCAGTCACTCAGTCGTATTTGACTCTTTGCTCCCCCATGAATTGCAGCATGCCAGGCCTCCCTGTCCATCACCAGCTCCCGGAGTCCACCCAAACCGATGTCTATTGAGTCAGTGATGCCATCTAACCATCTCATCTTCTGTCGTCCCCTTCTTCTCCTGCCCTCAATCTTTCTCAACCTCAGGGTCTTTCCCAATGAGCCAGCTCTTTGCATCAGGTGGCCGATGTATTGGAGTTTCAGCTTCAACATCAGTCCTTCCAATGAACACCCAGGACTGATCTCCTTTGGGATGGATTGATTGGATCTCCTTGCAGTCCAAGGGACTCTCAAGAGTCTTCTCCCACACCACAGTTCAAAAGCATCAACTCTTCGGTGCTCAGCTTTCTTTATAGTCCAACTCTCACATCCATACATGACCACTGGAAAAACCATAGCCTGGACTAGACGGACCTTTGTTGACAAACTAATGTCTCTGCTTTTTAATATGCTGTCTAGGTTGGTCGTAATTTTCCTTCCAAGGAGTAAGCATCTTTTAATTTCATGGCTGCAATCACCATCTGCAGTGATTTTGGAGCCCCCCAAAATAAAGTCTGACACTGTTTCCTCATCTATTTCCCATGAAGTGATGGGACTGAATGCCATGATCTTAGTTTTCTGAATGTTGAGCTTTAAGCCAACTTTTTCACTCTCCTCTTTCACTTTCATCAAGAGGCTTTTTAGTTCCTCTTCACTTTCTGCCATAAGGGTGGTGTCATCTGCATATCTGAGGTTATTGATATTTCTCCTGGCAATCTTGATTTCAGCTTGTGCTTCATCCAGCCCGGCATTTCTCATGATGTACTCTGCATATAAGTTAAATAATATAGTGACAATATACAGCCTTGATGTACACCATTTCCTATTTGGAACCAGTCTGTTGTTCCATGTCCAGTTCTAACTGTTGCTTCCTGACCTGCATACGGATTTCTCAAGAGGCAGTTCAGGTGGTCTAGTATTCCCTTCTCTTTCAGAATTTTCCACAGTTGATTGTGATCCACACAGTCAAAGGCTTCGGCGAAGTCAATAAAGCAGAAATAGATGTTTTTCTGGAACTCTCTTGCTTTTTTGATGATCCAGCGGATGTTGGCAATTTGATCTCTGGTTCCTCTCCCAATTTAATGAGAAGGCTGGAGGACCTTCATGAGCAGGTCAAGAAAAGAACTAGGGCTAACCTTTATTTATTTATTTTAAAATTATGGTTTAAAGTAACATAAAACTTACCGTTTTAACCATTTTAAGTGTACTTTAGTGACATTAGGTGCGTTCACATTGTTGTGTAGCCATCACCACAATCCATCTCAAGAAATTTATTCTCTTCCCAAATTAAACCCTGTGCCAGTTAAAGACTAGTTCCCCTCTCCCCCCTCCCTTTAGCCCTTAACAATCACCATTCTCCTTTCAGTTTCTGTGAGTTTGACAACTCTAGGTATCTCATCAAAGTGGAATCCTGCAGTATTTATCTTTTTGTGCCTTGCTTATTTCACATAAGGTCTTTAAGTTTTGTTCATGTTGTAGCGGGTGTCAGAATTTCATTCCTTTTTAAGGCTGAATAAAATTCCATTGTGTGTATATACCACATTTGTTTACCCATCCATTCATTAATGGACATCTGGGTTGTTTCCACCTTTTGCCTATTGTAAATAAATCAGCTATGAACATTGATTTACAAATACCTGTTTGAGTTAGGGCTACTGTTTGATAACTTAGCAATATAGCACTGAGACAGTGGCCTCTGTAAGTGGATGCAGGCCCTTCTTGGGACCTTGTCATCACTTTCTTTCCACCTCTATAATACAATAAAAGTTGCTAGCTTTTCTAAGTGGTTACTATATATTTTGTTTGATATTGTTTTAAATATGTTACCTGTATTATGCCATTTAAAGCTCAAACAAATCCACAAAGCAGGTAAAATATTTAAACTTATATATGTTACATATTTAGATAATCTTATTTTTTCACAAGGAGGGTTTTGCCCATGGTCTTATGCTATTAATAGTATGTGCCTGAGTATGCTGACCTTTACTTTGGGTTTAGAGATGTTGTAGATTTAAGGTAGACTTCAAGCCCAAGTCACATGCTCTGTATCCTGGTACCGTTAGTGTTGTTCCCTCAACAGCAATCTTCAATAATAAGATAAAAATTTGTCTTCCATTCTATCAGTTTTCTCTTTTGAATAGTAACTTTAGGGCCAGGATTGGAGATCCATGAATCTACCGGTCAAACATCATCAAATACCATTTCTCCTGTGAAAAGTATCTTTAGGAACCCAGGGCAGGGGTTGGATAGCCGTCAACCTACTGGTCAAATATCATCAAATATTGTCAAAAACTTGATCATAATCCTCAGGAGGTTACTTGACTCCACAGTTTCCTGCCAATGGGAGGCAACTGTGGAAAATAAGCACAGATGCCAAACTTCTCAGCCACAACCCCTGGAACCAGATGTGCTTCAGAATTGAAAAAAATTTTACTTTTCGTGTTGAAAATAAATTCTGTAAAATCCCCAGATTGTGGGAATTATGTATCATATAAAATTCAAAATTTCATGTTTCCAACAACAAAATATATGAATATTCATATGTAATGAGATAAATTAAGGTTATAAATAGCTTATGTCAGTTCCAGCTGGGTTTTGTTGCCAATAAATTTTGATGCCAAATAATAAATATATCTTTAGGTTTTCAGAGCTTTTAGAATTGTGTCATTAAAATAAAGGCTTATGGGACTGTAACCTGAAATAAGCATGGCCTGAGCCTGTCTTCCCAAAAGTCACCCATGCTCCAGCCAGCAGGCCAGCTAAACCAGGACCTGTGGAGTTGGTGTCATTCCGTAGCAGATTCAGATTTCCTGTGCTCTGAAACTTAATTTGATTGGACCACATATAAGGAAAAGAATATAAAATTGCAAATAGAAAATTAGATATGAAAATGAACATTTATTTAAAATGATAAATCACAACAAATTACAGTAAAAAGCAGATAATGAACATCATAAGTATTTCCCTCTGATTTATGATTTTAGTTTCTACTGGGATACCTTCTCCCTGATACATTTGAATTTTGGAATGCTCAGTAATTCTGAAAAAAGAGCAAAAAGAATCTGAAATTAAGGGATACAAAGAGCAAGTTAAATGTACTCTAGAATTGCTGCTATGTTTAATGGGCTGCATAATTGTGTAATCAAATTACTCTTACATAATACACATTGAATAAATACATGTAGGTGCTTGGTCATAGAAATACTTTTTCTTCAGGGCATTTTCTTGTCTTGGTAGCATTTTTTGTATGTCATTTCATCTGGAACCTCTGGTCTTCATCAAGACAGCGCATTTCATATACTATGATGTGACCTAATGGAATTAATAAAACATGTGACTTTACATACAGCCATATTTGTTTTTTATAATACTACTTCCAGTTTGTGCCCTATAAACTTAGACATTCTGAGAACTTCTTTTTTGGACCATAAAATATCCATTTTTAATTGTATATGCTGTATTGTTTACATTTGGGACAGGAGCAAACCAGTTTTGAACATCACTGATGAAAATTGGTTCCTATTATTACAATTATTATCACAATTCTGCAAGTCTGATGATTAGAAGAATTTCTGTCTGTAGATTTTCAAACCTCACTTATCCACTACTAATATACATAAATCACAATAAAAACTTTGGCCCTATACCTTCCTGCAGATAAACCATCATTTAGCCATTCTTAGAAGACATTCCTGCATCAGCGTGACTGTATATCCTGATGAAAATCACAAACCGATGTATATGCAGAAGTCACTGCAAGCCATACTAAACCCATATTAAACGACTTTGCACGTCAAATTTCCTTTAGCCGAATCTCAAAAAGCTCATGGCTACTCCAGTACTGCCAAACACATAGGACAGTGTAAAGAAGAAGAAGCTGGAGCAGAAAGGGATAACAGTATTAATTGGCTGCAGTTAAAATAACTTATTTTGCAAATTTTCAAATGCGCCAAGTCATAAAACTGCCTCACTAAAGCCTCTCTAGGCCAAGAAAGTGCCCACAAACGTGAAGGGTTCTGAAGGTTAAGCTTCACTGTTATTTAGTTGCTCAGTCATGCATGTCCAACTCTGTTGTGACCTCATGGACTGTAGGTTCCTCTGTCCATGGGATTTTCTGGGCAAGGTTACTGGAGTGGGTTGCCATTTCCTCCTGCAAGGGATCTTTTCGACCCAGGTATCGAACCTGTCTCCCCATTTCCTGCATGGCAGGCAGATTCTTTACCGGGGAAGCCCCTAAGCTTCATTAGCATCACAAAAACCTTTCTTTCTTTCACTGCTGTCTCTCACTTAAACTGTAGGCCCCTGCTGGAGTCTGAAGTCCCGGTTTGCAGTTCGTATCTGAACATCCCAGTTTTCTCAGGTCATGAAAAATGTGGAGTTGAATACATATTTTATAGCTATTCAGAGCTAAAACAGGTTAAAAGAGCCCACCCAAAGCTTACTGCCAGACCCTACACAAAGCTCTTCGTTGGGAAGCAATAGGGGATACTGGGAAACTTATGACATTAAGTGAATGTTGATAGAGGCTGAATCCTACATGCTGCTTTACTATTTATCTCCCTTTGGACCTCAGTCTCTCATTAGTAAAGTAAGAATGCTACTGACCTCATAGGGTTGTTGTGAATGCCTGTTAAGTGTTTAGCATTGTCATTGGCAGGTATTAGGCATTCAGTAAGTGCTCATGAACTGAGGGACTAAGCACAGCACCCCACAAGTGCTAATGAAATGTAAGTAGAAGGAAAGGGTCCAGGACAAGTCCTGGGACTCTTGGTAGTCCCTTGGACTGCAAGGAGATCCAACCAGTCCATCCTAAAAGAAATCAGTCCTGAATATCCATTGGAAGGACTGATGCTGAAGCTGAAGCTCCAATACTTTGGCCACCTGATGCAAAGAACTGACTCATTTGAAAAGACCCTGTTGCTGAAATTCTTTGTTGTCTCTAAAGCAATCTTTTTCCCCCCCCTCCATGCATACCCCCTCCTCAGCAATTCTGCAGTATTAGTTGTTGAGATCAGAATGACTCCATTTGGAATATTGCTGAACATCTTGCAATCTGTCTAAATTCATGACTTGATTTTCTGGCAAAATGTGAGGGCAGCCTGGCCATAACATCTGTTACTTCTTTAATGGCCAGGACTGATTCAACTAATTTTAGTTTGGTTAACTTTTCCTAAATTTACCCTGTTTAGAATTACTTCAAGGTATGGGTTGTTTCATTGATGATGAAAATGAAATTAGTTTTTCCTACATAATGGCTTTTTAGAGGCAGACCTTTGAGTGGAGAAGAATATAAAAAAACATGAACCCAGATATGGAAAACTTCTTTGTTATTTTTTTAAATTGACCATAACCCCTTCTCTTGATTGCCTTGGTAAGTTGGGTAATATTGTAAGATTCTTCACCTGCAGAAGGTGTCAGTCAACTCCATGCAGTTGTCAGCTCCCAGGCAAAGCTCCCTGCCAGGCACAACAGAGTTCCACTCCCCTCAATGCAGCAGGCCTGTGGTACCCAATTTTGGCACTGTGATAACTGATGGAGAGCTGTCAGCAAATGTCTGGCATGTAGAAGTGAGGTACATAGGTACAGAGTCTGGGCATGAGAGAGGAGGGGTGATTTCCTCATACCCCATGGGGAATCTTTCAAGCCAATTTTACAGCATGTTCATTGATTAATTTACACATCCATTTATTCACTAAATAAATGTCTCATGTGCTTTCTGTGTGTTAGTATATAAACAAGTATTATGCATGAACACTCACCCTTTAGTGACTTCATTCTGAATTGAGGAACCCACGTTTCCTATAACTCTGTTCAATATTAAAATTTATAATCCCTCTCCAAAAGACTCATGGATTTAAATCTGGAATTAAGTTTGAAGGCTCATCCTTCCGTTCTCTCTTAGTCTTGATTTTCTTCTTCCAGCTAATATGGTTGGTCATGAATCTCAAGTCCATATTCCCAAACTTAAAATAAGCTGGAGATGAATCAGTGTGTATGCAGAGAGGTCTTCAAAAATTATGAGGATGGCAGGTAAGGGAGAAAAGTCAAATGATGATGCTTGTATTTAACACAGTTGAGAAGACTGGGAAATCATTAGGGAAGATTCCTGTCCTCAGATTTCTAGGTGAGCCCAGAACGTGCCTTGGTTATGGGTAAGGTAGTTGCTCCAGATGATCAGAGCTTTGCCCTGTGCATTGCAGCGTTCACAGCTAGGAATCGCTTCGCTAAGCCTAAGCAGTAAAGAAAATCGGTATAGGGAAGCAAACTTTTGGCAGCTGAAATCAAGTGATCACATTGGTTTGAGGAATGGATAAATCAAGAAAAGAGGAATTAAATTGGTTTTGGACTTATACTTGCTGTCTGAGAAACGTTGCCCAATTATGAATTTTTTTCTAATCCTTTCCACATCCCGTTGCTTCTTCATGAATTCTGGTCTCACTGTCTGCCTGCAAGAGGTAGCCCATGGTGCATATATAACTATAATGTGATGTATTATTAACAGCTTTCACTTAGAGATCTGTCTTACTATATGTCTTTTTAGGGGCTTAGAAATTTTAAGTCACCAGACAATTGCTACAGAGTTTATCCAATGTGTTGAGATGCAGATCTTTGAGATTTTGGCAAATTTACCATAACCACTGAAGGTCTCCAGACTCACGTGTGAATGAATTACATTGAGTAAGAGAGAAAGCCTAACGTAAGATGCTATCAGGGATCTGGCATTCAAGTGAAATTGGGCTAAAATAAGAATAGGAGATGGAGGAGATTGTGGTAAACCAGATCAGTGCATTTCAAACTACCTTTTTGGATCAAAAGACATATGATCAGTTTGTTAAATTGCTATAAAAGTTCCTAAAAGCTGAGGCTCAGTTTCTATTGTTACTTGTTGCAGACAGTTAACAGTTAATGGACTGACATCAGTTTATGGATGAAACTTAGAGCAGGCTAGGAATATTAAATTTCAGAAAATTTAAAAATATGTACAAACCAGGTAAAATCTACCTTCAGGCAAAATCTGATCTGAAGCCTTCAGTTGTGACATCTAAATTAGATACTAAAGAACTTTTAATTTCTTATATTTCATAGTTTTGTCAGTTTTTCCTATATTGTGTAAGTGTGGTCTAAGTCACTTAATGTTTAATTTCCCTTATAAGCTGTATTCAGCATTTCTTACAATTCCAGACTAATCTTGTATTTTAAAAAAATTTCATTTAACTTCTCATGTAAATTTTTCCATCTTATAAAATCTGAAAGCACAGTGACATGATTTTCTGACTTGTTGGCATTTATTTATTTTGCCATTCACATGTGAATACTTCTTCAGGAAATCTCTTCAAATAGAACCTTCTTAACTCATTAAATTTAATATGGTGACTAAAACTGTACCTTTACTTTGATTTTAGGTCATCATTTTGAACATACTCTAGTTAAGTCCTATGGGGCTGATGTGTGGGATTGGTGGTCTTTCCAGAAAATGGCCTCAGACTTTTCTTTTATGTCAGCTAACAATTTGGGATTTTTGTCTTGGAGCCAGTAAAAAGCCATTGCAAGATTTTAAGCACGACCACGAGAAAATGAAATTTATATCTTAGAAATGGTTACTATGGCAGCCATCTGGAGTTTGGGATTTTAGGGGCTGAAATAAGAGACAACATATTGTAACATAAAACATTAAGATACTCTGAAATTCACAGTGTATACATGTATACAGTGTATATGGTCCAAGAATAGCAGATAAAAGAAATGAAAAATTCCCATTACAAAAATATGAAGCCATTAGTAATGATACAGTTACGTTCACTATGTTCAACTTAAGAAATCAAGTTGGCAAATTTACTTGTCTGACTTTGAAGTGTGAAGAGATGGAGACATTTACATGGAACGTTAAACAATTTTTAAATAAAGCACATGATGAATTTGGAGTGGCATTAGAATTTGGGGTTGGCAGCAGTAAAGTAGGCAAAATGTTCTGAAGAGGGGACGACCCTGATGGCAGAGGAGATGGAGAGGAGAATGTACTTGAGAACTCAAGAACCATTCAAGAGGAGGAGTCCAGCTGGATTCATTTCTCAACTGTATGTTGAGACTTGAAGGACAGAGAAATGTCAAGAATGCCTCCTGGCTTGGGCAGCTAGGTATCAGATATTACTCATTAGGAAGATAAGGACTAGAAAATGAGAAACAGATATGGGGCAGGGATGGGGAAGTGAAAGTATCTCAGTTGTGTCTGACTCTTTGCGACCCCATGGACTATACAACCCATGGAATTTTCCCGGCCAGAATACTGGAGTGGGTAGCCTTTCCCTTCTCCAGGGGATCTTCCCAACCCAGGGATCGAACCCAGGTTTCCCTCATTGCAGGCAGATTCTTCACCAGCTGAGCCACCGGGGAAGTCCAGGGATAGAGAAGATGAAGTTTAGTTGAGTATTTGTTGAGCAGGAGGTGACTGTTGATGTTCAGATCCAGAACTCAGGGAAGAAAGTTGAACTGGAAGGTAATTCCAGGAGTCATTAGCTTCCAGGTGACTGCTGCAGCCATCAGTTGAGATGAGATCACTTATCTTATGAGAAAAGGTGGCATGAGAAAAGCAGAAGGCCAGGAATGCAACACAGAGAAACGTAAACAGCAATCTTGTTCAAGAAGGCCGTTAGGACAGTAGAAAGTGAAAGAAAGTGGAGTCGCTAGTCATGTCTGACTCTGCTGCCCCAGGGACTGTAGCCCACCAGGCTCCTCTGTCCATGGGATTCTCCAGGTAAGAATACTGGAGTGGGTTGCCATTTCCTTTTCCAGGGGATCTTCTCAACCCAGGGATCAAAGCCAGGTCTCCCACATTGCAGGCAGACACTTTAACCTCCGAGCCACCAGGGAAGCTCTTATCTAGGGCAGTAGTGATAGAGGTATTGGAACCTAGCTTTGCCCTTACTGGTTTGGGTGAGTTATCCTCTCAAGCTTGGTTTCTTATCTATAAAATGAGGGCATATAATGTTTCCACTGAGGATTGTTAAAATGGTTATCAGGATAATTAGAAATAATATAATGTTCCTAGGCCAGTGCCAGGATATGTAGCTTTCATTAACATCTTCTTCTTCACTATGGTCACTTCTAACCAAGCTTGTCAGAACTAGGCGAGCAGACCAATAGCTTCTGAGTGAAGACAAAGATACTGATGAGAAGAAACTCAGCATTTGGGGTTCCAACATCAGCACATCCTTTTGGACACTCAGAAAACCATTTTTGCTAGTTATTATTTTTTAACTACCTTAGGATCATTAAAATTGCTGGAAATATTCTAACACTTTCATCTACATTGTCTACATAGGTGTCATAAAAACAGAACATCAAATATTAGGCAAAAAAGACCAAAAATTACTGCAGATTGTCATAGGATAAGTATCAAAGATAATGGGAAAGCCGTTCAGAAGCTTTCTGAAGAGAATCAGGGCCCTGTTCTTGGGCATGACCTTTGTGGACCTTGTGAGTTTACCACTGAGCACGTAAGTCACAACTCAACTTTGTGGTTGACAGCCTTCTCCCCCACTACCCTCACCCTTTATACAGTCTGTGACTTCATGAACCTGTCACATTGTGTCTCTCAGAAAAGAAAATTAGGCAAAATGTACAGTTTCTTCTATCATATTAAGACTAAGGCTGGTGGACGTACTATTATGTAACTCACTGAAATGAAAAACTCTAGGACAAATTACCAGGCTTATCAATCAAAAGAAATATATCCAGCTTGATGTACAGAATTTTGAAAGTTTCCCTATAAGATATCAGCTTTGCCCTAAAGTCTGATAAAGTCATTTTTTGAAAAATAAACCAGCTGCCGTGGTACCCTGACAGTTTGAGGTAAGCAGTTATTTGTGCAAGGTCAGCACGTTCTGAGGATACATGGGCATTTCCTCAGAGGGCAAGCCATTCAATCTCATTTGCAAGAGGGACGAAGGCTTATGAATGTTTTAGCACTTTAGTGATCTGACTTGAGTGCGTTAAATCATACAAGCTTGCTCTTAACTAAAGAATATCTGAAGAACTTGTTGATGATTCAGGGACAGACTACAAAGTTTCCCTTATTTTCTAACCAACTTTGTAACTTATCCCTGAATTGTCAGTTAGAAAATAAGAACTTCAGAAAGATTAATTGAACTGGGATTATTCTGCTTGAAACTTGAGAAGCTAGTGAAAAATTTAGTAGCTGTCTATTCCTATCTCTGTTGCTTCTACAGGTTTGAAGAGTGACAGATGCTTATATGAAAAACTCAAGTGATAAATGTATATGCACAGAGGGAAGGGTCCCTGTCATTCTCTAGCAACAAACAGGAATATAGATTCCTCCACACTCCCCCCCATGCACACATCAATATATTAATAATACTCTTAATTAATAGTGACATTCAAGTCCAAAGCTTCTCAGATTGGTGGGAGCCGAGGAGAAGGGAGAAAGAGAAAGGAGAGCTGGAGACAAGTGAAATATTTGATGAACATTTCTCTCTATGACCAAAGAAACATTGGGTTGCAGTGAGGAAGAAAATTTGTGTCCCTAAGAATATGGAGAATGTAGATCCCTTCTCTGTTTTCTCCATTATCATGCTTCAGTGTGAAGGGGAAGGGCAGAGTTCACACCAGTGGGCAGGTCCCAAGCTACATATTGATTCCTGTGGCTAACTCCATCCACATTTTCAAATCCATCTCTACTGCCATCTGCCAGGGGATAGAAACCCCCACTTATTCATTTTGGGCAAAAAGATGTACTTTAAAGTCAGATGGTGGAAAGATTAAGTGCAGTTGGTACAAACCACTTTTCGTCTTTTTCCTACCTGGAACACAGCATGTTATGAAACTGTGATAGCTATCTTGATATTAGGAGGTAGCAAGCTTGATGGAGACCAATACACTCTAAATTGAGGACCTAAAGACAGGAAGAACCTGTATCCCTGACGGCAGATTTGAGCAGCAGTAACAATGTGGAGCAGCTCCAATCATATAACTCTGGATTTTATTTTATTTTTTCTGGTTGTGGAAAAATAACCTCAATTTGTTTAAGCCATTGTCAATCAGGACATTTGTTACTGGTAGCTGAAAACATTCCTAACAGATATAATGTCAAATCCATTTCTATTATCTGCCTAGACAATAGTGGTGGATAGAATCCAATTGTCAATACCTTTAGGAATTGAAATCAAGTTTTTTGTAGGCCAAAGAGACATATAAAATAAAATCTATAGTTCCAGATTAGAGACCTGTTAGAGAATATGTCTGTTTTTGGATATCCTTATATCTCAGGACACATATCAGAGACAAACTGTCTTAGGGCTATCTAAGAATACATATCAGAGATGCATGGGCTAGTGTTTGCATAGGGAACCAGAACTGCATTGGCTCTGGAGTCAGAAAGTGCGACGTACCAACAAGTATTATTTCTAATGAAAGTACCCATCTAATGAACCTGAAATGAAAGCATTTTTGACTTTAGTTCTTATTATGGGTAATTATAGTATAGTAGTTAAAAAAGCAAACCAGTTGCTTAGGTTTTTACTCTGACTTCTCAGCTATGAGTCCTTGAGTGAACCAGCATTTTGGTGCCCCTGTTTCCTTACAGGCAAATTGAGCAGAATAATAGTATCACTCCACAGGGTTTCCACAAGGACTCAATGAAGTGGGTATATACACAAAAAATTCCTTAGAAACTGCCTGATCCTCTGTAAGTGGTGAGCCTACAAGAAGGCTGTTATTGCTTGGCATGATGCTTGTCATAGGAAAAATGCCTGATAATGTGAGTGATTCCTTAACTCATTCTCCCCCACATTTTCCACGTAGTATGTTTGGAGGCCATAAATACAAAAAAATTAAAAATCATGCTAACAACGTTTTATTACAGTGCTCTCCTCTTGCTTTTTTTTTTTTTTTTTTTTGCATTAAGCTCAATTTATACTTTTATAGATTATTGCCCCTGCCTTGACTGCATATAATCTGTTTGCTCAGGGATTCCCTAATGGCTCAGATGGTAGAGTCTGCCTGCAACGCTGGAGACCTGGGTTCAGTCCCTGGGTTGGGAAGATCCCCTGGAGAAGGACACGGCAACCCACTCCAGTATTCGCACCTGGAAAATCCCATGGATGGAGGAGAACGGTGGGCTACAGTCCATAGCATCACAAAGAGTCGGACACGACTGAGAGACTTCACTTTCACAAAACAGTTTAGTGGGTACTCTGAATGACATTCTGCTTAGGACAGTTCAGCCTGAACTGATTCTAGTATTGTCTCCTTGCCCTAGGGCTTAGCCACTGGTATTCTGTGGGCGGCCAATAAATAGGACAGTTATAGGACTTATTGTCTAAAGTGGGAGATTCCTAATAGAGAACAGGAGTGCTTAGAATTTAAAAAAACAAAACAAAAAACTAGGACAACAGGAATGAACATATAAAATATAAAGTGAAATCTTGAGTTCTACAGATTACAGATTTAAAAATCTATAAATATTTAATAAAATGTACAGACTGTAAAATCGGTATGGTCCCTAAATGACTCCTTCTGTTCAGGTACAGTCGTTTCAGGAGATCTGCCCACCGTACCCTGACAGGCCTTTTCATTAGCTTCCAGTTTCTAAATGACAAAGTCATCTTGGCGGGGTTTAGGGAGCCTCAGAACAGGGGAAGATGTCGGAGGATGAAGAAGCCGCACTTCTAATAACTGCATCACGGGGAATGTCCTTCTTGGGAAAGGGCATAACAAACTGGTTAAAAATCCGTATACTATAACATTTTCCCTGTGGTCATGTGTGGATGTGAGAGTTGGACTATAAAGAAAGCTGAGCACCAAAGAATTGATGCTTTTGAACTGTGGTGTTGGAGAAGACTCTTGAGAGGCCCTTGGACTGCAAGGAGATGCAACCAGTCCATCCTAAAGGAAATAAGTCCTGAATATTCATTGGAAGGACTGATGCTAAAGCTGAATCTCCAATACTTTGGCCACCTGATTTGAAAAGACCTTAATGCTGGGAAAGATTGGGGGCAGGAGGAGAAGGGGAAGACAGGATGAGATGGTTGGATGGCATCACCGACTCAATGGACATGGGTTTGGGTGGACTTTGGGAGTTGGTGATGGACAGGGAGGCCTGGCGTGCTGCAGTTCTTGGGGTCACAAAGAGTCGGACACGTCTGAGTGACTACTGAACTGAACTGATGGACAGCAATGTAAAGACTCCCTCAAATGACCAAATTAGAATGAGTGTTTCTTCTCCCATATCAAATCAATGCTATTACATACTTTCATAAACTCTTAAAATTAGGGTTAGGGTCCTGCAAATCCTGTAAATGGAAAGAAGTGGGTTTTTTTCTCCTTCCTCCTTATGGAAGATTACATTCCTGACCTTTTTTATGTGGTCTTTGTTTTGGAATTTGTGCTCGGAAGGCAAAAATAAACATTAAACTATGGTTTGTTTTTACCACTGAAATACTGAGTGAACGGGGATAAAAAGCAGATTGTGTGTCTCTTCCCCATTTAAAGTGTTCAGTGTGTGGTGTGTGTGTGTTAGTAGCTCAGTTGTGTCTGACCGTGACCCCATGGACTGTACCCAGCCAGGCTCCTGTGTCCATGAGATTCTCCAGGAAAGGGGACTGGAGTGGGTTGCATTTCCTTCTCCAGGGGAATCTTCCCAACCCAAGGATCGAACCCAGGTCTCCTGCACTGCAGGCAGATTCTTTACCCTCTGCGGCACCAGGGAAGCCCATTTAGAGTATTCAGCATAGCCTCATAAATGAACATGCAGTCTGGGCTTCGCTCACCTCTTGTCTTTTTTTTTTTTGCCTTGCATCCACTGATATCAAACTGAAGACTGACTTACAATGGGCAGGAGAAGGCTCTGAATGTGCAGCCTCACAGAGTGATGAAACCACAGTACCTGATAGTATTTAACAAAATGTTTAATGTGGAGAATAATTTTAAAATGTGAAAAAGTTTTACCTTCTTCTTAATCTCTAGTTACTAAGGTAAGGTAGTATCTAGAAAACCCCTAGTTAAAAGTACCTTTTACAAATCACTTACAGTATTCCCCAAATACTCAGCGTATAATTTCTTCCCGACCTCTACCTAATGACTCAGTTACTATTAAATTATTTAGTTAGCTTTCTAGGATTAAATTCCTATCATTAGTAGTTCTATCCCATTTAAAATTTGCTCAAAAATTTATATGATACGGTGTTGAATTTTTGAAAACACTTTTTCTCTATTGAGGTGACTATGCAGTTTTTCTTGTTAATCTGTGGCTATGTTCAGTTACAATACTAAGGTTTCTAATTCCAACCATCCTTGCATTTCTTGAAAGAATCATAGTCTCAAGTATTTTTTTGAAGTCAATTTTGCTAATATTCCTATATCCAGGTTTATAAAAGAGGTTGTCTCATAATTTTTGCTTCTTGTGATGTCTTTATCTGATTTTTAAAAAATTAATCACTCATTCTTCTCTAGGTATTTGAAATGGTTTAGTATCATAAATATCTCTTTCAAATGGCATTTGAAAGAGACCTGCAACTTTTACCTTCTAACTATATAACATTTCAGAAACTGTCCTTACACTTAGAATTCAAAATGTTATATGGAGTGATTGTAATTTGTGATTATATTGCTTAATTAGCAAGGAAGAATAAAAAGGACTCCCAAATCTAAAAGAACTAAAAACAATAAACAGGGTCTCTGGTTCTCATTCTGACAGTTATTTAAATGAACTGTTTTTCCAGTGGTCATGTATGGATGTGAGAGTTGGACTGTAAAGAAAGCTGAGTGCAGAAAAATTGATGCTTTTGAACTGTGGTGTTGGAGAAGACTCTTGAGAGTCCCTTGGACTGCAAGGAGATCCACCCAGTCCATCCTAAAGGAAATCAGTCCTGAATATTCATTGGAAGGACTGATGCTAAAGCTGAAACTCCAATACTTTGGCCACCTGATGCAAAGAACTGACTCATTGGAAAAGACCCTGATGCTGGGAAAGACTGAGGGCAGGAGGAGAAGGGGACGACAGAGGATGGGATGGTTGGATGGCATCACTGACTCGATGGACATGGGTTTGGGTGAACTCTGGGAGTTGGTGATGGACAGGGAGGCCTGGCGTGCTGCAGTTCATGGGGTCACAAAGAGTCAGACACAACTGAGGGATTGAACTGAACTGAACTGAACTGTGTGGTCTTAGATGTAACAGGAGAATTTTATGTTGAGTTATACATTTTAAAAATTGATTCTGATCTTAGTGTAGATGATGGACTGACAAGGAAGAGAGGAAAACAGATTAGCAGGCTGTGGCAATAGTCTCAGCAGCAATAAAATGCAGAACTAAGACCACAGAAATGGAGACGAAGAGAGGGTGCGGATTTAAATCTTTTGGCCACAGCTGATCTCCATAGCCTTCCCCTTACTTCTACTGGAATTTAGACAGACATAGGTCCAAGCGGAGGTTTTGTCAGTTAGCAATTTTTACGTTTTATGCTCTATATAATTCTTAAACATTGCTTTATTCATGTTACATATATATGTGTGTGTGTGTGTGTGTCCATCTCATTTAAATCATCATGAAATTAAATGGGAAATTCTAGATAAAGTTCTTACTATAACACCTGAAACATATGAATAGCATCTACTCAATAATCCAGAGAAGGCAATGGGATCCCACTCCAGTACTCTTGCCTGGAAAATCCCATGGACGGAGGAGCCTGGTGGGCTGCAGTCCATGGGGTTGTGAAGCGTTGGACATGACTGAGTGACTTCACTTTCACTTTTCACTTTCATGCATTGGAGAAGGAAATGGCAACCCACTCCAGTACTCTTGCCTGGAGAATCCCAGGGACGGGGGAGCCTGGTGGGCTGCCGTCTCTGGGGTCACACAGAGTCGGACACGACTGAAGCGACTTAGCAGTAAGTACAGGTAGTTATTTGTAACTATGGTGAACTATTTGGACCCGAGATGTGCTTCAGTCAAAGTGGAGTGAAAAGGGGATGGAGGGAAGAGGCAGGAAATTTGGATTCTAATCCAACTCTGTAACCACATAGAGATTTATCTTGGGGGAAAGTTGAGCTTCAGTTTTATAATATATGGGTCTCAACCACAAGCAGTGCAGACACAGTAAGTTGTAGTAGTCTGGGTAGGAACCGTACTTTTCAAAGAAGTCAGCCAACAGTCGCTCTTCCTCCGTCTCTGTCATCTGCCGTCTCTTCCAGTTCTTCCTCTTCCTGGTCACCAGTCTTGAGCTGCTGATCATAACCTTGAACTGTTTCAGTTAATCATGTTTCTTTCCCGCACATGCCTGAACTCTCCAGATGTTCTTCATTTTGTCTAGACTAGTGAGCTAGTGTGTATCTGAAACTCCTTCACTGCTCTTAGAAAGAAGTCACATTGAGGACACCATGGAGGATCGTCTTGGTCCTGTGGGGGCAGACCAAGATGATAACACCCTGGAGGACCATGCTGATAGTCTGGCAACTCCTGGACCTTAGCTGCTCAGGGCTCTGTTTCCTGATTTCCTTTTTTTTTTTTTTCCCAAACAATGGTGTTGGTTCCTTGGTTTCTTGCCACCTCTTCCTTGTTCTTTTGGTATTCCTCAACCACAATAACTGATTGAATTTTTTAACATGAAAGGGTCAATTATGTTAGGAAAGTTAATTCCTAAGGCCTTGCCAAATGTAAGAGTTTTATTCTAAAATTATTTAGGAAGAGCATCTTCTAGAGTTAAAATAAAGATAGCTTGATGTTTAGCTGAGAATTGATCTTTTTCTTCTTCATAAACAGAAAATAGAGTGCTTCTTCAAAAGCTGAAATCAAATGGTGTTTGTCCTTATAGATGTCTCTAAGATTTGAAGAGCTAAATTAAGGCGGCTACAATTATTCTCAGAGTAGAAATAGTAGTTATTAAAAATGCACATCTGATAGGCAAATGGTTCTTAAAAATTTTAAACCTTCACTTTTGCAAAGATAAGAGAAGGTTAAGAGAAAGGTTTGATTGACCTTCCGAGTGCTAACCGACATCCTTTTTCCTTCTTTTGGGGAGAGTTGGTGATATACACAAGCCGTTTAAAAATTAGGTCTGAGAGCCAGGCGTGAGGAGGTGAACACGCTGTGGCTGAGGTATGAGTGTCAGCTCCATCTCTTCTTATCTTAGCCTAACACCTCACTAAACCTGCTGGTGGAGCTGAGCCACTTCATCAACAGACTCTTCCTCTCATGAGTCATCCCAGCCAGGGGCAAGCTGCTCACCCTCGGAAGGGCGAGAGAGGCCCCGGAGGGAAGTGTGCTACATGCTCCCCATTTGAGGAATGGCATGTAAGGAGCAGCTGTGGAAATTAGCAGCTTTGGGGTGAGCTGGGTCAAGAGCCCATGATATACACTCAAATGCTCTCTCAGACAAGGGCAAAACATGCTGGAAGTGTGCAGAACAGGAAGCAGGGTGAGCTTTGGCACCATGATCAACAAAACATATTATTGGATATTTTTGGCAGGAGACTGTTAGACTTCCCAGACCCCTCAGCACTTAGCCAATTGATATCCATTTATGATACCGATGGTAATTTTAGTGGAATGACATGACAAGTTAGGCAGACTAGCAATTCATTTCTCTTTGGACTCCTACAAAGCCCTACATGGTTATAATTTTCTCTTCGCATTTACCATGACCCGGGGTTGAGCAGTCTTCTCATTCTCGTTTTCTTCAGTATCAAACGTTAATACTCTGGTGATGGAAAGAGAATGGTTCCTAAGAATTACAAAGTTAAGAGATTTCTGCTGCTGAACACAGGATGAGTAGGAACAAATATATGAATAGTACTAAGGTCTGTTAAGCATAGAAATTATAGATAGTATTTTTACTGTTCCTATATTTAGGAAAAAATTAGCTTCTTATAATCATTCAATTTAATACTAATATGCAATAGTATATTGAATATGATATAATGTATATGTTTTATTATTTTTTTTCACTTAAAAAAGTATATCTGTCTCCACAGTAGACCATAAGCTCCTGGAGAATAAGAGAAAAATTATATTTTATTCATCACAGAGTCTAGCAATAAACAGATAATCAAAAACGTCAATTGAATAAGAGAATGAAGTACTACCAGATCCCTTTACAATACACTAACAAAAATACTTACTGCATGTTAGGCTGTAAAAACCTCATTTCACTTGTTTCTAACTGCTGCTGTAAAATCTAGGTACTTTCACTTTTTCTAACTTAGGGAATAAAGGAGGAGAAGCTTACACGTTAAGTAACGTGCCTAGTGGCACAGTTGGTAAGAGTTGCAGCCAGAATTTCAAAGTAGGTCTTCCTAACATCATGGAGTGAGATTTCCAGTTAAAATGAACGTACTTTGAGCAAGTGTTTGTGCTTTATTCATCAAGAGAGGAAGACTCGGTAGTACTACTTTTAGTACAAATTTGAAGGCAATGTTAAATTTGGGATAATGGCCCTTGGGACGAACTTGGTACTTTTAAAATCCTATGGCTCTTAGACCATAGGGTGAAAATCTTTACTTACTTAGCTAAAGTTATTGTTCTATATAAAACAGGTTTGGAGATAGACAACCAGGAGCTACTGTAGAGCACAGGGAACAATATTCAATATCTTGTAATATCTGGTAATGCTGTGCTGCTAAGTCGCTTCAGTCATGTCCGACTCCTAGCAGCCCCATAGACTGCAGCCCTACCAGACTCCTCTGTCCATGGGATTTTCCAGGCAAGAGTACTGAAGTGGGGTGCCATTGCCTTCTCCGAATATCTGGCAATGAAAGAGTCTAAAAACACTATGTATGTATATATAGCTGAATCACTTTGCTGCAGAGCAGAAACTAAAACTATTGTAAATTAACTATACTTCAATAAAAATTATTTTAAAAGATTTTTTTAAAAAGGTCTGGACAGAAGAATCTGCTGATTCTAATTATGTGCCTAGGAGAATGAACTCAGAGCTCTCCGACCTTTTCAAAATGGTCTAGGAATGCTCTCTGATAGCTAGACCACAGGATGAGTCATGCAGGGGGAATAAAATTACCTAGGGTATTTTATTAGTGGAAAATTTGTCATCCTGGTTTTAATTGAAAGATTAAAAGGGAGGAACAGGAATACTTCAGATCTGAATTCCTGTGTGATTTAGGCTTCCAGGCTTCAGAGATTTCTCCCAGGCAAATAAGGATGGCAAGACTTGGTCAAGGGATACTACCTTTGCTTGATTTTTTCCCTAAAGTATACTGTAAGACAAGGATTCAAGTGCATGTGGTTTAGTCAAGGGCATCCCAGTAAACAGCATTAGGCCCGTGGGTAAGTTAGGGAATTTTAGGAAACCAACCAAGAGTTTAGCATGGAGCAAGCTACTACTGTGGTTAACTGGCCCTGTTCCCTCTGAGAAGTTACAGGATGCCCTGTGGAGGGTGCAATTCAAGTTATTCCATCCGAGGGGCAAGGAAACTGAGGTGTATTGTCTACCAATCTCTCTTTCCTCATTGACTGATGGCCACATCTGAGATACTAGTACTTTCTGCTTGCCTGGGGTGCTCCAAGCTTCTCTTCTGATCAGAAAGACACGGTTGTTTTTAGTGATCAGCTTTGGGTGTGTAGAAGTGAATACAAGGGAGGCTGCTGCTGCCGCTAAGTAGCTTCAGTCGTGTCCAACTCAATGCGACCCCACAGACGGCAGCCCACCAGGCTCTCCCATCCCTGGGATTCTCCAGGCAAGAACACTGGAGTGGGTTGTCATTTCCTTCTCCAGAATATGAGGGATATATGGAGCTATATACCTCAGTAACAGCTACAGGTATGAAGGGAAAAGTAATAATGCCCAGCCACATCTTTAGCACTTTACATTTACAAAGGAATCAGAAGCAATACCTGATCTTAGTTTCTATTTTCACAACCGTCTTAGGAGATCAAGGCAGGTGCTACTATCTTTATTTTACAGAAGAGGAAATAGAGGCACAGAGAGGTAAAGAAGGCTGTCCACTCACAGATCCACTCACTTATATATCTATTTATCACTTATGGCTAAAAGAAGAGGGTGAGATTATCTAAGAGGACGAACATTTTTTTTTTAACTTTGACAGAATTTTATTAGAGAAATTTCCACAAAACGTTAATTTTTACCAACAGTACCTTTATCAAAAGTGTTAGATTGTATTATCTATTCTATTTTTTTAATTTATTTTTTATTTTACTTTACAATTCTGTATTGGTTTTGCCATACATTGACATGAATCCATTTTTTTTTATAATCTCATGGAGACTATGTACCACCTAAAGGGACTATTTAAATTATAAGGTTTTATTAAGGTTTGAACTGCTGGTTATTTAGTTTGTTCTTTTCCTATTTAACAGAGGAGTGAGGATGAGGAATCAAAAGGAAGACCACATTATTTAAAGACAAAATGAAAACATTATTGTTTGCTCTTCACTTTCAAAATATTCAGTGACATAACACTTTCTACTCTGATATATTCATGTTCTTTAACATATCAACCCTCTTCCTTACTAATGGGGATATCAAATTGACCTTTACCAGATCCTCGTCCTTCTACCTCTGTTATATTTCTAAGAGCCCTTTGTCCTATCTTCCTTGCTATCACCCCAGTCCAGATTCATTTCTTAAAAATCTTACTTGGACTAACTCTTCTAATGTGTATTTGGTTCATACCTTTACTTTCCGGTCCATCTACAGACTTGTTACCATGTGAATTTTACTGAGAACACCTCACATCTTGCTATTTCCTGCTCCAGAATCTTCTTGCCTAAAGACCAAAATCAGTGTATACATCAAACTAGGGTTTGAAACTATTTTTTAAGACAGAGCCTCAGTCTACCAATAGATCCTTCCAGGATCTCTGAAACCGTACGTATGTTCCCCTGTTGCATCTTTGTACTGTCTTTACTTCCTGGAAGGTCCTTCATTTTCATCCGTATAGGCCCCTGTACTCTGCAAATTCAATCTTTAGAAACAAATGCCTCACGTCTTTCAGAAAATTTTTCCTGATATGTTCAGGGGAAAACTTTGACTACTTAGTCTCAGCATGTTTGCATGGCCAGTATCAGGGTATCTGTCTTCTTCCCCCATTCAGTTCAGTCAGTTCAGTCTCTCAGTCATGTCTGACTCTTTGCAACCCCATGGACTGCAGCACACCAGGCCTCCCTGTTCATCACCAACTCCCGGAGTCCACCGAAACTCATGTCCATTGAGTTGGTGATGCCATCTAACCATCTCGTCCTCTGTTGTCCCCTTCTCCTCCTGCCCTCAATCTTTCCCAGCATCAAGGTCTTTTCAAATGAGTCGGCTCTTTGCATCAGGTGGCCATAGTACTGGAATTTCCCCCATTAGATTGTACCCTTGACAGTGCCTTGCTCGTGACAGATGTTCAAAAGATATTGATGTTTTAAAATTTTTATTTATTTATTTATGTTTGGCTGTGCGGAGTCCTCGCTCCTGCTCAGGCTTTTCTTTAGTTTTGGAAAGCGGCAGTGGCTATTTTCTTGTTGAGATGTGATCTTCTCATTGAAGTGGCTTCTCTTGTTGCAGAAAACAGGCTTTAGGTCGCAGACTTCCGTAGTTGCAGCACATAGGTTCAGTAGTTGTGGCTCCAGACTCTAGCGCACAGGCTCAACAGCTGTGGCACACCAGCTTGGCTAGTCGCTCTGAGTCACGTGGAATCTTCCTGGATTATGGATCGAACATGTGTTTTCTGCATTGGCAAGCAGATTCTTGACCACTGAGCCACCAGGGAAGCCCAATGTTGATTTTCCGGAATGATAAAAGGGAGGCAATATATCTGTTCAACTATAACACCTAATTATTAATGTTGAACATCTTTGTGTTATTTGCTATACATGGGCACTGAATGATTTTTAAGTATAAATTAAATACAGATAATTTCTTATGCCATATGGCACATCTATAAATGTTGTTGCTGATAAGTTAAAGAGGAATGTGTGAAAAGTCATTGCAAGATCTAACAGTTGGAGTGGATGCCAAGGCCTATAAATACCTAAAGAGGACTCTTAAAAACTGAAGGATGCTTTTAATGGCACACATTGTTCCTTGTAGATTATATAAATGGATGGTTTAAATACATAATTAGAATCTTGTTTGTAGTTCTCTACTTACTGGATCATAGCAGAGTCTTTATTTCAAACCACTTGAAACCAATGAAAACTTATATAACATGAATGAGTTTTAATACTTGTAACCTGATATAGTTTTTAATGGAAAAGATTTTTTCCTTTGAATCACCATGGGTAGTATTTATTCTGATGATGAACATGTTTTCAACAGAATTAATAGCCTGTAATTTCAGACAGGTGAAACAATATTGGATTTCACATATTAAAATACTTTTATTTTCCATCTCTTTGAAATTTATTTGAAATGTAGACATTCTCATTGATTTTGTTTCCAAAGTCTACATTCCAAGGACACTGCACATTTGGATCCAAATAGTGTTTTCTTTCTTTTCAATTCTTGTCTTTGTGCAAGAGGAAAGTTTGGATGGCCAATATAATGAAATTTTTAGGCATTTCTTTGAACTGTAAAAAAAATATATATGGCCAATAAACTGAATAAATATTCCTTAGACTCTTCACATCTCTTGTTGACTTAGAATTCTTATAGTTAGGAAAATCTTCAGTATACGGGACCTACTCAAAGAGAGAGAAATAATACTTTCATATCTATAACCCTCTGCATCTCCTGTTCCTTCTTGGAACAAGATTTGAAAACATGAAGTATGATTAAATAATCTAATTTTAAATTATAAAAAGAACACACAAGAAAGGAAATCTCTGTGTTTCAAATGGAATTAACTCTTGGCATCAGGGACACCCCAAAGAGAATCATTTTTAACCAGTTGTGGCTCAGCTGGTAAAGAATTTGCCTGCAGTGCGGGAGATCTGGCTTTGATCCCTGGGTTGGGAAGATCCCTTGGAGAAGGGAAAGGCTACCCACTCCAGCATTCTGACCTGGAGAATTCCATGGACTGTATAGTTCACGGGTCGCAAAGAATCGGACATGACTGAGTGACTTTCACTTCAAGATGAGCCAACTCAGGAGCAGTTTACACTTTAGTAGACTAAGGAGCAAGAAAATGGCCGATTTACACACAAAGAGTGTGTCTATATAAATATTTTTAAAGACAGACTGGGAAAAGCTATCAGGGTGCATTTAACCATAACCCAGCAATCAGTTCCCTTGCCCTTTGCGCTCCAGTGGAGGGAGACACAGGGAGGATTGCTACTTCCCGAGACCTCTTTCTTCGTCTTCTCTTCCGTACACCTTGATTGACAGCCCCTCACATCTTGTTTGCCTCCAGTTGGTTTATACACACAAGGTGACTGTTTTGGGGGCTATATGGTGAGTATGATTGTTTGGTACAATTGATGAGCTTTGATCTCATAAAAACTGTATTGAAATGACATAAAACAATTGTTTTCAAATCCAGCAATCTTACAGCCAATTAAAAAACTCTTTAAAGAAAACATAATGCATTTTATCAGGCTAAAAATTCAGTGATTCGTTTGAGTGCATGTCCTTCTTTTGTTGCTTTTGGGTTTCTATCATATGAGAATGGTCCACCAGCCAAATACCCATTTGCAAAGCAAGTATTATAGACAGATACTGTATGGTGTTTTTATTATATGGTTAGATTAGATATCTTTCCTTTCCCTAGTGAAGCATTTTGATAATTAGTTGCTTCCTTCTAAAATTTAGATTTTAATTCCCTCTTTAAATCTAGCTGGGAAGAAATTTAGTTAAAATGATAAATGTGATATCTCACATACACTAATTAAGTTGTCTTAAAGAAAAGATGGTTGCATGTGTATCTGTTTAACATGTTTCATCAAAACTGTTGTGGTGGTATGTAATTTTAATGTAAAATAGCCCTCTTTGCCAGGAATTGAGCCTGCTGCTGGATCTTTAAATTTTCAGTGTCTGTTGCCATAGCAACGAGAATTGACTCCGGTACCCACTGTGTTCAACATAAATTAATTTAAAGACATAGCACTTGAAACTGTTTAGTCAATTTTAAGTCCATATCTCGCTAGGCCTCAGATTTCCGTGCTGCTTTATATTTAAAATGTCATTAAAATGTGTTCCTTTAATGTTAATTATACTTATTTGTGAGATTCAGGGACTTAAATGTGATTTAAGAAAAATGTTGGAAAACTAGTTCCGGAATTGTTGGTGAGATGTAAGCCTCTAATAATGTAGAGTATTTCCTTTTTTCAAACAGTAGGATGTTACTTCTTCTCCTGCCCAAACACCCTGATATTAGCTGAATAGCTAGGCTTGATGTTACC
This sequence comes from Oryx dammah, assembly GCF_014754425.2. NCBI lineage: Eukaryota > Metazoa > Chordata > Mammalia > Artiodactyla > Bovidae > Oryx > Oryx dammah. Next base: position 9,011,358 of record NW_024070189.1, read on the forward strand.
TAAATAAATCCTCTTTTTTGCATGCTTTAGTTGATGCCTTGGGCTCTGTACTTTGATAATCTTCTGAGAAGAAGGAACCTGGCTATCTTCTGGTACTTTTATGCCTAATTAGTCCCTATTACCTTAAGGAAACAGATTTTCTCATTAAATAATTCTAGCCAGCTTTAAAATATTTTTCTGGCATAAACTTTGGGGCACTTGGTTTTCCAGATAGACAGAGTTAAAAGACCAAAGAATTAATATATATAGCTATTTTGATGAGATTCAAACTTGTCCTGCTTTCTTTTTTTTGACCTAGGCAATTTTTACAGCTAAACCTACTGTATTTGTTCAGTGAATATTTTTTATACTGTGTTATTATAAAAGCAATTATATGGAAGTAGACTACACATTGTGATAGATGTGAAAGCTTATGGAAGAGAGAAGCTGGGCTGTTTTTTCACAATAATATAATATAAATATTTTTATTATAGAAAAAGATTTCCAAAATTTTCTAATAGTTCTACTTTGTCCAGTAAACGATATTATACCTCAGGAAAGACTGTTTTCCATGGTGCTATTTAGATTTATGTCATGCTCTTCCAATCATGGGCAATATTATGGCTACTATGTAGAAAATAAAATACACTTTTAAAAAATCTCCTCTTTCCAGAAAAAAAGTGTGATTTTCTTTGAAATGGTTTTATTTCTTCTGAATCATCTAATGCCAGCTTGGAGTCATTTGAACCGTAACCCTTCACATTTGGATTTAAAATGAGAGACTAGCTTGTGGGATTTCAGGAGCACCGCCTTCATATTTCTTCTGAAATTAGAAAGAATCCTGTGTATTAAATATTTAGTAAAGCTCAGCTGCCACATCAGCCCAAGGTCTATATGCATGAGTTGTTTTCTACCTGGCTATACTGATGTAGACTAAAACAAGACATTTAAGGAAAGACAGGAATCTGTTCCAGCCCCTGTGTGATTCATCGATGCCCACCAGACAGTGTCATTAATAAACCAGCGGAGACAACACATCTGAAATTCACGGCTCCTGAGGGAATTTGTTCTGTGTGTGAGAGAGAGACAGATTATATATATATATAATCAAAATGGGGAAGTTTAAAACTTTCTTGTTTGAATTAAATCCCACCTGTCTCTGGATGAGTATGCCACCAATCATTATGTTAAAACTTTTTTGCTGATTACCGTAAGTAAATTTGGAAATTTATCACGAGAGTCGACTGAGAACATGCTTTCCAAAGAAAAGTGAGAATTCTTTAAACCATAAGCACCTATTTGGGGGTTAAAAACAATCATAAGTTAGTGTGATAATTTGACCCATAATTCAAAGCTTGATGTGAATGAAATCTGATGCAGTTTATAGTAGTCCAGAAGAGGTGATAGTTAATGACAGAGAAAAGAGTATACCAAGAGTATACCAAGAGTATACTGGAATTTGATATTGTTTTCTCTGAATGATTCTTACTTTCATCCCGAGAACCTTAAATTTGTTATGGTGACTCAGATTCAGAGAGTTGGGGAAAGTAGGAGTTTGGCTTCCATAAAGCATTATCCTGATGCTTGTGACTAGAGCTGCAATCTTCACTAATCTGAGAATTTCATGCTAAGGAATTTCATCTGAAATGCAAGGGGCCTCAAGACACATATGACTAGCAAGGTTACCCTGAAGTGGGTTTCTGCCTTATAGCTCTGTTCATATTGCACAGTTGCAAATAAAGTACATTATTGAGTAATAAAAGTATTGCTGTACTACTTCTCCCTTTTTGTTTGTCCTAGTCAGCTTCGCCAGTCCAGATGTCTAGGGAGAGATCAGAGTTTGCTGGAAAAGGAATCCAAAGACAGAATAAATAGCTTCTGCCTTGTAAAATAAGATGATAAAGCAACCACAAGAGTCAGACCATTGTTTTAAGACAGGATTTCCTAATTTTCTTTATCCCCTTCCTGCTCTCAATAGCTTAGGTATTAAAGCTGTAGAACTCTGCATATGACATTCTTCTGTAGAATAGAGATGGTACTTAATGACTCAGAAGGATATAAAGTACAGGAAGTAATAATACCTTTTTCTGGCCTGGGAATTTTTTAGAGGTTGCCAAGAAAGTAAGAAGAATTTCCTCTCTTTGAGCTAAAATCCAGAGGGTTAAAAGTCATAGAGTACCAGTAGGTTTGGGAGTGGAGAGGATAGGGTAGGTTGGGAGACAAGGGGAAAGTGTCATCTTGCTTCCCATGTGGGGCTCTGAAGAGTGGTTACCCCTGGTTGTACCTGTAGCATCTTGGAGGCTAGGCTATATCAGCGAGACTGTTCTTTCTGTTCAGGGGTCAAAAAGGAGACTGTGAAGCTCCAGATTCCAATGTGGCATTAACACATTGGAGTCAGCAGCTCTGTCACAGCAGGAGAAGCCAGCGTTGAACCCAGGATCCAAGAGGCTGGAAGAAGAACGTGGGAGATACTTGAGAGACAGTAGGAGTGGGAGCTGAGGGGAGGCTCGGTCAGCCTCCGTCCTGCTCACTGCAGACCTTAATTCCACTAAACACACGCTTTAGTGTCAGAAGGGGCAGCTGCATTCAGGTGGACAGGAACATCATCGCAGAGGTCAGAGGACCCTCTGCCTGAGGACCTCTCTCTGCAGAGGGTCAGCCAACTGCTTTCAGCATAAAACTAGTTATCACCTTGGGGAAAGAACCTTTGTGGAAAGGAGCATTCCCCGCCCCCCCAAAAGACTGAGAACTACTACCTATAGAAACTAGATTTTCAGATAGGACTGAGTTTAAAACTGAACTGAAATCTACATGTCTATCTATCTAGTAGTTTTTTTCTCCCTCACATTTCTCTCTCTACATTTCAATGACTATGTTTTCCAAGTTCACAGAAGATTTGTTCATTATGTTTTCAATTATGCTTCAGTTTGGGTGATTTATTTTGAGTGTCTTCAAGTTCATTAATCCTTTCTTCAGATATATCCAATTTGCTATAAATTTCATCCATTGAAGTTTTTATTTTAGATTTTTCCCCCCACTTCAAAAATGTTTTATTTAGATAGTTTCCACATCTGTTCTGAATTTCCTCATCTCTTTACCTATTATATTAAATTTTTGTTATAGATTCTCTAATATATTTATTATTACTATTTTTGAAGTTGTCTGTCAATTCTAACATCTATTTTATCTTGTCTAGTAATGTTGTTTTCCTCTTGACTATGGGTCATGTTTTAAAATTTGTTCATATATCTGTTCGTATTGATTGCAGACTGCATACTGCATTGATACGCTATAGAGACTCTAGATTCAAATGACTTCCTCTGAAGGGGGTAATTTTTCTCCCATCAGGCAGTTAAATTGCTAGCAGATTATTTAGTCCTGGTTTGTGGTTGTTAATCCTAGAATGAGGTCCTTCTGGTGCTTTAATGGAAAGCATCGTGTATTTATCAAGCCACTCTAACTTACCCAGCAGAACTCTAATTCCAAAATCTGACTGCCTTGTAGTATTCATTCACTGAAATCTCTCCTAGCTGTTGCCCTCCTCCAATACCCTACATAGCTGCAGTTTAGGAGTCAGTTAAGGATTTGAGTGGAGGGTTATATGTGTATTTGAGGGTTTTCTCTTCTATAGCTTTTTCCTTTTCAGAATTTCTCCCTCTCAGTTTCTAGGAAGCCTCTAATTTTCTCCTTTGACTCTTCAAGCTAGTAATGTTTTACGTGCATCCCATTCACCCCAGGTTGTAGACTGGGAAGTGCTAAAAGTGAAAAAATAAGTGTGACTCTGCACCAGTTATGTGGTTTCCTTCTTTCGAAGTTTGGGTCTCCTTCCATCACTCCCCCATGCTTTCAAACAGCAGTTCTTTTCCTCAGGGTTCCTGGTTATTACAAGCAGGAGAGTTCAGTTCAGTTCAGTCGCTCAGTCGTGTCCGACTCTTTATGACCCCATGAATTGCAGCATGCTCGGCCTCCCTGTCCATCACCAACTCCCGGAGTTCACCCAAACTCATGTCCATCGAGTTGGTGATGCCATCCAGCCATCTCATCCTCTGTCGTCCTCTTCTCCTCCTGCCCCCAATCTTTCTAAGCATCAGGGTCTTTTCCAATGAGTCAACTCTTTGCATCAGGTGGCCAAAGTATTGGAGTTTCAGCCTCAGCATCAGTCCTTCCAATGAACACCCAGGACTGATCTCCTTTAGGATGGACTGGTTGGAGCTCCTTGCAGTCCAAGGGACTCTCAGGAGTCTTCTCCAACACCACAGTTCAAAAGCATCAATTCTTTGGTGCTCAGCTTTCTTTATAGTCCAACTCTCACATCCATACATGACTACTGGAAAAACCATAACCTTGACTAGACGGACCTTTGTTGGCAAAGTAATATCTCTGCTTTTGAATATGCTATCTAGGTTGGTCACAACTTTTCTTCCAAGGAGTAAGCGTCTTTTAATTTCATGGCTACAGTCACCATCTGCAGTGATTTTGGAGCCCAAAAAAATAAAGTCTGACACTGTTTCCACTGTTTCCCCATCTATTTCCCATGAAGTGATGGGACCAGATGCCATGATCTTCGTTTTCTGAATATTGAGCTTTAAGCCAACTTTTTCACTCTCTTCTTTCACTTTCATCAAGAGACTTTTTAGTTCCTCTTCACTCTCTGCCATAAGGGTGGTGTCATCTGCATATCTGAGGTGATTGATATTTCTCCCGGCAATCTTGATTCCAGCTTGTGCTGCTTCCAGCCCAACGTTTCTCATGATGTACTCTGCATATAAGTTAAATAAGCAGCGTGACAATATACAGCCTTGATGTACTCCTTTCCCCATTTGGAACCTGTCTGTTGTTCCATGTCCAGTTCTAACTGTTGTAATATAAATTACTTTGCCATTATTGAAACGCAGAATTCCTACAGAGGAAATGAGCTGCAGTATACAGGCCAAGGAGGAATGACAGGAGGTAAGGTTGGAAGTATAAACAAATAATCACATAGGGCTTGGAAAGCCTTGGCAAGAAGAATGAAGCTTATTCTAGGCATTATATAAGCATTAGAGAATTTTAAGGAATTGTTCAATCTTATTTTTAGATACAATTATAGATCTACATGAAAATATATTAGATAATAGTATTAGTAATTCTATGTGAAAACACATGGTAAATAATATTGGATAGGGTTTATTCATTATAAAACAGATGTTTGGGTCAGTAAAGGTGACATATCATAAAGCTTCATAGTGGGGAATAATAATTATGACTTTGCTCATCAAGCAAGGATGCTCACTAGTTGACTTAAAAATTAAAAGAGGGATGGTTAAAAACTGAGATTCTTTTTTATAATGGAGATACAATACCCCATTCATTCATTTGTTCACACTTCCTAGCTACTATTCTAGATTCTAAGGAAACAACAGTGAATAAATACATTCTTTGGAGAAACATACGTCTATTCAGGTTTGATGTTTCATCTCTGACACACCTTAAATGAAGTCAGAGACGTACTTTATCAATGAGACCCGATAATCGAAGTTTTAAAAAATTCCCATTACCAGTGATTAAAGTCTAGCCTTAAATTACAGAAAAATATGTATAGTGGAAAGAACGCTTCAAACCATGGATAAAGTATGACAATAAATATTCCTTTTACACTAAGTTCTGATTTAACTAAATTAGTTACCTCTTTTGGAACAAAAGATTCTTTCTGACAGCTTGGACTATTGCACATTTCTTACAGGAAAATGATGAGTTAGGGTTGTAGTATGTGTTAATGTTTTAGTTTCACCGAGAAGCCTGTAAAAAATGATTTAAATTAAGAAAAAGACTTGCCATCAGTTTCAGAATAAAAACCATGTGCTTCCTGAGGAAAATCTCTGAAGGGTGTGTGTGTGTGTGTGTGAGCGTGTGTGTGTGTGTGAGTGTGTGTGTGAGTGCGGGCAGCTCAAAAGCCAGCAGTCAAGTAATAAACCTGAAAGGAATATTTACAGGTCCACTGCGTGCAGATTTGTTTCCTAGGTATGTCAGGGAGCCCTACTCAACTTTATTATTTCAGGGCTTTTGGCTTGACTTTGAATAAACAGTGCATATCCATGTGGGAGCAATGAGGAGGAACTGTGGCATCTGGTATGACTTTAAAAATAACTTCCTACTTATATAACTGAGATTTCACCAAAGATCAATGAGATTTTTTCAAGTCTGAGACCTAAGGTTGTATACCATGAAATAGTTCCTTGGGAAGCTGTTGATTCAGGTAGCATTGCTATTTTGAAAGAAAAACATTCCTACCCAAGCAGCAGATGTTAACAGACCACGGCCGTAGAGTCATAACTCCAGGTTACCGAGATGCGAGTTGATGTTCTCAGCTTTATTTACAATCATTAAGAGTCTTTTACTTTTAATTACTTCTTTATTGATCTCATACTGCACATTTCTTCTACTCAGTACAAAACGTCAACAACTTTGGTGGAATGGGCAGGATAGCATTCACAGTTCCCTATCAAGCTGGCTTTCTTAGCTACAACATAGAATGGTGCCTATCAGTTCATTCTTTCTGGATAACAGTGTTATTCATGATGTTGTATGCTTCTGAGACAAAAGCCATTTTATTCCTTTAGCAGCTAAGCCCTGTGCTGCTTTTGAAGTATAATATTGTAGAACTGTCTTTAACTTTCCAGCTCCAGGGAGATGTAGAACATTGAAACCAGAACTTATTTGTGCCCCATCTAAAAAAATTATTCATCCATTTTTGAAAAACTTTCTTTGGAGGAGGGTTCTTCCACAAGAAATGTATCTGCAAGTGGAAAGCTCTTCCCAAAGAGTTCTGAGCTTTGACAAGTCATGATAAATGTTTCACTATCTCTGATAAGTAACAATTTTCTGAAGATTAGATTATAAAGCCCAGTGTAAAATAATGAATGTTACTTCTAGATCCTTAAGCAATATCTTTAGGGGAGATGGATTAAAAAGTGGGTACCCATTCTCATCCTTGACAAATTGCACCCAGGTGGCTCAGACGGTAAAGAATCTGCCTGTAATGCAGAAGACCCGGGTTCAGTCCCCGAGTTGGAAAGATCCACTGGAGAAGGAAATGGCAACCCACTCCAGTATTCTTGCCTGGAGAATTCCATGGGCAGAGAAGCCTGGTAGGCTACAGTCCATGGAGTTGCAAAGAGTTGGACACGACTGAACAACTAACACTTTCACTTTTCTATCACTTATCCCCTACTTTGGGCTTCCCTGGTGGCTCAGACGGTAAAGAATCTGCCTGTAACGCAGAAGACCCAGGTTTGATCCCTGGGTTGGGAAGATCCCCTGGAGGAGAGCATGGCAACCCACTCTAGTGTTCTTGCCTGGAGAGTTTCCGTGGACAGAGAGGGCTGGTGGGCTACAGTCAGTGGGGTCGCAAAGAGTCAGACATGACTGAGTGACTAAAAACTAAAAAAGTAAAAGTCCCTGCTTTCAGTGTCCCTGTTTTAAATTCTCTATCACGGGCATATGAAGCTGCTGCTCTCATGAAATGAATTGGAGGTTCAGAGGAAACTGAATTAACGATGAATATTTTAAAAGAAAGGTTTGTAGAGGTCTTCTTGTGCAAATAATTGAAGAGAAATGAAAAGAGAGAGAGCACATGTTTTGCAGGCTCTGGCAGGCCTACCACATATTTATAGCCGGTCATTCCATCATCGGGCCACTAGCAGTTGAGTTAGCTGTTATGGTTGTTTTTAATAATTCCTGTCACTTTTGAGTCCTAGAAAAACTAATTTGTGTATCCTAATTGGCCATCTTTGCCTTATTTCTTTGAATTATGCAAAGTTTAGTCATTTCTATACCCCAAATAACCAAATTACTATGCTAATAAAAACAGACTACATATACTTAGGCCACAGACTCTACCATCACGTGCTACAAGAAACACTGTTGGTTTCCTAAATAATATTAAATGTTAATAAAGGATTTTTTTAATGCATAAGGAAATGGGCACTGAAAAATGTTAGAGAAACGTTCAAGAATGGAAACAAATGGGGCAAGGAATCAAAGAAACAGTTCAATACAGAATGGAGAGGAGGAAGTTTAGAAAACTTCTACTTCTTTTAGTTGAACGTATATAAGTATATATTTAACACTTCAATAAACATCAAATAATACTGGGTTGCTGGCAGATTATTTGCTAAGTTATGCCTTACTCATTGCAACCCCATGGATTGTATCCTGCCAGACTTCTATGTCCACGGGATTTGCCAAGCAAGAATATTGGAGTAAGTTGTCATTTCCTTCTACAAGGGATCTTCCCAACCCAGGGATTGAACCTGTGTCTCCTGCCTTACAGGTGGTCTCCTGCACAACAGGCAGATTCTTTACCAAATGAACCACCAGGCAAGCCCAATAATAGGTTATGTTTTGGTTATTTATTGTACCCCTAATGTGTGCACTGATTTCTGCTGAAGGAACTCAGATACAGTTAAAACCAAGACCCACGTTGTAATATTCAAGCTGGTGCCCAAATGTACCAGTTCTTTAGGTAAATTGTCTGTTCAAAATATTGTTTGATTTGGCAGATTTTCTCCAAGTTCTCTTAGAACCTTTATAATAACTAAATGGTGGGATAGTTCTATTAGCCATCTATGAAGCTGACTATGAGGTTATTATAACTGAAATTAACTACTAGGAAATGGCTTGCAATAATGATTTGGCCACTTGATGCAGAATGTCAGCTCATTAGAAAAGACCCTGATTCTGGGAAAGATTGAAGGCAGGAGGTGAAGGGGAAGACAGAGGACAAGATGGTTGGATGGTATCCCTGACTCAGTGAACATGAGTTTGAGAAGCTCTGGGAGATGGTGAAGGACAGGGAAGCCTGGCGTGCTGCAGTCCAAAGGGTCACAAAGAGTCAGACATGACTGAGTGATTGAACAACGAAACCTCGTCATTAAGCTGCCTGTAAGAACTGAAATTCTCCATGCTGACCCAATCCTAATCTTTGGCTTTTTCTTTAATGAGTGGTTTGTCTTCTTGCTTTATCTTTCTCATTGATTATCTAATGCCTGCTCTCAAAACAGCGCTCCCAGCATTCCAAATCAATACTCTGTATTCCTGTTGTGTGCAAGGCCTCCTGTGTTTTGCTGACTACATTGCTTCCACTTTGTGCCTTTATGGAGACAAAAATTTGAGACACGGTGTATTCTTTTTTCATCTTATTGTTTTTGTATTTTCTCTTTCTGTTGAAAATTTGCCATCCTATCTGATAAAATGCAATATAATTTACAAAGTCAAACCAAACCCAGCATATTCACATATGGTAATTCCTGTCTGAATATTTCTTCTATCTTTCAATTAGTGACAGGGCATTCTGGCTGAGCTAGTGCTGAGATTCATCAACACTATTTGTGTGCAGTTTGACAAACCCTATCTCTCCAGGTCCAAACCCTATCTCTCCAGAAGTACTTTTTGTTTTATTTTGTTTTCTTTCTTTGTGCTCTGTGTAGGCAAAGCCTCTTTAGCTGTCATAGAATCCTTAGGGGATGTGATTAGCCTCTTGAGAAAAATGTTCCTTTGTGTGAAGAAATGATCTATCAGGATGGGCTAGACTAGCAGTGTCCTAGGAGTGTTCTGACCATCACATCAAGAATTTTAGCAGCAACCGTATGCATTGATAAGAAGAGAAAAGGGGATGAGTGTAAAAGAACTGCATTACTAGGTCTCCAGCCCATCTGCTCTTTAGCTAAAAAGAAACTAGATGAAGAACCCCACAAATGCTTTGAATTTGTGATTCTCAGACTTCGGCAAGCACGAGAATGAAAACTTATAAACCAGCATTCTGGGATTCTGATTCGGTAAATTCAGACTGTGGCCAGAGATCTTGAAATGTAGCAGGCCGCCAGTTCATCTGATACTGCAGATATATGGGTCACAATTTGAGCAGTTCTACTCGAAAGCATAGACTGTTAGATTTTAGTGTGCATCAGAATCAGTTAGAGTTTGTTAAAACACAGACTGCTGGGGTCTGCCCCCAAGGGTTCTGACTCAGAAGTCTGGATGGAGGCCCAAGAATTCAGATTCCGGACAAGTTCCCAGGTAATGTTGATGCCACTGGTTCTGGGAGCACACTGTGAGAACCACTACTGTAAAGGATGGAGGTAAATGAAGGTCACTGGCGCTGTGTGGTGAGTCTAGGCAGTCAGCAGCAGTTTGGGTCATGACCAATTTGGAGACAGATTGAGGTGCTCTAAGTGGCAGCTGGGACATTAAGTTTCTAGCAGTCCACAGGATTCTTGGAGACATTTTGGAAACACGTTCCATTTTGTTCAAACCAAATTTTATTTGAATTTCAAAGAACAAGTATTGACCTAAAACAAATAGACTGCCAGTTATTTCTCTAGCCAAAAATATGGCTTTGTTTTGAGATTAGCAGAAATTTGCCATTTGGTGCCTGCAACTATCCTGGCGTGCTGCGGTCCATGGGGTTGCAGAGTTGGACAGACTGAGACTGAACTGAACTGAACTATGGTAAGCCACAAGCAATTCCCCTGTACAGCAAGAGAAGGAAGAACTCTTTCATAGAGAAGAAAAAGGAAGTTGGGAGGGCTATAGTAAGTACAGAATCCCTGGCTTTTCATTGGCCGAGTCGTTGCCAGGAAAACGAAATCTTTCTTCTTCCTGCTGAGCTATCCTCACAAGGAATGAGAGCTCCCCCTTCTGTTCTCCCAACTAACTGAAGTTTCTGCTTCTTAATTTTTTCTTCATGGTAACTTCCTTCCCTTGACACTTGGTTTGTAAAATTTAGAACAAAGAAAATACAGTGTTCCTTCTTGGGGACTCATTTAAAAAAATTAGAAAATAGAAGGCTAAGTGAGACACTGGCTTTGCCAGTCTGTGTGACTAAATGAGTGGGATGAGGGACAAGCTTACCTTACTCAGTCCATATGAGTAAAGCAAAAAAGAAGCAAGGCTTTCAGCTGTGATACTTTAATAAGAGTAGTTAAGCTTAAAACAGTGCCCCCCTCTGCCAAAACCCATTTTCTTTATTTTTGAAGTGGAATACTAACCTTTTTTCACCAAAATGAAGTGAAGTGTTTATAGCATTTTAGGAGAGTCACTCTCAAAATACTTCAAAGTGAATCTCTTAGTAGTAATCTGCGTGTGTTCGTGTTAAGTCGCTTCAGTCGTGTCTGACTCTTTGTGATCCCATGGACTGTAGCCTGCCAGGCTCCTCTGTCCATGGGATTCTCCGGGCAAGAATACTGGAGTGGGTTGCCATGCCCTCCTTCAGGGAATCTTCCCAACCCAGGGATTGAACCTGCATCTTTTTGTTTGTTTGTTTCTTCTTATTATTATTTTTTAATTAATTTATTTTTATTGAAGGATAATTGCTTTACAGAATTTTGCTGTTTTCTTTCAAACCTCAATACAAATCAGCCATAGGGATACATATATCCCCTCCCTTTTGAACCTCCCTCCCATCTCCCTCCCCACCCCTCTAGGTTGATACAGAGCCCTGTGTGAGTTTCCTGAGCCAGACAGCAAATTCCCATTGGCTATCTACTTTACATATGGTAATGTAAGTTTCCGTGTCACTCTTTCCGTATGTCCCACCCTCCCCAGAACCTGCATCTTTAAGGTCTCCTGCATCGGCAGGCGGGTTCTTTACCACTAGCGCCACTTGGGAAGCCCAGTAGTCATTTATTCTTATGCATTTCAGTTCAGTCTTGGAAATCAGTATCTCTAAGGGAACCCTGTATCTGAATGTTCAGTTGGAATAAAACCTCTTTCTGTGACAGGGAAATTCTCAACAGGAGACTGGGAGTCAGCCCATCATGGGGGTGCTTGATGAGAATCCCATGGTAGGAAAATTCCACACATCCTCCTGACAGCCTGATGGGGCTTCTTGGGTGTGAGTCTCTCTCCCCAACTCTCTTCCCTCCCACACTGAGAATTCTAGTCAGCCTTATGGAGGAGAATATGTGAGGTTCCTTGGGGATGCTGAGGCAGAAAAAAAAGGTAATTAAATATTGTGTTTGAGCCTGGTGCTTTGAGATTATGCTCACAGTTTCAATCCACTGAGATTTTTCATCAAGCCAGACTCTGTCCTTAGGCAATGTTCTACCATATGTAAATAGATAGTTTCTCTTGCTGGAAACTTGAGGAGACAGATAAATGGTTGAGCAGAAAATATTCCTTCCTGCTGGAAGTAACTCAAGGTGAAAATATGCCTGTCAACTGTGGGTGAGTTGGACCTATCTTCTTACAGATGAAAAATGCACATATACTTATCAATATCTTACAGAGAAAGACACAATTACAGTTTGACCCCCATCTGTAAAAATCTTTCTGCATACAGGGGCAGGCAGGACAATTGCGGCTTATGGTGTTTTTTTTTTTTTTTTTTTTTTTTTTTTTAATTTGAAGCCAGTGATTAAGATTTTCCCCCAGGGGTTTCCTTGCTGGCTCAGTGGTAAGGAATCTGCCTGCCAGTGCAGGAGATGCAAGGATCTTCTTCTTGATCCAGGAAGATCCCACCTGCTGCGGAGCAGCTGAGCCCATGAAAGCCACAGCTATTGAACCTGCGCTCGAGAGCCTGGGAGCTACAAGCACGGAGCTGGAGAGCTGCAGCTCCTGAAGCCAGGATGCCCCAGAGCCCAAGCTGCGCAACAAGAGAAGTCGCCGCGAGGAGAAGGCCGGGCACCGCAACCAGAGGGTAGCCCCTGCGCCCACAGCTGGGGAAGAGTCCACACAGCAGTGAAGACCCGGCACAGCCAAAATAAGCAAACAAAAGTGAAAATGTCAAGATTCTTCCCCCAATTTAGGCCAGTTCCCGCCAACTCAAGATCTGGAATTTGGGAGCTAATATTCTGCTTCTCAAACATGCCCAGGTAATGATTGCTTAAATCAAGGACATCACTCTTAGAATGATGACAATCCTGCCTTTTTGGTTTACTACCTTTTTGGAAGGTAGTGAATTTTAAAACCACCGCATTGAACTTTTCAACGATCCAAGATGAAGAAGATAAATTTAAATAAATACCAAGAATTAAATCAATAAATACCTCATGAAAAGAGGATACAGCAGTATTGAATAAGACCGGTGTGGTTTGCATTTGAAATGCAGTTCACCTAAGGCTCAGACGGTAAAAGCATCTGCCTACAGTGCGGGAGACCCAGGTTCGATCCCTGGGTTGGGAAGATCCTCTGGAGAAGGAAATGGCAACCCACTCCAGTACTCTTGCCTGGAAAATCCCATGGACCGAGGAGCCTGGTGGGGTGCAGTCCATGGGGTCACGAAGAGTCGGACACGACTGAGTGACTTCACTCACTTAAGTTCAACAGCCATTTATTGAATGTATATTGTATTCCAGGTTCTGATGACACAGATGAATAAAGTACTATGTCTGTTTTCAGTTAGTCCCAGTTAAAGCCTGGTGGGGAACTGATATAAACAAATAATACATACAGAAATGGAGGTAGACTGTGGCAGTGGGCAATGGATAGACTTTGAGATAGACAGGACTGGAGCACACTCTGGGTCTTGTTTTAATTTTGTGGCTTTAGGTAAGCTACTTTACTCTTTTAAATAACCTTTGCTCTCGTTTTATCACCTCTGGAGCAAATAACCAAGCCAAAAAGAAAAAAAAAAAAGGAAGATAATAGTAATAAAAACTGTGTATAAGGTACAGAGGTACTATAGCAGAGAGAATGATTTTGGTGAGCTGATCAGGGAAGGCTTCAAAGAGGAGGTTTTACCTCCAAAGTGTTTTGATACATGAATAGGAAATTTCCAGGTAGACAACATTTGTGAAAGGACTCTAGGCAGAGGAAATAGCACTTTCAAATGCATAGGAGGTGGAAACTCTGAAAAATAATAACAGTTTAACATTTCTGTTGCATTTATTGTTTGTGAAAAGTAATTTGAGATAGGGCGGGAAAGGAGGCAGGGGCCAGTTCCTCATCTCAGTCTGTGCTCTGATAAAAAGTTTGACTTGATCCTTTAGTTCAGAAGTGCAAGATGAATGTTTTTGTAATGAGTTTTCTGTTTCAGTTTTGCATTATTTTTATTAATATCATCTAAGGCTTAAAAATAGGGATATTCCACTTAAAATCCCAGGGTTTTTTTTCCTGACTTCTCTTGGAAATTTGCCACAGTGAGTCTGAATCTGCTCATGGCATCAATTGGTTGAAACAGAGGCCACCCCTCAGGGGAGCCTGTGATTTCTTGCTGTTGATGAGCAATAAGGAAACTTGGAGGTTTTAAGTAGGTTGGTTATATGGCAGGATATATTTAGGACTCTCTTTGTGTCTTCCTACTGCATTTGAGGGAGAGGAGGCCAGGAATCAAGGAGAGGTGATTGGATGTGACATCTTCCAAAGCCAGGTTAATGGATGAGGGATCTTCCATGTATTCGTGTTGGTAAGAAGAGAGAAACTTTAAAAAAAAAATAAGGCTAAACATTATTCTAGAAGAGGGGATATGAGTGCCATACATAGAATCCATGAGTATTATTGGCTGGAGAATAACACTTGTAGGATAAAATCTCTCTCTCTCTCTTTTTTAAGATACCTCTTAATAAAAACAGAAAAAAATAAAAATTAAGCTACAATACAAAATGACGATCAAGCCCAATGTCCTTTCTCACCTCTTCTTAGAACTGGAAATTCCCTTCCATCCCCTTAGTCAGCAGTAGAAGTGAATAGAGATTGAAGGGCTTTGGCTGATTCACAACTCAGAGCGAGCAACACTCAGCACACAACGGAAGACCATAGCGATTTTGAAGACCCAAGAGGATGCCAGAAATGTGACAATTGCTGGGGGAAGTTTCCCTATACAAGAAGGGAGGAGAAAGAAGGAGCAAAAACTCCAAGAACGGGGGAGGCAAGACGAGGGTAACCTGAGGAGAGGAAAAGAAGTGGTCTGTGCAGAGACACCCTGCCATTGAAGGGAATACCCATGCAGAGACATGCACGGAGAGAGCCAGGAAGGGACCTTCAAGAATGGGAACTAGAGAGCTTCCCTGATGGCTCGGGGTAAAGATTCCACCTGTCAATGCAGGACACATGGGTTAGATTCCTGGTCCAGAAAGATCCCACATGCCACAGAGCAGCTAAGCCTGTGTGCTACAAATACTGAAGCTTGCACGCCCCAGAGCCTGTGTTATGCAACAAGAGAAACCTCGCGGCAATTAGAGAAAGCCTCTGCAGCAACAAAGATCCAAAAATAAATAAAATTATTTTAAAAAAGGATGGGGATTAGATGAAACAAAGATGCAAAGTTATCCAAAGTCTACCCTGACCCCTCTATACAATTTGTATTTTATCCTCTGAAACCTCAGGTAAATAGTTATTTGGATCATCTTTAAGCTAACTGGTCAGCAAGGTGAGAAAAGACTATCCCCCCGACCCAGAGTGGCACACACCATCGTCTTTCCTATGGCAGATTGGGCAGCAGGAGGACCACTTCTTCACACACCCAAAGTAGCAGGCAGAGTGCTTCCTTGACCATCTCCCTCAACTCTCTAGAGGAGCAAAACAGACCTCTCCTGCCGTGGGCTGAAGATAAAGTGCCTGGGTTGCAGATATACTAGCTGAAGAGTATTGAGTGGTTTAGTATGTGTTCATGCAAGATTGGGGACTGGTTGGGAGCTGTCAGTTAGAAGATCTTTTAAACAGTTTGAAGAAAGAGGAGGACCTGAGCTCAAGCTTGGCTGTGTGAATAGAAAGGGAATGGCTTCATGATATCTCATATCTCTGGGGCTTTTGCATGTCCCTCTTACTTCACCTGGACTAGATCATCCTCATTCCCTTATCCATTCAAACTCAGTGCTAGCTCCACTGTGAAGATTTCCATAAGAATATTCTGATATTTCTTTTCTATATATGTTCTACCTCGTAAATAACTTAATTTTAACCAGGAAGTATTTCACTGAAGTATTGTCCACCTGCTTACCAGAATTTAAGTTTCTTAAATCTAGGTCAGGATGTCTTTGAGAACAGTGATCACCTACATCAAGGTAACATAATTAATGGGACTGAGAACAAAACCACCTGTATCAACAAGAGTTAGTGTTGTGTTCCAGGAAACATTTGCCCCCAAAAGATAAGACTGTAAACTGATAGTCTCGCTATTCGCCTCCAGTAGTTCCAGCAAATTGATTTATCTGAGACAATAGTCTCCTCCTCCAGGCAAATAGCTCACTTATCAGGACCCTTATCTCATTATGATGACAATCATAAACTATTTCGTCATGACCACTGCTCAATCCAAGTGACTTTCTGTTTTGAAAGCCCCTATTGAAACCACGTGAGCCTAGACCCCCACCCCCTTCCGCAAACCCTTTGAATATCTTCTCTTCTGTGACACTGCTAAGACTGTAAAAGAGATGTCCTCCCTTACTACGGAAAGGGACACTGTCTACTGGTGATATTTGGGGGGTATTCAGCATCTTTCGGAGAAGGCAATGGCAGCCGCACTCCAGTGTTCTTGCCTGGAGAATCCTGGGGACAGGGGAGCCTGGTGGGCTGCCGTCTATGGGGTCGAACAGAGTCGGACACAACTCAAGCGGCTTAGCAGCAGCAGCAGCAGCAGCAGCATCTTTAGTCTTAATCTAGCCTAGACTAGCACGTAGTAGTGCTTCAATTCCTGTTGAAAGAATAAGGAGGAAGGCAATAAATAAATACAAATCTGTTGAAAAAAAAAAGAAGTGAAAAATGGAAAAAATGTTAGTCCCTCAGTCGTGTCTGCATCTGTTTGCAACCCCATGGTCTCTATGTAGCCCATCAGGCTCCTCTGTCCATGGAATTCACCAGGCAAGAATACTGGACTGCGTAGTCATTCCCTTCCATGGGATCTTCTTGACTTGGGGATCAAACCCCAGTCTCCCTCACTGCAGGCAGAATCTGTATCATCTGAGCCCCAAGGGAAGCCTGTTGAAAGAAGTACTTATTAATAATAGAGAAAATCAATATACGTGGTGCAGTGATTGGATGTAGGCAGGTGGGGAAAGAGTCAGGGATGCTTCCAAAGTATTAAGTGTTAATCTGTGCCATCACTTAACATGGCAAAAGCATAAGAGCAGGTTTTCAGTGAGGAGATAGTGATTTCAACTCCAGACATGTCGAGTTTGCAATTCTTGTGATACGGAAGTAGAGGTGTTTGGTTCTATTGGGCTCAGTGATAGAAGGCCCCAGACATAAGTTTTGTGAGGGAGGCTGTTTTTTCAATCACTGGTTCTCAAATGCTTCAGACCAGCAGCATCAGTACCACCTTGGAACTTGTTTGAAAAATGTAAATTTTGGAACTCAACAACAGACTCACCGAATTGAAAACTCTATGGGAAGAGTTCAACTATCTGTGTTTTAACAAGCCTTCCAGGTGATCTGATGCACCAATAACATTTGAGAACTATTGTCTTAGAGATTAATCTCAGCCACCAGGGTCTAAGACAAGATTTTGCTCAGACTTCTAATGAGGTACTTGCTAAGGAGTGCTAATCCTGTGTTCTTTGCATGAGCAGACCTTCTCTAATATGGTGGCCTGAGAGGCTGCATAACAAAGCTAATTAAACATCTTACTTGCTACATCTGAATCTGGCTATACTGCTTTCTTCTTGTGTGCCTTAGGGAGACAGTTGCTTAAACCTTCTGAGTCTATGTTCCTTTTCTGTAAAATGGCAACACTAATAATACCTACCTAGCTGAGTTCTTTCCCCTGGAGAAGGAAATGGCAGCCCATTCCAGTATTCTTGCCTGGGAAACCGTATGGACAGGGGAGCCTGGTGGAATACAGTCCCTGGGGTCACAGTTGGACACAACTTAATGACTAAGCAGGTGAGTTCTTGTGATAATTATATGGGCTAATGTATATAGAAAAAGTGTTTAAATCTGTAATGTTAATGGCTTTTAAAATCTTTACTTCTTGAAAACTCATTTCCCTTTTATCTACTTAACTCAATGTTTTCTGTCTTTAGAAGTTTACCTCAAAGATCTCACCCGTTGAAAGCATCTCTGGTTCAGTTCAGTTCAGTTCAGTCACTCAGTCACGTCCGACTCTTTGCAATCCCATGAACTGCAGCACTCCAGGTTTCCCTGTCCATCACCAACTCCCGGAGTCCACCCAAACCCATGTCCATCGAGTTGATGATGCCATCCCACCATCTCGTCCTCTGTCATCTCCTTCTCCTCCTGCCCTTAATCTTTCCCAGCATCAGGGTCTTTTCCAATGAGTCAGCTCTTCACATCAAGTGGCCAAAATATTGGAGTTTCAGCTTCAACATCAGTCCTTCCAATGAACACCCAGGATTGATCTCCTTTAGGATGGACAGGTTGGATCTCCTTGTAGTCCAAGAGACTCTCGAGAGTCTTCTCCAACGCCATAGTTCAAAAGCATCAATTCTTCGGTGCTCAGCTTTCTTTATAGTCTAACTCTCACATCCATACATGACCACTGGAAAAACAATAGCCTTGACTAGATGGACCTTTGTTGGCAAAGTAATGTCTCTGCTTTTTAATATGCTGTCTAGGTTAGTCATAACTTTTCTTCCCGGGAGTAAGCATTTTTTTAATTTCATGGCTGCAATCACCATCTGCAGTGATTTGGGAGCTCAAAAAAACAAAGTCAACCACTGTTTCCTCTGTTTCCCCATCTATCTGCCATGAAGTGATGGGACCGGATGCCATGATCTTATTTTTCTGAATGTTGAGCTTTAAGCCAACTTTTTCACTCTCCTCTTTCACTTTCATCAAGAGGCTTTTTAGTTCCTCTTCACTCTCTGCCATAAGGGTGGTGTCATCTGTATATCTGAGGTTATTTATATTTCTCCCTGAAATTTTGATTCCAGCTTGTGCTTCATCCAGCCCAGTGTTTCTCATGATGTACTCTGCATATAAGTTAAATAAGCAGGGTGACAATATACAGCCTTGATGTACTCCTTTTCCTCTTTGGAACCAGTCTGTTGTTCCATGTCCAGTCCTAACTGTTGCTTTCTGACCTGCATATAGGTTTCTCAAGAGGCAGGTCAGGTGATCTGATATGCCCATCTCTTTCAGAATTTTCTACAGTTTATTGTGATCCACACAGTCAAAGGCTTTGTCATAGTCAATAAAGCAGAAATAGATGTTTTTCTGGAACTCTCTTGCTTTTTCCATGATCCAGCAGATGTTGGCAATTTGATCTCTGGTTCCTCTGCCTTTTCTACAACCAGCTTGAATATCTGGAAGTTCACGGTTCACGTATTGCTGAAGCCTGGCTTGGAGAATTTTGAGCATTACTTTACTAGCATGTGAGATGAGTGCAATTGTGTGGTAGCTTGAACATTCTTTGGCATTGCCTTTCTTTGGGATTGGAATGAAAACTGACCTTTTCCAGTCCTGTGGCCACTGCTGAGCTTTCCATATTTGCTGGCATATTGAGTGCAGCACTTTCACAGAGTCATCTTCAGGATTTGAAACAGCTCAACTGGAATTCCATCACCTCCACTAGATTTGTTCGTAGTAATGCTTCCTAAGGCCCACTTGACTTCGCCCATTGAAAGCATCTGCTGGTTAACCATAGCTATTAATTACCTTATACTACTTGGCCCATGGGAGGTATTCAACAAACTAGTAGTTGAGTGAATGCATGATCTAGTCCTAATTTCCTTATTTCTTCTCTGAGTTTTATAGCTTCTATTATCAGTACTTTTGCTTTTGCACCAACTTATACATTATGTTTACTGCTTGCTTACTGGGTATAGCATAAGCTCTTTGAGAAAAAGTCCTCTGCCTTATGTACCTTCTCCACTTACACAGCACCTGGCAGTGTTGAGAGCAGAAATGGAATTCAGCCATAGTCTGTGAAAAATAAAGAACTGAATTTACTTTGGTCTCAAAACTATTTACTCTACTAAATTTCTGCCAGTTCCTATCCTCCAATCTGTCCATCATGATTTCAAAGTCTTAAACCTCTACCATCCCTTTCTCCCAAGAGTCACAAGAAGGAAAGAACAGGGATTCTTTATCTATTTCTGTCATTCAGTAAGAATACTCTTATTATTTTGAGCTTCCCTGTCAATCTCATAAATTTAGCCTAATGTTCCTAAAGTAATTTCCTGAGTCAAAGCTAGGATATTACGAATGGCTTGTAACTCTTAGCCCAGAATAATGGAGTGTGTCATCTCTCTTTCTCTAGAAATACACTTTTAAGGCTAAGATATGATGTTACTTATTCTTTATGTAGCCTTATTTTTACCAGCAGCTTCCTTCAGCTTTCCTTTAACTTTTTAATTAGCTCACTGCTTTGTGTAGCCCTGAGTAGAAATTCTGATGGTGTGGAAAAGGAAATGTCCCTTTTTATATAGTTATGAAACTCCTTTAAACATGCAGAAAATTGATATTATTTATATATGAAAGAAGACACACTTTGGAGGCACATAAATCTGAGATCAAAATGTTAGTTCTGTTACTCATTTGCCTTGTGGTTTTGAGTAAGCTACTCAACATGCCTGAGTCTATTAACTGATCTGTTAAACAGGGACATAAATATTTACCATATGGCATTATGTGAGAAGATTAAATAAGCTATATATTGTACTCAGATATGGGAGGTATTTAATTAATGGTGGATATTATTTCAAAATAAAGGAAAAGAGCAAAATACTGTAAATTTCAGAAAGAGAAGCTCCTTTAGAGTCTATAATGTATAGACTCACAATGTCCCTGATACAGTGGACATTAGTTTTATCCTGAAGTTCTATTTAACTTCTAATCAAGAATGACCTCATCATATCTCAAATCACTTTACCTTTGACAATTGCTCTTCAAGGAAGATCTTCCAACTAATTAGGTAACTGAAGAGCCTCTTTCCCTACATGTATAAGTGAGCCTTCCACTCTTTACCCTGCAAATTGTTCACGGCTCACCTGTGATTTGGTTGACAGGGAATTCTCCTAACCTTAGGCAAAGGCTGACTACAGCTAACTGCTTATTCGCCAAGTCCATTTCCCCCCGTGGGAAACTTTCAGTGTCCTTCCTTTAACGTCTGTTGGGAATCCTTATTCTCCCCAAGGGCTCTTCCAATTTTATCATAAGACTCTAATGGAGACAGTGAGAAACTGGAAATCCAGTGATCCTTTTTTTAAGAGGAAAACAGGAAACCCTTTCTAGACAAGCCAAGTCCAGTGGTCGTGGGTGGCTCAGAGATTTCTGCAGGGCTGTTTGGAGATGCGGACATAGTGGGATACAAACATGTTGCATGGTTTCTAAGGAGCCACATCTATTTTTTTTTTTTCCCTGCAAAGTACCTGGAATAAAATTCCTAATTAAAATTCTCAATCTAGTTGTAAGTACCACTCATACGCTCATTAGAATAGCTACTATCATTCCTTCCCTCTTCATCATCTCCTGCAGGGATCAGAGCCATATCAGGACCCAGCCCAAGGGAAATGGTCTTCTTAAATAACCTGGGGCTCCAAAGTGGAGGCAGAGAAAAGGGAGGGGTGCTTTACAGAAGCTGATTTCAAAGAAGGACTCATGTCCAGCCCAAGGGCAGACTTTGGTGTAGGTCTTCACATTTCTTCTTCATATTGCTTCAATTTTACTAATAAACTTTCTATATTTTAAAAGTTAAGTCTCTCCAAGGAGTCTGAAAACTCAAGCCATTCACACATTGGCATGAATCACTTACTTGAATTCAATAAGTTATTATTGTCTAGCTGTCTACATTATGAAACCTGCTATAGATGCATGATAGATTGAACACAATGGTAAACTATTGACACCTATAATTAATGGGCATACCGATTAAATTATAGCCAAATATATTTTGTGCTGTAAGTTTTGTTCTCAATTCCTCTTTCTCCTGTCGAGAAAAGTGAAGGAGTATTTTTCTTTTTCAAATAAACATGGTTCTCAGTCCTTTCACTTATGACTCTAAAGAAGTATGTGTGGAGTCAGGAATAGTCAGACTGTTTTCACTGTCTGAATTTGTTTTTCATTTATGAAAGTATGCTTCTAGCATTTGTTCTTTTGAGTTATTTCCATCTTCTTTCCCTGTCATGGTGTCCATCTTCTGTCTCATCATTCCTTTTACTATCTTGAAAAACTGGCTTGCATTTCCTTCTACTTCCTCTCCCTTGCTCACTTTTCAAATCTTTTAATCTAAATTTTGTCCCCAGTATTTCACTAATGAACTTTCAGAGCAAAAAGGTATCCTCTTGTTAGTCACATGGAAGGCCTGTCTCTGTTCTCATTCACTCAGTTTTACTACCGAATTGAATAATCTTCTCAGAGCTTCAATTTAGCAGTTTTGGGGGCTTCCCTGGTGGCTCAGATGGTAAAGAACCCGCCCACAGTGCAGGACACCTGGGTTTGAGCCCTGAGTTGGGAAGATCCCCTGGAGGAGGGCATGGCAACCCACTCCAGTATTCTTGCCTGGAGGATCCCATGGACAGAGGAGCCTGGCGGGCTACAGTCCATGTGGTCCCAAAGAGTCGGATATGACTGAGGGATTAAGCATGCATGCATGATCCCATCTCTCAGAACATTCGTTTTGCTCACTTCTCTTCCAGTGCCCATGGTTCAAAAGTGGGAATTACTTCGAGATTCTTTCACACCTTAAACCAGTGCTACTCAGTCGTAGCTGTACATTTTAAACACTAATGGCACCTGGATCTCTCTCCCTGAAGTTCTGATTCAGTAGTTCTGGGAGGTAGCCTACCTACTGGGAGCTGATATCAATAGTTCCCCCGGCATTTCTAACACTCTGCCAGGATTGAGAACCATTTTAAACTATAACTTAGACTTCAGAGGAGACTCTTAATCATCTTGAGGCTCAAAAAAAATGACTCAAGCTTTCATCCCATGGGAAGGCCCAGGACTTCTTTAACATAACTGTGAACTCTGAGGGCTGACACTCTCCTGGCCTTCTGGTTCCAAGTTCCTAACCTCCTAAGCACTTGGTATCATTTGCATGCCACCTTCTAAATCAAATGATCCTCTTGCCTCTGGCTCTACACAAGTCGTGAAGCAGAATTCAGCCTCCTTTCTTTGCTTTCTCCATAATCCACACACTGAACACAGTTTTATGGTAGCATATTTACTGAAGGTATAAGTTAGTAGAAGGGTTTGGAATCAATGTTAGGGTTTTACATTAAATAGACATGGGCAATTTCTATGTGGACTCCAATTTCCAGCTATATATACAAGCCTTCCCTTGCCGGCAAAATATTTCTTACACTTAATTGTTCTCATCAGTTTGGTTCAGTTCAGTCACTCAGTTGTGCCAGACTCTTTGTGACCCCAGGAACCACAGCACACCAGGCCTCCCTGTCCATCACCAACTCCTGGAGTTTACCCAAACTCATGTCCATTGAGTCGGTGATGCCATTCAGCCATCTCATCCTCTGTCATCCCCTTCTCCTTTTGCCTTCAATCTTTCCCAGCATCAGGGTCTTTTCCAATGAGTCAACTCTTCACATCAGGTGGCCAAAGTATTGGAGTTTCAGCCTTAACATCAGTCCTTCCAATGAACATCCAAGAGGACTGATCTCCTTTAGGATGGACTGGTTGGATCTCCTTGCAGTCCAAGGGACTCTCAAGAGTCTTCTCCAACACCACAGTTCAAAAGCATCAATTCTTCAGTGCTCAGCTTTCTTTATAGTCCAACTCTCACATCCATACATGACCACTGGAAAAACCATAGCCTTGACTAGACGGACCTTTGTTGACAAAGTAATGTCTCTGCTTTTTAATATGCTGTCTAGGTTGGTCATAACTTTCCTTCCAAGGAGTAACTGTCTTTTAATTTCATGTAGCAGATAACTGAAGTTTATTTTTTGGGGGCTCCAAAATCACTGCAGATGGTGACTGCAGCCATGAAATTAAAAGACTCTTACTCCTGGGAAGAAAAGTTATGACCGACTTAGACAGCATATTAAAAAGCAGAGATATTACTTTGCCAACAAAGGTCCGTCTAGTCAAGGCTATGGTTTTTCCAGTGGTCATATATGGATGTGAGAGTTGGACTGTGGAGAAAGCTGAGCACCGAAGAATTGATGCGTTTGAACTGTGGTGTTGGAGAAGACTCTTGAGAGTCTCTTGGACTGCAAGGAAATCCAACCAGTCCATCCTAAAGAAGATCAGTCCTGGGTGTTCATTGGAAGGACTGATGTTGAGGCTGAAACTCCAATACTTTGGCCACCTGATGTGAAGAGCTGACTCATTGGAAAAGACCCTGATGCTGGGAAAGATTGGGGGCAGGAGGAGAAGGGGAAGATAGAGGATGAGATGGCTGGATGGCATCACCGACTCAATGGACATGAGTTTGGGTGGACTCCAGGAGTTGGTGATGGACAGGGAGGCCTGGCGTGCTGCGGTTCATGAGGTTGCAAAGAGTTGGACACGACTGAGCAACTGAACTGAACTGAAACTCTCTGCACTTGGCATTGCTTTTAAGAGCCGTGGAACTTTGCATATATTTTGACTCAGCATTAATAATTTAGAAAGTTCTGTTAAGAATATAATTATACAAATGAGCAACTATGTTTGCAAAAGGATGTTCATCATGGTATTATGTGTAACAGGGAAAAACTGGAAATAACTTTAATGTCAAAATATATGATGTTAGTTCAAATATATATGCAAGTATGTGATAGAATGGCATGTGATATTAAAAGAGAAAAAGAAATGAACCTGAAAATCTATGGTGTTTGTAGCACAGATCCCCTAACCTGGACTTGTGGTGTGGGTGCTAAGTCACTTCAGTTGTTGCGACCCCTTGGTCTGTAGCCTACCAGGCTCCTCTGTCCATGGTGATTCTCCAGGCAGGAATACTGGAGTGGGTTGCCATGCCCTTCTCCAGGGGGTCGAACCCATGTCCCTTATGTCTCCTGCATTGGTAGGCGGGGTTTTTTTTTTTTTTTCTTTTTTACCACTAGCACCACGTGGGAAGCCCCTGGAATTGTGGAGACATTGCTAAATGGATCAAAGCCATTCTTCTCACTTAGAACATGTTCTCAGAACCCTCTTAATAACAAGCTCCAAGAAGCCATTATCAGGACCAGAAATAAAAGGAAGTGGGAAATTTGTGAGCCATACATATTGTAGAGTAATAGCTAATGACATAGAAAAATACTCATTGTCTACTGTTAAGGGAAAAAAATAATAGTCTACCAAGGAGTATACACTGATGATTATATTTTCTTTAAGGCATATTCATGCTTATATATGTATAGATAAAAATGTTGAATGTTAAAAGTAATTATTTTCAGGTGATGGGATTCTGTGTAATTTCTGTGAATGTCTGCGATCCAAAAATCTGCAAGCAATAAATGCTGGAGAGGATGTGGAGAGAAGGGAACCCTCCTACACTGTTGGTGGGAATGCAAACTAGTACAGCCACTATGGAGAACAGTGTGGAGATTCCTTAAAAAATTGCAAATAGAACTGCCTTATGACCCAGCAATCCCACTGCTGGGCATACACACAGAGGAAACCAGAATTGAAAGAGACACATGTACCCCAGTGTTCATCGCAGCACTGTTTATAATAGCCAGGACATGGAAACAACCTAGATGTCCATCAGCAGATGAATGGATAAGAAAGCTGTGGTACATATACACAATGGAGTATTACTCAGCCGTTAAAAAGAATACATTTGAATCAGTTCTGCTGAGATGGATGAAACTGGAGCCGATTATACAGAGTGAAGTGAGCCAGAAAGAAAAACACCAATACAGTATACTAACACATATATATGGAATTTAGGAAGATGGCAATGATGACCCTGTGTGCAGGACAGCAAAAAAGACACAGATGTGTATAGCGGACTTTTGGACTCAGAGGGAGAGGGAGAGGGTGTGATAAAAAAAAAAAAAAAGTAATTATTTTCAGGTGATGGGATTCTGTGTAATTTTTATCTTTTTACTTGTATTTTCCATAATGAAGTAAGAAATAGTAAGAGAGTTTTACTCATTTTTCAAGCCCCAGCCTCTAAGAATCCTTCCTCATATCAATTTCTCCCTTGACTCTCTTCGGTTTCTGAGCCTCTTTCATCACACTTACCAGAGTCTGACCTTTGCTAGAGTAATCTGTGCATGTGGGTCCTTCTCCTCAACTAGATTGGAGGCTCTGGAGTGTATTACTCAATGAAAGTGGATTGCTCTCAGTAGGTGCGAGGACACATTTTGTTGAATTGAATTGGATGAACCTTTGGAACACATTTTCATCTAAGTCAGAGAGCAGTAATTCCTTCCACCCTATGCTCAAGTACAGAATCAGTAATTGGAAACTCTGATTCCAAGGGTCTGTGGCACTTGAAAGGAAAGAAATTAGGTGTCAGATTTGGTGAACTTAAATCCCTTTGTAGAGCTGTTCCCATACAATATTTTCATCTTGTGCAAACAAAGGCAGATACTTTATTTTTACTGTGTGGAAGTTGGCAGGATGAATTATTTAAGCAATAATTTTTCAGTTTTTTTTTTTTTGTCTGTAGCTGAAGAAGAGTTCACCTTTTCAAAGGTTCTTGCAGACGCGCAGAGGTAGACTGCTCTCACCTCTGAGTCCTGAGGGCTGTGATGTGCTATTATTAAGAAAGTTTGACCTGGAATAATTTCTCCACAGGGATGAATACTCAGTGATGTGATAAAGCATTTCCCTACTCTGATACCTCATCTGTATCTCAGAACTGATTTTTAGTAGAAGGCATATGAAAGAGGAAGTAATCTAAGCTCAGAACCAGAAGAGGAGTGGGAGAGAGAAACTTTTGGTACCTACTTAACAGAACAAAGAACTTGAGAAGCTAACCTGGGCCTGAGAAAAGGCAGAGGAACTGAAGAATAGAAGTCCAGGAGAGTTAAACTGAATATTGTTAGCAGGCGATTTTCCCTCAAGGCTTAAATCATAACGTCACAGTGACAACAAATCATAGAGCTAGAGTCCATCTTGGTCACTGGTGTGCTTTGCCGTTGGTCATTGCCAAGGCTTTCAGGAAAAGAAAAAGTGTCCTCTTTGTAATAATCCTCAAAGAAGGAATGTATGTAGCCTGTCTTGGTAAACTATCCCAGAGTTGAGCGGCACACATGCTAAACAGGGAAAGTGAGAAGTGAAAGTTGCTCAGTCTTGTCCGACTCTGCAACCCCATGGGCAATACAGTCCATGGAATTCTCCAGGCCAGAATACTGGAGTGGGTACTTTGCCTTCTCCAGGGGATCTTCCCAACCCAGGGATTGAACCCTGGTCTCCCGCATTGCAGGCAGATTCTTTACCAGCTGAGCCACAAGGGAAGCCCAAGAATTCTGCAGTGGGTAGCCTTTCCCTTCTCCAGGGAATCTTCCTAACCCAGGGATTGAAACCAGGTCTCCTCCCGCATTGCAGGAGGATTCTTTACCAGCTCAGCCACAGGGAAGCCCCTAAACAGGGAAGGGGCTTACATATATATATAAATAACTGACAGTGAACCGAAAGACTATTCCCTTGTGTTCTGTGCTTGATGGACGTGGGACTAGTGATCCTGGCTCTCAGTATTATCAGACTTCATGTACATGACCGCTGATAGCAGCACCACAGTTATAATCATCAGAGAGATATCAACAGGAGATTTAGATGCGCCCAGAGTTTACTGCAGTCAATCCAGTCAATCCAGTTCCTTGCAGGTAGTTAAAGTAGTCATTTGAGAGGCAGAATCATTGTGTCTATGGCCATAGATAACTTTATGTAGGTCGTGGAGCTACAACCAAGTGACAGCATAGTAACAGAACTTCCCACTTTTTTCTTCTCCATGTGAAGGAGCCTGGCTCATTTTTCTTCAGAAGTCTTCATTTTTAGGTCTTTAGTCATAACCTCAGACATGAAGCTTTCAGAGGTGGCTAGGAGGGCTAAAATCATCTGCTAATCTCAAGATTTTCAAGGGAGAAAACTAGAGGGCTAGAGAGTTTCACTTAATAAAAGAGCAAGCAGAGAAGACAAGGTTCCTGAGCCTCGATCTTGGACTTTTAGCACCACGTGTTTGTATTGCTCTGCCTCTTCAGCTCTGCCAGCGGTTTCCAATTAGAGATACATGTTCACCAGTGCCACGCCAAGTGTTCTTCACGGCCCTGTGTTGATCCAGGAATGTTTCTAACTGGCTCGTAGTGAGACAAGTAAAGACATCGAAAGTAAGCATTTAGGAACTTGTACACACAATTGGGCAGAACAGTTTATGTCTACTGAATGTAACAATAAACAACTTGGACTTGTTTTTGTCTGGTTTTATAATTTAGTTTACCTTCTATGTTATTTTTAGAGTATTGTATGAAAGCATCATTCTTCAACAGATTACAAATAAGAATCAGTCTGTCACCACAGATGGGTTGCGAAGCACCGGACTAAGTAGGTCACTGGGTTTTTATAACAAATAGCAGGACGTGCATGAACAGGATGCTTATAAGCTTCTAAAAGTAATCAAAAGAAATGGGCTTAGTATTTATGCTATGGTAGGATCTGGATGCTTTGAGTAGTTTATGGGAAATAAGACAGGGAAAGCTGAAGAACCCTGAGCCATGGATGGTTTGGTTTCATTATTGCTCAGCCGCTCCGGCTCTGTGTGACCCCGTGGACTGCAGCACGCCAGGCCTCCCTGTCCGTCACCATCTCCCGGAGCTTGCTCAGACTCGTGCCCATTGCATGTTTCCACGGCACTGTTCTAATTACTCTCCAGTTTCTAATGTTCTTTTGGAAATGTGACTTTTTGCCAAGGTCAAAAGAATCTTTAAAAAATTTATAGCAGATAGGACAATTATGATGTACTGTGACTCTAATACATTTTCTACTATATTTTTAAAACTATTTTTTATTGAAGGATAGTTGATTTACTATGTTTAGTTTCTGCTGTACAGCAAAGTGAGTCAGTTAGACATATACATAGATTCACTCTTTTTTAGACTCTTTTCACATATTGGTTATTACAGAGTGTTGAGTAGAGTTCCCTGTGCTATACAGGAAGTGCTTGTTGATTATCTATTTTCAATATAGTAGTGTGTATATGTCAATTTCAAGCTCTCAATTTATCTCCCCCCCCACCCCACTCCCCTTCCCCTTTGGTAACCATAAGTTTGTTTTCTACATCTGTGACTATTTCTCTTCTGTAAGTTCATTTGTACCCTTTTAAAAAGATTCCACATAAAAGTGATGTCATATAATATTCGTCTTTCTCTGTCTAATTTACTTCACTCAGTATGACGATCTAGATGGTCCACCGTATCTTTTAATATAAAATCAAGTCTGCTCTCTTTCCCCCTAATTTGAATTTTCTTCCTGAGCATGTTAATACCTTTTCCAGCTTACTTAGCCAAGTTTATTCTAATCACCAGTCAAATTTTATCCTGTCTGTAAAAATTCTAATTCAGTCTTCTGGGCTTTCTTTCACCTCTAGATTTGGTAAGTGCAATTGTCTCTATTATCCAAGTCAAAGAAAAATGCAAGGATACCTGAACATTGTAGCAGTCACAGTGAAATATTCCTGGATGGCTCCTCCAGGGTTGATAATGACCTACAGGTAATTGCTCCCTCGGATACTCTTAACCGTTTATCAACCCATATAATGCAATAAAGGCAGACTCCCAGCAACCTCAACCACCTGACGTGGCTTAAACCTAAAAGCGCAAAAACCAGAACAAAACCCCTCTGTGAGCACTGAAGGACAGCCATCATAAAAGCTGCACATGGTTCTAAATACCAGGGTGGAAGGTGGGGCTGCACCAGGTCAGAGGGTAAAGGCTTCATGTTGTGAGTAGACTCGGGCTGGGGCCTGACGCCATTCTTCTTGCCTGAGTAGCCTGAGGGCACACCGATCCTCAAACACCACTTCCTCCCTCAAGTCCATCTGGAGACCTTCCCTCTCCGGCCGGACAAAGACTTGTATGCATTTCTATGGCTCCGACCTAACTCTGTTGTACTTTTTTGTTTACGCATCTGCCCGCTAGTCCTTTCCAATGAACAGACAGACGGCAGGGACTATGCTCTCTGCTTATTTGTATCTTAGGACTTGTATAATATAAGCATTCCACACTGTTGAAGGAAGGAAATTTGATTTGACCTTTAGTTCTTCTGAGGTATAAAAGCACTCAGACAGCTCCACTTGTTGTAATTCTCCTTTGTAAAAAACAAACCAAAAAAACGCATATGCAACTACAGTACTAAGGTCTATCAGCTGGTTATAATTTCCACTTGCAAACATCTTTGATTCTGGCAGGAAGTGTAAAGGAGGCTGGAGTAGAAGATTCTTCTTGTCAAGAAGAAGGCTCCTGGCTCCGTTCCTGCCTCTGGTGCCATTTTATTAATCTGCCTTCCCTGCTGTCTGACTTATTTCCTTGGCCAATGGAGAGCTGATTGCTTTGTCTTCCTATCAGCCTAGGCATTTCCCGTCCCTTTCTGCCTCCTTCAGGCTCTCATGTCCAGCACAAATCATCCTGTCTCCTTTTCTTTACCCTTACTTGAGCTATCTGCCCCACATAATCATTAGCTGTGAAATATGCATTTTGAAAATATGAAATACCAAATTTATGGCAAGCCCATACTTTGTGTTAGGCTTCTTATTATGTACAGTGGGCACATAGATGAGCAATGTGTAATACTTGCTCTTGAGGAACTCAGAATTTAGTGGGAAAAACAGATGAGTTAATAAATTATTAAATTACCTAGACCGATTATTGACCAATCCCTCTGACAAGTCTTTACTTTTATAACCTCATTTACTTTTCATTGAATGACAGTATTATTCCCATCTCACAGACCAAAAAAAGTGAATCTTGGGGGGATTGTGTAAATTGCTCAAGATCCCATTACTTGTAAGAAACAAAATGAGAATTAAAACTTAAGGTGTTTGAATACCAACTCTGCACAAGTAACTGTGCCCTATTTTGTGTCTATGGGCATTTGGGTCCCTTCCCAATCTCCTTTCCTATGTTATCTAGAAAATTCACTGGTGGGAGAAGAATAGACCTCATTCCCAACAAGGTTTTTAAATTAGCAGGTAGTATAGCTTTCATGTGTGGATTCGTTTTCCTATAACATTTATGATGCGAAGAACTGACTCACTGGAAAAGACCCTGATGCTGGGAAAGATTGAAGGCAGGAGGAGAAGGGGATGACAGAGGATGAGATGGTTGGATGGCATCACTGACTCAATGGACATGGGTTTGGGTGGACTCCGGGAGTTGGTGATGGACAGCAAGGCCTGGCCTGCTGCTGTCCATGGGGTCGCAAAGGGTCGGACACAACTGAGCACCTGAACATTTATGAAGAACATCATGCGGAATATTATGTAAGTTTGTAAGAGATTAGAATCTGTAGCTCTGCCTTAAAATACTAGGCCTGTTTACCTTAACATAGATTAGATCATTATTTATAATTTAAAAAACCAAGTAGGTTTAATATCCATTGTGTTGTCAGTAAGGATCTTGCAAATCATTTTGGCTTTGATTTCCTCTCACTATTTGTTTCAGCCAAGCTAACACGTTTTTTTTGCTCTAATTATCCAATTTTTCCTTTAAAAAATAGATTCACCTTTCTTGTCTTCTGAAATCTGTTCAATCTTGTTCAGATACTCAGCAACAGCCAGTTGACCCATAAGGACCCTGATAATTTCATAAACAACTTGTTATGAAAATAATCAGGCGCTTCAGACTTGAACCCATTTAATTTACTCCCAGGAATCTTCCTACTGTGGCTTAATTTTTGCCCTTCTATCTTGGGTGAAATCTGTTCTGTATATAATTACAGTGTATTTTACTACTTGATTTTTTTTTTAGTATTTCCTTTAATCAAATCTTCATTGCACTATCAGAGAAAAGTAATATACCCCTTTGTCATCCCTCTGGTGAGATATGACTCATCCTTAGCCAGAGTCATGTCTCCCTCTGAGATAGCAAACCCTTGTCTTTCTTATTCTTCAGGTGACTGGCACTGACTAAGAGTGGAAACGTCCTTTCTCTTTTGTATATTACAGCTTTTCTGATACTTCTTTAAAAACAAAACAGAAAAAAAAAAAAAAAACAGAAAAAACAAAACAGAAACCCCATAATATGTTGAAAAAAATAGGTATTGGTAACTCACTGGTAAATGAATCTATAAGTGAGTGATTGATGTGAATTTTTGAACTGTATTTTCATTTAAATTACTTTCTGTAGTATTTGAAGCTATTTACTTAGCTTGGTAATGCTGCTATCCAAGAAGAAGCAACATACACAAATAAATTCAGTGTATTTAAGTGGAAGCAACACATTGAATTTTGCCAAATATTTGATTATTAATGTTGCAATTAGCCTTTTTTATTTCCAGTGGAGTTAAGCAATGAGAATTATGTTGTTGACATACTATCAAATCAAGAATCACAGTTTAGAGACAGAATGTCTTATTCCTTTGGAGACCTCAGTTTTTTTCTCTTAAGGCCTTCTGTTGATTAGATGATGCTCACCCACAATATGGAAAATATTCTGCTTTACTCAAAATTTACTGACTTAAATGTTAACATCTGAAAAGCAACATCTAGATTGGTGTTTGACCAAACATCCAAGTTGATACATAAAATTAACCATCTCAAGTGGTCATGTTTTTAATTTGCTCTTATTTCAAAATTCACCACAAATTTAAAACCAGTACTCAAAATAATTAAAGTAAGAATAACTTTCTAGAAGAGATGCAAGAAAATTTTGTAAAATCCCATATAAGAAAAGAGGGCAAACTGAGGCTACTTCCCCCAGTCTCCCCAGTTTAGGTACAAGTGTTTCCTAACGTGGTGATGCAGTTTGAAATTAAGTGAGGTGACTGTAATGATGACTGTTTCATTTCTGAGCTCAACATCAACATGAGCCAAATAACAAAAGGTATTGTCATTTCCCCCAAAGGAGAAATAAGCATCCACGTAGGAATTTCTTGCCTTCCATATTAAGTTGTGAACTGCACACGGACAGGAAGTACGTATTACTTTTCCTCTGTACCTGATAGGTCTCAGCATATTGCTGGATACTTTAAGTGGAAAAGTGGATCTCTGAAAAAGGTAGCCCACAGACTCAGTAAAGCCAACAAAGATTGAGTAAAGTCAAAATGGATGGAGGGCAGAGTAAGCTGTAGGTAATTGAGTGACTGTAGGGCTAATTGAGTGGTGATGGAATAAAAGAAAAGAGGCTGTTGTTCAAAAAAAGGCAGTGAACTAGATACTTTGATCATGGAGTATTGACTTTCGACAATCTAATTCCCCTTAAGGTGCAAACGTCTTGAGGTGGACGGCTATCACTGATGTGAGGCAGAGCAGGAATACAAGGTTCAGGCGGCCCATAATTCGTGCATACATCCTATGCTACTTGGGATGAAAGCAGAGAATATGGGTTGCAGGAAAAAATGGGAGCCAAGTACCATGTCATTTAGAAAGGCGGGAGAAGTTCATGAACGTTATACGTGAAAGCAGCATTGTCACTATTAATGTGATTGACAGATGTTTATAAAGGTGACAGAAAAAAAGCAGCACTTTTGGAAGGCATTCAGGCTTTCAAGACTAAGAACCTCAGAGAAGATGTTCATTTCTGATTGTTAAATGACACCCAGAGTGGAAAATTATGTCAGTTCAAGGGCTGTTTTGGAAGAAGCAGGGAGAAAGTAAAATGTCTGAAGTGACTCGGATGAGTTTTCAAGAGAGCAAAAAGTCTGGATTAAGACTA
Source organism: Oryx dammah (assembly GCF_014754425.2). Lineage (NCBI taxonomy): Eukaryota > Metazoa > Chordata > Mammalia > Artiodactyla > Bovidae > Oryx > Oryx dammah. Next base: position 9,044,969 of record NW_024070189.1, read on the forward strand.
GTTGCTTTGGAGAACAGCATTTCAGAAACTGTGGATGGGGAATAACAAAGGTCATATATTAAAGACACAATCATCTTCCCTAGAAACACTGGGGATTTTAATATTTTCTGAACCTTGTTACACACATACCGCCCCCCCCACCCAAGCATACACACACACTGCCCCCACCAAGCATACACACATACTCATCAGCAATACCTCAAATTCTATTAAAAAGTTAAAATCATGAACAGCAGCAGAATGTATCATTGCTTATTTGCTAATGTCAAAGGGCATTGGTTTCAAACAATACTTGCACGTAGAATATTTTAAAAATTTAAATCTTTGTTTCAAAGAATGTTGGGTAAAGATTGAGTAAAGCCGAAATGGATTGAAGGCAAAGTAAACTGTAGGTAATTGAGTGACTGTAGGGCTAGTGAGGGTGGAGATCTTAAAAGAATTTAAATCAGAGTTCCAAAGAATGTTGTTTGTAATGCTAAAACACGTACAAAGAAGTACATAGTGTTTAGAATCAAATTTCCTGTACTGTGGATTAAAAATGTCATCAATGATGGATAAGACTTGGAAAATAAGATGCAGAGTAAAGTGAAAAGAAGGTAGAACAATTAGTAATCTCCATCATCTTATGGTAGATGGACCCAGAATACTGCCGGCTTGCTATTTGCGCATGAATGATGGATAGTGATTTACAGTGCCGAAAAGCATCCAAATGATAACTTCCCTACCTAGATATTCTGCTTCCAATACTCTTCTTTTTAAAAATGATTTCATCTTATTTATTTATTTATTTTATTCTTGGTTATGCTGGATCTTCACGACTGCTCGGGCTTTTTCCCTAGTTGCAGCAAGCAGGGGCTCCTCTCCGGCTGCACGACTTCTCATTGAAGTGTCTTCTTTTGTTGCGGAATGTATGCTGTAGGGTGTGAGGGCTTCAGTAGCTGAGCCTCCTGGGCTCTAGAGCACAGGCTCAATAGCACAGGGTTAGTTGCTCTGTGGCATGTTAGATCTTCCAGGACCAGACACAGGGATCGAACCTGTGTCTCTTGCCTTGGCGGGTTGATTCTTTACCACTGAGCCACCAGGGATTCTTCTGACTCAAGAAATTTACTAATATGAATACAAGCACCAGATCTGAGTTCATTAACGTTAAAATAGACACATCTGCCTTTCACCATATGACTCAATCCAAAGGCAAATGCAGGGAGAAACCTGGCCTCAGTTCAGAGAACAGCTTATAAAGGAGAGCTAAGCACTGATCTCCAAGGCTTCTCAGTTCTTTGATAGGCTTCTGGCCCTTACTGCTTACTCTCTCGTCTTTCATGCTGTAGCTTTTTTCTCCTTTGAGGCTTTTTTTTTTTTTTTTTTTCCTAAGGAGCAGATACAGAGAAACATTTCCATGTACCCAGCTATGCCAACTGCTCCATCACATTCGGTGTACTATTAACTTTGGGAATCCACCCACTCATTACTGTACAAAGAACAATCCGCTTAGTTCTTCCCTTCTCATTCTGCAGACTGCAGCAACATGTCCTCTGTAGGGAGAAGCATGAAAGCTGTCTGTCTCATCCTGTGGGAGGAGCCTAATCCTCCCTCGCTACATGACCTGGCAAGGGCCTGCTTCAGCAGCTGCACAGCTTTGACCCACGGGCTGCAGAACTGGACTGAACAACTGAGTACCTCGTGAGAGTCCTCTGGGAGATGGATGTCGCTTCCAAGACAGCGTGTGCTCCTCACAAAATGTATAAAGGAAAAACTCTTGGTTTGAAATGAAAAGACATGACTTTGAATCTAATCCCACAACTTGCTAGCTATATAAAATTAGGCCAGTTGCCTTTCTGAGTCTCCTTATAAAATAAGAATAATAAGGTTTACCCTCCGGCTGCTCTGGAGAAATAATGAGATGATACATGAGCAATAACCTGGCAATGATCCTGGTCCAAAAAAGGCTGCTCAATAAAAAAAATGCTAAATCTGCTATGTTCTTAGTGAGTCACTGATAGAAGCCATCCATTGTGTTCAATGCCTTCCAGATACCTTCCTATTTAATAGTCCTTGCCATCTGGAAAGGGAGCCATTGTTTAATACCAGGACTCCGATGAGGAAAGGAAAGCTGAGAGAATCAGATAACTTGCCTAAGTCACCCGATAGTAAATATGAATCCTGGAATTTGAGCTCATTTGACAACATACTCTTTCCTGTAGCTGGCATCAGCTCTGAATATGAAGTATAAAGTTAAGGAGACCTAAAAAAAGCATAGACTGGAGTCCTACTGGGCTCCTGTCCTCATATCCAGACTAGTTAACCCTACTCTTACTTGACCCTTCTACCTGATAGTTCCCCAGGAATCATTAGAATATAAGCTTGGGTATCTTGGGTATCTCTTCTGTTCTTTGTTGCTGATGTTATTATTAGTAATGTATCAAGCACAGTGCCTGGCATACAGTGACACTTCACTTTTACTGATTGATGATTTCATTTGCAGACGGTGGGAGTTGCATGAGGGGAGAAGGGTCCACAACTGCTCAGGAGACGAAGAATGAGGCATGGGATCAAACACAGCTCTCAGAATTAGTGAGAACTTACAAGAGAGTTCTGGACTGCTGGTAGGTCATTCCAAAGGTTCCTTACCCCAGACACTAGCCTGGAAACTAGCCCGGATCAGAAGGAGGTCTTGAAATGATTTGGATTTCTTTGAAATTCCCTGTCAAACAGGCACTGATCGCAAGACACCAGTGACTCTTCAGGTTTCCATGGTACCCGTCGGTCTTAGGCCAATAATGCCTTGTATGAGCCATGCAGGTACACTTGGAATTGCAGCTATTTTGAATAAAATAGAAGTAATAGATAAGATAAATTATGAAAAATGTTGTTTCTCTTGGAATCTCACTATAGGAGGGGATCTGTAGTATGTGAAAAATAAATCATAATAATATTTCAAAATACTCAGAGAAATCCTCGTGGAAACTGGTGGTAACAGCATCAAGGGATTTTAAGAGAAGAGGGCTCTTCTCTTGAACACTGATTCTGAAAATTTTTATCTTTTCTCCCCTGGTGGCATCTTATGATCTCTGTCCAATAAAGGCAAAAAGCATATAAAGAATAATTTGGTGGCTGTTCTTATGAGCTGAAGATATACCTAATAAGTAGGGTTGGGAGAAGGAGAAAGTAGGGCTGGAGTGAAAAGCTGGAAGCAGCCACTAGATTAATGGGGGCTTCCTGGTGGCTAAGATGGTAAAGCATCTGCCTGCAATGCAGGAGATCTGGATTCAGTCCCTGGGTCAGGAAGATCCCCTGGAGGAGGGCATGGCAACCCACTCCCATATTCTTGCCCGGAGAATCCCATGGACAGAAGAGTCTGGTGGGCTACAGTCCATAGGATTGCAAAGAGTTGGACACGACTGAAGCAACTGAGCATGAATATTTTAGATAATGGAAGAGAAGGAGATGGATAAAGAAATCTTCCCAGAAACAAACAAACAAAAAAAGGATTTTCAGAACTGATTCACTATATTCTGGTAGGCCCCTAACATTCATAGTTCTTACTTTTGAGGTAGTATTCTAGAATAAGTATGGAACACAAATTTTTAAGCTAATTTCTTCTAGAGGGCTCACATTTTAAAACTTCTTTTATAAAAAGTTTACTTCCCAAGATGGCATATTCTTATCAGGTCGCAATTTCTCAGTAAACCGGTTTAAAAAATTAGAACCTCTCTTTAGAATAACATGTTAGCAAATGCTTTTACGTGCTAGAATTTCTTAGAAGAAGGGGTATTTTAAGTCTGTTTAATATTCATAAGACTCAGGATTCTAGGAAGAAGGTAGCACAGTTTCAGTGGGACAAAAAAGAAAGCACAATATTCTCTAATTTTATAATCAGATACCTTGCATCCTGGTTTGGATACTGGAAAAAGTCATCTCATTTTCAATACATATTTTAAAAACTATTTGATATATAGCAAATTATTCTCTTTTTTAGTTTGTTTTGTTTTTTAAATTATTTTTTAATTGAAGGATAATTGCTTTACATAATTTTGCTGTTTTCTGTCAAACCTCAACACGAACCAGCCATAGATATACATATATCCCCTTCCTTTTGAACCTCCCTCCCTTCTCCCTCCCCAGCCCACCCCTCTAGATTGATACAGAGCCCCTGTTTTAGTTTCCTGAGACATACAACAAATTCCCATTGGCTATCTATTTTAATATGGTAATGTAAGTTTCCATGTTACTCTCTCCATACATTTCACCCTCTCCTCCTCTCCCACCATGTCCATAAACCTGTTATCTGTCTGTTTCTCCATTACTGCTCTGCAAATAAATTCTTCAGTACCATCTTTCTAGATTCTATATATGTTTGTTCGTTTGTGATATTTACCTTTCTCTTTCTGACTTACTTCACTCTGTATAATAGGCTCTAGGTTTATCCACCTCAATAGAACTGACACAAAGGCATTCCTGTTTATGGCTGAGTAATATTCCATTGCATATATGTCCCACAATTTCTTTATCCATTCATCTGTCGATGGAAATCTAGGTTGCCTCCATGTTCTAGCTGTTGTAAATAGTGCTGCAATGAACATTGAGGTACATGTGTCATTTTCAATTTTGGTTTCCTAGGAGTGGGATTGCCGGGTCATATGGAGGTTTTATTGCTAGCTTTTTAAGGAATCTCCATACTGTGTTCCATAGTGGCTGTATCAGTTGACATCTTCACCAATGGTGCAAGAGGGTTCCCTTTTCTCCACACCCTCTCCAGCATTTACTATTTGTAGACTTTTTGATGATGGCCATTCTGACCAGTGAGAGGTGATGTCTCACTATGGTTTTGATTTGCATTTCTCTAATAATGAGCAATATTGAGCATCTTTTCATGTGTTTGTTAGCCATCTGTATGTCTTCTTTGGAGAAATGTCTGTTTAGGTCTTTCCCCTACTTTTTGATTGGATTATTTGTTTTTTCTGGCATTGAGTTGTATGAGCTGCTTGTATATTTTGGAAATTAATCCTTTGTCAGTTGTTTCATTTGCTATTATTTTCTCCCATTCTGAGGGCTGTATTTTCACCTTGCTTATAGTTTCCTTTGTTGTGCAAAAGTTTTTAAGTTTAATCAGGTCCCACTTGCTTACTTTTGTTTTTATTTGCAAATTATTCTTGTATCTGAATTTCCATAACATATATTTTCAAGCTCCTCTGCCTTCCTTCCCCACTAATTCAAGTAATTCTACACATTTGTGATTTTTAATGTTTTTGTTCCATCACTTTAAAAAACATACTGTGTATTTACATATGTTGCAGTTGTAACCATGAATGAAAATTTATTGTATCAAGAGAGATTATTCCTGCCTAGAGTCCCCCAAACAAACCAAAACCAAACCAATGGGTGTGTCTACTGCATTCTTGATGTCATGGTTAGATAGAAGTAAGGAGGATAAAGGAGATGATGAAGGAAGCTCTTTGAGCTCCAAGGAAGACAGCTACTCCGTGCAGTCAAGACATCATTATTATTAATTACCTTTACTCATTTTCAAAGCATCTGAGCTCTTGGGGCCTGATTCTCCTCTCTTAGTGCCCCCCAGTGTGTCCCTTAAATGTATTTAATCTTCAGCTGATTTCAAAAGAAACAACATCCTGTAGAGATGGATGGGGCTGGAACAGAGGAAAAGCATAATCCATTTCTTTGATGATTCTTTTAAGATTACTCACTCATATGTTAAACTATTTTGAATACGTTGCTACGGGTATTCTGTCAGTGGGCTTTCCATGTGGTGCAGTGGTAAAAGAATCCACCTGCCAGTGCAAGAGAGGCAAGAGAGGCAGGTTCAACCCCTGGGTTAGGTGGCCCACTCTGGTACTCTTGCCTGGAGAGTCCCATGGACAGAGGAGCCTGGCAGGCTGCAGTTCACAGGGTCGCAATGAGTCAGACACGACAGCACACACAGTATGTTATGTTAGTAAGTTTTTTTTTTTTAAACTTAAAAAAAATTAAATAATGCCATCTGGTGGTGAAAATAAATACACTAATATCCGGATGATATTTCTAGAATTTTAAAATTTCCTTTTCGTATTGTAGTAACCTTATTGCTCCAATAATTTTTAAGGAGTTGCCTGAAATCTTTGGAAAGTAAAATGAAGATTTGACACTTCGGATAACAGTAAACAGTTTGGAATTTGTTTATCCAGGCACAAATGTACAGTGATAAAGTTCCCAACTCAGAAATTCTTTTCACCCATAAACAGTGGCGAGAAATTGTGTAAAGCTGTGAAGCTGGTTCTTATCTTAACTAGAGTAGTAATTTCCTGGTATCTGGTCTTATCATTTCCTCTCTGGCTGCACATTTTAAAAAATGAGATCCACCTATGAAATTCTGGGCTGTTCTTGTGGGTGATGGGCCAACTGCCTGAAGAGATATTATGTTTCAACCAATTTCTTTTAAATTTTGTTCACTCCTGCAATCTAGTTATATCTGAAACCTAGTGGGCTGAGTTGCTGGAAGGTGTTTTTGTTTTATTTTCTTTGCATGAGAGCCTGTATGAACCCAATGGGGATATACGGGTGAACCTGGAGGCCAATGTAAATGAAAAACTATATTTTACTCATCTTTTCTATCCTTTAAGGACCAAAGTGCGTCCTAAGAGAGAACTTATCAAAATGGGAAGTGCCTCCAGGTAATAAAGTTGATTCTTCTGTCTTTTGATTTCACTGAAAATTAACTTTTTCTGGGAGGATGGGGAGCAGGTCTGGCACAAAGACAGTGTTCAATAAATGTTTGCCGAATTAAATCAAAATGAAGAATCCTTCTTCCCTTGCAGGCCTCATAGGAGGAGACTTCAACCAAAATGAGATTTCTAATTAGTCCATTCTAAAGGAGATCGGTCCTGGGTGTTCTTTGGAAGGACTGATGCTAAAGCTGAAGCTCCAGTACTTTGGCCACCTCATGAGAAGAGTTGACTCATTGGAAAAGACTCTGATGCTGGGAGGGATTGAGGGCAGGAGAAGAAGGGGACGACAGAGGATGAGATGGCTGGATGGCATCACCGACTCTATAGACATGAGTTTGGGTGAACTCCGGGAGATGGTGATGGACAGAGAGGCCTGGCGTGCTGCGATTCATGCGATCGCAAAGAGTCGGACACAACTGAGTGACTGAACTGAACTGAACTGAAATCTGCCACATCACTTCCCTGCTTAAAAATCCTTCAGTGGCTTCATAATCCAGATCAAGCTCCTTAGAGGGTCATTTGCAACCTGGTCCCTGTGCCCAGTTTTTTGTTTGTTTGTTTGTTTGTTTTAACTTTTGGCCACGCCTTGTGGCATTCCTGACTAGGAATTGAACCTGTAACCCCTGCATTGGGAGGTAGAGTCTTAACCACTGGACCACCTAGGAAGTCTGTCCCTCTGTGCACTTTTCTTGACTGATCTCCTCTCACTCCCTCACTTCACTTCTCTGTCCTAAAACAACTATATATCCATGTGCAGACAAGTGCACATACACACACGCACAAACACAGACACACATTGAATAGATCCACTCATACGAGACTACTTGCCTTTCCCCAAGGCCTCTACATTCCGCCAAAACTTTCCTCACCGAAGCACCCTTTTTCACTTTACCTGGTGAACTCTTAATGATTTAAAAGCATTTAGCTCTAACACTATCTTTGCTATGAACCTTTTCTTGACTTTTTCTTGTAAACAGTAGTGGTTTTTAAATTTGTGCTCAAAAAAACCTCATAACACACTCCAAAATAACGCAGTTACTCTGCTAAAATTGTTTCCATGGACATCTTTTTCACTATACTGTTTCTCAAGAGCAGTAACTGTATTCTATTTTTAAAATCATTATTTGCTGTTTTGAATGGTAATGGACCCCATCAAACACTTATAAAATGTTTGTTAAAGGCATGTATGATAGGTGGTAAAAACCAAGCCCTAATATACAATCTCTCTTATTTAATAGAAAAACCCACTGAAGAGCTCTTTCTAGCTCCTCAGGTTGGTGTGGTCATACCACTGAGGTCTTATCTATAAGATGTGACTGAACATGATATGTGACACTTCCTTGCCACTTCCTCATTAGGACACTGCTTGCTCTTCATTTCCTTTGTCTTTTCTGCTGCTCACTAACTGAAAAACAGTGACAGTTGAGCAGTCTTGAACCCACAGATGGAAACTTGTGTTGAAGTTAGCTGAGCTTCCCTGACAGCCTGGGAACCTACATAACTTAGGCGAGCTACCAGACCATCCTACTCTGGGCTGTCATATTAGAGAAAAATAAATTTCTGCCATATTTAAACCATAATATTTGTTAGAACAACTTAGTTTTACCTGCAGTAATATGGTTAAAATGGAGCCTATTTTCTATGATGCTGAAGCCTTATTTTCTTTAGTTTTGTGCCGTGAAAAACAGCTTTTGTTTTTATTTTATCTTAGGGCACAACCTGAAAATATATCATGAGAAACATTTAAATATTACTTTTAATGATGAGCTTCAAGATCGTATCAAATTTCTCAGATCATATTCCAACATTATCATCCCCTACCTATTAATCTCAAATCATAATTAAAAATAAGAGCAAAAATTAAAAAACATTCCAGATGTCTCAGAGAATAGAAACGTTCCTTTAATCTTTAAAACGACTCTAAGTTACTCTCAACTTGTGCATCTTCTTTTCAGGCTTAGGAACTGGTCATCAGTTTCAGGCTTGACCTTGTCTCATTTTCTAGGAAAATCTTGACATCTGGAGGGAGAGTTGAAGGAACACCAGACCAAGAGTCAGAGCATGATTCTTGCCCTCAGCACAAATTCAGATCTGTCTACTTAAAAATAAATTAAGTAATTTAATTAAAAAAATTAATTCTAGAGACAGAATGCCTGTAATGCCTTATTACAGAATGCCATTCTGTAATGCCTTACAGAATGCCTCCAAATAAGACAAATGCCTTATTTGGAGACCTCAGTTTCTTCCTCTTAAGGCCTTCTGTTGATTAGATGAGCCTCACCCACATTATGGAAAACAGTCTGCTTTACTCAAAATTTACTGGTTTAAATGTTAACATCTAAAAAGCAACATCTAGACTGGTGTTTGACCAAACATCTGGCCACCATAGCTTAGCCAAGTTGATGGATAAGATTAACCATCACAAGTTTTTTTTTTTTAATTGAGGGATAATTGCTTTATAGAATTTTGCTGTTTTCGGTCAAACCTCAACATGAATCAGCCATAGGGATACATATATCCCTCCTTTTGAACCTCCCTCCCATCTTCCTCCCCACCCCACCCCTCTAGGTTGATACAGAGCCCCTTGTGTGAGTTATCTGAGCCATACTGCAAATTCCCGTTGACTAATAGTTTACATATGGTAATATATGTTTCTATGTTACTCAGATTCGTGTACTTTTCATTTAGAAAACCCAATATGCATCCTTCTTTCTGTCTCTGATATCTGCAATCATGTTTTTGAAAACTGAATGGTAACACAAGATCCTATAAGACAGGTGTCCCTTCCTTGCAAATACCAGTGACCTCTGTCAGGACACATTCCCTTGATTCAGATCATATGACTCAGTGCCTGGCCTGCTTATTAGAAACCCCCACTCTTTGGAGATTGTCCTCCAGTAAGAACCACTAGATGTCTATGGTTATATTCCATATGTAGCATCTTCTGCTCATCATGAGACTTTCATTATACCTATAGTCTGGTTTAGTCTCCTGTCCCAACTCAGTCCCTAACACTCTCAGATGAAAAGCCCTTGTTTTAGTATTTCTTTGCTCACTGGAGTTAATGGGCAGTTGTGATTATGCCGTGAGATATGATGCTTTTGGTGAATTGCTTTAATTTGTCTCTGTCATGCATTTCTTGCCTTTTTCTTTAAATCATAAATCCCCCCCCACACACACACTTTTATTACCAGCTTCTCTTACTTTCAGTGAAGTTGGCAATCCGGTGTCTCTTTTCTCACTCCTTTGGACTTCATAGACAGGAGCATGTGAGCTGTGCTGACCGCTGAGTGGTCTTTCACTGGTAACATCAATCAATCTAAGAATGGGGAAATGGCTTAAGTGAGACCTCAATATCTTTTCAGGGACTGATGTTTTAATAGTTGCTAGAGCGCACAGTGTTTCCTCTCTCCTTCTGAGATTATGAGCTGTAAAGGCATTGCAATCTGGAGACGCTAATAGCCTATAATGGGGAATTGATACATCATGACACCTTTTGAACACTTAGGCTCATATTTTTTTCTGTTGTTTCCAATAAATATCCAATAAATTAGAGCTGGTTTTCTTTCATTTACAAGAAAATTTGTCTAGAACAAGGGTTTCAGACTATGTTTTCTTGGAACATAGATACCCCCATTTGTTTACCTATTTCCTACGGTTTCTTTCTCACGGCAATAGCTGAGTCAAGTAGTTGTGGCAGATACTGTGTGCCCCACGGAGCCTAAAATATTTACTACATGACCCTTCATAGGAAAAGTTTGCCAACTTTTATTGTTTTTAAAATAGACTTTTTTAAAGGAACTTTTTGAACAATTTAAAGCATTTTCAAATAGAACTTTTTTTTTTCTTTTCCCATAAGCACTATGTCTTTCCTGAAGTGGGCAGAATAAAAAACACGTTATGGCTTGAAGGTGTGATTCAAAGTGCAGCCCCAAATAGAAGGCAATTTTTGTGCTATTAGTTTGTGCTTGATATGCTTTGTTGAGTTCTAAGTAAGATTTCTATCCATTTGCCTTGGGTATAATCAAGTTAGGTATGCCTTAAGGATTTTATACATTATAACAAGGCAGGTACTAGAGGAGTAGTTTATTTTTGAGGTGATATTGGCACTTTCTGAACCTTTTAATTTGTAGAAGTTATTTATAACTTGTATAATGCATAGGGTTGTCCGGTATGGTAGCTACTAGTGACAGGTGACTATTGACACCTGGAATGAGCCATATCAAAATATGCTAATGGTGCAAAATATGTAACTGACTTTAGAGTTTAAAAATGACACACAGGAATGTAAACTATTTCAGTGTATATGCTGAGTTGCTTCAGTCATGTCTGATTCTCTATGGACTGTAGCCCCACCAGGTTCCTCTGTCCTTGGGATTCTCCAGGAAAGCATACTGGAATGGGTTGCCATTTTCTCCTCCAGGGGATCTCCCCAGCCAAGGACTTGAAACTGTGTCCCTTGATTCTCCTACATTGACAGGGGGGGTTCTTTACCACTAGCACCACTTGGGAAACCCAATGATAACTTTAATATTTATTAAATGTTGAAATGATAATATTTTGGATATATTGAATTAACAAAAAATATATGCTTGAAACTGCTTTTTACTTATTTCTTTCAAACTTCTAAAAAATGGATCCTAAAAAATTTACCTTTGTGGATCACATTATATTTCTTTTTTCTTTTGTCTTTTCCCAAATGTTTTATCAAATTAAATTGCAAAGTTTAAAAAAGTAAACAACCCAATACCCAAAAGTTTATCTTGATGTCCCTACTTCCTGTCTCTACCCTCTGCTGAGTCAGTCACTCTGATTTCTTTTTGCTGCTTTGTCTCAGCCATCTAGGCTTTTTATTTTTAAAATTTATTTATTTTAATTGGAGGCTAATTACTTTACAATATTGTAGTGGTTTTTATTTTAATTTTTATCTTTACTTTATTTTACTTTACAATACTGTATGGGTTTTGCCATACATTGACATGAATCCACCACGGGTGTACTTGTGTTCCCAAACATAAACCCCCCTTCCACCTCCCTCCCCATAACATCTCTCTGGGTCATCCCAGTGCAGCAGCCCCAAGCATCCTGTATCCTGCATCAGACATAGACTGGAGATTCGTTTCTTACATGATAGTATACATGTTTCAATGCCATTCTCCCAAATCATCCCATCCTCTCCCTCTCCCTCAGAGTCCAAAAGTCCACTCTACACATCTGTGTCTCTTTTGCTGTCTCGCATATAGGGTCATCATTACCATCTTTCTAAATTCCATATATATGTGTTAGTATACTGTACTGGTGTTTTTCTTTCTGGTTTACTTCACTCTGTATAATAGGTTCCAGTTTCATCCATCTCATTAAACTGATTCAAATGTATTCTTTTTGATGGCTGAGTAATACTCCATTGTGTATATGTACCACAGCTTTCTTATCCATTCATCTGCTGATGGACACCTAGGTTGTTTCCATGTCCTGGCTATTATAAACAGTGCTGCAATGAACATTGGGGTACATGTGTCTCTTTCTATTCTGGTTTCCTCGGTGTGTATGCCCAGCAGTGGGATTGCTGGGTCATAAGGCAGTTCTATTTGCAATTTTTTAAGGAATCTCCACACTGTTCATAGTGGCTGTACTAGTTTGCATTCCCACCAGCAGTGTAAGAGGGTTCCCTTTTCTCCACACCTTCCCCAGCATTTATTGCTTGCAGACTTTTGGATCACAGCCATTCTGACTGGTGTGAAGTGGTACCTCATTGTGGTCTTGATTTGCATTTCTCTAACAATGAGTGATGTTGAGCATCTTTTCATGGGTTTGCTAGCCATCTGTATGTCTTCTTTGGAGAAATGTCTATTTAGTTCTTTGGCCCATTTTTTGATTGGGTTGTTTATTTTTCTGGAATTGAGCTGCATAAGTTGCTTGTATATTTTTGAGATTAGTTGTTTGTCAGTTGCTTCATTTGCTATTATTTTCTCCCATTCAGAAGGCTGTCTTTTCACCTTGCTTATAGTTTCCTTTGTTGTGCAGAAGCTTTTAATTTTAATTAGATCTCAATTGTTTATTTTTGCTTTTATTTCCAGAATTCTGGGAGGTGGATCATAGAGGATCCTGCTGTGGTTTATGTCGGAGAGTGTTATGCCTATGTTCTCCTCTAGGAGTTTTATAGTTTCTGGTCTTACATTTAGATCTTTAATCCATTTTGAGTTTATTTTTGTGTGTGGTGTTAGAAAGTGATCTAGTTTCATTCTTTTACAAGTGGTTGACCAGTTTTCCCAGCACCACTTGTTAAAGAGATTGTCTTTACTCCATTGTATATTCTTGCCTCCTTTGTCAAAGATAAGGTGTCCATATGTGTGTGGATTTATCTCTGGGCTTTCTATTTAGATGCCATGATCCTCTACATAGAAAACCCTAAAGACTCCACCAGAAAATTACTAGAGCTAATCAATGAATATAGTAAAGTTGTAGGATATAAAATCAACACACAGAAATCCCTTGCATTCCTATACACCAATAATGAGAAAGTAGAAAAAGAAATTAAGGAAACAATTCCATTCACCATTGCAATGAAAAGAATAAAATACTTAGGAATATATCTACCTAAAGAAACTAAAGACCTATATATAGAAAACTATAAAACACTGATGAAAGAAATCAAAGAGGACACTAATAGATGGAGAAATATACCATGTTCATGGATTGGAAGAATCAATATAGTGAAAATGAGTACACTACCCCAAAGCAATCTACAGATTCAATGCAATCCCTATCAAGCTTCCAGCGGTATTTTTCACAGAACTAGAACAAATAATTTCAAGATTTGTATGGAAATACAAAAAACCTCAAATAGCCAAAGCAATCTTAAGAAAGAAGAATGGAACTGGAGGAATCAACTTGGCTGACTTCAGGCTCTACTACAAAGCCACAGTCATCAAGACAGTATGGTACTGTAGTGGTTTTTGCTATACATTGACATATACATCTAGGCTTTTTAAAAGCATTATACTTGGTCTCAGACAACTGAAGGCTTCCAAACACCACGAGGCAGGGGCTGAGCTTGAAGTGAAGGATTAAATTTGCTTCTTCAAGGTAGAGGTCAGCCAAGCTCAGAGTGGAATTTATTGTTTCCAACTTAATGGCTCACATAGCTTTTTTTTTTTTACAACAACAATGGCATCTTCAGTGGTGTAATCCCTCAGACTTTCATGATATTCTCTATTGTTTTTTTTTTTTTCATAGCATTGACCATTTTTTTTCCATAGAATACTGTATGTAATGAGCTTTAAAGTCCTAATGATCCTCTGTTATAGAGGCTGAATTAGAGACATTGTGTTTAAGGCAACAGATTACTGGAGAGCCCTTGATGTTGGATTCATGAAGTTCCAGGTGGCAGGTGACATTGCCCAATAGCAAAGTGAAAGTAAAAAGCAAAAGCAAAGTCCCTCAGTCGTGTCTGACTCTTTGCAACCCCATGGACTGTAGCCCACCAGGTTCCTCCGTGGGATTCTCCAGGCAAGAATACTGGAGTGGGTTGCCATTTCCTTCTCCAGGGGATCTTCCCGACCCAGGGGTTGAACCCAGGTCTCCTGCATTGCAGGCAGACGCTTTTAACCTCTGAGCCAAAAGAACTGTAAAAAGTATTTTCTGACTTCAGGGACAAAACATCAATGGAACCAAACTGGAAAAAAGGGTTCTTGTTGTCCAGTCCTTCTTGTTGGACCACTGAAAGACTAGTGGCTGGGGTTTATCTTTTCCCTTCAAGACTTGGGGTCTAGTTAACATTATAGTCAAGAACTGTGCTGATCATAAACCTGAGCACATTTGCACAAAACAGTGGAGCTAGTCTATCCTGTCCAGACTTAAATCTTGTGCTCACTTCTCTTTTCTACTAATAAATGTTTTTTTGTGACATTTTTTCCCAAAGTAGGGCATTTTAGTCTGCATTAAAAACATGTTCATGCATGTATTTATTCTCTTCAATTATTTTCTTAATGACATGGGAACTTGTCTGCTGACTCTTGGTCAGCTGAAGCTGCTTTTTCTGTTATCTCCACGTTTTTAAAGCTAAACATCTTTCTAAAATTATCAAACCATCCTCTGTTGGCATTAAATTCTCCAGCTGTAGCTCCTTAGCCTTTCTTTTGCTTTAAGTTGTCATATAGTGACTTTGAGCCCCTTTTTTTTGGGGGAGAGGTGGCAAGAATACTGGAGTAGGTTGCCATTCCCTTCTCCAAGAGATCTTCCCAACCCAGGGATTGAACCCGGGTTTCCTGCACTGTAGGCAGACACTTTGGCTCAGAGTGTAAAGTGTCTGCCTGCAATGCAGGAGACCTGGGCTCCATCCCTGGGTTCAGGAAGATCCCCTGGAGAAGGAAATGGCAACCCAATCCAGTATTCTTGCCTGGAAAATCCCATGGACAGAGAAGCCTGGTAGACTGCAGTCAATGGGATCGCAAAGAGTCGGACATGATTGAGCAACTTCGCTTTCACTATAGTGACTTTGCTTTTTCTTGAATCACATCCGTGTCTGCCTGTATGCCTTTATCATAGCAACCTGCACCTGCCTAAAAGTTGCACAAGATAAAGAAGGTATTTCATAAAAAATGCTGTATTTTTGTGTCTGCTGGTGTAGCTGCAGTGACAGCATCACAAACATTCTCTCTCTCTCTTTTGTTTTAAACAATGATCCTTACTGGATTTATTTATCTTGAAATGGCAGACAACTATAACTGCAAACCCCAATCTGTGTTACACATCAAGCAATTCAACGTTTTCTTGTAATATCATGACTCTTGTCTGCTTCTTAGGAGCACTTCCATCATCACTAGTGGGACTTCATAGGGGTCCCATGGTTTTACTCAGTGTTTACAGCATGACAGTAAGCATAATGAAAAATAGGAGGGAACTGCAAGAGATGACTTTTTACTGCAGCATGCAATTTACTGAAGAGATGAAAGGCCCATGTGATGGTTAGCATCACCTGGCATTTTAAGCCGAGACTAGCAACATTTGAGCTCTCTGCAATTGCAGCAGGCAGTGGCTATGAAATTATTACATTAGTGCAATGTGTACTATAATTGGTTTTGTGCAGTTATGATTTAATACTGTATCTTAAGTTTGTTTTTATTTCTCTTGACTGAAAGTGGCACCATAGTGTTTTAAATAAGTTTTGATAAATTTTAACGTTTTGTAATAGATTTGTGTATGCTTTATATAGTAAAGATAAAATAGACTAGTACTTACAGATATTTTATGTATTCATGACATATCTAAATTTTCTTAATTTTTCAACATTTCTAGGCTATGTGGTTCATCTGAGAGCTTTTTAAATTGTCATAAAAAAATCTCCACAAAAGATTCCAATGTGTTTATTGTAAAAAAAAAAGTCTGTGTATAAATAGACCCATGAAGTTCAAACTTATGTTGTCCAAAATTCAGCTATAATTTGTATATGTTGTTGATAAAATGTGAGTCCATGAAAGAATTAATCATTACATACTAATAGATTATTTTTCTTCAAACTCAATTTTTAAAAAATCTATGCAGAGGGCATACAGGAGCATGCAGAATGTTGGTTAGATTCTTTTCTAAAAAAAATATTATATTTTTTTCAAGTAAGTCTGAATATATACAAATGTCTGAAAATTGTTAAGTATGATTGAAATTAACTTTTTATTTTATCTATTTCCAAAAACTTTGCTCTCTGAAATTTCTTATGTTGAAAAAGATAGACTTTTCCTTCTTATTCATTTGATGTGTTGTCATACTAAATTGGTATCAGTAAAATGGGAATGATGGTTGAAATGGAAGTTGTTCAAAGATTCCAACCAAATGGGTCTCTTCTAAATTTGTTTATTTATGTTGATTTCTATTTTTAATTTAAATGTACCAATAATGCTTGAAATTAACAGTAATGCACCTGCCCTTTTTCTTCTAAATGAAAACAGCAGTCTAGCAAGCATAATGAGTTCAGTACACATTTTGTATATTCCATTTACACATGAATGGATTTAGCATATATTTTGTCAGTGCATCATTTCTGAGAAAGAAAGGTAGCTTTAGGATATAAAGCATGGCCTCAAGCTCATATCCTTCAGCTCACCATCTCAATGTGAAAACAGTATTTTTAGCTTCCATTGATCCCCTGTGGCTGCAAAAGGTGTTTTCTTATTAGAGATGAACAGAAATCTAACAGTCATTAGACAGTTTTCCAGTCACTTCTGTGCACCATGACCTTTTGGTGAATAGATAACATATAGATCACGCAGTGTATTTTACTTAAGAGTTTTAAAATAGACTCATAATACAGTCTATATACTTCAGACTTTAGTAGGTCCCTTGCTAAACAAAGGCTAAATGTTTTGTTCTACATTTGCTATTTCAAAGAACAGCATAGGTATTATGCAAAATTTTTGACTATTTTTATTTTAGCTTATGACAATTTAAAAATTGAAATTCCTAGTCAGAGAATATATTGAAAAGTTTTAATAATAAATTATTTAGATTTGTTTTAGATCACAAAATACATATCTAGACAGGGATAAGGAATTATAGCAAAACTAGATTTTGCAAAGGTGTTAAACTGCAAACATCTTTTTAAAATTAAGTTTTAAAGATTTTAGATGTTCTCATTGCGGGATATTGAGTAAAAGGATAATACACAGATCTCTCTGTGTTTTTCATATAATTGCCTGTGAATTTAAAATTACTTCGAAATTAAAATTTTAATTAAACTCAGCACTAATGAGAGAATCCAATAAGATTAAATGCAACATCAACAAAGAAAAATCAATAGTTTGCCTTTCCAGAAATAACCAATTAGAAAATAAAAAAGTGTAATACCTCATTCTTAATAGCATCAACATAATAAATTGCTATGGAAGAAACCTAGTAAGTGATGTTTAATATTAAGAGCTTAAGGAAAATATAAAATTTAGGTGAAAGTTTTAAAAGAAGATGAGTAAATAAGTATAAGATGATCATAAAGCCTGGAGGGCACTCTACTATAAATAAATCAATCCCCTTCAAATTGAGCTGTGAATCAAATGTGATTTCAATTTTTAAAAAATCCCAAAGTAATAAACGGTTAGGACAAAATTACAAAATTTCTACATACCAAAAGTATTCTGAGAAAGAGTAGAATAAAATAGATCGTGTAGTGAAAAATATTTATATAAAAGACAATTTTGCATATATATGAGCACATATATCTGTCTAGTCAAGGCTATGGTTTTTCCAGTGGTCATGTATGGATGTGAGAGTTGGACTGTGAAGAAAGCTGAGTGCCGAAGAATTGATGCTTTTGAACTGTGGTGTTGGAGAAGACTCTTGAGAATCCCTTGGACTGCAAGGAGATCCAACCAGTCCATTGTGAAGGAGATCAACCCTGGGATTTCTTTGGAAGGAATGATGCTAAAGCTGAAACTCCAGTACTTTGGCCACCTCACGCAAAGAGCTGACTCATTGGAAAAGACTGATGCTGGGAGGGATTAGGGGCAGGAGGAGAAGGGGACGACCGAGGATGAGATGGCTGGATGGCATCACTGACTTGATGGACATGAGTCTGAGTGAACTCTGGGAGTTGGTGATGGACAGGGAGGCCTGGCGTGCTGCAATTCATGGGGTCGCAAATAGTCTGACACAACTGAGCGACTGAACTGAACTAAACTGAGTGCATATATTTATAAAATACTTTGACAGAGTATAAGTGTGCTTAGTTGTGTCCTGTTCTTTGTGACCCTGTGGACTGTAGCTCACCAGGCTCCTCTGTCCATGTAATTTTGAAGCATGAATCCTGGAATGGGCTGCCATTTCCTATTCCAGGGCATCTTCCCAACCCAGGGGTTGAACCTGTGTCTCTTGCATGAGTCTCCTGCACTGGCAGCAGATTCTTTACCATTTTGCCACCCGAGGCCAAAATATTGATCATATCAATAAATATAAATAGATTTAAGAAATTGTCTCTAGGATGTATTAAATGAAAGAAGCAAAATGAAGTAAAATATGCATTGTATGGTATCACTTATTATGCATAAACACATTTGCTTATGCTAAGGTAAAACAATGGAAGATAAACCATAAAATTACAAATTTTAATATGGATAAGGGTAGCATTAGGTAAGACAACTGGGTAGAAGTTAGAATTCTTAAGCTGTACTCAGTAGATTTGGAGAAATTTCTTTAACAAAGATGTGTATTTAATATATTTACAAAATAATTAAATACAAAAAACGAACTTCAATTTTTGTCTAGTTGGTGGCATGAATTTACAAGTAGGAACTATTCCAAAAAATTGCAAGACAGAATGGTATTTTTATACATCATTAGAGGATACACTGAGAATAAAATAATATGGAAAAAAGTTTCAGTGTCTTCAAGGTTATTGTGGTGGTTATTCTGAGATTATTGAACATATAGTGTTGGATAAAGCAAATGTGTAATTTTTACTTTGAGAACTGGGATTTTTGGCATGAAAAAAACTACATCTAGATTTAAGGTCAAGTTATGAGCAACCTAGATAGCATATTCAAAAGCAGAGGCATTACTTTGCCGACTAAGGTCTGTCTAGTCAAGGCTACGGTTTTTCCAATAGTCATGTATGGATGTGAGAGTTGGACTGTGAGGAAGGCTGAGCACCGAAGAATTGATGCTTTTGAACTGTGGTGTTGGAGAGAACTTTTGAGAGTCCCTTGGACTGCAAGGAGATCCAACCAGTCCATTCTGAAGGAGATGAGCCCTGGGATTTCTTTGGAAGGAATGATGCTAAAGCTGAAACTCCAGTACTTTGGCCACCTCATGCGAAGAGTTGACTCATTGGAAAAGACTTTGATGCTGGGAGGGATTGGGGGCAGGAGGAAAAGGGGACGACAGAGGATGAGATGGCTGGATGGCATCACTGACTCGATGGACGTGAGTCTGAGTGAACTCTGGGAGTTGGTGATGGACAGGGAGGCCTGGCGTGCTGTGATTCATGGGGTCACACACAGTCGGACATGACTGAGTGACTGAACTGAACTGAGTCCAGAATTTTAAAATGGAAGTATCAGTATGGCCTGTTGAGATACAGCTGTTAAAAAAAATACTTCTAGCTCTGGCCATTGCAAACCTGTAGAAATAGTAAACAGCCCAGTAACATAAAATTTCTCTGGTGCCTCAGACTGTGGCTTCTAAATACAGTTTTCCATCAAAAGGAAGTAGAGCACGTAGGAGAGAAAAGGCAAATCCCAGGTCTGGTCAGGGGATGTACAAATTGCTTTTATAGTTTCTTGTTACATTTGACAGCAAAAATGATGTGAGAGACTAATCTGATTGTATCTAAAAAACAGAAAAAATCATCTGAATAGGTTTTCACTGGTCAAAGAAGGCACAGTAATGAGTTGAAACACAACAAATATACATTTTTATGTTATTATTAATTAATATAGAGCTTCCCAGGTGACTCAGTGGTAAAGAATCTGCCTGCCAGTGCAGGAGACACAGGAGGCGTGGGCTCAACCTCTGGATCAGGATGATCCCCTGCAGGAGGAAATGGCAACCCACTCCAGTATTCTGGCCAGGAAAACTCCATGGGCAGAGGGGCCTGGCGGGCTACAGTCCATGAGGCTGCAAAGATCTGAACACAATTAATGACTGAGCATGTGGGGAACTGATTAATATATTATTAGTTAATTTGTCTCTCACCCATCCACCTGTAGTGACAACTGTCTAGTCAGTTTATTCCCCAATGTTTCTGCATCTTTCATAACACTTAAATTATACTCCTAATTTGAATTGAGGGTTACTGTATTCTTTTTAGTGAAAAGAGAAATATTTAATAATTTCTTTCAGTAATCTGTAACCTACAATTATCCTTCAGCCAGAAGCAAACTGCTTCTCAGATAGGATCTTGTTATCTTTGTCTATCTTTCTGAAGAATATGTGAATTTATTTTTCATTGAAATTCTTCAAAACTGGGCAAGTGCAGGCACACAGAACTCTCACTGTGTCATTTTTGTATGTAATCGGTTATGCAATTGGCTTTTCTTAAATACCCAACAAATACCCTCCAGGTGGAGCTAGAGCATTTTGCATGGTGCTGCGGAGCCTACTGGGGAATTCTTACTATAAAGTGCCAGGTAGATAACTATTTACCTAAAATGTTACTGATGAAGAGGGAGTTAAAGATGTATCAGTATTTAAGAAGATAGTTTTACTCTTTAATAACCATAAGAACAAAGCTATTTGAGGTGATGGAATTCCAGATGAGCTATTTCAAATCCTGAAAGTTGATGCTGTGAAAGTGCTGCACTCAATATGCCAGCAAATTTGGAAAA